>NC_134357.1:175896774-176601774 GCF_048569485.1 Anomaloglossus baeobatrachus | reverse complement strand
TCCTGATAAATATCCCCATCCTGCTATATACTCCCATCCTGTTATATACCCCCATACTGGTATATGGCCTGCATCTTGTGGCACACAAAAAAATAAACATTTATACTCACCTTTCCTCGCTCCACGCAGCATCGCTCGTCTTCCTGTCTGTCAGCAGCAGCGCCACTGACCTCTGTAGAGCTGGTCACCATTCCCTCCAGCATCGTGATGTCCTCCTGTCTGCCAGCCCGCTGATGTGTCTGGAGCCGTGAACACAGGGATAACATCAACGCTATGCTCCCGCTCTCTACACAGATCAGCAGGCCGGCAGACAGACAGGAGGACATCGCGATGCTGCAGGGAACGGTGAGTATACCGTACTTTTTCACTGCCCCCCGGGTTGATGATGATGCGCGGGGGGCAGTGAGTATAGCCACACATGATCACTCCAGGCTATAGTTGCCAGGAATGATCACGCGGGCCGGCTCCTAATTATGCGCGCATCCCCTGCCCACCTGTCAGGGCCGGCTTCAGCGCTGAGAGATGATGGGCAGGAGGATGCATGCATATGAAATGAGCGGACCCACGTGGTCACGGTAGGCGCTGCTACAGCCTGCACATGCCGCCGATGACCCGCTCCACTGCAGCACCCTCATTCCCCACAGCCATGCCCTACATTCAGACTATAAGACGCACCACCAACTGTCCCTCAACATTTGGGGGGGAAAAATATGGTATGTATATTGTGAGTTATGGGAGAGCAGGTCATCTCAGCTGCTGTACAACTTGCAGTCTCCAAAATATTGTATCAGATGAGAAAACCAATTGCTAAACATTGGCTGGCTGATAACCCACCTGATACTGACAAAATAATTAAATGTCTGAATAATGCAACTTTAGTGGAAAAAAAATTGTATTAAAAGGGAATCCATTTCAAAGTTTGGGAAACAGTGGGGTGACTGGGAAAAATGTCCTTCTGTCTTTGATGAGCTTCCAGTGATGTGCTCTTTAATTGACTGCTTTTATAACATTGTAGGTGGTAAGATTGTCTTGCAATTCTCTCTCCGGTGTTGGTTAGTAGAGGGGGGTGGGAGGGTTAGAATGGCATGGATGTTAAAAGTCATGCTATTTGTATCCTTTTGTTGCCATGATCTGTAATCATTGAAATTTGAGCAAGAAAACTTGTTTAATTTAAAAAAAAAATGGATCTTGGAGGAGCTCCCAACGGCAATGGCCTGGATGAAACCCTATGTGCTTTCTCTATAGCAAACGTACTAGAGAGTTCACATTTGCCGAATGTTTTAAGCAACCCTTTTTCAAAAATGTCCACTGGATTATTGCCCTCAGCCTTTTCAGGAACTCAATGAAGGTGGATATTGTTACACCTTAATCTATTTGTAGGTTAGCAGTTTTGCTCATCAGTGCTGCAATATTAAGTGCCTTTTTGATTTCTTTTGATAATGGTGGTAAGTATCCTCCAGCTGTCTCACTGTCTTCAGCTGCAGTGATACATTCTCTCAGATTTTGCATATCCTGTCTTCTTATGGCAACCTCCTTCTGAAGAGATCCCATGTGTCCACTTTATACAGACAGCGCAGCATTACACTGTGACACAGCCTGAAGTACATCTTTCTGAGTTGGTTCTGCTCTCCCCTTCTCTGACATGCCTTGTGTTGCTCTGTCATCACCAGTCTGTAGGTTATGGCAGCATTATTCCTGAGAATGTGTTCTGTGACTCATCTCCCTGCTCCATCTCAGTTTCACTTTCACTTTGAACTTCATCAACATTATATGCTGAAGTAATCCAACTACAAAAACCAGCATCCACAAACATTCACAAAATCTTCATTTTATTTGATTCCATTGCAAAATTAAAAACATAGACACAGGTTAGTTCCGGTCAACTTGTTTCAAGCGATAACGCTCTTAATCATGAGTCATCATTAGAGATGAGCGGACTCGCAGATAACCGGGACCGATGGGTTCCTTCTAATAAATTTTAAAAATCTGGTTTCAGTCTTGAATCCGGTGCCCATTTAAGTCTATGGGAACCAGAATCCATTGATTAAAAATGTCGGTGGAAGGGATGGGGGGATAGGAGCGTGCAGTGTACTCACCAAAGCTCCATCAAGGCTGCATACAACTTCCAGGTCACGCATTCACTTCCGGACTGATAATTGAATATGCACTGCTTTCTCCACCCACCAGCAACTGTGATTGGTTGCAGTCAGACACATACCTCCCAACCGTCCCGGATACAGCGGGACTCTCACGCTTTTGAGCCTTTAATCTAGAGTCCCGCCCGTGAGCCTGTGTATCTCGTGGCTCCGCCCACCCACTGTAGCCCCGCCTCGCTCTTTCTCGCTTCTATTCATTACAGAGTCGAGCGCGCACCTTGAAACTCCTGTGACTGCCGCTGAGGTATGAATCACCCCCCGCAGCAGACCCGACCCCCTTCCTGCAGCAGAGCGGACATCCCCAGCCCCGGAGCTTCTCTGCAGCTGTTTTCTCTGTCTCTTTGATTCCCCGTGTGTGGCTTCTCACTGCTGCAGACACGCGGGGGATCAGGAAGCTGAGAAGACCGTGCAATCAGCACTTATCTCTCCTGCAGATAGCACTGGCCAGTAATAACCTATGCAGAGTTACATCTAGAGACTTCTATTAGCTTACCGATCAGTGGTCTCCTGCCTGTGGAGCTGCTGGGTCCTAGCTACCCAACAGGTTCAGCTCTGCTTTATCCTGGCTCACCTACCAGTTAAAGGGAACCTGTCAGCAGAAATTTCGCAATAAAACTAAAAGATTCCCCTTCTGCAGCTCCTGGGCTGCATTCTGGAAAGGTTCCTGTTGTTATTGTGTCACCTTTGAAACCTAAAAAAATACTTTATAAAGTCTTACCTTTTTGTATGCAAATGTGGTTTTATGGTCGCTGGGGTGGGCTGTCTGGTGTCCGTTTTTCCCCCTCCTGCCGCTTTACGCTGTCCCCCATTGCTCATTTCCATACACGAGGACACCCTCCTCATGTAACTGTCCTCCCGAAGTTTTGCGCATGCCCAGTGCCACTCTCGCGGGACTGAGCAATGTGCAAAGTGTGAACGCTTTTGAGGTGATTGCGCAGGCGCGAGATTAAGGGCGGTGCTGTGATTGTCATCAGCAGCGTCATCCAAGTACCCGCCCATAATCTCGTGCCCGCGCTTTTCCCTCTGCCTCCACTGTTATGCGCAAGCGCTGGCCATATGAACCATATTACCTATTACCTAACTTTTAATTGGGTTCTATAAAATGTTTAAATATGTGAAGAACCGTGATCCACACACCAATTTAAAACCTGAAAATGATGAGGCCAATCAAGGATTATGGCGCCGTCACCTTCATTTAGAAAGGGTGAATATTTTATTCGCCCATACCGTGTAACACAGGTGAACAGAAGGGTGAGATACCCTATAAAAGAGTGTCCCCTCCAAAATTGATAGCTGGGGGAATGGTGGATATATGTGACCTACAATAATATAAGAGGTCTATGTCAAACACCCCAGAAAAGTCTATCATAAATGATGATATTAGGCATAAATAAATACCTACACAGCTTATAGATCACACACTGTGAATACACAGACTAAGGGACACCTTACTGAGTATGTACAATAAAAATTGCAGTATCCCATAGATGGTAACTCTTGGTAAGTATAGTAAATATCCAGACCAAGTGCCTCCCAGAGGCACTTGGTCTGGATATTTAGGGCTAGCCACAACAGGGCCAGCTGTGGACTGCCCTTGTCAGGGCGGGAGTTTTATGTGGAAAAAGGGTCAGCTTAATCCCTGACAGGGTCAGTGACCAAGCCACTTCTCCCGTCATAGTGACATATGGATTTCAGCAACACAGGAGAACATTGACTCCTATCGAGATACAAGAATTGGGTGAGATTATTCCATTTATGTGTCTTTAACATTATTGCATTATCCATATAATTTTTGTTTATTGATTGACAAAGTGGTTGCTGTATGTACTATACTTACCAAGAGTTACCATCTATGGGATACTGCAATTTTTATTGTACATACTCAGTAAGGTGTCCCTTAGTCTGTGTATTCACAGCGTGTGATCTATAAGCTGTGTAGGTATTTATTTATGCCTAATATCATCATTTATGATAGACTTTTCTGGGGTGTTTGACATAGACCTCTTATATTATTGTAGGTCACATATATCCACCATTCCCCCAGCTATCAATTTTGGAGGGGACACTCTTTTATAGGGTATCTCACCCTTCTGTTCACCTGTGTTACACGGTATGGGCGAATAAAATATTCACCCTTTCTGAATGAAGGTGACGGCGCCATAATCCTTGATTGGCCTCATCATTTTCAGGTTTTAAATTGGTATGTGGATCACGGTTCTTCACATATTTAAACATTTTATAGAACCCAATTAAAAGTTAAGTTTTAATGTCACATGTTGCTATAATCACAGAAATTATACATGTAAGAGTTCTCTTCTGCTACCTACTGGTGTTGAAATTTTGCTATTCCTATATATTACCTATTACCGCGGGCACGAGATTATGTGCGGGTACTTGGATGACTTTGCTGATGACAATCACAGCGCCGCCCATAATCTTGCGCCTGCCGTAATAGGTAACGTGGTTCATATGGCCAGTGCTTGAGCATAACGGTGGAGGCAGAGTGAGAAGCTCGGGCACGAGATTATGGGCGGGTACTTGGATGATGCTGCTGATGACAATCACAGCACCGCCCATAATCTCGCGCCTGCGCAATCACCTCAAAGGCGTTCACACTTTGCACAGTGTTCAGTCCCGCGAGAGTGGCACTGGGCATGCTATGTGAGCCGACTAGCCAAGTGAAGTAATGCCCTTGTGACTAGTCCCCTCGCTCATTAGCATAAGATATAAGATCTTTAAAAATATTTTTTCTAATGATCTCTTTATCTATGCTAGTGTATACAGGGACAGTTAGGCAGGGATTAGAAATATCCACCCAGAACTGCTCCTGGCTCTGAGTGCATATTGCACCTGACAGGTTCACTTTAAAGGGGACCTGTCACCAGATTTGGGGCCTATAAGCTGCGGCTACCACCAGTGGACTCTTATATACACATTCTAACATGCTGTATACATACCTCCCAACCGTCCCGGATACAGCGGGACTGTACCGGATTTCAGCGGGTGTCCCGGTGTCACGATCATGAGGCTTTTGTCCCGTTGCTCCGCCCACCCGCTCTCTCCCCGTCTGACTTTCTCCCCCTCCTAATGTACATGAGCAGAGCCGAGCGCTGCTTCACTGCGCTGGCTCTGTGCTGCTGCTGTTACGGGTGGGTGGCACCAGCATTTTCCTGGCTGCCGGCGCTTTAAATCGGCACCTGCAGCTCAGCGTGCACTCACTGCTCTCAGCTGAGCTGCTTGTCAACGGAAGTTCATCTGTGGGCGGAGCTACCGAGCAACATGCTGAGCTCTGTCCACAGATGAAGAGACTAGAGGAAGAGGAGCTGCAGCACCAAGGAACGATGTATGTGACCCCCCACCTACCCAAAGCTGTATGGCCCAGCCCCCTCCTCACCAGAGCTATATGCCTCCAGCCACCCCCCCACCAGATCTGTGTGCCACCCAGCCCATTGGAGCTGTATGTGCCCCCAGAGCTGTATAAGCCCCAACACCAGAGATATATGCCCCTTAGTAATATCTATGCTACCAGTAATTTGTATGCCCCACAGTAAAGTGTATTTCCCCCTGTAATGTGTATACCCCACAGTAATGTGTATGCCCCTCAGTGAAAAACACAGACGTTCTTCACTGACGTGTTAAACACGCATATGTCCCGTCATACTCCGTGATTCACGGTACACAGTGGTTGTCCATGTGCAATCCGTGATACGTGATCCGTACGCCGTGATTGCACATGGACATATACTCACCTGCCCCCGCTCCTGCTCTCCGTGGTGCTGAAGAGTCCCGCGATTCAGCATCCAGCCACCACTCTCTCACCTCTGCAGCTACTTCCGGGTCAGCTCTGGCTGCATAAATAAATATGCATGCCATAATGAGCCGGCCAGGAAGAAGCAGAGAGCAGCTGCCGAACTCAGCATCGCTGGAGAAGGTGAGTTGAAAAAGCTTTTTATTTTAAATGTCCGGGTTTTACTGGTACGTGTTTCACGGATCACACCATAGTGTGGTCTGTGGGACATCAGTGATGCCAGAAAAAAACTGGACATGTTTCTGTGCGGCATTCACGGATATGCATGTACGCCGCACGGAGACACGGTCAGTGAAAAATCACTGATGTGTGTGCAGACCCATTGATTATAATGGGTCTGCATAGGTCAGTGATTCTGGTACGTATAAAAACTAGCACATACATACCAGAATCACTGACATCTGAAACAGGCCTAATATGTATGCTCCTCAAGTACTGTCTATGCCCCCAGCCCCTCCTGTGCTGAATATACTGTAGCCCCCAGCCCCTCCTATGCTGTATATACTGTAGCCCCCAGACCCTCCTGTGCTGTATATACTGTATATATATATATATATATATATATATATACAGTGTGTGTATATATATATATATATATATATATATATATATATATGCTGTGTATGTATCACAAGGGAGGATGGGGGTTTTATATATTAGTATATAAACCCCCATCCTCCCTTGTGATACATACACAGCGGTGTCAGTGTGCACTGTGCGTGGCTAGGTCTGTTTAAAGGAATTTGTCTTCAAATATGTACCGTATATGTGCCTATGCCTGTGCCCACGATCAGTACTCACTGTGTCCTGGAGGCAGCGGGTCCTGACCTGCGGGGCTGCACGTCTCCTCCGCAGGAGACCACAGCTGCCTTTGCCCACGATCAGGACTCGCTGTGTCCTGGAGGCAGCGGGTCCTGACCTGCGGGGCTGCACGTCTCCTCCGCAGGAGACCACAGCTGCCTGTGCCCATGATCAGGACTCACTGTGTCCTGGAGGCATCGGGTCCTGACCTGCGGGGCTGCACGTCTCCTCCGCAGGAGACCACAGCTTCCTGTGCCTACGATCAGGACTCGCTGTGTCCTGGAGGCAGCGGGTCCTGACCTGCGGGGCTGCACGTCTCATCTGCAGGAGAACGCAGCTGCCTGTGCCCACAATCAGGACTCGCTGTGTCCTGGAGGCAGTGGGTCCTGACCTGCGGGGCTGCACGTCTCCTCCGCAGGAGAATGCAGCTGCCTGTGCCCACGATCAGGGTTCAGTGCGCTGTGGTCTCCTACTGTGTTCTCCCTACGGAGGACGCATGCAACTGCAGCAAACAATTGATATGCTGCAGTCTGGAAAGACGCTCCGCAGGTCAGTGTTTGCTGCAGAAAAAACAAGCACAATGGGCAGGAGATGTCTAGAAATCCCTCCATTGTGCTTGTACTGTACAATGCAGCGTTTTAGACACAGCAAAAACACGCTACATCCAAAATGCTGCAAATACTGATCATGGGCACGCAGCCTTGAACAATGTGATCAGCAGTGCTGAAAAGGATTGGATGTGGGCGTGACAGATTGCAAAATGGGTGTGGTTAGGGGGCGTGGCTTAAAATTGCCGCGGCGCGCTATGCGCGCTGCATACTTTATCCCTCTTTCTCATCTTTAAATGTTGGGAGGTATGCAGACATGCCCTACACTGAGTCTGACACTTCCGCTCACAGCCGCTGTGTGGGTCTATAGAATACAATAAAGATAAATAAAAACAATTGACATACAGTCACTCATATTATGATACCCAGCACAGATAGAGCCCACGGCTACATGCTGTCCCGCTCCCCGTGTCCCGGCACCGCCTGTCACTCACCGCTCCAGTCTCCGGTCCTCCTGCCCACGGCGGGGCCTCTCACTCCCCCTCCTGTGTGTCATCCATGCCTTCCGTCCGCTGGTCCCGGCGTCTCCCTGCGACCCAGGAGTCTCTGCCTGGCTCCCCTGCACCTCCTTCAGCTTCCTTCTTGCTTCATGCACTGGTCTCTGGCACTCGGGCCTCACGCATGCGCATTAGGGCGCAGGTGCACTCACTCACCTCTTCTTAAAGGGCAAGCGTCCCGGGAACAGGAAATGGCTGATACAGGTACAGGGTATATAAGACTTCCCTTTCCAGGTGGGCAGTGCCTGTTCAATGTGTTTCCATACCTAGGTGTTCAGGTCCCTCTGTGCCTTGTCTCCCGAATAACACGGTCTCTTCCGCAGAGCCCGTCTGCCGTCCTGACCTGGTCCAGATTGCTGATTCCCCAGGAAGTGTCCCGGTGATTGTCTGCTGTGGATCCCTCCATCTTTCATCAGCCTGATCCCGTCACCAGTCCCCGATTCCACCTGGTAACTTCAGCCTGCACATCTTGCTGGATCCCTGCAGTCTGCTGTTCCTACTCGGCACCCGTCCTGTCTACCGTTCCCTTTGGACTAATAGACTTTGCCTGTGCAGACCTCTGAAGGACTCATGCCCTGTCACACACAGAGATAAATCTGCGGCAGATCTGTGGTTGCAGTGAAATTGTGGACAATCAGTGCCAGGTTTGTGGCAGTGTACAAATGGAACAATATGTCCATGATTTCACTGCAACCACAGATCTGCCAAAGATTTATCTGTGTGTGTGACAGGGCCTTCAGACTCCGTACCCCTAGTGTTCCAGCTACCGTGCATCTAGGCCCTTTGGTGGGGTAATCGGACAGTCCCTGTATAGTGGTTAGCTCCGGGTTGCCTTTCTGGAGGAGTCCGGTGCACGGTCCCGTGAATCCACCTCCAGGACGTTACACATGCTGAAGCCCCCACGCACCATGCACTTATCTTTGCAGTGTATCAAAATAAGCAGGAGCATGCAGCTTCGTTTTTTAACTATTTAAATAAATCATTTTTAAAAACCGGCGTGCGGTCCCCCCAATTTTGACACCCAGCCATGATAAAGCCGGACAGCTCGGCCTGTTATTTTCAGACTGTGGAGGCCTATGGTTAAGTCCCCAACCTAAAAATAGCAACCTGTAGCTGCCTGAGATTGTCGCATCTCAACATGCGACAAACTCAAGGCTTTACTCGGCTCTTCCCGATTCCTATGTTTCGGTGGCAATCGGGGTAATAAGGGGTTGATAACAGTGCACAACTGTCATCAAGCCCAAAATTAATGATAGGAAGGGTCAATGAAACCCCCCATTACTAATCCTATATTTAAAAAGAAATACAATCACACTGAGAAAAATCCTTTATTCGGAATAAATAGAAAAAAGTACAATGTTTCACCACTTTATTAACCCCCCAAACACTTTTGCAGGTCCGACGTAATCCACACGAGGTCCCACGATGATTCAGTTCAGTTACATATTTGAAGTCACAGAGCACGATCATGGAACATGTCCGTACGCTGTAACTGCAGGCAGAATATGAGTCACGATCAGTCATGACATCACTCGGGTACGTTGCGGTCACAGCAGAAAGGTTCCCATGTTCCTTCTTCCCTGAGTGACGTCAACGCTGATTGCAGCTGGCCCTCACCCCCCTGCCGGCGCTGTCAAAGTGCGGGGCCATGTTCCGCTCCCTATCAGCCCTTTATCAGTGACAGTACGGGCCGGGGAGTGTGGGGCAGTTTCTTAAAGAAACAGTGCACCTTTAGCAAAAACCCCACAATTTGCCAAAAACACCCTGAGAATCTTATCAGAATGTCCCAATAGAGCTGCACTACGATTTCCAGCCCCCAATTGAAAAGTTCAGTTTCTTAAAGAGACAATGCACCTTTAGCAAAAACCCCACAATTTTCCAAAAACACCATGGGAATCTTATCAGAGTGTCCCAAAGAAGCTGCACTACGATTTCCAGCCCCCAATTCAAAATTTCAGTTTCTTAAAGAGACAGCGCACCTTTAGCAAAACCCCCACAAATTGCCAAAGACCTTCTGGGAATCTTATCAGAGTGTCCCAACAGAGCTGCACGATAATTTCCAGCCTCCAATTCAAAAGTTCAGTTTCTTAAAGAGACAGCACACCTTTAGAAAAAAAAAACCACAATTTGCCAAAAGACCCTGGGAATCTTATCAGAGTGTCCCAACGGAGCTGCACGACAATTTCCAGCCTCCAATTCAAAAGTTCAGTTTTTTAAAAAGACAGCGCACCTTTAGCAAAAAACAAACCACGTCCTGCTTCCCTCATGAGCCCTTTAACAATGACAGTGACGGCCAGAGATTGCGGGGTGGCCCGCAACCCCCTGCCAGCACTGTAACTGTTAAAGTGCAGGGCTGTGCACCACGCCAGCCCTTTAACAGAGACAATGCCGCCGGGAAGTGTGGAGCAGCCCACAACTCCCTGCTGGCACTGTCTCTGTAAAACAGCTGGCGGGGTGCAGGACACAGCCCCATACTTTAAGCCAGAGTGCTTCAGGTCACCAGAGGTCATACCGTGGGAAACCGAGTGTGACCTCTGGTGAACTGTGTGACATCATTGCTGCCAGTCGGGTCCTTTTTGTCAGTGTTTCCCAGAGACTGTGGAGAGAGCGGACATGCTTTTGGTCTCTCCAGGCTCAGATATAGCAGAGCCAGGACCATTTGTACCGCCCCAGCGCCAGCAGCCAGGCTGTTGCTTGGATCCGGATCCGCGGTGGCTTGAGGGGCTCCGGACCCGAGGGGGCGGCGCGAACACCCAAAATGAAAGGGGGTATTTACAAGGGGTTTTGTCATTAGAGTTCATGACACCACCCACAGTGTGTGGTAAGGTGTAATACCACTGCTTCGGTGGAGAGCGTCCGGTGGCGATGGTATGGAAGCTAGGTGTTTAACCCCTCCGTGGGTAGGGGGAGAACGAATCATAAAGTCTTCGCTCTTGTCGGGTAAATTACCAGGACACGTGAAGCTACTTCCCGGTCTATGGTCCACGTACCCCGCCATGCCCTGGCCCCTGCCTGGAGATGGCTCAAGGCCGCCGGCTGCCCTCCTTGGCAGTTCCATGCCCCTTGACATGATCCCCTGCTTCTGGGGTTCCAGCTCCTACCAGGCCCAGACCAACTTCTGCTACCAAGTAACTGAGGAGCCCAGCTACTAACCTCCTCCAACTACCTGTGACCTCTCCTCTCGAGAAGTCACCACTCGACTGACTTGCTCCTGACACTCCTGACCCTCCCTTACCAACCCGTTAAGTGGGCGGCCCTATTCCCTTCAGGCTACCCATTGGTGTGTCTGGTGGGTGTGGTGCAGAGTCTTTCTAGGATTTTTGATTGGCTTGTTCTTAGCAACACCAAAGGCCAGGAACCCAAAACCAAGGAGGAGATTGACACCATGCAGAAGGGCAGGTTGCACAATGTCCTGTGAAGACCTGATAGGCCAGGGCGTCACACATTCTCATGTGGATTATGTCAGACCTATGCCAGTGTGAGTCTACCCATACAGTAAAAATAAATAAATAAACAAATAAATAAATAAATTGGCATAGAGTCCCCACATATTATCATACCAGCACAGATAAAGCCTTTGGCTACAGCCCTGTGCTTATCTTGGCAGTGTATCAAAATAAGAGGAACCACATGTGGCTTTTTATTATTTTTTTTTTAATAAATTAAAGAACTAAAAAAACCAGCATGCGGTCCCTCCCAATTTTAATACCCAGCCAAGATAAAGCCTGACAGGTAGGGGCTGGTATTCTCAGACTGGGGAAGCCCATGGTTACACTGGTCAACAACAAAAAATTTGGCTTGTAATATACTATGCAATACATGGTAATATTGTGGTACCATGTTAGCCAGAAAAATCTATTGAAATACTATGTCAAAAGAATGACAAAAGTATATTAGGAGTGATACCTTTATAGGCTAACCAGAAAAATTATATTAGCAAGCTTTCAAAGCACAAAGGCTCCTTCTTCAGGCCAATTACAAATGAATTACTGAGACCAAATCACAACATTTAAATGAATGTTACAACAGGACATGGGAAAGATGATGCCTCCTAAAGATAAGCCAAGAAAATCAAATTAAGTTTTTTCTTAGGGTACCGTCACACTTTAGCGACGCCCCAGCGATCCCACCAGCGATCCGACCTGGTCAGGATCGCTGGTGCGTCGCTACATGGTTGCTGGTGAGCTGTGAATCAGACAGATCTCACCAGCGACCAGTGACCAGCACCCAGCCAGCAGTGCCGCGTGGAAGCGATGCTGCGCTTGGTAACTAAGGTAAATATCGGGTAACCAAGCAAAGTACTTCCCTTGGTTACCCGATAATTACCTTGGTTATCCGCGCACACCGCTTAGCGCTGGCTTCATGCACTCCTAGCCAGAGTACACATCGGGTTAATAAGCAAACCGCTTTGCTTATTTACCCGATGAGTACTCTGGCTACATCTGCAAGGAGCAGGGAGCCAGCACTGGCAGCGTGAGAGCGGCGGACGCTAGTAACCAACGTAAATATTGGGTGACCAAGCAAAGGGCTTTGCTTGGTTACCCGGTATTTACCTTGGTTACAGCTTACCACAGGCTGTCAGACGCCGGCTCCCTGCACATTCAGATCATTGCTCTCTCGCTGTCAAACACAGCGATGTGTGCTTCACAGCGGGAGAACAACGTCCTAAAAAATGAACCAGCACTGTATGTAACGAGCAGCGATTTCACAGCAGGGGCCGGATCGCTGCTCAGTGTCACACACAACGAGATCGCTAATGAGGTCACTGGTGCGTCACAAAAACCGTGACTGAGCAGCGATCTCGCTAGCGCTCTTGCTATGTGAGAAGTACCCCTTAGAAATGCAGATGAGTTGGAAGTGATCTGTTCAGATCACTTCTGAGGTTCTTCTGGTGGAGTTGTGAAGTGTGTCCCTGTAGTGTGTCATAAAACCAGGTGTTAAATTGAGTCCTTTTGTTAAAGATCCAAATAGCATTCCTGCCCTGACTTTGATACATAAAGTGTGACAAACTTGTAAAGAGTTATTGGGCATAAAGGAGTGTTCCAGATATACTCCTATTTGGAATAATCCCAGATTGGGTGAACCTTGGCAGTTGGAGGGGTTGGAGGAATGGAGGAGGTCAGACTTGAGGTATGTTCATCAGCTGTTTTTGAATAGGTTTTGTCATTTGATCAGTTGAAGCAGGATTTCAATCTTCAGAACTTTGCTGTCCTCAAATACTTGCAATTGAGACAGGCCATTGAAGTTCAGGGGCATATTCTAGATTTATCTATATCCCATAGTAGAATATTGGATAGTGTATTGCAGGCTAATGTGTCATCTCCTTACTGTACAACTCTTTACTATTATGCATTTTGGTGGACAGTATGGCTTGCACAAAGTTAGGAAGGAAGACGGACGTTTGTCCTATTGCACTAACAAATGGGCAAATATTTTAGAATCTATTAAAGAAGTCTTGATTAACACGACCCAGAGATGGTCCTAACTATTTTTCATCCACAGGGTCCATAGAACTCTAAAAACGTTATTTAAAATGACACTTAAGCGGGCTTTACATGCTACGATATCGTTAATGAATTATCGTCGGGGTCACGGTGTTTGTGATGCACATCCGACGTCATTAATGATACCGCAGTGTGTGACCTTAAACGATCGCAAAAGTGGTCAAAATGGTTTGCCGCGGAGAGGTCGTCCTGAAACAAAAAATCCTTTTCTGTTTATAAGCGATGTTGTTCCTCGTTCCTGCGGCACCACTGTGTGACACCAGAGCAACGAACATCTCCTTACCTGCCTCCACTGGCAATGCGGAAGGAAGGAGGTGGGCGGGATGTTACATCCTGCTCATCTCCGCCCCTCCGCTTCTATTGGACGCCTGCCGTGTGACGTCGCTGTGACGCCGAACGAACTGCCCCCTTAGAAAGGAGGCGGTTGGCCGGCCAGAGCGAAGTCGCAGAGCAGGTATGTGCGTGTGACGCTGCCATAGCGATAATGTTCACTATGGCAGCGATCACACAATATCGCACGTACAACGAGGGAGGGTGCTATCGTGCTCGACATCGCTAGCCGATGCTAGCGATGTCGCAGCGTGTAAAGCCCGCTTTAGAGCAGATGACAGATGTCACAGGTGAGGGATGGAAGGTGTGGACCTGATCCACATGTTTTGGTTGTGCTCATGTCTAACTGATCTTTGGACCAATGTGGGTAAATTGATAGAGAAAGTGTTTAATGTTGATATACACCCGAAACTACTGTATTTGGACTATAAGACACACCGGACCATAAGACGCACCCTGGTTTTAGAAGAGGAAAATAAAATTTTAAGCAAAAAGTGTGGTCATGACTGTTATGGGGCAAGTATCTGCTGCTGACACTGTCATGGGGGTAATGTCCCCATATTCTCTAACTAAGGTACCCCATCCTGGTAATAATCCTCCTGCTTTGTATATGATCCCAATCCTTGTATATATGTCCCTCATTCTGCTATATACCCCCATCCTAATAAATACACCATCCTGATAAATACCCACATCCTGATATATACCCCATCCTGATATATACCCCCATTCTGCTATATACACACATCCTTCTATATACCTCCATCCTGGTATATACCCTCATCCTGCTATATACCCCCCATTCTGCTATATACCCCCATCCTGCTATATACCCCCATCATGCTATATACCCCCATCCTGCTATATACCCCCATCCTGCTATATACCCTCATCCTGCTATATACCCCCATCCTGATAAATATCCCCATCCTGCTATATACTCCCATCCTGCTATATACTCCCATCCTGTTATATACCCCCATCCTGCTATATACCGCCATCCTGCTATATACCCCCATACTGGTATATGGCCTGTATCCTGTGGCACACAAAAAAAATAAACATTTATACTCTTTCCTCGCTCCATGCAGCATCGCTCGTTTTCCTGTCTGTCAGCAGCAGCGCCACTGACCTGTGTAGAGCCGGTCACCATTCCCTCCAGCATCACGATGTCCTCCTGTCTGCCGGCCCGCTGATGTGTGTGGAGCTGTGCACACAGGAATGACATCAACGCTATGCTCCCGCACTCTACACAGATCAGCGGGCCGGCAGACAGGAGGACATTGCGATGCTGCAGGGAACGGTGAGTATACCGTATTTATTCACTGCCCTGCGCGCTGGTGATCATGCGCAGGGGACAGTGAGTATAGCCACACATGATCACTCCAGGCTGTAGTTGCCAATAATGGTCACGCGGGCCGGCTCCTAATTATGCGTGCATCCCCTGCCCACCTGTCAGGGCCGGCTTCAGTGCTGAGAGATGATGGGTGGGAGAATGCATGCATATGAAATGAGCGGGCCCACGTGGTCACGGTAGGCGCTGCTACAGCCTGCACATGCCGCCGATGACCTGCTCCACCGCAGCACCCTCATTCCCCACAGCCATGCCCTACATTCAGACTATAAGACGCACCACCAACTGTCCCTCAACATTTGGGGGGGGGTGCGTCTTATAGTCCGAAAAATACGTATGTATATTGTGAGTTATGGGAGAGGAGGTCAGCTCAGCTGCTGTACAACTTGCAGTCTCCAAAATATTTGAGCAATAAAACTTGTTTAATTTAAAAAAAATGGATCCATAACGTGACTCAGATATGGAGGAGTGATGGGAGGGAAAGGAGGAGAAAATGTGAGAAAAAAGAGAGAAAGCAATACGGGAATATTGATATATTTGACTACTATCAACAGATAAAGTTCTAAATACCTTGGAGGAGAGCCAGAAATTGGTTTATGCTTCTCATTTATTATGATAAATGTTCTGTATGACTTTCTCTTTTAATCCTTTATGATGTACTCCCGTGTTTTATAAAAATCTAATGTCCTCACTTTTCCATATTGTGGTTACGGTACTTGTCCCTACTGCACCTGTCATCTTTATATGGGTAGAACTATGTGCAGAATTAGTGCTGGTATATCCCCTGCACGTCGGTCTTCAGAACATTTTTCTATGTTCAGAAAGGTCGCTGTGCGCATGCCCGTCGCAGTTACGATTTGTCCCTCTGACCCGTCCGGCGCATCTATGATGAGAGCTGTGACGCATAGCGTCCTTGGTTACCTGGATTTCCGGGTACCCTCTCTCTGTACATTGCCGAGCGGATCGGAAGTGGACGTCCTGTTTGCGATGCGCATGCGCCGCACGAGCGATCTCTCTTGATTGACTTACGGGACAACCAATTGGACTATTCTTTACTATATATAAGATCCGGTTTTGGGGTTGTGAATTAAACCCGCCCTGAGGAAGCTGAGATGTGCGACGCGAAACGCGCGTTGGTTGGGTCTGTTTGAACTGTGGGACGCAGGTGTGACGCTCTGTAATAATGGGTAAGTTGATGGCTTAAGACTCTGGATACACTCTTTGCATCTTTGCTCATTTAGAGCCTGTCTGGCCAAAAAAAACCTATGTCTATGATAGGCTTATGAGCGGACGCCTCTGTCCCACTTTTCATGGGTGTTTTCCCTCTTTACAGCACAATTTTAATCTGTATGTCCTTTCATCTTGCAGTGATACTGTGTGATTATTGTTAAATTAAATAAACTTTTGTACTTTGCCTGTTAAAAGCTCCTGGTCTCTTTGGTTTCTAAATAAAATTTTAAGCAAAAAGTGTGGTCATGACTGTTATGGGGCAAGTATCTGCTGCTGACACTGTCATGGGGGTAATGTCCCCATATTCTCTAACTAAGGTACCCCATCCTGGTAATAATCCTCCTGCTTTGTATATGATCCCCATCCTTGCATATATGTCCCTCATTCTGCTATATACCCCCATCCTGATAAATACTCCATCCTGATAAATACCCACATCCTGATATATACCCCATCCTGAGATACACCCCCATTCTGCTATATACAGACATCCTTCTATATACCTCCATCCTGGTATATACCCCCATCCTGCTATATACCCCCCATTCTGCTATATACCCCCATCCTGCTATATACCCTCATCCTGCTATATACCCCCATCCTGATAAATATCCCCATCCTGCTATATACTCCCATCCTGCTATATACTCCAATCCTGTTATATACCCCCATCCTGCTATATTCCCCCATCCTGCTATATACCCCCATACTGGTGAGTATACCGTATTTATTCACTGCCCTGCGCGCTGGTGATCATGCGCGGGGGCAGTGAGTATAGCCACACATGATCACTCCAGGCTGTAGTTGCCAATAATGATCACGCGGGCCGGCTCCTAATTATGCGTGCATCCCCTGCCCACCTGTCAGGGCCGGCTTCAGTGCTGAGAGATGATGGGTGGGAGAATGCATGGATATGAAATGAGCGGGCCCACGTGGTCACGGTAGGCGCTGCTACAGCCTGCACATGCCGCCGATGACCCGCTCCACCGCAGCACCCTCATTCCCCACAGCCATGCCCTACATTCAGACTATAAGACGCACCACCAACTGTCCCTCAACATTTGGGCATACCTCCCAACTTTTAAAGAAGGAAAAGAGGGACAAATTTTTAGGCCACGCCCCCTAACCACACCCATTTCACAGTCACGCCCATATCCACTCCCCATCCACACCCATTCAGCACAAACACGCAGGCAGCCGGCGGGCCTCCAGCACGGACACGCAGGCAGCCGGCGGGCCTCCAGCACGGACACGCAGGCAGCTGGCGGGCCTCCAGCACGGACACGCAGGCAGCCACAGTGAGGCGGCCGGTCGCCCGCACAGTGAGGCGGCCGGTCACCTTCACAGACAGGCGGCCGGCCGCCTTCACAGACAGGCGGCGGGCCGCCCGCACAGAGAGGCGGCCAGCCGCCCGCACAGAGAGGCGGCGGGCCGCCCGCACAGATAGGCGGCGGGGGGCGCCCACACAGACAGGCGGCGGGGGGCGCCCGCACAGACAGGCGGCAGGGGGGCGCCCGCACAGACAGGCGGCGGGGGGCGCCCGCACAGACAGGCGGCAGGGGGGCGCCCGCACAGACAGGCGGCAGGGGGGCGCCCGCACAGACAGGCGGCAGGAGGGCGCCCGCACAGACAGGCGGCGGGGGCGCCCGCACAGACAGGCGGCGGGTGGCGCCCGCACAGACAGGCCGCTGGGGGGCGCCCGCACAGACAGGCGGCAGGGGGGCGCCCGCACAGACAGGCGGCAGGGGGGCGCCCGCACAGACAGGCGGCAGGGGGGCGCCCGCACAGACAGGCGGCAGGGGGGCGCCCGCACAGACAGGCGGCAGGGGGGCGCCCGCACAGACAGGCGGCCGGCCGACCGCACAGACAGGCTCCGGCCGGGGGTGAGGGGGGAGGGAGGGAAATCAGCGCTGGGGAGATTAGTTTACTGTACCAGCAGCAGCACAGGCAGCGCTCCTCTCTATGCCACGTCTACTAGGATGGTAGGAGGGAAAAGCAGGGAGGCGGAGAGAGAGTGGGTGGGCGGAGCCCGGGAGCCGGCCGTCCCGCCCGTGGCAACGGGACAAACAACGTAAAGCGTGAAAGTCCCGCTGTATCCGGGACGGTTGGGAGGTATGCAGCATGTTAGAATGTGTACATAAGATCCCGCTGGTGGTGGCCGCAGCTTATAGGCCCCAAATCTGGTGACAGGTTCCCTTTAAAGTGAACCTGTCAGGTGCAATATGCACTCAGAGCCAGGAGCAGTTCTGGGTACATATTGCTAATCCCTGCCTAACCGTCCCTGTATACACTAGCATAGATAAAGAGATCAAGAACAAATATTTCCTCAGCTTCCTGACTCCCCGTGTGTCTCCAGCAGTGAGAAGCCGCACACGGGGAGTCAGAGAACAGCTGCAGGGAAGCTCCGGGCTGGGGATGTCTGCTCTGGGGGAGGGGGGGGGGGGTCGGCTCTGGTGCAGGGGGGGTGGCTCTGCTGCAGGGGGGTCGCTCTGCTGCAGGGGGGTCGCTCTGCTGCAGGGGGTGATTCATACCTCAGCAGCAGTCACAGGAGTAGGTGCGCGCTCAGCTCTGTAATGAAGAGAAACAGCAAGGCGGGGCTACAGTGGGTGGGTGGAGCCCGGGACAATCAGCCTCACGGGCGGGACCCGGGATCAAAGGCTCAGAAGAGGGACTGTCCCGCTGTATCCGGGACGGTTGGGAGGTATGCATTTGGGGGGGAGTGTGTCTTATAGTCCGAAAAATACGTATGTATATTGTGAGTTATGGGAGAGGAGGTCAGCTCAGCTCCTGTGCAACTTGCAGTCTCCAAAATATTTGAGCAATAAAACTTGTTTAATTTAAAAAAAATGGATCTTGGAGGAGCTCCCAATGGCAATGGCCTGGATGAAACCCTATGTGCTTTCTCTATAGCAAACGTACTAGAGAGTTCACATTTGCCGAATGTTTTAAGCAGCAACCCTTTTTCAAAAAAGTCCACTGGATTATTGCCCTCAGCCTTTTCAGGAACTCCATCAAGGTGGATATTGTTACACCTTAATCTATTTGTAGGTTAGCAGTTTTGCTCATCAGTGCTGCAATATTAAGTGCCTTTTTGATTTCTTTTGATAATGGTGGTAAGTATCCTCCAGCTCTCTCACTGTCTTCAGCTGCAGTGATACATTCTCTCAGATTTTGCATATCCTGTCTTCTTATGGCAACCTCCTTCTGAAGAGATCCCATGTGTCCACTTTATACAGACAGCGCAGCATTACACTGTGACACAGCCTGAAGTACATCTTTCTGAGTTGGTTCTGCTCTCTCCTTCTCTGACATGCCTTGTGTTGCTCTGTCATCACCAGTCTGTAGGTTATGGCAGCATTATTCCTGAGAATGTGTTCTGATGACTCATCTCCCTGCTCCATCTCAGTTTCACTTTCACTTTGCACTTCATCAACATTAAATGCTGAAGTAATCGAACTATAAAAACCAGCATCCACAAACGTTCACAAAATCTTCATTTTATTTGATTCCATAGAAATATTAAAAACATAGACACAGGTTAGTTCCGGTCAACGCGTTTCAAGCGATAACGCTCTTAATCATGTGTCATCATTAGCGATGAGCGGACTCACAGATAACCGGGACCAATGGGTCCCGTCTAATAAATTTTAAAAATCTGGTTTCAGTCTGGAATCCGGTGCCCATTTAAGTCTATGGGAACCAGAATCCGTCGATTAAAAATGTTGGTGGAAAGTATGGGGGGGTAGGAGCGTGCAGTGTACTCACCGAAGCTCCATCATGGCTGCATACAACTTCCAGGTCACGCATTCACTTCTGCACTGATAATTGAATATGCACTGCTTTCTCCACCCACCAGCAACTGTGATTGGTTGCAGTCAGACATGCCCCCACACTGAGTCTGACACTTCTGCTCACAGCCACTGTGTGGGTTTATAGAATACAAAAAGGATAAATAAATATAAACAATTGACATACGGTCACTCATATTATAATACCCAGCACAGATAGAGCCCACGGCTACATGCTGTCACTCTCCCCGTGTCCCAGCCCTGCCTGTCACTCACCGCTCCGGTCTCCGGTCCTCCTGCCCACGGCGGGGCCTCTCACTCATCCTTCTGTGCGTCCTCCATGCCTTCCGTCCGCTGGTCCCGGCGTCTGCCTGGCTCCCCTGCATCTCCTTCAGCTTCCTTCTTGCTTCCTCCACTGGTCTCCGTCACTGGGGCCTCGCGCATGCGCATTAGGGCACGAGCGCGCTCACTCACCTCTTCTTAAAGGGCCAGCGTCTCGGGAACAGGAAATGGCTGATACAGGTACAGGGTATATAAGACTTCCCTTTCCAGGTGGGCGGTGCCTGTTCAATGTGTTTCCATAGCTAGGTATTCAGGTCCCTATGTGCCTTGTCTCCTAAATAACACTGTCTCTTCCGCAGAGCCCGTCTGCCATCCTGACCTGGTCCAGATTGCTGATTCCCCAGGAAGTGCCCCGGTGACTGTGTACCGCACCTCGCTCGGCTGCATCCGAGCCGCTCGGATCCGGGCTCGTTGGTGGGTGTTTCGAGCACCACCGGACCCGGGTCACTTCGCTCTGAAAGGGGATGCTGGCGCTTTTGTTGGGGGTTAGAAAGGTGCACGGCTGTAGCCGCGCTTGAGTTCGGGACGCCACCCACGGGATGTGGTGAAGGTGGACACTTCCGCTGCAGTTACAGGGCACCCGGGGGAGATGTTTATGCAGCAAGTTGTTAACCCCTCCGTGGGCAGGGATGGTGGCCCCGGGACCCGTTGGGGGTAGCTGGGCGGTGCAGGCCAGTGCACGGCCGGATGGCACTGTTGTACTCACTGTTATTGACACACACAAGTCTCTGGTAAACCAAGTTGATGGTGGTCGGTGCCTGCAGCCCGCTGCATCTGGTCCCCCCACCTGGTTCAGTGGTCTTGGCCATTCTCCTGCACCGTGTTGTGTAACTGTGGACTGCCTGCGCTTCAGCGACGGGAGTCCGCTCCCCGGCTTTGTGTATGTCGGGAGAGCCCTTTTGCCCGCAGACACTGGCCCGTGGGATCTCTCTGCCTATGTGGTGGCTTTCTATCCCCCTCGGTGGGCTGTTGTGTTCAGTCGGGACTTGGGTGGGAAAGGACCTATAGTCCAGACCGCAATCAGTTAATTAACTCAGTCCAGTGGATTCTGGACCTCGTTTCAGGGTCTGAGTACCCCCTGTGTGCTCCAGTTTCCGAGTCGATTCCCCGATTCGGTACCGGCGGGCCACTACTCTGTCCCGGTCCACCACGGTTCCACTGAGCTGTCTTCCCGGCTCCTGCAGGCTAAGGCCACCGTTTGCCTCCTAGCCAAAGGTACCCGGGCTCCAACCCCGGCACCTGTCAGACTCCTTCACTCCTCAACCACTACTCAAACTGATATGTTTTTTTTTAACTAACTGTGTTTCCTTCCTCACGCTCTCTGAACTCCTCAGTGGGCGTGTCCAACTGCCTGGCTCCACCCCCTGGTGTGTTCATCAAGCACTGAGGGAGGTGACTAGGTTTTACCTGGCTAGTCCAGGGCATCACAACTGTCTGCTGTGGATCCCGCCATCTTCCGTCAGCCTGATCCCATCACCAGTCCCCGATTCCACCTGGTAACTTCAGCCTGCACCTCTCACTGGATCTGGACCCTGTCTGCTGTTCCTACTTGGCACCTGAACCCGGTTCCAGACATCCGTCCTGTCTACCGTTCCCTTTGGACTAATAGACTTTGCCTGTGCAGACCTCTGAAGGACTCAGACTCCGTACCCCTAGTGTTCCGGCTACCGTGCATCTAGGCCCTCTGGTGGGGTGATCGGACAGTCCCTCTATAGTGGTTAGCTACGGGGTGCCTCTCTGGAGGAGTCCGTTGCACGGTCCCGTGAATCCACCTCCAGGACGTTACACATGCTGAAGCCCCCACGCACCATGCACTTATCTTTGCAGTGTATCAAAATAAGAGGGAGCATGCAGCTTTGTTTTTTAACTATTTAAATAAATCATTTTTAAAAACCGGTGTGCGGTCCCCCCAATTTTGACACCCAGCCGTGATAAAGCCAGACAGCTCGGGCTGTTATTCTCAGACTGTGGAGGCCTATGGTTATTAAGTCCCCAACCTAAAAATAGCAACCTGTAGCTGCCTGAGATTGTCGCATCCATTAGATGCGACAAGCTCAAGGCTTTACCCGGCTCTTCCCGATTCCTATGTTTCGGTGGCAATCGAGATAATAAGGGGTTGATAACAGTGCACAACTGTCATCAAGCCCAAAATTAATGATAGGAAGGGGTCTATGAAACCCCTCATCACTAATCCTATATTTAAAAAGAAATACAATCACACTGAGAAAAATCCTTTATTTTAAATAAAATTAAAAAAAGCACAATGTTTCACCACTTTATTAACCCCCAAACACTTTTGCAGGTCTAACGTAATCCACACAAGGTCCCACGATGATTCAGCTCAGTTACATATCTGAAGTCACAGAGCGCCATCATGGAACATGTCCGTACGCTGTAACTGCAGGCAGAGTATTAGTCACGATCAGTCGTGACATCACTCGGGTACGTTGCGGTCACAGCAGAAAGGTTCCCATGGTCCTTTTTCCCTAAGTGACGTCACCGCTGATTGCAGCTGGCCCTCACCCCCCTGCCAGCACTGTCAAAGTGCGGAGCCATGTTCCGCTCCCTATCAGCCCTTTAACAGTGACAGTACAGGCCAGGGAGTGCGGGGCAGTTTCTTAAAGAAACAGTGCACCTTTTGCTAAAACCCCACAATTTGCCAAAACCACCCTGAGAATCTTATCAGAATGTCCCAATAGAGCTGCACTACGATTTCCAGCCCCCAATTGAAAAGTTCAGTTTCTTAAAGAGACAACACACCTTTAGCAAAAACCCCACAATTTTCCAAAAACACCATGGGAATCTTATCAGGGTGTCCAAAAGAAGCTGCACTACGATTTCCAGCCCCCAATTCAAAATTTCAGTTTCTTAAAGAGACAGCGCACCTTTAGCAAAACCCCCACAAATTGCCAAAGACCCTCTGGGAATCTTATCAGAGTGTCCCAACAGAGCTGCACGATAATTTCCAGCCTCCAATTCAAAAGTTCAGTTTCTTAAAGAGACAGCACACCTTTAGAAAAAAAAAAACACAATTTGCCAAAAGACCCTGGGAATCTTATCAGAGTGTCCCAACAGAGCTGCACGACAATTTCCAGCCTCCAATTCAAAAGTTCAGTTTTTTTAAAAAGACAGCGCACCTTTAACAAAAACCCAACCACGTCCTGCTTCCCTCATGAGCCCTTTAACAGTGACAGTGACGGCCAGAGATTGTGTGGTGGCCCGCAACCCCCTGCCAGCACTGTAACTGTTAAAGTGCAGGGCTGTGCACCACGCCAGCCCTTTAACACAGACAATGCCACCGGGAAGTGCGGAGCAGCCCACAACCCCCTGCTGGCACTGTCTCTGTAAAACAGCTGGCGGGGTGCAGGACACAGCCCCATACTTTAGGCCAGAGTGCTTTAGGTCACCAGAGGTCATACCGTGGGAAACCGGGTATGACCTCTGGTGAACTGAGTGACATCATTGCTGCCAGTCGGGTCCTTTTTGTCAGTGTTTCCCGGAGCCTGGAGAGATCAGACATGATTTTGGTCTCTCCAGGTTCAGATATAGCAGAGCCAGGACCATTTGTACCGCCCCAGCGCCAGCAGCCAGGCTGCTGCTCTAATCCGTATCCGCATTGGTTCGAGGGGCTCCGGACCCGGGGGGGCCGCGCGGACACCCGAAATAAAAGGGGGTATTTACAAGGGGTTTTGTCATTAGAGTTCGTGACTAGAGTTGAGCACGGTTCGTGGTTCGTGGTTCTCCAGTTCTAGGCTCGAGTGATTTTGGGGCATGTTCTAGATCGAACTAGAACTCGAGCTTTTTGCAAAAGCTCGATAGTTCTAGAAACGTTCGAGAACGGTTCTAGCAGCAAAAAACCAGCTAAATCCTGCTGTAATAGTGTAAGTCACTCTGTGAATCACACTATTATGACATTTCAGTGTATAGTGTGCGTGAACAGCGCCTTCAGATCACTGCTGTTTCTATAATGGCCATTTTTTTTTTTTTTCTTGTCTTCCTTCCCTAAGCGTGCGCGTCTTGTGGGGCGGGCCAGCATGTTAGCCAATCCCAGACACACACACAGCTAAGTGGACTTTTAGCCAGAGAAGCAACGGCATGTGTGATAGGATGTCCATGTCACATGTCCCTGCATTATAAAAACAGACATTTTCCTCCAGGACGCCATTATCTCTTCTGCGTCTTTGGTGTCAGACATCACTGTCGCAGCTCCGTCCTCCTGAGTCCTATAGCCGATACAGCTGTATGCGCTCCATACACAGCGCTGGACAGCATAGGGATAGCACTTTCTAGCAGTCCTTTTAAGGGCTCAAACCGGCAGGGTCAGAGTTAAGGTGACAGGTCCTGCAAACAGCAACAGCATCTGTGTAGCCAAGGTCAGGGATTTCCTCACTGCATTTCCCTATTAGGAGGGATAGAAAGGCAGGCTTCCATTCCTCTACCCAGAGCCCCAAAATCCTGGCACTGTACCCTCCTGTCCTCTGCACACTCCAACTCATGATAACTAAGCCATTATACTAGCAAACACTCAGTGTACCTAGTGGCATCCTATACGTGGCTATTGGACTTTGCTATAGTCACACTAGTGCAAAGACATTTGCAGAGCGCGTCTGCCTGCATTGCACACTCCAACTCATGATAACTAAGCCATTATACTAGCAAACACTCAGTGTACCTAGTGGCATCCTATATGTGGCTATTGGACTTTGCTATAGTCACACTAGTGCAAAGACATTTGCAGAGCGCGTCTGCCTGCATTGCACACTCCAACTCATTATAACTAAGCCATTATACTAGCAAACACTCAGTGTACCTAGTGGCATCCTATACGTGGCTATTGGACTTTGCTATAGTCACACTAGTGCAAAGACATTTGCAGCACCTCTACCTGCATTGCACACTCCAACTCATGATAACTAAGCCATTATACTAGCAAACACTCAGTGTACCTAGTGGCATCCTATACGTGGCTATTGGACTTTGCTATAGTCACACTAGTGCAAAGACATTTGCAGAGCGCGTCTGCCTGCATTGCACACTCCAACTCATTATAACTAAGCCATTATACTAGCAAACACTCAGTGTACCTAGTGGCATCCTATACGTGGCTATTGGACTTTGCTATAGTCACACTAGTGCAAAGACATTTGCAGCACCTCTACCTGCATTGCACACTCCAACTCATTATAACTAAGCCATTATACTAGCAAACACTCAGTGTACCTAGTGGCATCCTATACGTGGCTATTGGACTTTGCTATAGTCACACTAGTGCAAAGACATTTGCAGCACCTCTACCTGCATTGCACACTCCAACTCATTATAACTAAGCCATTATACTAGCAAACACTCAGTGTACCTAGTGGCATCCTATACGTGGCTATTGGACTTTGCTATAGTCACACTAGTGCAAAGACATTTGCAGAGCGCGTCTGCCTGCATTGCACACTCCAACTCATGATAACTAAGCCATTATACTAGCAAACACTCAGTGTACCTAGTGGCATCCTATACGTGGCTATTGGACTTTGCTATAGTCACACTAGTGCAAAGACATTTGCAGAGCGCGTCTGCCTGCATTGCACACTCCAACTCATTATAACTAAGCCATTATACTAGCAAACACTCAGTGTACCTAGTGGCATCCTATACGTGGCTATTGGACTTTGCTATAGTCACACTAGTGCAAAGACATTTGCAGAGCGCGTCTGCCTGCATTGCACACTCCAACTCATGATAACAAAGCCATTATACTAGCAAACACTCAGTGTACCTAGTGGCATCCTATACGTGGCTATTGGACTTTGCTATAGTCCCACTAGTGCAAAGACATTTGCAGCACCTCTACCTGCATTGCACACTCCAACTCATTATAACTAAGCCATTATACTAGCAAACACTCAGTGTACCTAGTGGCATCCTATACGTGGCTATTGGACTTTGCTATAGTCACACTAGTGCAAAGACATTTGCAGAGCGCGTCTGCCTGCATTGCACACTCCAACTCATTATAACTAAGCCATTATACTAGCAAACACTCAGTGTACCTAGTGGCATCCTATACGTGGCTATTGGACTTTGCTATAGTCACACTAGTGCAAAGACATTTGCAGCATCTCTACCTGCATTGCACACTCCAACTCATGATAACTAAGCCATTATACTAGCAAACACTCAGTGTACCTAGTGGCATCCTATACGTGGCTATTGGACTTTGCTATAGTCACACTAGTGCAAAGACATTTGCAGAGCGCGTCTGCCTGCATTGCACACTCCAACTCATTATAACTAAGCCATTATACTAGTATTTTTGCTGCCAGTTTAAGGGCTGTAGTTGCATTGTCAGGGATATTTATTCTTTATTATTCTGCTGTTAATAAAGCTAGACCACCACTGCAATCTACACCACCTCTCAATTTTTACTACCACATTTTCAGTGCACAATCTTGTCGCAATCAACATGAGTGGCAAAATGACAGATGCTGGTGGAAAGGGGAAGAGGCGTGGTGGAAAAGGCAAAAAAGGTTTTGTCCGTGGGGAAGGTGGCAAAGCTCCATTATCATCTGCTGAAGATAGACCATCTACCAGCAAAAGTAAGATGTCTACTACTTACCATGGACAATCCGATGTGCTCCCTTTTTTACGGACACGAATAACAGGAACAAAGGTAGATGATGGCCAAAAAAGGAAAATGCTTGAATGGATCTCAAGTGGTCCAACAAGTGCCCTCTCAGCCACTTCAAGTACCGCATCCAAAAAACACCAGTCCTCTGAGTTGTCATCCCAATCAAACTTGCTTTCTCCCAGCTCTGAAGTCTCCATCAGCCCTGCACAGTATGGTGGAACTGAGATGGCTGAGTCTGCAGAGCTGTTCAGTCACACTATAGCCTGGGAATCAGAGGTCTGCTCCCAAGCTACAGTGAGTACAGAACAGGAAATGGTCTGCAGTGATGCCCAGAACCTTTGTGACTCTGATTCAGGCCGTGAGGACCAAGTTTCTGAGCATAATGTTGACCCTTTGTCACAAACTGTAACACCTGTGGTTATAGACAATGAGGAACATACTGATGAAGATGAGACGCAGATACCCGATTGGGATGACAACTTAAATATTCGGTCAGGGCAAGAAGAGGCTCGGTCTGAGGGGGAGGGGAGTGCAAACACAACAATTGATGATGAAGTTCTAGATCCCACCTACTGTCAACCCACAGTCAGGCACTCGAGGAGGTCAACAGAGGTGGTGGAGGAGGATGCAACTGATGACGAAGTTACCTTGCGCCTACCTGGACACAGTCGGAGTACTGGTAGCACGTCTACAACTGCATCCTCAGCCACCACTCTGCCTCTGAGCATTATTCGGGGTGGATCAACAGGTCGCATGGCCTCTAAGCCTTGCCTAGCCTGGTCCTTTTTTGACATAGAAAAAGATCGCCCAAATTATGTGATCTGTAAAATTTGTCATGGTTCTCTTAGTAGAGGTCAAAACCTCAGCAGTTTGACAACTTCTTCCATGAATCGTCACATGAATAAATATCATATGGCCCGGTGGGAAGCTCACCGTGCTGCAATGCGACCTAGCGGAGCGAACCATCCACCGCCTGCCCCTTCCAGTGCATCCGCGCGCTCGTCATCTAGGACTGTGGGGACAGCTGTCACACCTGTTTTTCCACCCACAACTTCCACCACTGTAACCGCAACAGGCAGTTTGCTTGGTAGGTCGTCAGTTGGTTTGGAAGGGGAAACAAGTGAGTGTGTAGAGCTCTCTCAGACATCGATAGCACCAACGTTGGATGAAGGCAACATCATGACTCCGCCTGCACTTTCCTCACAAACCTGCATTTTTTCAGGGACACCCTACTCAACACCGTCTACACACAGCAGCCAGATCTCTGTCCCTCAGATGTGGTCAAATAAAAGGCCACTTCCTGCGACCCATGACAAAGCTAAGAGGTTGACTCTATCCCTCTGTAAGCTCTTGGCTACCGAAATGCTGCCTTTCCGCCTAGTGGACACACAGGATTTTAGAGACCTTATGTCTGTCGCTGTGCCCCAGTACCAGATGCCTAGTCGCCACTACTTCTCTAAGAAACGTGTGCCCGCGCTACACCAGCATGTCGCACACAACATCACCGCTTCCTTGAGAAACTCTGTGTGTCAACGGGTGCATTTCACCACCGATACTTGGACCAGTAAGCATGGACAGGGACGTTACATGTCGCTGACTGGGCACTGGGTAACTATGGTGATAGATGGTGAAGGGTCTGCTGCACAAGTCTTGCCGTCCCCACGACTTGTGTGTCAATCCTCTGTCTGTCCAAGTTCCGCCACTGCTTCTGCATCCTCCACCTCATCTGGGTCCTCCACCTCCGCCCCAAGCCTGCCTGGTCAGGCCAACAGCGTTCTCACTGCGCAGAAGGAATCACGCACCCCTCATTACTATGCTGGCAGCAGAGCACAACGGCATCAGGCGGTCTTTTGCTTGACATGTCTTGGGAATAAGAGTCACACAGCTGAGGAGTTGTGGTCAGCTCTGCGGTCCGAGTTTAATAAATGGTTGTCTCCACTCAACCTGCAGCCTGGTAAGGCCGTGTGCGACAATGCTGCAAACCTGGGTGCGGCCCTTCGCCTGGGCAAGGTGACACACGTACCTTGTATGGCTCACGTGTTGAACCTTGTCGTGCAGCAATTTTTAACACACTATCCCGGCCTAGATGGCCTTCTGACCAGGGCACGAAAACTGTCTGCTCACTTCCGCCGTTCAAGCGCTGCAGCTGAGCGACTTGCATCGCTCCAGAAGTCTTTCGGCCTGCCGGTTCATCGTCTGAAATGCGATGTGGCGACACGCTGGAATTCGACTCTCCACATGTTACAGCGACTGTGGCAGCACCGCCGAGCCCTGGTGCAATACGTCATGACGTATAGCCTGGGCCAACGAGATGCAGAGGTGGGGCAGATCACCCTGATGGAGTGGTCTCAGATCAAGGACCTATGCACCCTTCTGCACAGTTTCGACATGGCGACGAATATGTTTAGCGCTGACAATGCCATTATCAGCATGACGATTCCAGTCATTTACATGCTGGAGCAGACGCTAAACACTATTCGGAGTCAGGGGGTGGGACAACAGGAAGGGGAGGAACTACAGGAGGATTCACATGCGCAAGACACAACAACATCACCAAGGTCCAGACGTTCATCATCACCAAGGCGCCAGGCATGGGACCATGGGGGACAGGGATCAACAAGGGCGCATGGTAGCAGGCGAGATGTTGAGGAAGGTGCAGGAGGACATGAAGAAATGGAGGACGAAGTGTCCATGGACATGGAAGACTCAGCAGATGAGGGAGACCTTGGTCAAATTTCAGTTGAAAGAGGTTGGGGGGAGATGTCAGAGGAAGAAAGAACGGTTAGCACCTCTATGCCACAAACACAGCGTGGACTTGGTCCGCATGGCTGCGCAAGACACATGAGTGCCTTCTTGTTGCACTACCTCCAACATGACCCTCGTATTGGCAAAATTAGAAGTGATGATGACTACTGGCTTGCCACACTATTAGATCCCCGGTACAAGTTCAAATTTTGTGACATAATTCCAGCCATAGAAAGGGACGCACGTATGCAGGAGTATCAGCAGAAGCTGTTACTCGATCTTAGATCGGCTTTTCCACCAAACAACCGTGCAGGTGCAGGGAGTGAATCTCCCAGTTGTAACTTTACAAACATGGGACGGTCTCGTCATCTTCAACAGTCTACCCGTACCAGTAGGACCGTATCTGGTGCTGGTAACAGCAATTTTATGGAATCTTTTCATAATTTTTTTAGACCCTCCTTTGCAAGGCCACCAGAGACAACAAGTCTGACACATAGTCAACGGCTGGAGAGGATGATACAGGAGTATCTCCAAATGAACATCGATGCCATGACTTTGCAAATGGAGCCTTGCTCCTTTTGGGCTTCAAATCTAGAAAAATGGCCAGAGCTCTCCAGTTACGCCTTGGAGATTTTGTCGTGTCCAGCTGCCAGCGTTGTCTCTGAACGTGTCTTCAGTGCTGCTGGGTGTGTGCTGACAGATAAGCGCACGCGTCTGTCCAGTGACAATGTGGACAGACTGACGTTCATCAAAATGAACAAGTCATGGATCCAGAAGGAATTTACTACCCCTGTGTCATCCTGGGGAGAGTAAATGCTTGTGGATTTGGAATGTGCTTGATGCAAATCAAAACATCCTGTTTGCAACTAGGGCACAAGTGCTGCCACTGAATGGGTGGGTGTGTGTGGGGCACAATTTTTGGAAAAAAGGGAGACTCCGCTTGGAGTAACCCTTGCTTGATGTGTTTTTAAAAGAAGCCAAGATGAACAGAGCTGGGATCAGGAAAGACTTTGCTACCTACCCCGGTGTCATCCTGGGGACGGATAAGAATGGCGTATTTTTGAATGTGCTTGATGCAAATCTAGCTGTGAAGTGTACAACTGGGGCACAACTGCTGCCACTGAAGGGGTGGGTGTGTGTGGGGCCCAATTTTTGGAAAAAAGGGAGACTCCGCTTGGAGTAACCCTTGCTTGATGTGTTTTTAAAAGAAGCCAAGATGAACAGAGCTGGGATCAGGAAAGACTTTGCTACCTACCCCGGTGTCATCCTGGGGACGGATAAGAATGGCGTATTTTTGAATGTGCTTGATGCAAATCTAGCTGTGAAGTGTACAACTGGGGCACAACTGCTGCCACTGAAGGGGTGGGTGTGTGTGGGGCCCAATTTTTGGAAAAAAGGGAGACTCCGCTTGGAGTAACCCTTGCTTACATTGTTTTTAAAAGAAGCCAAGATGAACAAGTCATGGTTCAGCAAAGACTTTATCTACCTACCCCGGTGTCATGCTGGGGACGGTTAAGAATAGCGTATTTTTGAATGTGCTTGATGCAAATCTAGCTGTGAAGTGTACAACTGGGGCACAACTGCTGCCACTGAAGGGGTGGGTGTGTGTGAGGCCCAATTTTTGGAAAAAAAGGGAGACTCCGCTTGGAGTAACCCTTGCTTGATGTGTTTTTAAAAGAAGCCAAGATGAACAGAGCTGGGATCAGGAAAGACTTTGCTACCTACCCCGGTGTCATCCTGGGGACGGATAAGAATGGCGTATTTTTGAATGTGCTTGATGCAAATCTAGCTGTGAAGTGTACAACTGGGGCACAACTGCTGCCACTGAAGGGGAGGGTGTGTGTGGGGCCCAATCTTTGGAAAAAAGGGAGACTCCGCTTGGAGTAACCCTTGCTTGATGTGTTTTTAAAAGAAGCCAAGATGAACAGAGCTGGGATCAGGAAAGACTTTGCTACCTACCCCGGTGTCATCCTGGGGACGGATAAGAATGGCGTATTTTTGAATGTGCTTGATGCAAATCTAGCTGTGAAGTGTACAACTGGGGCACAACTGCTGCCACTGAAGGGGTGGGTGTGTGTGGGGCCCAATTTTTGGAAAAAAGGGAGACTCCGCTTGGAGTAACCCTTGCTTGATGTGTTTTTAAAAGAAGCCAAGATGAACAGAGCTGGGATCAGGAAAGACTTTGCTACCTACCCCGGTGTCATCCTGGGGACGGATAAGAATGGCGTATTTTTGAATGTGCTTGATGCAAATCTAGCTGTGAAGTGTACAACTGGGGCACAACTGCTGCCACTGAAGGGGTGGGTGTGTGTGGGGCCCAATTTTTGGAAAAAAGGGAGACTCCGCTTGGAGTAACCCTTGCTTGCTGTGTTTTTAAAAGAAGCCAAGATGAATAGAGCTGGGATCAGGAAAGACTTTGCTACCTACCCCGGTGTCATCCTGGGGACGGATAAGAATGACGTATTTTTGAATGTGCTTGATGCAAATCTAGCTGTGAAGTGTACAACTGGGGCACAACTGCTGCCACTGAAGGGGTGGGTGTGTGTGGGGCCCAATTTTTGGAAAAAAGGGAGACTCCGCTTGGAGTCACCTTGCGGTGTTTTACATGACTTTAGAAGGGCGTGCCATGCCTATATCTGTGTGTCCTCCTCTTTTTCCTTGTCCAGCTGTTTTGTTTTCGCATGAGTATATGTCCTTGTCACTTTCCCATGTGTTTGTGTTGTGTTGTGCGTTGCTTGTCACCTTTTGGACACCTTTGAGGGTGTTTTCTAGGTGTTTTTATGTGTTTGTGATTGCCTGCCATTGTTTCCTATGCAGTTCGAGTTCGGTTCGTCGAACGTTCGACGAACCGAACTCGAACGGGACCTCCGTTCGGCGAACCGACCTCGAGCCGAACCGGGACCGGTTCGCTCATCTCTATTCGTGACGCCACCCACGGTGTGTGGTAAGGTGTAATACCACTCCTGCGGTGGAGAGCGCCCGGTGGTGATGGTATGGCAGCTAGGTGTTTAACCCCTCCGTGGGTAGGGGGCTTGGTTGTGATGAGAGGGGAGCTCCATTTGGGAGGAAAGGGGCACTGCGTACTCACTCAGTCCAATAACGCTGACACCGACAACTTGTAAACCAGAATTCTTAGCACCGCTGCAGCAAGGAGGGAGTAAGTTGGGATCCCATGCCCAATGGTATTGCTTGTTAGCCTGTGGCCTTTTCCTTGGCACTGTCTTTACTTGTTGGCCCCTGTAGTTTGAAACTAGTCAGGTCCCACTCACCCATATGGCTTACGGAGTGAGCTTGCTCTCAGGGTTCACACTTGGGATTTTCTGGACTGTGTATTGGGAAAGTCCTATCCACCTCGTTGCGCTAGTACCCCGAATTTGGAGCGGATGGAGAATGAATCATGAAGTCTTCGCCCTCGTTGGGTAAATTACCAGGACGCGTGAAGCTACTTCCTGGCCTATGGTCCACGTACCCCGCCGTGCCATGGCCCCTGCGTGGAGATGGCTCAAGGCCACCAGCTTCCCTCCTTGGCAGTTCCGTGCCCCTTGACATGATCCCCTGCTTCCGGGGTTCCAGCTCCTACCAGACCCAGACCAACGTCTGCCACCTAGTAACTGAGGAGCCCAGCTACTAACCTCCTCCAACTACCTGTAACCTCTCCTCTCGAGAAGTCACCACTCGACTGACTTGCTCCTGACCCTCCCTTACCAACCCCTTAAGTGGGCGGCCCTATTCCCTTCAGGCTACCCATTGGTGTGTCTGGTGGGTGTGGTGCAGAGTCTTTCTAGGAATTTTGATTGGCTTGTTCTTAGCAACACCAAAGGCCAGGGACCTGAAAACAAGGAGGAGATGGACAGGATGAAGAAGGGCAGATAGCACAATGTCCTGTGAAGACCTGATAGGCCAGGGCGTCACACATTCTCATGTGGATTATGTCAGACCTATGCCAGTGTGAGTATACCCATACAGTAAAAATAAATAAACAAATAAATAAATAAATTGGCATAGAGTCCCCTCATATTATCATACCAGCACAGATAAAGCCTTTGGCTACAGCCCTGTGCTTATCTTGGCAGTGTATCAAAATAAGAGGAACCGCATGGGGCCTTTTTTTTTTTTTAAATAAATTAAAGAACTAAAAAAAACAGCATGCGGTCCCTCCCAATTTTGATACCCAACCAAGATAAAGCCTGACAGCTAGGGGCTGGTATTCTCAGACTGGGGAAGCCCATGGTTACACTGGGCAACAACAAAATTGCATTTGGCTTGTAATATACTGTGCAATACATGGTAATATTGTGGTACCGTGTTAGCCAGAAAAAATTTATTGAAAAACTATGTCCCAAGAATGACAAAAGTATATTAGGAGTGATACCTTTATAGGCTAACCAGAAAAATCATATTAGCAAGCTTTCAGAGCACAAAGGCTCCTTCTTCAGGCCAATTACAAATGAATTACTGAAACCAAATCACAACATTTAAATGAATGTTACAACAGGACATGGGAAAGATGATGCCTCCTAAAGATAAGCCAAGAAATTCAAATTAAGTTTTTTCTTAGAAATGCAGATGAGTTGGAAGTGGTCTATTCAGATCACTTCTGAGGTTCTTCCGTTGCAGGTGTGAATTGTGTCCATGTAGTGAGTCATAAAACCAGGTGTTAAATTGAGTCCTTTTGTTAAAGATCCAAACATCCTTATCAGTTTGAATTCCCAATTTTTTCTCTCTCTGTCATCTTTAAAATGACCTTTCAGTATTAGTACTTTTAAATCTGTGATACTGTGTCTCTGTCTAGAGAAATGTACATTTTAACAGAAAAATAGGTAAAGTTTATTATATTTTAACATTTAAATTTTCGGTTATTGTGTGTGTGTAAAGGAACATTAGAACCAATTAATTTTTGCCCAGAAAAGCATGCGTTTTTGGAGCCAAAAACGCAGTGGAAAAGCAGGTAAAAAGCATGAAAAACGCAGGAATTGTGCTTTTGGTTGCATTTTGCCATTTCCCATTGACTCCAATGTTAAGGAAACGCTGCAGAAATGGCAAAAACAACTGACATGCTGCTTCTTTTTCAGCATGGTTTTTGACCCAAAATATGCAAATTAAACGCTGCAGAAAAAAAAGCAAAGTGCAGACAGGATTTCTGCTTTTCCAATAGACTTTGCTGGAAATCAAAAACGCATGCGTTTTAGCGCAAAAACGCTGCCGCCAAAAACGCTGCAGAAACGCGGTAAAAAACGCAACGTGCGAACATAGCCTTAGCGTTGGTGAGACCCTTTTAAAATTCTTGTCTTTTTAACCCCTTCAGCCCCCGGGCACTTTCTGTTGTTGTTTTTTGCTCCCCTTCTTCCGAGAGCCGTAACTTTTTTATTTTTCCATCGATCTTGCCATATGAGGGCTTGTTTTTTGCGGGACGAGTTGTGCTTTTAAATGAAACTATAAGTTTTACCATATAGTGTACTAGAAAACAGTAAAAAAATTCCAAGTGTGGAAAAACTGCAAAAAAAGTGTGATCGCACAATAGTTTTTGGGATGTTTTATTCACCGTGTTCACTATATGGTAAAACTGATGTGGGGGTGATGCCTGAGGTCGGTGTGAGTTTGTAGACACCAAACATGTATAGGTGTACTAGTATCTAAGGTGTTAAAAAAATTCACAAGTTTGTCCAATAAAAGTGGCGTACGTTTTGCGCCATTTTCCGAAACCCGTAGTGTTTTCATTTTTTGGGATCTATGATGACTTATTTTTTGCGTCTCGAGCTGACATTTTTAATGGTACCATTTTTGCGCAGATTCTATGTTTTGATCGCCTGTTATTGCGTTTTGCGTCAAACTTGCGGCTACCAAAAACGTAATTTTGGCGTTTGGAATTTTTGACGCTACGCCATTTACCAATTAGATTACTTGATTTTATATTTTGATAGATCGGGTATTTCTGAACGGGGCGATACTAAATATGTTTATATTTAGTTTTTTTTTAACCCTTTAATTTTCAATGGGATGAAAAGGGGGTGATTTGAACTTTTAGGTTTTTTTTTTATTTTTTAAAACTTTTTTTTTACTTTTTTTTTATATTTTACTAGTCCCCCTAGGGAGCTATAGTGATCAGCAATCCGATCGCTCTTCCCTATCTGCTGATCACAGCTATACAGCTGTAAACAGCAGATATGATAACTTCCTGATTTATTCGGCTCCGGGTCGAGTGAAACAGAAAGTGACTCGTCATAGCTACAGGCGTCATCACATGACCCTGTGCTACCATGGCAACCACGGAAAGTCACGTGATCATGCACGTGACTTCCGGTGGGGGCGGCGGTAAGTGAAAATCATGACCGCGCGCCTATACATCTCGCTGCCAGACTTTGGCAGCAAGATGTAAAGGGTTAAATCTTGTGAGTGGAGGCGATTCCACTTGTAACATGCAGGCACACATGTTAGTTGTTGAAAACAGCTGATATGTGCGTGGATTGCCGCAACCTGCCCCCTGCAGGGGGCGGGCCTTATCGTCACATGCTCTATGATGGATAGATCCGTCAAGGGTCGTGAAGGGGTTAAATTACAGCGAAATAGCAAAATGACAAGGGCTCAACGTCGTCGTTGTTGCGTAAACCATCCTGATAACTTCTGCTTTGTGTGTGGAAAGTTTACAATAAAAGCAAACAAAAACAAAATTGTGAAATATAAAGATCATGAATGGCAGATTTGCTGTGATTTAAAAGTTGCTGCTCTGCTTTTAGGTTTACAGGGTGGTTTTACTAAATTCTGCTGCTTTTTGTGTCTGTGGGACAGCTGAGACACCAAAAATAACTACACAGTCAAGGAATGGCCTGTGAGGAAATTGCACATTCGTGGAAAGGAAAATGTCAAACATATCCCACTGGTTGATCCAAGCAAAATAATTCTACCGCCTCTACGTATAATGATGGGGTTGATCAAGAACTTTGTAAAAGCTTTTGATAACGAGGGTCAGGCTTTTAATCATTTGGTTGTTATGTTTCCAGAAATGAGTGCAGATAAGTTAAAGGAAGGTATATTCATTGGACCTCAAATCAGGAAATTGCTAAAAGATGAAATGTTCGAGTCAAACCTCAAGATGCAAATCATCTGCTTGGTCCTCCAGCAAAGCAATTGTTGATGGCTTCTTGGGTACCAATAAAGATGATGACTATGTTTCCATAGTCAATGAGTTATTGCAAAACTACAAAGAAATGGGCTGTAGAATGTCATTGAAAATTTATTTTTTAAATTCGCACCTTGAATTTTTTCCAGAAAACTTTGGTTCTGTTAGTGACGAACAAGGTGAGCGTTTTCACCAGGACATTCTTACCATGGAGATAAGCTACCAAGGACGCTGGAATCCTGCAATGATGGGTGACTACTGCTTAATGTTCTGTAGGGAGACAGATGAGACTACATACAAAAGGAAAGCCTCATCAGCCCATTTTGCCCAAACAACATGACATTAGAATTTGTATTTTGATAGCAATTAAGCTGAAAGTGTATAAGTTAAGTGCTATTGCTATTATTATCACTTTGAGTCATCATTATGACTTTATGACATTGATAGTGTAGCTTTTAAGTAGGCCTAATAGTTTCTTGTCATCTTTCTTAAAATGCTGTGTGTCTATTAAATGTGACGTGATAGAAAGAATCCGACTTTTCCACCGAAATTAGCACTCCAAAATTAGTTATCAACCATTTTCAAACCAGATACAGAAAAAAAAAATGTTTGTTGACCAGTGTTATTGTCCACCCCCCAGTCTAAACATAGAAACCCGCAGCCTCCCAGGATAGTCGCATCCATTAGTTGTGACAAGCCTGGTGTTTTACCCAGTGACAATCGGGGTAATAAGTGTGAGGACATGGACTCTCATGGGTTAAAGTTTCTTAACATTCAGCCAGACGTATTGTTCTTTTGTGTATTACCTCATGTTTGCTTAGCTATTGTTTCTCTAGACCCTTCCAGTAATCATTGTAATGTAGTTGTGTATTGCTAATGTGATTACCTTAGTAGCGATTGTCTGGTCTGTGACTTGCAGACTCCATGTAAATATCCTCAGTCTTTCTACCCACGTCATTTAAATGAACATTATCCATGCAGCTTGAAATTCCTCAAATCGGAGAAGCAATCTTGTCCAACCAATCCGATGAGGATGCAGTGTATCCAAGTGGAAGGCTGTGGCTATAAAAGGGATTTCTTTAAGTCAACAGGTTGTTGTTGATGGATGTGCATGATCCAGCCTAAGCTCTTAGGAGCTTGCTAGAGGATCAGGATACCTTGTTGCTTCAATCTAGGGACTCCGGTTCTGATTGGAGACCATATCCACAGTCTAGGGATTTCGACTCCGGCTGCCAGGATTATATCATCATACCAGAGACTACTTAAGGAAGAAACCCAGGTTGGGACAATTTGTTCACCTGGCTACAGACTTTGCAGACCTCACACAGCTTCCTAAATCTGGCGCTATTCCTTTTTTGGTAGGTGCCCGCTGAAAGCGGGGTGTTGCTGGATTGGAGTAAGTGGCCCTGGAAGCTCTGAGGCATGGACATTCTAAATCCGTGGTGAGCCAGTGGAAGGGTGAGACTCTGTTGCCTGTTACATTTGTGTGTTTTGCTGGTTATGTGTTATGTGCCGTTAATATTTTGGGGATCCAATAAAGTCTTAATATTGTGATTCCCTCACTCTGTGTTGTCTGAGTAGTGTTCCGCCCACGGTTAAGGAGGTCGTGCGTTCAGTTGGGATGAGCCCAGAGCCACACTGTCTTTCTAAAGGCGGCTGGGCCAGAGGACAAGAGCACCCACTGAGCCCCGTGTCACCACAATAAGGAGTTATTGGCAGCCCACAGCAGCCACTGAGTCCTAGATTAGTGATGGCAGGCGTCTATGAGAAACCCCCAACACTAATCTGTAAGTGAAAGAAAATAAATACAGATAATGAAAAAATGCTTTTTTTAATATCTAAAGCTGAGTGTATGTATGTTTGTGTGTGTGTTTGTTTATGTCCGCTAAAGGAATCCGCACCGTCGCATGTACAATCACGAAAATTTGCACAGGCACCCTATTTGACTCAGGGAACATCATTGACTATGTTTTAATGGCAAATTATAACCCTGCGCTTTACGGTCATTCGCCAAGAAACCTGCCTCCATTAAAGTCAATGGAGCTTGGAGCTTCAATGCAGCCAGAGCTTCAGAAGAATTAGCAGCCATTTTCCTGAATGGAATGCTGGCCTGTCACCATGCAGCCAGGGAAAGAGAAAAAGACAGACAGACACAGACAGACACAAACAGATAGAAACAGACAAAGAGATAGACAGACACAGATAGACAGGGGAAGATACAGACAGGCAAAGATACAGACAGACAGACAAGGAGACAGACAAAGAAACAGTCAGACACAGATAGACACAAAGAGACAGACAGAGAAAAAGACAGACAGGGAAAGAGACAGACAGAATGAGATAGCGAGACAGACAGGAAAAGAGATAGAAAGACAGATAGGGAAAGAGATAGAGAGACAGACAGAAAAAGAGACAGAGAAAAAGACAGAGACAGACAGGGAAAGAGGCAGATAGACAGAGACAGACAGACAAAGAGATAGAGACAGACAGATGGACACAGACAGAGAGAGAAAGACAGAGAGTCGCAACGCTTGGTACTACAGCTAGTTTGGAATAAAATACAAAAAATACCCCCTTTCACCAATTTATTACTAGAGATGAGCGAGCCTCTGAAGGCTTGAGTTTGGTTCATCGAATGGAGGCCCCATTCGAGTTCGGTTCGATGAACCGTTCGACGAACCTCTCGAGCTCCATTGAAACCAATGGTAGGCAAACACAAACACATAAAAACACATTATAAATGTACACAGTTAATAAACATTGCCATAACACTTACAGGTCCCCGCGACGTGTCCTGCACTCTGTCTCCCATCGCTTTTCTTTCCAATTATCGCTGCGTTCTCCCGGTAACCAGCACTGATGATAGGACCTTCCATGACGTCAAAAAAAGCATGTGACCAGTCACGTGTCTATTATCTCATTGGCTACAGACTGGTCACATGGCTATGATGTCATGCTAGGTCCTGTCATTGCATCTCTCCGGTACGCGGTGATCGTTCCAGCATCTCCATATACTGGCGAAATGCTCTGGCACATGGTCGACTCCCCGTTCCTGCATGTGTGCGCTCTTTACAGAGCCAGCCTACATGCAGGGACTAGCTGCCACAGCCGGTAAATAGTGGCACCGGGAGTCATGTGATTGAAGCACCGTTGCTATGGTAACCCACCTGTCAGCGGTGACGTCACCGCTTACAGCCCGCAGCGGCATCGGGAATCTCGTGATTGGAGCACCGTTGCTATGGTAACCCGCTTGTCAGCGGTGACGTCACCGCTTACAGCCTCTGCTCACTCTCACTGAGTGAATAAACTGCAAGGGGAGCAGCAGCGTCTTCCTCCCATGCAGCACTGTCTGATGTAGCAAAGCTGCATGGGTTGAAGGGGAAAGAAGACAGAAAACCAGGATCGTGGAGGGCTAACAGGGAGTAATAAACATGGAGTCTCGAAGTGTGTCTGTGTATTTATTTCTATTAAAGTATTTTTTCTCTGTGTGGTGTCTTTTTTTTAAGCCTTTATTGGAGATTCTCAATGGCCGGGTCAAACTTGCCTGACATTAAGAATCTCTGACTTAATACTAGCTAGTAAAACAAAGCTAGTATTTAATCATTATTACCCAACAAGCCACCCGGCTTCAGGGCAGCTGGAAGAGTTGAATACAGTGCCAGATGATGGCACTTCTATGAAAGTGCCATTTTCTGGGGCGGCTGCAGACTGCAATTCGCAGCAGAGGGGCCCAGAAACCTCGGGCCAACCTGTGCTGAGGATTCCAATTCCCAGCTGCCTAGTTGTACCTGGCTGGACACAAAAATGGGGCGAACCTCATGTCGATTTTTTTTTTAATTATTTCATGAAATTCATGAAATAATTAAAAAAAGGGCTTCCCTATTTTTTTGGTTCCCAGCCGGGTACAAATAGGCAGCTGGGGGTTGGGGGCAGCCATACCTGCATGCTGTACCTGGCTAGCATACAAAAATATGGCGAAGCCCACGTCATTTTTTTGGTGGGCAAAAAACTCCTGCATAGAGTCCTGGATGGAGTATGCTGAGCCTTGTAGTTCTGCAGCTGCTGTCTGTCTGTATGGAGGAGAGCAGACAGCAGTTGCAGAACTACAAGGCTCAGCATGCTCCATTCACTAGAGTATGCAGGAGAGTAGACAGCAGCTGCAGAACTACAAGACTCAGCATACTCCATTGTTGTGAATTTAAGTTATGTTTTGGCTGCTGGGAGGCTCCCTCTGGTGGCCAGGAATGGTTTGGACTTGGACTTCATCCTGCTCTACACCTGTGATTGGAGCACCGTTGCTATGGTGACCCGTTTGTCAGCGGTGACGTCACCGCTTACAGCCTGCAGCCTCTGCTCACTCTCACTGAGTGAATAGACTGCAAGGGGAGCAGCAGCGTCTTCCTCCCATGCAGCACTGTCTGATGTAGCAAAGCTGCATGGGTTGAAGGGGAAAGAAGACAGAAAACCAGGATCGTGGAGGGCTGACAGGGAGTAATAAACATTGAGTCTCTAAGTGTGTCTGTGTATTTATTTCTATTAAAGTATTTTTTCTCTGTGTGGTGTCTTTTTTTTAAGCCTTTATTGGAGATTCTCAATGGCCGGGTCAAACTTGCCTGACATTAAGAATCTCTGACTTAATACTAGCTAGTAAAACAAAGCTAGTATTAACTCATTATTACCCAGGAAGCCACCCGGCTTCAGGGCAGCTGGAAGAGTTGAATACAGCGCCAGATGATGGCACTTCTATGAAATTCATGAAATAATTAAAAAAAGGGCTTCCCTATTTTTTTGGTTCCCAGCCGGGTACAAATAGGCAGCTGGGGGTTGGGGGCAGCCATACCTGCATGCTGTACCTGGCTAGCATACAAAAATATGGCGAAGCCCACGTCATTTTTTTGGTGGGCAAAAAACTCCTGCATAGAGTCCTGGATGGAGTGTTATGATCCGGGACCATGGAAGATCACCACAAATTATTGGCAAAAGGTGACAAGAGCATTGGCAACTAATCTGGCCGCCATCCCCTTACTAACCATCACAACTAGAAGTAGCCGAGGGGTGAACTAACATCCTGTGCACCGCGAACCCAGCCGGAGAACTAACTATCCTAAAGGTAGGAAAGATGAATAACTCTCTGCCTCAGAAAATAGACAAGAAAAGCAAGCCCCCCCACGTTAAAAGACTGCGGTGATATAGGAAAAACACAATACACAGATAGATGACAGGATTAGCAAAAGGTGAGGCCCCCGCTGACTAAAATAGAAAAGGACAGGACAGGGAGTGATGGTGGCCAGAGAAAAACCCTGCAAAATACCAACTTCCTGATAGTACAAGAAGGCCCTCAGATCGCACGATCTGAACTCCGTCCTATACCAGGTGCCCTTGTCATAGCAATGAACAGAAAACAAGAATCATAACAAATTCAACAAGCTACAAACACATGGACTCAAAGGAGCTATACTCCACACAGAACTGCAGGGAGTTCCCCAACAAACCACTGAGGGGGAAAATCCCTGCATGCAAATAAACTGAAAACAACCACAGCAAATGACAAACCCAGATAAGCAAAAGAACCAGACAATAAATAAAGAGCAAGCACTTATCTGGGATAGATGTGGTGTAGAGCAGGATGAAGCAGGCTGGAGATACAAAGAACAACTGACATCCGGCATAGCCAGCTATCAGACCAGGACTTAAATAAGCAGAGAGTTAGCAAAGGAAACACACATTGCACAACACACCTGGTCCAAGTCCAAACCATTCCTGGCCACCAGAGGGAACCTCCCAGCAGCCAAAACATAACAAATTCACAACAATGGAGTATGCTGAGTCTTGTAGTTCTGCAGCTGCTGTCTGCTCTCCTGCATACCCTAGTGAATGGAGCATGCTGAGCCTTGTAGTTCTGAAACTGCTGTCTGCTCTCCTCCATACAGACAGACAGCAGCTGCAGAAGTACAAGGCTCAGCATACTCCATCCAGGACTGTATGCAGGAGTTTTTGCGCACCCCCCAAAAAAATGACGTGGGCTTCGTCATGTTTTTGTATGCTAGCCAGGAACAGCAGGCAGCTACGGGCTGCCCTCAACCCCCAGCTGCCTATTTGTACCCAGCTAGGAACCAAAAATATAGGCAAGCCCTTTTTTTTTAATTATTTCATCAATTTCATGAAATAATTTTAAAAAAAATGACGTGGGTTTTGCCCAATTTTTGTGTCCAGCCAGGTACAACTAGGCAGCTGGGGATTGGAATCCATAGCTCAGGGTGCCCAAGCTTTCTGGGCCCCCCATGCTGTGAATTGCAGTCCGCAGCCGCCCCAGAAAAGGGCGCTTTTATAGAAGCGCCATCTTCTGGAGCTGTATCCAACTCTCTCCTGGGTCAAGGGTCCCACGCCGTCCAATCCGGATCTATCATAGTATCATAGTATCATAGTTTTAAGGTTGAAGGGAGACTCTAAGTCCATCTAGTTCAACCCGTAGCCTAACATGTTGATCCAGAGGAAGGCAAAAAACCCCAATGTGGCAAACAAGTTCCAATGGGGAAAAAATTTCCTTCCTGACTCCACATCCGGCAATCAGACTAGTTCCCTGGATCAATACCCTGTCATAAAATCTAATATACATAACTGGTTATATTAAATTTTTCAAGAAAGGCATCCAGGCTCTGCTTAAATGTTAGTAGTGAATCACTCATTACAACATCATGCGGCAGAGAATTCCATAGTCTCACTGCTCGTACAGTAAAGAATCCTCGTCTGTGATTATGATTAAACCTTCTTTCCTCAAGACGTAGCGGATGCCCCCGTGTTCCAGTCGCAGGCCTAGGTGTAAATAGATCTTTGGAAAGGTCTCTGTACTGTCCCCTCATATATTTATACATTGTGATTAGATCTCCCCTAAGCCTTCGTTTTTCCAGACTAAATAAACCCAAGTTTAATAACCTGTCTTCGTATTGCAGCCCCCCCATTCCTCTAATAATCTTGGTCGCTCTTCTTTGCACCCTCTCCAGTTCAGCTATGTCCTTCTTATATATCGGTGACCAGAATTGTACACAGAATTGTACACAGTATTCTACGTGCGGTCGCACTAGTGACTTGTACAGAGGTAGAACTATATTTTTTTCATGAACACTTATACCTCTTTTAATACATCCCATTATTTTATTAGCCCTGGCAGCAGCTGCCTGACACTGTCCACTAAAGTGAAGTTTACCATCCACCCATACACCCAAGTCTTTTTCTGTGTCTGTTTTACCCAGTGTTCTACAATTAAGTACATAATCATAAATGTTATTTCCTCTACCCAAGTGCATGACCTTACATTTATCTACATTAAACTTCAATTGCCACTTCTCAGCCCAATCCTCCAATTTACATAAATCTCCCTGTAATATAAAAATCTAATATCTTGCTGGAAGGCAAAGCGATCAGATGATGTATCAGGTTCAAGGGCCTGAATCACATGACACAGCAGCTGATTGTATAAACGGCTTTTATACAATCAGATGATGCATCAGTGCAAAAAAACCCCAAACAAACTACACACTTCTGTGCAGACTCCTGTCCGCAGCATCAGCTAATAGTTTACCCGGCCGGGCAGTAAAAAGCCGGCCTCACTGCTCGACTTATAGTGTCAGCTGATTCCATCAGGTGATCGCATCAGCTGATCATCGCCAGGTCTGAGAGAGAGAGAGAAAGACGAGAGAGAAAAAAGAGAGAGAAAAGAGAGAGAAAAGAGAGAGAGGGAGGAGAGGAAAGAGAAGAGAGAGAGGAGAGAGAGGAGAGAGAGAGGAGAGAAAGAGAGAAAAGAGAGAGAGGAGAGAGAGAAGAGAGAGAGAAAAGAGAGAGGAGAGAGAGAGAAAAGAGAGAGAAGAGAGAGAGAAGAGAGAGAGTGAGAGAGGGGAGAGTGAGAGAGGGAAAAAGAGAAAAAGAAGGACTGAGACAAAGAGAGAGAGAGAAAAAGAGAGAGAGAAAAAGAGAAAGAGAGAGAGAGACTAAGAAAGACTGAGACTGAGAGACTGAGAGAGACAAAGAGAGAGAGAGAAAGAGAGAGACAGAGAGAGAGAGAGACTGAGAGACTGAGAGGGACTGAAAGACTGAAAGAGACTGAGAGAGAGAGACAAGAGAGAGGAGAGAGAGAAAAGAGAGAGAGGAGAGAGAGAGAAGGAAGAGAGAGAGAGGCGAGAGGAGAAAGAGGGAAAAAGAGAAAATGAGAGACTGAGAAAAAGAGAGAGAGAAAAAGAGAGAGAGAGAAAGAGAGAGAGAGACTGAGACTGAGAGATATAAAGAGAGAAAGAGAGAGAAAGAGAAACTGAGAGAAAGTGACTGACAGAGAGACAGAGAGTCTGCGAGAGAGAGACTGGAGAGACTGAGAGACTATGAGAGAGAGAAGAGAGAGAGGAGAGAGAAGAGAGAGGAGAGAGAGAGAAAAGAGAGAGAGAAGAGTGGGGAGAGAGAGGGAAAAAGAGAAAAAGATAGAGAGAAAAAGAGAGAGAAAAAGAGAGACTGAGACTGAGAGACAAAGAGAGAGAGAGACTGAGAGAGACTGAGAGAGAGAGAGACTGAGAGAGAGAGAGACTGAGAGAGAGACTAAGAGAGAGAGACTGAGAGACTGAGAGAGACAGAGAGAGAGAGAGAAGAGAGAGAGAGGAGAGAGACAAGAGAGAGAGGAGAGATAGAGAGAGAGAAGAGAGAGAGGAGAGAGGAGAGAGGGAAAAAGAGAAAAAGAGAGACTGATAAAAAGAGAGAGAGAAAGAGAGAGAGAGAAAAAGAGAGAGAGAAAGACTGAGAAAGACTGAGACTGAGACACTGTGAGAGACAAAGAGAGAGAGAGCAATGCAGCCTCATTCCGTGAACTGCTTTGATTTTAGAGGTGTGGCTCACAGCTGATGTCCGGCTCCTCCCCTCAGTGGATAATTAAATTAAATTAAATTATAATTATAAATAAATAATAATTAAATTAAATTTTTTACCAGGACAGCCAGGGCTAGAACTCGGTAACTAATGCTTCTGATTCAAGCGCTCTAACCATTGAGCTACTGGCTGTAATGAAAAACATAGGCAGATTTAGTAATCTTGACTTCTGCATTGCAGACTGAAGTCTCAGATTACAGCGCGTTCAGGTGCTACATGGAGAGGGCACAGATCACTCCCTGCATCTTCATGTAGCAGAGCTAGCAGAGCTGACAGTGTCGTGTGGATTACTTCAGACATGGATTGTTGTTTTGCGATTAATAAAGAGTTAAATTAGGTGTTTTTTGTCTTTTATTCCAAATAAAGGATTTTTCGCTGTGTGTTTATTTACTTTCACTTTCAGTTTAATCATGGAAGGTATCTCGGAGAGACGCTTGGCTTGATTAACTCATTATTACCCCGACTGCCACCGCACCAGAGCAATTTGGGATGAGCTGGGTGGAGTCCCGGGACTGTCGCATCTAATGGATGCAGCAATTCCGGGCGACTGCTGGCAGATATTGGTAGGCTGGAGGGCTCCCCATACCGTGGCGCTCGCCATCCTGATAATACCAGCCTCCAGCCGTGCGGATTTATCCTGGCTGGTATCAAATATGGGGAAACCGCGTATTTTTTTTTTTATTATGTATTTATTTATTTTACTGCACGATATAGACCCGCCCGCCGGTGGCTGTGATTGGTTGCAGTGAGACTGCTGTTACTCATCGTGGGGGCGTGTTTGACTGCAACCAATCATGGGCGCAAGTGGGCGGGGACAGCACGGAATAACTAATTGAATAATGAAGTGGCAGCCATTTTCAAAAGAGGAAATGCCGCTGGAGATTTGTGACAGCTGTGCAGCGAGACGCCCAGGATCGGTGAGTAGGAAAGAGAGAGGGATTGTGCTGGGGACACAGGACGCATGCCAACAGCAACGTGTGCACATAAACTTACTGTGAAAAGCCATGTTTTTGGTGCTTGAATTGTTCTCAAACGTAACTCGAACTGTCGAGCTTTTCGCAAAAAGCTCGAGTTCGTCGAACTTCTCGAACACCCCCCAAAATCACTCGAACATGAAATTGGCGAACCTCGAGCCTCAAACATTGCTCATCTCTATTTATTACCCCCCTAAACACACCTGCAGGTCCGACGTAATCCAAGCGAGGTCCCACGGCAATTCAGGTCTGCTGCATCTCAGTCACAGCGAGCTGCCTTAGAGCATAACTGCCCACTGTGAGTGCAGACAGACAATGACTGAGTTGCGATGAGCGATGACTGGTTGCATGCAGACCCTGTTACACAGTCTGGGGGCACGTCTGACTGCAACCAATCACAGACACCAGGCCGGCCAGTGGGCGCTATCACTTGAAACGCGTAGACTGGAACTGACCTGTGTCTATGTTTTAATTTTTCTATGGTATCAAATAAAATGAAGATTTTGTGAAGGTTTGCAAATGGTAGTTTTTCTATTCGGATTACTGTGACCAGGAGCCGGCCTGGTTCCATGCATCGCTTTTCCTTGGAACGTCCCAGATGGTTAAATTGGTGAGCTGAAGCATGTTTTTCCTCTTTATATTATATGCTGAAGGGTTATTTCCCAGAGAACTCACTATATTGTTTGGGCTCCTGGCAAATTTTTCCAGCCTTGCTGAGACTGCTGCGTGTCTCCACTGCACTTTAGCTCCAGCCGTCCTAGTAGACCTCACCACGGCGCCATCTTGCTGTGCTCCTTTTGTGTTCATCGAGGCCTGATCAAGCCTCCTTTCTTGTCTAGATAGCCCCACCATCATCTCTGTAGGTGCCAGAGGCTTCGTCACCTCTAAGCACACCTTGTTCACTGGTAATAGGATTAATCTGCTGATCTCTTAGGAGCTCTTACTATATGCTATTCACTGCATGTCCTGCCAGGCCCCACTCCTTTATTAATTATTTTTTTATGGGGGAGAGCAAATTAGAACTTCTGCTATGGGGCAACAGGAGTTCTATGTATACCTCTGGTGTAACCAAAAGGCTGATGTAGAGGTTCCATCTTGGTCTTCTACTCAGAAAGGTCATTAGTGAAGATAAGTAGCAGACTACACTGTGTGCAGAATTATTAGACAAATGAGTATTTTGATCACATGATCATTTTTATACATGTTGTCCTACTCCAAACTGTTAAGGCTTGAGAGCCAACTACCAATTAAGTAAATAAGGTGATGTGCATCTCTGTAATGAGGAGGGGTGTGGTGTAATGACATCAACACCCTATATAAGGTGTGCTTAATTATTAGGCAACTTCCTTTTCTTTGCAAAAATGGGTCAAAAGAGAGATTTGACGGGCTCTGAAAAGTCCAAAATTGTGAGATGTCTTGCAGAGGGATGCACCAGTCTTGACATTGCCAAACTTTTGAAGCGTGATCACCGAACAATCAAGCGTTTCATGGCAAATAGTCAACAGGGTCGCAAGAAGCGTGTTGGGTAAAAAAGGTGCAAAATAACTGCCCATGAATTGAGGAAAAACAAGCTGCCAAGATGCCATTTGCCACTAGTTTGGCCATATTTCTGAGCTGCAACGTTACTGGAGTATCAAAAAGCACAAGGTGTGCTATACTCAAGGACATGGCCAAGGTAAGGAAGGTTGAAAAACGGCCACCTTTGAACAAGCGTCTAAATAGAAGGATTCTGTTTTGTACTTATGAATTCCGCACATGCGCACTACTGAGATATCACATTCTGCAGTATATTGACCACTCGGTGATTCCATCATTTAGCACTGCACAGGCGAGAACATGGCGCCCCGCAGCTCTGGCCGTATACAGCATTCCGCTCAACAGGTGTGTGTTGTTATTTCGTTATATTCACATATAAATATAACCCATTGTTGTACGTCTGTCACCATCACTGATGAAGCCACTGTGGCAGCAATACACGTGGAGTCAGCCACTCTGAGCGGCATTGTCAGGCCTCCCCCTCATTTTTGGATGCCAGGCGTACAGTATATGCCCTGTGTTTTATTGATGGCCAATGATGTTTTGACTTCATTGATCTTTTTTCAACACTCTGCAGGGCCATACCGGCTTAGGGAGTCCTAGCCTTAGGTTCCAGTTACACTTTGCCTTCTAGTCCGTGGAACAGCGTCACAGCATGCATACAGGTGTCTTCTTCACTCGGCCCATTGGCTATTGGGGTTTGGTATTTTCCATCTTTTATTTTAGCAGTCTGTTACTTACCCATTTGATCTCACTACAGTGGGTCTATATTTACCTGTTTGCATTTGGCATGGATGTGGTTATCACTATATAGGCTATTGATGCATTCATATTTAACCGAGGTGTCTGTTCCACATCCATGTGGGCTTTGTTCCATTTTGTACTCCACTTTCTTACTGATGTATAGCCTGTCTTCATACCTATAGGCCTTCCACCTTGCAGTGTTGTTTATTATTTTCCATAATATTGGGTGGCTTTATTACATTTTCACTATTACATTTATGTGTATTTTTTCACTGCATTTGACATTGTCCAATCACAGGACTTGTTTCAGTCTCTTACATATTTGTACATGTGTACACTATTGTCACCTTTTGGGACAGGCGCCGCTCTTTGTGCTGTCCTACATGTCTTTTTAATTGTTTTTAACCTTGTTTTGTTCTCAATAAAGATGTTGTTTACATTTGTAATACAGGTGTGCCCCTGGTTTCATGTGCGGTGTCTTTCTCTTTCTTTTCCCTGATTCCAGTTTCCACTGTATCAGAGTGCATCCAATTATATTGAATATTAGATATAGTGGTGCACTCCATTTTTTCTCTCTAACACCTTTGAACAAGAAACAAAAGATAAAACGACAAGACTGGGCCAAGAAATATCTTAAGACTGATTTTCAAAGGTTTTATGGACTGATGAAATGAGAGTGACTCTTGATGGGCCAGATGGATGTGCCAGAGGCTGATCAGTAAAGGGCAGAGAGCTCCACTCCGACTCAGATGCCAGCAAGGTGGAGGTGGGGTACTGGTATGGACTGGTATCATCAAAGATGAACTTGTGGGACCTTTTTGGATTAAGGATGGAGTGAAGCTCAACTCCCAGACCTACTGCCAGTTTTTGGAAGACAACTTCTTCAAGCAGTGGTACAGGAAGAAGACGGTATCGTTCAAGAAAACATGATTTTCATGCAGGATAATGCTCCATAACATGCATCCAACTACTCCACAGCGTGGCTGGCCAGTAAAGATCTAAAAGATTAAAAAATAATGACATGGCCCCCTTGTTCACCTGATCTGAACCCCATAGAGAACCTGTGGCCCCTCATAAAATGTAAGATCTACAGGGAGGGAAAACAGTACACCTCTCAGAACAGTGTCTGGGAGGCTGTGGTAGCTGCTGCACGCAATGTTGATCGTAAACAGATCAAGCAACTGACAGAATCTATGGATGGTAAGCTGTTGAGTGTCATCATAAAGAAAGGTGGCTATATTGGTAACTAATTTTTTGGAGTTTTGTTTTTGCATGTCAGAACTGTTTATTTGTAAATGTTGTGCAGTTATATCGGTTTACCTGGTGAAAATAAACAAGTGAGATATGAATATATTGTTTTTTTATTAAGTTGCCTAATAATTCTGCACAGTAATAGTTACCTGCACAAACAGATATCCTCCTAAAGCCTGCTTTACACGCTGCAATGTATCTTACAATGTGTCGGCGGGGTCACGTCGTAAGTGACGCACATCCGGCATCGTAAGGTACATTGCAGTGTGTGACAGGTATGTGCGATTGCAATTGAACGGTAAAACGTTCATCGCACGCACATCATTCCTTTCTCTAGGATTGGACGTCAGATTGTTCATCGTACCCGTGGTAGCACACATCACATTGTGTGACACCCTGGGAATGATAAACAGATCTTACCTACGTCCCGTGGCTCCCGCCCAGCAATGCAGAAGGAAGGAGGTGGGCGGGATGTTTACGTCCCGCTCAGCTTCGCCCCTCTGCTTCTATTGGCTGGCTGCCACGTGACGTCGCTGTGACGCCGAACGTCCCTCCCACTCCAGGAAGTGGACGTTCGCTGCCCACAGCGAGGTCGTATGGACGGGTAAGTACGTGTGACGGGGGTTAATCAATTGTGTCAACAAATTGAACGTGCCGCACATACGATGGGGTCGTTGCAAATCGCACACGATATCGTATGCGAAATTGCAACGTGTAAAGCAGGCTTAAGATAGCCAAAACTTAAAAAAAAAAACCACTCCAACTTTCAAAAATATTAAGCTTTGATATTTATGGGTCTTTGGGTTGATTGAGAACGTAGTGGTTGATCAATAATAAAACAAATCCTCTAAAATACAACTTGCCTAATTATTCTGCACACAGTGTAATTGAAAGCAGTGGAGGCAGTGCATTATTTCATAGAAACAGGATGATCTCCATTGGGGAAATCTGGTTGTGCAACCAATCAATAGCGAGTAAATGTATTTTTACCCACCGATATTCCAAAATCACCAATGCAGCAATCCACAGCCTTTTTAGACTGTATGATTATCCAGAAATGAGCTTTCCTAGGAAAACTTGTTCACTATATTCGTGCACCCTGAGTGTAGATACTAATATAAAGATGCACCAAACTTAACAAAAAGCATGGAAAACTTTCTTTACACTTGACTCATTGTAAGCCTTTAGTTTTAATTAGAGTTGAGCGCGGTTCGCGGTTCGAGGTTCTCCAGTTCGCGGCTCGAGTGATTTTGGGGGCTGTTCTAGATAGAACTAGAACTCGAGCTTTTTGCTAAAGCTCGATAGTTCTAGAAACGTTCAAGAACGGTTCTAGCAGCAAAAAGAAGAGCTAATTACTAGCTGGCTTTCCGCTGTAATAGTGTAAGTCACTCTGTGACTCACACTATTATGAAATTTCAGTGTATAGTGTGCGGGAACAGCGCATTCAGATCACTGCTGTATGGATAATGGCGATTGCGTTTTTTTTTTTTTCCTTGTCTTCCTTCCCTAAGCGCATGCGTGTAGTGGGGCGGGACAGCATGTCAGCCAATCCCAGACACACACACAGCTAAGTGTACTTTTAGCCAGAGAAGCAAGGCATGTGTGATAGGATGTCCATGTCACATGTCCCTGCATTATAAAAACGAGTATCTGCCCGTCCGGATGCCATTATCTCTTCTGCGTCCTTGGTGTCAGTCACCGCTGGTGCAGCGCCTATCTCCGATACTGCTGTGTACGCTCTATACACAGCACTGTACAGAATAGGGATAGCACTTTCTATCAGTCCTTTTAAGGGCTAATACCAGCAGGGTCAGAGCCATAGGTGACAGGTCCGTGAAAACAGAGTTTAACACCTACACAAGATGACAGCGTCTGTGTAGCTAAGGTCAGGGATTTCCTCGCTGCATTTCCCCATTAGGAGGGATAGAAAGGCAGGCTTCCTTTCCTGTACCCAGAGACCCACAACCCTGCCACTGTACCCTCCTGCCCTTTGCACACTCAAACTCATTGTTACTAAGCCATTATACTAGAAAAAACTGAGTGAACTTAGTGGCATCCTAAACGTGGCTGTTGGACTTCTGTATTGTCCCACTAGTGCAAAGATATTTGCAGCACGTCTGCCTGCATTGCACACTCAAACTCATTGTTACTAAGCCATTATACTAGCAAACACTGAGTGAACTTAGTGGCATCATAAAAGTGGCTGTTGGACATCTGTATTGTCCCACTAGTGCAAAGATATTTGCAGCACGTCTGCCTGCATTGCACACTCAAACTCATTGCTACTAAACCATTATACTAGCAAACACTGAGTGAACTTAGTGGCATCATAAAAGTGGCTGTTGGACTTCTGTATTGTCCCACTAGTGCAAAGATATTTGCAGCACGTCTGCCTGCATTGCACACTCAAACTCATTGTTACTAAGCCATTATACTAGCAAACACTCTGTGAACTTAGTGGCATCCTAAACGTGGCTGTTGGACTTCTGTATTGTCCCACTAGTGCAAAGATATTTGCAGCACGTCTGCCTGCATTGCACACTCAAACTCATTGTTACTAAGCCATTATACTAGCAAACACTGAGTGAACTTAGTGGCATCCTAAACGTGGCTGTTGGACTTCTGTATTGTCCCACTAGTGCAAAGATATTTGCAGCACATCTGCCTGCATTGCACACTCAAACTCATTGTTACTAAGCCATTATACTAGCAAACACTGAGTGAACGTAGTGGCATCATAAAAGTGGCTGTTGGACTTCTGTATTGTCCCACTAGTGCAAAGATATTTGCAGCACGTCTGCCTGCATTGCACACTCAAACTCATTGTTACTAAGACATTATAATACCAAAAATTGAGTAAACTTAGTGGCATACAAGAAGTGGCTGTTGTACTCCATTAGTGCCCCACTGGTGCAAATCTATGTGCAGCACCTCTGCATGACACCCTCCTGCTCTGTTTTTAATAAGCTATAATGATAGCAAAAAATGCTGCCATTTAGTGGCATACAAGAACTGGCTGTTGTATTTCATTATTGTCCCACTGGTGCCAAGCTATTTCTAGCACCTGTGCAGGACACCCTCCTGCTCAGTTTTTAATAAGCTATAATGATAGCAAAAAATGCTGCCATTTAGTGGCATACAAGAACTGGCTGTTGTATTTCATTATTGTCCCACTGGTGCCAAGCTATTTCTAGCACCTGTGCAAGACACCCTCCTGCTCTGTATTTAATAAGCTATAATGATAGCAAAAAATGCTGCCATTTAGTGGCATACAAGAACTGGCTATTGGAATTCCATTAGTGTCCCACTGGTGCAAATCTATTTGCAGCACCTCTGCATGACACCCTCATGCACATTTTGCTATGCTAATTTTATAGCAAACTCAGGGAATTCCTTGCTGCATTTGATCATTCGGAGGGATAGAAAGTGAGGCTTCCTTTATCTTTTCCTTCTGTTCATAGACAGCATCTCCAAGTCCACACCCGAAGAGCAATTTCTCCTCCACGTCTAAGTGTGGAGAGGCAGCTAGTGCGCATGCGTGTGCCGATTTACCCCAGCCGCAGCCTAACTACAGTGTTTCGCCTAGTGAGTATGCTCAGCCTGACTGTGCCATTCCTGAGGCTAAGTCTTCATTTTGGGATACAGCGCATGCTCCCACACTTAGTGCGAAAAGCCTCTTTGCACAGGTACTTGCACTCCGTGCCGGGTCTAAGTCCTGTGTTGTGCCTAGACACCATGCTAAAGCTGATAGTCTTTTTTCAGAGACTGTATTTCATGCTACTGAGCATGCTCAGGCACTTACTGCATCAGAGACTAGGTCCGGTAATGAACTGTTTGGCACTGCCCCTGATGTGGGGGGCCCATATAGACCACAGGGCTTCAGGTGTCCTGACGATGTGGCCAGTCCACTCCCAAATGGCTTGCAGAGGCCCGCCCATATGACTTGTCACCTCATTATAGATGGTCAGACGATGACTGGTGAGGTGTTTGTGTCGTGACAGCCATGAGGTCATTATTGAAGTTGCGGTTCCAAATAGGACGATAGTTATGCCACTCATGACGTGTCACTCTGCTTTTGTCTCCAGGAGGTGCATTGTGGTCCACCCTGGTTTGGGGCGGACCCAGGTTATAAAACGGGCTGGAGCTAACAAGGAGGTGCGCAGTCTTCTATTATGCTCCGAAAGAGCACACCTCCATGTGTTGAACCCATTGCGGCTTTAGGCCAGAGGTAGGCAGGGATAGGGCGTCGATGCAGGCCAACACCACAGTTGGTAACGCAGAACGGTTAAGACCAGCTCCTGTCCTACCAGTCCTGCTTGTGCAGCCCAGTGGCATTAACAGGCCTGCTGCTGCTGATGCGCCTGCTGTCCACAGGTGTGGCCCCAATGCACACGGTCAGCGTACTCAATGGCCCCTGTGATGTTAACAGGGAGTTCATGGGCTGGGTGAGCGTGTGGACCCTGTGACGCTAACAGGGCTCCCAGTCTCCAGATCTGAGTGGCGTCTAACTCGGTTCAGGCAACTATTAGTTTCATAGCCACACAGATCTGTATCCTCCACCTAACCTTCCAGTTGCCAACCTCTCCTTTTCCATCTGGGAGCACGGTGGACATTGACTGCTGATGGGGATATATACCTTTCTCTTTCTTTTCTTATACATTTTCGTTATATAGCGGTAACATAGTATAGACAGATGGTGTTTCTTCATGAAATGTTACTTTTGCTTAACCACCAAACCCACGGACAAAAACTTTTTTCCCCTTTCCAACACAACTGTTCCCCTTTCCACCAGCATCTGTCCTTTTTCAACTCATTTGGTATATGACCAAAAGTGCAACTCTGCAGGGACACCGTACTCAATGCCATCTCAGCACAGCAGCCAGCCCTCATTCCCTCAGATGTGGACAAGTAAAAGACCATTTCCTCCTATCAAGACAAAGCGTTGAGATTCACTCTGTGCAGCACTGGTGTTTACTGGAAAAGCAGATCTAAGAATCCGTACCACCGTCTGCAGATACTCCTGTATACGTGCGTCACTTTCTATGGCAGGAATTATTTTGCCAAATTTTGTCTTGTACCAGGGATCTAACAGTGTGGCAACCCAGTAGTTAGCATTACTTCGAATTCGTACAATCCGAGGGTCATGTTGTAGGTAGTGCAGCAAGAAGGCGCTCATGTGTCTTGTGCATCCAGGAGGACCAAGTCCTTGGTGTGTTGGTGGCAGAGAGGTGAGAATCGTGCCTCCTTCCTCTGCCCTCTCCCCCCAACCTCGCACAACCGAAATGTGAGCAAGCTCTCACTCATCTGCTGAGTCTTCCATGCCCATCGCCAGTTCGTCCTCCATTTCTTCATGGGCTCCTGCACCTTCCTCAATAATTTTTGCTGATACTATGCGCCCTTGTTAATCCCTCTCCCCCACCATGACTGCCGCCTAGGTGCCGCTCACCGTCTGGACCTTGTAGATCTTATTATCCCTTCTGCATATGACTCCTCCTGTACTTCCTCACCTTCCTCTTGGACCAACACCTGACTCCGAATAATGCTTACAGTGTGCTCCATCTTGTAGATGACCAGAATTGTCATGCTTAGAATGGCATCGCCAGTGCTAAACATCTTCGTCGACATTTGTAAACTGTGTAGAAGGGTGCATAGGTCCTTGATCTGACACCACTCCAGCAGCGTGATCTGCACCACCTCTGGATCAAGTTAGCCCAGGGTATACGTCAGACCGTATTTCAGCAGGGCTCTGCGGTGCTGCCACAGACGCTGCAACATGTGCAGATTCCAATTCCTGCGTGTCGGAACATCGCATTTCCGGCGATTAACCGCCAGACCCTAAGACTTCAGGAGCGATGAAAGTTGTTGAGCTGCTGGGTGCGAAGGATGAAAGTGAGCACATAGCAGCGTGCCCGCTGCACAAGGCCATGTAGGCCGGGATGGTATTTTAAAAATTGCTGGAGAATCAGATTCAACACGTGAGCCATACAAGGCACGTGTGTCATTTTGCCCTGCTGAAGGGCCGCAGACAGGTTTGCATCATTGCTGCACACGGCTGTTAAGTCACCAAGGTAGTCCACTCAATCAATTTGTACTCCAGTCGCCAGGTGACAACGTGTTCCTTTCGTGCATAGTGCTGATGATGGGAAAGGAGTCGATGCCAGCGGCGCAGGTGGACACAGGTTATGGTCACCCACTGGGTTGCGTTACCTTGACAGATACAGAACCACAGGCTGAATGTAGGTGGTGGGTATCTCACAGATGAAGTACCATCATTCAGCTACAACCAATGGGAAGACACCACACCCTTTTTTAGGCCCATCCTGTCTGCAGACCACTGCCAGACAAAGCTATGAACCTCTTGTTACTGTTACCCCCAGTTCAGTTTTATGATTTTGTGTGCTTGTTACCTGACTACTTTTCCTGCTTGCTGTTTATGTACCTCGTTGGCCGATCCGCATTTCACCTCTGCTTGTTTTCTGATTAAGTCCTGGCCATCCCATTCTGTTCCTCTTCCTCAATTAATGTTTTTGACCCTGCATGACTACTATTCTCTGGAACTGCAGCCTTCCACAGGTATTGATCAACTTGGGCCCTGTGTAATTCCAAATCACTGTATAGGGGTTAAAGGGTTTCAGGGTTCTGGGTGTCCAGCTTGGTGAGTGGCTTGCCTCAAGCCTATCCTTTACAGCCCATCTAAGTGTGTCGATCCAGGCAGGCATTACACCATGCCCTCTGCAGAAGGCCATGTAGGCAGGGATAGTGTTTTAAAAATTGCTGGACAACCAGGTTCAACACGTGAGCCATACAAGGCACTTGTGTCACATTGCCCTGAAGAAGGGTCGCAGACTGGTTTGCATCATTGTCGCACCCGACCTTCCCTGGCTGCTGGTTGAGTGGAGACAACCATTGATGAAACTCGGTCTCACTCTCCAGAGCTTACCGTCCACAACTCCTCAGCGGTGTGACTCTCATTTCCCAGACATTTCTAAGTAAACAGTCGACCGCATCATGCTGTTGAGCTGTGCTTCCAGCATAGTAAGGAGGTGTGTGGGATTCCTTGGGCGCAGTTACAAGGAAGGGTGGCCTGACCACATAGGGTTTGTGCCGAGGTGGAGGACCCACACAAGGTTGAGGAGGCAGAAGCAGTGGAGGAACTTGTACATACAGAGGAAGGATTGACACACAAGTTGTGGGGACGGCAAGACTTGTACAGCAAACCCTTCTCCATTTCTCACCATAGTTACAGTGCCCAGTCAGCAACATGTAACTCCCCTGTCCATGCTTACTGGTCCAAGTATCTGTGGTGAAATGCACCTTGTCACACACAGAGTTTCTCAAGGAATCAGTGAGGTTCTGTGCGACCTGCTGTGGTAGCGCGGGCACGCCTTTCTTGGAGAAGGAGTGATGACTGGCCATCGGCTCTTGGGGCACTGCAATGGGCATAAGGTCTCGAAAATCCTCGGTCTAAAAAGGGTGTAAAGGCAGCCTTTCTGTTGCCAACAAGTTGCAGATGATGAAACTCAACCTCTTAGGCAAGTCATGCCCTTCGAAAATCATGTAAAACACAGCGAGGGGACTCCAACCACAGTCTCCCTCGTTTCCACTAATTGGGCCACACACACCCCACTTGACTGGCATCAGTTGACCCCCCTTTTGAAAAAGAAAATGATGCTTTGCATGAAGCACTCTCAAAAAAACGCGTGCCTTTCACCACCCCTGGATGACCCAGGGGAAGAAAGGTCCTCTGAGAGCCATTACTTGTTCATCTTGGTTCTTTTACAAACACAGCGAGGGGACTCCAACAACAGTCTCCCTCGTTGCCACTAATTGGGCCACACACACCCCACTTGACTGGCATCAGTTGACCCCCCTTTTGAAAAAGAAAAAGATGCTTTGCATGAAGCACTCTCAAAAATACGCGTGCCTTTCACCACCCCTGGATGACCCAGGGGAAGAAAAGTCCTCTGAGAGCCATGACTTGTTCATCTTGGTTCTTTTAAAAACACAGCGAGGGGACTCCGACCACCGTCTCCCTCGTTGCCACTAATTGGGCCACACACACCCAACTTGACTGGCATCAGTTGACCCCCCTTTTGAAAAAGAAAAAAATGCTATGCATGAAGCACTCTCAAAAATAGGCGTGCCTTTCACCACCCCTGGATGACCCAGGGGAAGAAACGTCCTCTGAGAGCCATGACTTGTTCATCTTGGTTCTTTTACAAACACAGCGAGGGGATTCCAACCACAGTCTCCCTCGTTGCCACTAATTGGGCCACACACACCCCAGTTGACTGGCATTAGTTGACCCCCCTTTTGAAAAATAAAAAGATGCTTTGCATGAAGCACTCTCAAAAATACGCGTGCCTTTCACCACCCCTGGATGACCCAGGGGAAGAAAAGTCCTCTGAGAGCCATGACTTGTTTATCTTGGTTCTTTTACAAACACAGCGAGGGGACTCCAAAAACAGTCTCCCTCGTTGCCACTTATTGGGCCACACACACCCCACTTGACTGGCATCAGTTGACCCCCTTTTGAAAAAGAAAAAGATGCTTTGCATGAAGCACTCTCAAAAATACGCGTGCCTTTCACCACCCCTGGATGACCCAGGGGAAGAAAAGTCCTCTGAGAGCCATTACTTGTTCATCTTGGTTCTTTTACAAACACAGCGAGGGGACTCCAACAACAGTCTCGCTCGTTGCCACTAATTGGGCCACACACACCCCACTTGACTGGCATCAGTTGACCCCCCTTTTGAAAAAGAAAAAGATGCTTTGCATGAAGCACTCTCAAAAATACGCGTGCCTTTCACCACCCCTGGATGACCCAGGGGAAGAAAAGTCCTCTGAGAGCCATGACTTTTTCATCTTGGTTCTTTTAAAAACACAGCGAGGGGACTCCAACCACAGTCTCTCTCGTTGCCACTAATTGGGCCACACACACCCCACTTGACTGGCATCAGTTGACCCCCCTTTTGAAAAAGAAAAAGATGCTTTGCATGAAGCACTCTCAAAAATACGCGTGCCTTTCACCACCCCTGGATGACCCAGGGGAAGAAAAGTCCTCTGAGAGCCATGACTTGTTCATCTTGGTTCTTTTACAAACACAGCAAGGGGACTCCAACCACAGTCTCCCTCATTGCCACTAATTGGGCCACACACATACCCCACTTGACTGGCATCAGTTGACCACCCTTTTGAAAAAGAAAAAGATGCTTTTCATGAAGCACTCTCAAAAATACGCGTGCCTTTCACCTCCCCTGGATGACCCAGGGAAAGAAAAGTCCTCTGAGAGCCATGACATGTTCATCTTGGTTCTTTTACAAACACAGCGAGGGGACTCCAACCACAGTCTCCCTCGTTGCCACCAATTGGGCCACACACAACCCACTTGACTGGCATCAGTTGACCCCTCTTTTGAAAAAGAAAAAGATGCTTTGCATGAAGCACTCTCAAAAATACGCGTGCCTTTCACCTCCCCTGGATGACCCAGGGGAAGAAAAGTCCTCTGAGAGCCATGACTTGTTCATCTTGGTTCTTTTACAAACACAGCGAGGGGACTCCAACCACAGTCTCCCTCGTTGCCACTAATTGGGCCACACACACCCAACTTGACTGGCATCAGTTGACCCCTCTTTTGAAAAAGAAAAAGATGCTTTGCATGAAGCACTCTCAAAAATACGCGTGCCTTTCACCTCCCCTGGATGACCCAGGGGAAGAAAAGTCCTCTGAGAGCCATGACTTGTTCATCTTGGTTCTTTTACAAACACAGCGAGGGGACTCCAAAAACAGTCTCCCTCGTTGCCACTAATTGGGCCACACACACCCAACTTGACTGGCATCAGTTGACCCCCCTTTTGAAAAAGAAAAAGATGCTTTGCATGAAGCACTCTCAAAAATACGCGTGCCTTTCACCACCCCTGGATCACCCAGGGGAAGAAAAGTCCTCTGAGAGCCATGACTTGTTTATCTTGGTTCTTTTACAAACACAGCGAGGGGACTCCAAAAACAGTCTCCCTCGTTGCCACTTATTGGGCCACACACACCCCACTTGACTGGCATCAGTTGACCCCCTTTTGAAAAAGAAAAAGATGCTTTGCATGAAGCACTCTCAAAAATACGCGTGCCTTTCACCACCCCTGGATGACCCAGGGGAAGAAAAGTCCTCTGAGAGCCATGACTTGTTCATCTTGGTTCTTTTACAAACACAGCGAGGGGACTCCAACAACAGTCTCCCTCGTTGCCACTAATTGGGCCACACACACCCCACTTGACTGGCATCAGTTGACCCCCTTTTGAAAAAGAAAAAGATGCTTTGCATGAAGCACTCTCAAACATACGCGTGCCTTTCACCACCCCTGGATGACCCAGGGGAAGAAAAGTCCTCTGAGAGCCATGACTTGTTCATCTTGGTTCTTTTACAAACACAGCGAGGGGACTCCAACCACAGTCTCCCTCATTGCCACTAATTGGGCCACACACATACCCCACTTGACTGGCATCAGTTGACCACCCTTTTGAAAAAGAAAAAGATGCTTTTCATGAAGCACTCTCAAAAATACGCGTGCCTTTCACCTCCCCTGGATGACCCAGGGAAAGAAAAGTCCTCTGAGAGCCATGACTTGTTCATCTTGGTTCTTTTACAAACACAGCGAGGGGACTCCAACCACAGTCTCCCTCGTTGCCACTAATTGGGCCACACACACCCAACTTGACTGGCATCAGTTGACCCCTCTTTTGAAAAAGAAAAAGATGCTTTGCATGAAGCACTCTCAAAAATACGCGTGCCTTTCACCTCGCCTGGATGACCCAGGGGAAGAAAAGTCCTCTGAGAGCCATGACTTGTTCATCTTGGTTCTTTTACAAACACAGCGAGGGGACTCCAACCACAGTCTCCCTCGTTGCCACTAATTGGGCCACACACACCCAACTTGACTGGCATCAGTTGACCCCCCTTTTGAAAAAGAAAAAGATGCTTTGCATGAAGCACTCTCAAAAATACGCGTGCCTTTCACCACCCCTGGATGACCCAGGGGAAGAAAAGTCTACTGAGAGCCATGACTTGTTTATCTTGGTTCTTTTACAAACACAGCGAGGGGACTCCAAAAACAGTCTCCCTCGTTGCCACTTATTGGGCCACACACACCCCACTTGACTGGCATCAGTTGACCCCCTTTTGAAAAAGAAAAAGATGCTTTGCATGAAGCACTCTCAAAAATACGCGTGCCTTTCACCACCCCTGGATGACCCAGGGGAAGAAAAGTCCTCTGAGAGCCATGACTTGTTCATCTTGGTTCTTTTACAAACACAGCGAGGGGACTCCAACAACAGTCTCCCTCGTTGCCACTAATTGGGCCACACACACCCCACTTGACTGGCATCAGTTGACCCCCTTTTGAAAAAGAAAAAGATGCTTTGCATGAAGCACTCTCAAAAATACGCGTGCCTTTCACCACCCCTGGATGACCCAGGGGAAGAAAAGTCCTCTGAGAGCCATGACTTGTTCATCTTGGTTCTTTTACAAACACAGCGAGGGGACTCCAACCACAGTCTCCCTCATTGCCACTAATTGGGCCACACACATACCCCACTTGACTGGCATCAGTTGACCACCCTTTTGAAAAAGAAAAAGATGCTTTTCATGAAGCACTCTCAAAAATACGCGTGCCTTTCACCTCCCCTGGATGACCCAGGGAAAGAAAAGTCCTCTGAGAGCCATGACATGTTCATCTTGGTTCTTTTACAAACACAGCGAGGGGACTCCAACCACAGTCTCCCTCGTTGCCACCAATTGGGCCACACACAACCCACTTGACTGGCATCAGTTGACCCCTCTTTTGAAAAAGAAAAAGATGCTTTGCATGAAGCACTCTCAAAAATACGCGTGCCTTTCACCACCCCTGGATGACCCAGGGGAAGAAAAGTCCTCTGAGAGCCATGACTTGTTCATCTTGGTTCTTTTACAAACACAGCGAGGGGACTCCAACAACAGTCTCTCTCGTTGCCACTAATTGGGCCACACACACCCCACTTGACTGGCATCAGTTGACCCCCCTTTTGAAAAAGAAAAAGATGCTTTGCATGAAGCACTCTCAAAAATACGCGTGCCTTTCTCCACCCCTGGATGACCCAGGGGAAGAAAAGTTCTCTGAGAGCCATGACTTGTTCATCTTGGTTCTTTTACAAACACAGCGAGGAGACTCCAACCACAGTCTCCCTCATTGCCACTAATTGGGCCACACACATACCCCACTTGACTGGCATCAGTTGACCACCCTTTTGAAAAAGAAAAAGATGCTTTTCATGAAGCACTCTCAAAAATACGCGTGCTTTTCACCTCCCCTGGATGACCCAGGGAAAGAAAAGTCCTCTGAGAGCCATGACATGTTCATCTTGGTTCTTTTACAAACACAGCGAGGGGACTCCAACCACAGTCTCCCTCGTTGCCACCAATTGGGCCACACACAACCCACTTGACTGGCATCAGTTGACCCCTCTTTTGAAAAAGAAAAAGATGCTTTGCATGAAGCACTCTCAAAAATACGCGTGCCTTTCACCACCCCTGGATGACCCAGGGGAAGAAAAGTCTACTGAGAGCCATGACTTGTTTATCTTGGTTCTTTTACAAACACAGCGAGGGGACTCCAAAAACAGTCTCCCTCGTTGCCACTTATTGGGCCACACACACCCCACTTGACTGGCATCAGTTGACCCCCTTTTGAAAAAGAAAAAGATGCTTTGCATGAAGCACTCTCAAAAATACGCGTGCCTTTCACCACCCCTGGATGACCCAGGGGAAGAAAAGTCCTCTGAGAGCCATGACTTGTTCATCTTGGTTCTTTTACAAACACAGCGAGGGGACTCCAACAACAGTCTCCCTCGTTGCCACTAATTGGGCCACACACACCCCACTTGACTGGCATCAGTTGACCCCCTTTTGAAAAAGAAAAAGATGCTTTGCATGAAGCACTCTCAAAAATACGCGTGCCTTTCACCACCCCTGGATGACCCAGGGGAAGAAAAGTCCTCTGAGAGCCATGACTTGTTCATCTTGGTTCTTTTACAAACACAGCGAGGGGACTCCAACCACAGTCTCCCTCATTGCCACTAATTGGGCCACACACATACCCCACTTGACTGGCATCAGTTGACCACCCTTTTGAAAAAGAAAAAGATGCTTTTCATGAAGCACTCTCAAAAATACGCGTGCCTTTCACCTCCCCTGGATGACCCAGGGAAAGAAAAGTCCTCTGAGAGCCATGACATGTTCATCTTGGTTCTTTTACAAACACAGCGAGGGGACTCCAACCACAGTCTCCCTCGTTGCCACCAATTGGGCCACACACAACCCACTTGACTGGCATCAGTTGACCCCTCTTTTGAAAAAGAAAAAGATGCTTTGCATGAAGCACTCTCAAAAATACGCGTGCCTTTCACCACCCCTGGATGACCCAGGGGAAGAAAAGTCCTCTGAGAGCCATGACTTGTTCATCTTGGTTCTTTTACAAACACAGCGAGGGGACTCCAACAACAGTCTCTCTCGTTGCCACTAATTGGGCCACACACACCCCACTTGACTGGCATCAGTTGACCCCCCTTTTGAAAAAGAAAAAGATGCTTTGCATGAAGCACTCTCAAAAATACGCGTGCCTTTCTCCACCCCTGGATGACCCAGGGGAAGAAAAGTTCTCTGAGAGCCATGACTTGTTCATCTTGGTTCTTTTACAAACACAGCGAGGAGACTCCAACCACAGTCTCCCTCATTGCCACTAATTGGGCCACACACATACCCCACTTGACTGGCATCAGTTGACCACCCTTTTGAAAAAGAAAAAGATGCTTTTCATGAAGCACTCTCAAAAATACGCGTGCTTTTCACCTCCCCTGGATGACCCAGGGAAAGAAAAGTCCTCTGAGAGCCATGACATGTTCATCTTGGTTCTTTTACAAACACAGCGAGGGGACTCCAACCACAGTCTCCCTCGTTGCCACCAATTGGGCCACACACAACCCACTTGACTGGCATCAGTTGACCCCTCTTTTGAAAAAGAAAAAGATGCTTTGCATGAAGCACTCTCAAAAATACGCGTGCCTTTCACCACCCCTGGATGACCCAGGGTAAGAAAAGTCCTCTGAGAGCCATGACTTGTTCATCTTGGTTCTTTTAAAAACACAGCGAGGGGACTCCAACCACAGTCTCCCTCATTGCAACTAATTGGGCCACACACATACCCCACTTGACTGGCATCAGATGACCACCCTTTTGAAAAAGAAAAAGATGCTTTTCATGAAGCACTCTCAAAAATACGCGTGCCTTTCACCTCCCCTGGATGACCCAGGGGAAGAAAAGTCCTCTGAGAGCCATGACTTGTTCATCTTGGTTCTTTTACAAACACAGCGAGGGGACACCAACCACAGTCTCCCTCGTTGCCACTAAATGGGCCACACACACCCAACTTGACTGGCATCAGTTGACCCCCCTTTTGAAAAAGAAAAAGATGCTTTGCATGAAGCACTCTCAAAAATACGCGTGCCTTTCACCACCCCTGGATGACCCAGGGGAAGAAACGTCCTCTGAGAGCCATGACTTGTTCATCTTGGTTCTTTTACAAACACATTGAGGGGACTCCAACCACAGTCTCCCTCGTTGCCACTAATTGGGCCACACACACCCAACTTGACTGGCATCAGTTGACCCCCCTTTTGAAAAAGAAAATGATGCTTTGCATGAAGCACTCTCAAAAATACGCGTGCCTTTCACCACCCCTGGATGACCCAGGGGAAAAAAAGTCCTCTGAGAGCCATGACTTGTTCATCTTGGTTCTTTTACAAACACAGCGAGGGGACTCCAACAACAGTCTCCCTCATTGCCACTAATTGGGCCACACACATGCGCCACTTGACTGGCATCAGTTGACCACCCTTTAGAAAAAGAAAAAGATGCTTTTCATGAAGCACTCTCAAAAATATGCGTGCCTTTCACCTCCCCTGGATGACCCAGGGGAAGAAAAGTCCTCTGAGAGCCATGACTTGTTCATCTTGGTTCTTTTACAAACACAGCGAGGGGACTCCAACCACAGTCTCCCTCGCTGCCACTAATTGGGCCACACACACCCCACTTGACTGGCATCAGTTGACCCCCCTTTTGAAAAAGAAAAAGATGCTTTGCATGAAGCACTCTCAAAAATACGCATGCCTTTCACCACCCCTGGATGACCCAGGGGAAGAAAAGTACTCTGAAAACCATGACTTGTTCATCTTGGTTCTTTTACAAACACAGCGAGGGGACTCCAACTATAGTCTCCCTCATTGCCACTAATTGGGCCACACACATACCCCACTTGAGTGGCATCAGTTGACCACCCTTTTGAAAAAGAAAAAGATGCTTTTCATGAAGCACTCTCAAAAATACGCGTGCCTTTCACCTCCCCTGGATGACCCAGGGAAAGAAAAGTCCTCTGAGAGCCATGACTTGTTCATCTTGGTTCTTTTACAAACACAGCGAGGGGACTCCAACCACAGTCTCCCTCGTTGCAACTAATTGGGCCACACACAACCCACTTGACTGGCATCAGTTGACCCCTCTTTTGAAAAAGAAAAAGATGCTTTGTATGAAGCACTCTCAAAAATACGCGTGCCTTTCACCACCCCTGGATGACCCAGGGGAAGAAAAGTCCTCTGAGAGCCATGACTTGTTCATCTTGGTTCTTTTAAAAACACAGCGAGGGGACTCCAACCACAGTCTCCCTCATTGCCACTAATTGGGCCACACACATACCCCACTTGACTGACATCAGTTGACCACCCTTTTGAAAAAGAAAAAGATGCTTTTCATGAAGCACTCTCAAAAATACGCGTGCCTTTCACCTCCCCTGGATGACCCAGGGGAAGAAAAGTCCTCTGAGAGCCATGACTTGTTCATCTTGGTTCTTTTACAAACACAGCGAGGGGACTCCAACCACAGTCTCCCTCGTTGCCACTAATTGGGCCACACACACCCCACTTGACTGGCATCAGTTGACCCCCGTTTTGAAAAAGAAAATGATGCTTTGCATGTAGCACTCTCAAAAATACGCATGCCTTTCACCACCCCTGGATGACCCGGGGCAAGAAAAGTCCTCTGAGGGCCATGACTTGTTCATCTTGGTTCTTTTACAAGCACAGCGAAGGGACTCCAACAACAGTCTCCCTCGTTGCCACTAATTGGGCCACACACACTCCAGTTGACTGGCATCAGTTGACCCCCCTTTTGAAAAAGAAAAAGATGCTTTGCATGAAGCACTCTCAAAAATACGCGTGCCTTTCACCACCCCTGGATGACCCAGGGGAAGAAAAGTCCTCTGAGAGCCATGACTTGTTCATCTTGGTTCTTTTACAAACACAGCGAGGGAACTCCAACCACAGTCTCCCTCGTTGCCACTAATTGGGCCACACACACCCCACTTGACTGGCATCAGTTGACCCCCCTTTTGAAAAATAAAAAGATGCTTTGCATGAAGCACTCTCAAAAATACGCGTGCCTTTCACCACCCCTGGATGACCAAGGGAAAGAAAAGTCCTCTGAGAGCCATGACTTGTTTATCTTGGTTCTTTTACAAACACAGCGAGGGGACTCCAACCACAGTCTCCCTCGTTGCCACTAACTGGGCCACACACACACCCACTTGACTGGCATCAGTTGACCCCCCTTTTGAAAAAGAAAAAGATGCTTTGCATGAAGCACTCTCAAAAATACGCGTGCCTTTCACCACCCCTGGATGACCCAGGGGAAGAAAAGTCCTCTGAGAGCCATGACTTGTTCATCTTGGTTCTTTTACAAACACAGCGAGGGGACTCCAACCACAGTCTCCCTCATTGCCACTAATTGGGCCACACACATACCCCACTTGACTGGCATCAGTTGACCACCCTTTTGAAAAAGAAAAAGATGCTTTTCATGAAGCACTCTCAAAACTACGCGTGCCTTTCACCTCCTCTGGATGACCCAAGGAAAGAAAAGTCCTCTGAGAGCCATGACATGTTCATCTTGGTTCTTTTACAAACACAGCGAGGGGACTCCAACCACAGTCTCCCTCGTTGCCACTAATTGGGCCACACACACCCAACTTGACTGGCATCAGTTGACCCCCCTTTTGAAAAAGAAAAAGATGCTTTGCATGAAGCACTCTCAAAAATACGCGTGCCTTTCACCACCCCTGGATGACCCAGGGGAAGAAACGTCCTCTGAGAGCCATGACTTGTTCATCTTGGTTCTTTTACAAACACAGCGAGGGGACTCCAACCACAGTCTCCCTCGTTGCCACTAATTGGGCCACACACACCCCACTTGACTGGCATCACTTGACCCCCCTTTTGAAAAAGAAAATGATGCTTTGCATGAAGCACTCTCAAAAATACACGTGCCTTTCACCACTCCTGGATGACCCAGGGGAAGAAAAGTCCTCTGAGAGCCATGACTTGTTCATCTTGGTTCTTTTACAAACACAGCGAGGGGACTCCAACCACAGTCTCCCTCGTTGCCACTAATTGGGCCACACACACCCCACTTGACTGGCATCACTTGACCCCCCTTTTGAAAAAGAAAATGATGCTTTGCATGAAGCACTCTCAAAAATACACGTGCCTTTCACCACTCCTGGATGACCCAGGGGAAGAAAAGTCCTCTGAGAGCCATGACTTGTTCATCTTGGTTCTTTTACAAACACAGCGAGGGGACTCCAACCATAGTCTCCCTCGTTGCCACTAATTGGGCCACACACACCCCACTTGACTGGCATCAGTTGACCCCCCTTTTGAAAAAGAAAAAGATGCTTTGCATGAAGCACTCTCAAAAATACGCATGCCTTTCACCACCCCTGGATGACCCAGGGGAAGAAAAGTCCTCTGAAAACCATGACTTGTTCATCTTGGTTCTTTTACAAACACAGCGAGGGGACTCCAACTATAGTCTCCCTCATTGCCACTAATTGGGCCACACACATACCCCACTTGACTGGCATCAGTTGACCTCCCTTTTGAAAAAGAAAAAGATGCTTTTCATGAAGCACTCTCAAAAATACGCGTGCCTTTCACCTCCCCTGGATGACCCAGGGAAAGAAAAGTCCTCTGAGAGCCATGACTTGTTCATCTTGGTTCTTTTACAAACACAGCGAGGGGACTCCAACCACAGTCTCCCTCGTTGCAACTAATTGGGCCACACACAACCCACTTGACTGGCATCAGTTGACCCCTCTTTTGAAAAAGAAAAAGATGCTTTGCATGAAGCACTCTCAAAAATACGCGTGCCTTTCACCACCCCTGGATGACCCAGGGGAAGAAAAGTCCTCTGAGAGCCATGACTTGTTCATCTTGGTTCTTTTAAAAACACAGCGAGGGGACTCCAACCACAGTCTCCCTCATTGCCACTAATTGGGCCACACACATACCCCACTTGACTGACATCAGTTGACCACCCTTTTGAAAAAGAAAAAGATGCTTTTCATGAAGCACTCTCAAAAATACGCGTGCCTTTCACCTCCCCTGGATGACCCAGGGGAAGAAAAGTCCTCTGAGAGCCATGACTTGTTCATCTTGGTTCTTTTACAAACACAGCGAGGGGACTCCAACCACAGTCTCCCTCGTTGCCACTAATTGGGCCACACACACCCCACTTGACTGGCATCAGTTGACCCCCGTTTTGAAAAAGAAAATGATGCTTTGCATGAAGCACTCTCAAAAATACGCATGCCTTTCACCACCCCTGGATGACCCGGGGCAAGAAAAGTCCTCTGAGAGCCATGACTTGTTCATCTTGGTTCTTTTACAAGCACAGCGAAGGGACTCCAACAACAGTCTCCCTCGTTGCCACTAATTGGGCCACACACACTCCAGTTGACTGGCATCAGTTGACCCCCCTTTTGAAAAAGAAAAAGATGCTTTGCATGAAGCACTCTCAAAAATACGCATGCCTTTCACCACCCCTGGATGACCCAGGGGAAGAAAAGTCCTCTGAGAGCCATGACTTGTTCATCTTGGTTCTTTTACAAACACAGCGAGGGAACTCCAACCACAGTCTCCCTCGTTGCCACTAATTGGGCCACACACACCCCACTTGACTGGCATCAGTTGACCCCCCTTTTGAAAAATAAAAAGATGCTTTGCATGAAGCACTCTCAAAAATACGCGTGCCTTTCACCACCCCTGGATGACCCAGGGGAAGAAACGTCCTCTGAGAGCCATGACTTGTTCATCTTGGTTCTTTTACAAACACAGCGAGGGGACTCCAACCACAGTCTCCCTCGTTGCCACTAATTGGGCCACACACACCCCACTTGACTGGCATCACTTGACCCCCCTTTTGAAAAAGAAAATGATGCTTTGCATGAAGCACTCTCAAAAATACACGTGCCTTTCACCACTCCTGGATGACCCAGGGGAAGAAAAGTCCTCTGAGAGCCATGACTTGTTCATCTTGGTTCTTTTACAAACACAGCGAGGTGACTCCAACAACAGTCTCCCTCGTTGCCACTAATTGAGCCACACACACCCCAGTTGACTGGCATCAGTTCACCCCCCTTTTAAAAAGAAAAAGATGCTTTGCATGAAGCACTCTCAAAAATGCGCGTGCCTTTCACCACCCCTGGATGACCCAGGGGAAGAAAAGTCCTCTGAGAGCCATGACTTGTTCATCTTGGTTCTTTTATAAACACAGCGAGGGGACTCCAACCACAGTCTCCCTCGTTGCCACTAATTGGGCCACACACACCCCACATGACTGGCATCAGTTGACCCCCCTTTTTTAAAATAAAAAGAGGCTTTGTATGAAGCACTCTCAAAAATACGCGTGCCTTTCACCACCCCTGGATGACCAAGGGAAAGAAAAGTCCTCTGAGAGCCATGACTTGTTTATCTTGGTTCTTTTACAAACACAGCGAGGGGACTCCAACCACAGTCTCCCTCGTTGCCACTAATTGGGCCACACACACACCCACTTGACTGGCATCAGTTGACCCCCCTTTTGAAAAAGAAAAAGATGCTTTGCATGAAGCACTCTCAAAAATACGCGTGCCTTTCACCACCCCTGGATGACCCAGGGGAAGAAAAGTCCTCTGAGAGCCATGACTTGTTCATCTTGGTTCTTTTACAAACACAGCGAGGGGACTCCAACCATAGTCTCCCTCATTGCAACTAATTGGGCCACACACATACCCCACTTGACTGGCATCAGTTGACCACCCTTTTGAAAAAGAAAAAGATGCTTTTCATGAAGCACTCTCAAAAATACGCGTGCCTTTCACCTCCCCTGGATGACCCAAGGAAAGAAAAGTCCTCTGAGAGCCATGACATGTTCATCTTGGTTCTTTTACAAACACAGCGAGGGGACTCCAACCACAGTCTCCCTCGTTGCTACTAATTTGGCCACACACAACCCACTTGACTGGCATCAGTTGACCCCTCTTTTGAAAAAGAAAAAGATGCTTTGCATGAAACACTCTCAAAAATACGCGTGCCTTTCACCACCCCTGGATGACCCAGGGGAAGAAAAGTCCTCTGAAAGCCATGACTTGTTCACCTTGGTTCTTTTACAAACACAGCGAGGGGACTCCAACCACAGTCTCCCTCATTGCCACTAATTGGGCCACACACATACCCCACTTGACTGGCATTAGTTGACCACCCTTTTGAAAAAGAAAAAGATGCTTTTCATGAAGCACTCTCAAAAATACGCGTGCCTTTCACCACCCCTGGATGACCCAGGGAAAGAAAAGTCCTCTGAGAGCCATGACTTGTTCATCTTGGTTCTTTTACAAACACAGCGAGGGGACTCCAACCACAGTCTCCCTCGTTGCTACTAATTTGGCCACACACAACCCACTTGACTGGCATCAGTTGACCCCTCTTTTGAAAAAGAAAAAGATGCTTTGCATGAAACACTCTCAAAAATACGCGTGCCTTTCACCACCCCTGGATGACCCAGGGGAAGAAAAGTCCTCTGAGAGCCATTACTTGTTCATATTGGTTCTTTTAAAAACACAGCGAGGGGACTCCAACCACAGTCTCCCTCATTGCCACTAATTGGGCCACACACATACTCCACTTGACTGACATCAGTTGACCACCCTTTTGAAAAAGAAAAAGATGCTTTTCATGAAGCACTCTCAAAAATACGCGTGCCTTTCACCTCCCCTGGATGACCCAGGGGAAGAAAAGTCCTCTGAGAGCCATGACTTGTTCATCTTGGTTCTTTTACAAACACAGCGAGGGGACTCCAACCACAGTCTCCCTCGTTGCCACTAATTGGGCCACACACACCCAACTTGACTGGCATCAGTTGACCCCCCTTTTGAAAAAGAAAAAGATGCTTTGCATGAAGCACTCTCAAAAATACGAGTGCCTTTCACCACCCCTGGATAACCCAGGGGAAGAAAAGTCCTCTGAGAGCCATGACTTGTTCATCTTGGTTCTTTTACAAACACAGCGAGGGGACTCCAACAACAGTCTCCCTCGTTGCCACTAATTGGGCCACACACACCCAACTTGACTGGCATCAGTTGACCCCCCTTTTGAAAAAGAAAAAGATGCTTTGCATGAAGCACTCTCAAAAATACGAGTGCCTTTTACCACCCCTGGATAACCCAGGGGAAGAAAGGTCCTCTGAGAGCCATGACTTGTTCATCTAGGTTCTTTTACAAACACAGCGAGGTGACTCCAACAACAGTCTCCCTCGTTGCCACTAATTGAGCCACACACACCCCACTTGACTGGCATCAGTTGACCCCCCTTTTGAAAAAGAAAATGATGCTGTGCATGAAGCACTCTCAAAAATACGCGTGCCTTTCACCACCCCTGGATGACCCAGGGGAAGAAAAGTCCTCTGAGAGCCATGACTTGTTCATCTTGGTTCTTTTACAAACACAGCGAGGGGACTCCAACAACAGTCTCCCTCGTTGCCACTAATTGGGCCACACACACCCCAGTTGACTGGCATCAGTTGACCCCCCTTTTGAAAAAGAAAAAGCTGCTTTGCATGAAGCACTCTCAAAAATACGCATGCCTTTCACCACCCCTGGATGACCCAGGGGAAGAAAAGTCCTCTGAGAGCCATGACTTGTTCATCTTGGTTCTTTTACAAACACAGCGAGGGGACTCCAACCACAGTCTCTCTCGTTGCCACTAATTGGGCCACACACACCCCACTTGACTGGCATCAGTTGACCACCCTTTTGAAAAATAAAAAGATGCTTTGCATGAAGCACTCTCAAAAATACGCGTGCCTTTCACCACCCCTGGATGACCCAGGGGAAGAAAAGTCCTCTGAGAGCCATTACTTGTTCATATTGGTTCTTTTAAAAACACAGCGAGGGGACTCCAACCACAGTCTCCCTCATTGCCACTAATTGGGCCACACACATACTCCACTTGACTGACATCAGTTGACCACCCTTTTGAAAAAGAAAAAGATGCTTTTCATGAAGCACTCTCAAAAATACGCGTGCCTTTCACCTCCCCTGGATGACCCAGGGGAAGAAAAGTCCTCTGAGAGCCATGACTTGTTCATCTTGGTTCTTTTACAAACACAGCGAGGGGACTCCAACCACAGTCTCCCTCGTTGCCACTAATTGGGCCACACACACCCAACTTGACTGGCATCAGTTGACCCCCCTTTTGAAAAAGAAAAAGATGCTTTGCATGAAGCACTCTCAAAAATACGAGTGCCTTTCACCACCCCTGGATAACCCAGGGGAAGAAAAGTCCTCTGAGAGCCATGACTTGTTCATCTTGGTTCTTTTACAAACACAGCGAGGGGACTCCAACCAGAGTCTCCCTCGTTGCCAGTAATTGGGCCACACACACCCAACTTGACTGGCATCAGTTGACCCCCCTTTTGAAAAAGAAAAAGATGCTTTGCATGAAGCACTCTCAAAAATACGAGTGCCTTTTACCACCCCTGGATAACCCAGGGGAAGAAAGGTCCTCTGAGAGCCATGACTTGTTCATCTAGGTTCTTTTACAAACACAGCGAGGTGACTCCAACAACAGTCTCCCTCGTTGCCACTAATTGAGCCACACACACCCCACTTGACTGGCATCAGTTGACCCCCCTTTTGAAAAAGAAAATGATGCTGTGCATGAAGCACTCTCAAAAATACGCGTGCCTTTCACCACCCCTGGATGACCCAGGGGAAGAAAAGTCCTCTGAGAGCCATGACTTGTTCATCTTGGTTCTTTTACAAACACAGCGAGGGGACTCCAACAACAGTCTCCCTCGTTGCCACTAATTGGGCCACACACACCCCAGTTGACTGGCATCAGTTGACCCCCCTTTTGAAAAAGAAAAAGCTGCTTTGCATGAAGCACTCTCAAAAATACGCATGCCTTTCACCACCCCTGGATGACCCAGGGGAAGAAAAGTCCTCTGAGAGCCATGACTTGTTCATCTTGGTTCTTTTACAAACACAGCGAGGGGACTCCAACCACAGTCTCTCTCGTTGCCACTAATTGGGCCACACACACCCCACTTGACTGGCATCAGTTGACCACCCTTTTAAAAAATAAAAAGATGCTTTGCATGAAGCACTCTCAAAAATACGCGTGCCTTTCACCACCCCTGGATGACCCAGGGAAAGAAAAGTCCTCTGAGAGCCATGACTTGTTTATCTTAGTTCTTTTACAAACACAGCGAGGGGACTCCAACCACAGTCTCCCTCGTTGCCACTAATTGGGCCACACACCCCACTTGACTGGCATCAGTTGACCCCCCTTTTGAAAAAGAAAAAGTTGCTTTGCATGAAGCACTCTCAAAAATACGCGTGCCTTTCACCACCCCTGGATGACCCAGGGGAAGAAAAGTCCTCTGAGAGCCAAGACTTGATCATCTTGGTTCTTTTACAAACACAGCGAGGGGACTCCAACAACAGTCTCCCTCGATGCCACTAATTGGGCCACACACACCCCAGTTGACTGGCATCAGTTGACCCCCCTTTTGAAAAAGAAAAAGATGCTTTGCATGAAGCACTCTCAAAAATACGCGTGCCTATCACCACCCCTGGATGACCCAGGGGAAGAAAAGTCCTCTGAGAGCCATGACTTGTTCATCTTGGTTCTTTTACAAACACAGCAAGGGGACTCCAACCACAGTCTCCCTTGTTGCCACTAATTGGGCCACACACACCCCACTTGAGTGGCATCAGTTGACCCCCCTTTTGAAAAATAAAAAGATGCTTTGCATGAAGCACTCTCAAAAATACGCGTGCCTTTCACCACCCCTGGATGACCCAGGGAAAGAAAAATCCTCTGAGAACCATGACTTGTGTATCTTGGTTCTTTTACAAACACAGCGAGGGGATTCCAACCACAGTCTCCCTCGTTGCCACTAATTGGGCCACACACACGCCACTTAACTGGCATCAGTTGACCCCCCTTTTGAAAAAGAAAAAGATGCTTTGCATAAAGCACTCTCAAAAATATGCGTGCCTTTCACCACCCCTGGATGACCCAGGGGAAGAAAAGTCCTCTGAGAGCCATGACTTGTTCATCTTGGTTCTTTTACAAACACAGCGAGGGGACTCCAACAACAGTCTCCCTCATTGCCACTAATTGGGCCACACACATACCCCACTTGACTGGCATCAGTTGTCCACCCTTTTGAAAAAGAAAAAGATGCTTTTCATGATGCACTCTCAAAAATATGCGTGCCTTTCACCTCCCCTGGATGACCCAGGGGAAGAAATGTCCTCTGAGAGCCATGACTTGTTCATCTTGGTTCTTTTACAAACACAGCGAGTGGACTCCAACCACAGTCTCCCTCGTTGCCACTAATTGGGCCACACACACCCCACTTGACTGGCATGAGTTGACCCCCTTTTGAAAAAGAAAAAGATGCTTTGGATGAAGCACTCTCAAAAATACGCGTGCCTTTCACCTCCCCTGGATGACCCAGGGAAAGAAAAGTCCTCTGAGAACCATGACTTGTTTATCTTGGTTCTTTTACAAACACAGCGAGGGGACTCCAACCACAGTCTCCCTCGTTGCCACTAATTGGGCCACACACGCCACTTGACTGGCATCAGTTGACCCCCCTTTTGAAAAAGAAAAAGATGCTTTGCATGAAGCACTCTCAAAAATATGCGTGCCTTTCACCACCCCTGGATGACCCAGGGGAAGAAAAGTCCTCTGAGAGCCATGACTTGTTCATCTTGGTTCTTTTACAAACACAGCGAGGGAACTCCAACAACAGTCTCCCTCATTGCCACTAATTGGGCCACACACATACCCCACTTGACTGGCATCAGTTGACCACCCTTTTGAAAAAGAAAAAGATGCTTTTCATGATGCACTCTCAAAAATATGCGTGCCTTTCACCTCCCCTGGATGACCCAGGGGAAGAAATGTCCTCTGAGAGCCATGACTTGTTCATCTTGGTTCTTTTACAAACACAGCGAGGGGACTCCAACCACAGTCTCCCTCGTTGCCACTAATTGGGCCACACACACCCCACTTGACTGGCATCAGTTGACCCCCCTTTTGAAAAAGAAAAAGATGCTTTGCATGAAGCACTCTCAAAAATAGCATGCCTTTCACCACCCCTGGATGACCCAGGGGAAGAAAAGTCCTCTGAGAGTCATGACTTGTTCACCTTGGTTCTTTTACAAACACAGCGAGGGGACTCCAACCACAGTCTCCCTTGTTGCCATTAATTGGGCCACACAGACCCCACTTGACTGGCATCAGTTGACCCCCTTTTGAAAAAGAAAAAGATGCTTTGGATGAAGCACTCTCAAAAATACGCGTGCCTTTCACCTCCCCTGGATGACCCAGGGGAAGAAAAGTCCTCTGAGAGCCATGAACTTGTTTATCTTGGTTCTTTTACAAACACAGCGAGGGGACTCCAACCACAGTCTCCCTCGTTGCCACTAATTGAACCACACACACCCCACTTGACTGGCATCAGTTGACCCCCCTTTTGAAAAATAAAAAGATGCTTTGCATGAAGCACTCTCAAAAATACGCGTGCCTTTCACCACCCCTGGATGACCCAGGGGAAGAAAAGTCCTCTGAGAGCCATGACTTGTTTATCTTGGTTCTTTTAAAAACACAGCGAGGGGACTTCAACCACAGTCTCCCTCGTTGCCACTAATTGGGCCACACACACCCCACTTGACTGGCATCAGTTGACCCCCCTTATGAAAAAGAAAAAGATGCTTTGCATGAAGCACTCTCAAAAATACGCGTGCCTTTCACCACCCCTGGATGACCCAGGGGAAGAAAAGTCCTCTGAGAGCCATGACTTGTTCATCTTGGTTCTTTTACAAAAACAGCGAGGGGACTCCAACAACAGTCTCCCTCATTGCCACTAATTGGGCCACACACATACCCCACTTGACTGGCATCAGTTGACCACCCTTTTGAAAAAGAAAAAGATGCTTTTCATGATGCACTCTCAAAAATATGCATGCCTTTCACCTCCCCTGGATGACCCAGGGGAAGAAATGTCCTCTGAGAGCCATGACTTGTTCATCTTGGTTCTTTTACAAACACAGCGAGGGGGCTTCAACCACAGTCTCTCTCGTTGCCACTAATTGGGCCACACACACCCCAATTGACTGGCATCAGTTGACCCCCCTTTTGAAAAAGAAAAAGATGCTTTGCATGAAACACTCTCAAAAATACGCATGCCTTTTTACCACCCCTGGATGACCCAGGAAAAGAAAAGTCCTCTGAGAGCCATGACTTGTTCATCTTGGTTCTTTTAAAAACACAGCGAGGGGACTCCAACCACAGTCTCCCTCATTGCCACTAATTGGGCCACACACATACTCCACTTGACTGACATCAGTTGACCACCCTTTTGAAAAAGAAAAAGATGCTTTTCATGAAGCACTCTCAAAAATACGCGTGCCTTTCACCTCCCCTGGATGACCCAGGGGAAGAAAAGTCCTCTGAGAGCCATGACTTGTTCATCTTGGTTCTTTTACAAACACAGCGAGGGGACTCCAACCACAGTCTCCCTCGTTGCCACTAATTGGGCCACACACACCCCACTTGACTGGCATCAGTTGACCCCCCTTTTGAAAAAGAAAAAGATGCTTTGCATGAAGCAATCTCAAAAATACGCGTGCCTTTCTCAACCCCTGGATGACCCAGGGGAAGAAAAGTCCTCTGAGAGCCATGACTTGTTCATCTTGGTTCTTTGACAAACACAGCGCGGGGACTCCAACAACAGTCTCCCTCGATGCCACTAATTGGGCCACACACACCCCAGTTGACTGGCATCAGTTGACCCCCCTTTTGAAAAAGAAAAAGATGCTTTGCATGAAGCACTCTCAAAAATACGCGTGCCTTTCACCACCCTTGGATGACCAAGGGGAAGAAAAGTCCTCTGAGAGCCATGACTTGTTCATCTTGGTTCTTTTACAAACACAGCAAGGGGACTCCAACCACAGTCTCCCTCGTTGCCACTAATTGGGCCACACACACCCCACTTGACTGGCATCAGTTGACCCCCCTTTTGAAAAATAAAAAGATGCTTTGCATGAAGCACTCTCAAAAATATGCGTGCCTTTCACCACCCCTGGATGACCCAGGGGAAGAAAAGTCCTCTGAGAGCCATGACTTGTTCATCTTGATTCTTTTACAAACACAGCGAGGGGGCTTCAACAACAGTCTCCCTCGTTGCCACTAATTGGGCCACACACACCCCACTTGACTGGCATCAGTTGACCCCCCTTTTGAAAAAGAAAAAGATGCTTTGCATGAAACACTCTCAAAAATACGCATGCCTTTTTACCACCCCTGGATGACCCAGGAAAAGAAAAGTCCTCTGAGAGCCATGACTTGTTCATCTTGGTTCTTTTACAAACACAGCGAGGGGACTCCAACTACAGTCTCCCTTGTTGCCATTAATTGGGCCACACACACCCCACTTGACTGGCATCAGTTGACCCCCTTTTGAAAAAGAAAAAGATGCTTTGCATGAAGCACTCTCAAATATACGCGTGCCTTTCACCTCCCCTGGATGACCCAGGGGAAGAAAAGTCCTCTGAGAGCCATGACTTGTTCATCTTGGTTCTTTTAAAAACACAGCGAGGGGACTCCAACCACAGTCTCCCTCATTGCCACTAATTGGGCCACACACATACTCCACTTGACTGACATCAGTTGACCACCCTTTTGAAAAAGAAAAAGATGCTTTTCATGAAGCACTCTCAAAAATACGCGTGCCTTTCACCTCCCCTGGATGACCCAGGGGAAGAAAAGTCCTCTGAGAGCCATGAACTTGTTTATCTTGGTTCTTTTACAAACACAGCGAGGGGACTCCAACCACAGTCTCCCTAGTTGCCACTAATTGGGCCACACACACCCCACTTGACTGGCATCAGTTGACCCCCCTTTTGAAAAAGAAAAAGATGCTTTGCATGAAGCACTCTCAAAAATACGCATGCCTTTCACCACCCCTGGATGATCCAGGGGAAGAAAAGTCCTCTGAGAGCCATGACTTGTTCATCTTGGTTCTTTTACAAAAACAGCGAGGGGACTCCAACAACAGTCTCCCTCATTGCCACTAATTGGGCCACACACATACCCCACTTGACTGGCATCAGTTGACCACCCTTTTGAAAAAGAAAAAGATGCTTTTCATGATGCACTCTCTAAAATATGCATGCCTTTCACCTCCCCTGGATGACCCAGGGGAAGAAAAGTCCTCTGAGAGCCATGACTTGTTCATCTTGGTTCTTTTACAAACACAGCGAGGGGACTCCAACCACAGTCTCCCTTGTTGCCATTATTTGGGCCACACACACCCCACTTGACTGGCATCAGTTGACCCCCTTTTGAAAAAGAAAAAGATGCTTTGCATGAAGCACTCTCAAAAATACGCGTGCCTTTCACCTCCCCTGGATGACTTAGGGGAAGAAAAGTCCTCTGAGAGCCATGACTTGTTCATCTTGGTTCTTTTACAAACACAGCGAGGTGACTTAATCCACAGTCTCCCTCGTTGCCACTAATTGGGCCACACACACCCCACTTGACTGGCATCAGTTGACCCCCCTTTTGAAAAAGAAAAAGATTCTTTGCATGAAGCACTCTCAAAAATACGCATGCCTTTTTAGCACCCCTGGATGACCCAGGGGAAGAAAAGTCCTCTGAGAGCCATGACTTGTTCATCTTGGTTCTTTTACAAACACAGCGAGGGGACTCCAACCACAGTCTCCCTTGTTGCCACTAATTGGGCCACACACACCCCACTTGACTGGCATCAGTTGACCCCCTTTTGAAAAAGAAAAAGATTCTTTGCATGAAGCACTCTCAAAAATACGCATGCCTTTTTAGCACCCCTGGATGACCCAGGGGAAGAAAAGTTCTCTGAGAGCCATGACTTTTTTATCTTGGTTCTTTTACAAACACAGCGAGGGGACTCCAACGACAGTCTCCCTCATTGCCACTAATTGGGCCACACACACCCCACTTGACTGGCATCAGTTGACCCCCCTTTAGAAAAAAAAAAATTTGCTTTGCATGAAGCACTCTCAAAAATACGCGTGCCTTTCACCACCTCTGGATGACCCGGGGAAAGAAAAGTCCTCTGAGAGCCATGACTTGTTCATCTTGGTTCTTTTACAAACACAGCGAGGGGACTCCAACAACAGTCTGCCTCGTTTCCACTAATTGGGCCACACCCCCCCACTTGACTGGCATCAGTTGACCCCCCTTTTGAAAAAGAAAAAGATGCTTTGCATGAAGCACTCTCACAAATACGCGTGCCTTTCACCACCCCTTGATGACCCAGGGGAAGAAAAGTCCTCTGAGAGCAATGACTTGTTCATCTTGGTTCTTTTAAAAACACAGCGAGGGGACTCTAACCACAGTCTCCCTTGTTGCCACTAATTGGGCCACACACCCCACTTGACTGGCATCAGTTGACCCCCCTTTTGAAAAAGAAAAAGATGCTTTGCATGAAGCACTCAAAAAAATACGCGTGCCTTTCACCACCCCTGGATGACCCAGGGGAAGAAAAGTCCTCTGAGAGCCATGACTTGTTCATCTTGGTTCTTTTAAAAACACAGCGAGGGGACTCCAACCACAGTTTCCCTCGTTGCCAATAATTGGGCCACACACACCCAACTTGACTGGCATCAGTTGACCTCCCTTTTGAAAAAGAAAAAGATGCTTTGCATGAAGCACTCTCAAAAATACGCGTGCCTTTCACCACCCCTGGGTGACCCAGGGGAAGAAAAGTCCTCTGAGAGCCATGACTTGTTCATCTTCGTTCTTTTTCAAACACAGCGAGGGGACTCACACCACAGTCTCCCTCGTTGCCACTAATTGGGCCACACACACCCTACTTGACTGGCATCAGTTGACCCCCCCTTTTGAAAAAGAAAATGATGCTTTGCATGAAGCACTCTCAAAAATACGCGTGCCTTTCACCACCCCTGGATGACCCAGGGGAAGTAAAGTCCTCTGAGAGCCATGACTTGTTCATCTTGGTTCTTTTACAAACACAGCGAAGGGACTCCAACAACAGTCTCCCTCGTTGCCACTAATTGGGCCACACACACCCCACTTGACTGGCATCAGTTGACCCCCTTTTGAAAAAGAAAAAGATGCTTTGCATGAAGCACTCTCAAAAATACGCGTGCCTTTCACCTCCCCTGGATGACCCGGGGGAAGAAAAGTCCTCTGAGAGCTATGACTTGTTCATCTTGGTTCTTTTACAAACACAGCGAGGGGACTCCAACAACAGTCTCCCTCATTGCCACTAATTGGGCCACACACAAACCCCACTTGACTGGCATCAGTTGACCACCCTTTTGAAAAAGAAAAAGATGCTTTTCATGAAGCACTCTCAAAAATACGCGTGCCTTTCACCTCCCCTGGATGACCCGGGGGAAGAAAAGTCCTCTGAGAGCTATGACTTGTTCATCTTGGTTCTTTTGCAAACACAGCGAGGGGACTCCAACCACAGTCTCCCTTGTTGCCACTAATTGGGCCACACACACCCCACTTGACTGGCATCAGTTGACCCCCTTTTGAAAAAGAAAAAGATGCTGTGCATGAAGCACTCTCAAAAATACGCGTGCCTTTCACCACCCCTGGATGACCCAGGGGAAGAAAGGTCCTCTCTGAGCCATGACTTGTTCATCTTAATTCTTTTACAAACACAGCGAAGGGACTCCAACCACAGTCTCCCTCGTTGCCACTAATTGGGCCACACACACCCCACTTGACTGGCATCAGTTGACCCCACTTTTGAAAAAGAAAAAGATCCTTTGCATGAAGCACTCTCAAAAATACGCATGCCTTTCACCACCCCTGGATGACCCAGGGGAAGAAAAGTCCTCTGAGAGCCATGAATTGTTCATCTTGGTTCTTTTACAAACACAGCGAGGGGACTCCAACCACAGTCTCCCTTGTTGCCACTAATTGGGCCACACACACCCCACTTGACTGGCATCAGTTGACCCCCTTTTGAAAAAGAAAAAGATGCTTTGCATGAAGCACTCTCAAAAATACGCGTGCCTTTCACCACCCCTGGATGACCCAGGGGAAGAAAGGTCCTCTCTGAGCCATGACTTGTTCATCTTGGTTCTTTTACAAACACAGCGAGGGGACTCCAACCACAGTCTCCCTCGTTGCCACTAATTGGGCCACACACACCCCACTTGACTGGCATCAGTTGACCCCCTTTTTGAAAAAGAAAAAGATGCTTTGCATGAAGCACTCTCAACAATACGCATGCCTTTCACCACCCCTGGATGACCAAGGGGAAGAAAAGTCCTCTAAGAGCCATGACTTGTTCATCTTGGTTCTTTTACAAACACAGCGAGGGGACTCCAACCACAGTCTCCCTTGTTGCCACTAATTGGGCCACACACACCCCACTTGACTGGCATAAGTTGACCGCCTTTTGAAAAAGAAAAAGATGCTTTGCATGAAGCACTCTCAAAAATACGCGTGCCTTTCACCTCCCCTGGATGACCCAGGGGAAGAAAAGTCCTCTGAGAGCCATGACTTGTTCATCTTGGTTCTTTTACAAACACAGCGAGGGGACTCCAACCACAGTCTCCCTCGTTGCCACTAATTGGGTCACACACACCCCACTTGACTGGCATCAGTTGACCCCCCTTTTGAAAAAGAAAAAGATGCTTTGCATGAAGCACTCTCAAAAATACTCGTGTCTTTCACCACCCCTGGATGACCCAGGGGAAGAAAAGTCCTCTGAGAGCCATGACTTGTTCATCTTGGTTCTTTTACAAACACAGCGAGGGGACTCCAACAACAGTCTCCCTCGTTGCCACTAATTGGGCCACACACACCCCACTTGACTGGCATCAGTTGACCCCCCTTTTGAAAAAGAAAAAGATGCTTTGCATGAAGCACTCTCAAAAATACGCATGCCTTTCACCACCCCTGGATGATCCAGGGGAAGAAAAGTCCTCTGAGAGCCATGACTTGTTCATCTTGGTTCTTTTACAAAAACAGCGAGGGGACTCCAACAACAGTCTCCCTCATTGCCACTAATTGGGCCACACACATACCCCACTTGACTGGCATCAGTTGACCACCCTTTTGAAAAAGAAAAAGATGCTTTTCATGATGCACTCTCTAAAATATGCATGCCTTTCACCTCCCCTGGATGACCCAGGGGAAGAAAAGTCCTCTGAGAGCCATGACTTGTTCATCTTGGTTCTTTTACAAACACAGCGAGGGGACTCCAACCACAGTCTCCCTTGTTGCCATTATTTGGGCCACACACACCCCACTTGACTGGCATCAGTTGACCCCCTTTTGAAAAAGAAAAAGATGCTTTGCATGAAGCACTCTCAAAAATACGCGTGCCTTTCACCTCCCCTGGATGACTTAGGGGAAGAAAAGTCCTCTGAGAGCCATGACTTGTTCATCTTGGTTCTTTTACAAACACAGCGAGGTGACTTAATCCACAGTCTCCCTCGTTGCCACTAATTGGGCCACACACACCCCACTTGACTGGCATCAGTTGACCCCCCTTTTGAAAAAGAAAAAGATTCTTTGCATGAAGCACTCTCAAAAATACGCATGCCTTTTTAGCACCCCTGGATGACCCAGGGGAAGAAAAGTCCTCTGAGAGCCATGACTTGTTCATCTTGGTTCTTTTACAAACACAGCGAGGGGACTCCAACCACAGTCTCCCTTGTTGCCACTAATTGGGCCACACACACCCCACTTGACTGGCATCAGTTGACCCCCTTTTGAAAAAGAAAAAGATTCTTTGCATGAAGCACTCTCAAAAATACGCATGCCTTTTTAGCACCCCTGGATGACCCAGGGGAAGAAAAGTTCTCTGAGAGCCATGACTTTTTTATCTTGGTTCTTTTACAAACACAGCGAGGGGACTCCAACGACAGTCTCCCTCATTGCCACTAATTGGGCCACACACACCCCACTTGACTGGCATCAGTTGACCCCCCTTTAGAAAAAAAAAAATTTGCTTTGCATGAAGCACTCTCAAAAATACGCGTGCCTTTCACCACCTCTGGATGACCCGGGGAAAGAAAAGTCCTCTGAGAGCCATGACTTGTTCATCTTGGTTCTTTTACAAACACAGCGAGGGGACTCCAACAACAGTCTGCCTCGTTTCCACTAATTGGGCCACACACCCCCACTTGACTGGCATCAGTTGACCCCCCTTTTGAAAAAGAAAAAGATGCTTTGCATGAAGCACTCTCACAAATACGCGTGCCTTTCACCACCCCTTGATGACCCAGGGGAAGAAAAGTCCTCTGAGAGCAATGACTTGTTCATCTTGGTTCTTTTAAAAACACAGCGAGGGGACTCTAACCACAGTCTCCCTTGTTGCCACTAATTGGGCCACACACCCCACTTGACTGGCATCAGTTGACCCCCCTTTTGAAAAAGAAAAAGATGCTTTGCATGAAGCACTCAAAAAAATACGCGTGCCTTTCACCACCCCTGGATGACCCAGGGGAAGAAAAGTCCTCTGAGAGCCATGACTTGTTCATCTTGGTTCTTTTAAAAACACAGCGAGGGGACTCCAACCACAGTTTCCCTCGTTGCCAATAATTGGGCCACACACACCCAACTTGACTGGCATCAGTTGACCTCCCTTTTGAAAAAGAAAAAGATGCTTTGCATGAAGCACTCTCAAAAATACGCGTGCCTTTCACCACCCCTGGGTGACCCAGGGGAAGAAAAGTCCTCTGAGAGCCATGACTTGTTCATCTTCGTTCTTTTTCAAACACAGCGAGGGGACTCACACCACAGTCTCCCTCGTTGCCACTAATTGGGCCACACACACCCTACTTGACTGGCATCAGTTGACCCCCCCTTTTGAAAAAGAAAATGATGCTTTGCATGAAGCACTCTCAAAAATACGCGTGCCTTTCACCACCCCTGGATGACCCAGGGGAAGTAAAGTCCTCTGAGAGCCATGACTTGTTCATCTTGGTTCTTTTACAAACACAGCGAAGGGACTCCAACAACAGTCTCCCTCGTTGCCACTAATTGGGCCACACACACCCCACTTGACTGGCATCAGTTGACCCCCTTTTGAAAAAGAAAAAGATGCTTTGCATGAAGCACTCTCAAAAATACGCGTGCCTTTCACCTCCCCTGGATGACCCGGGGGAAGAAAAGTCCTCTGAGAGCTATGACTTGTTCATCTTGGTTCTTTTACAAACACAGCGAGGGGACTCCAACAACAGTCTCCCTCATTGCCACTAATTGGGCCACACACAAACCCCACTTGACTGGCATCAGTTGACCACCCTTTTGAAAAAGAAAAAGATGCTTTTCATGAAGCACTCTCAAAAATACGCGTGCCTTTCACCTCCCCTGGATGACCCGGGGGAAGAAAAGTCCTCTGAGAGCTATGACTTGTTCATCTTGGTTCTTTTGCAAACACAGCGAGGGGACTCCAACCACAGTCTCCCTTGTTGCCACTAATTGGGCCACACACACCCCACTTGACTGGCATCAGTTGACCCCCTTTTGAAAAAGAAAAAGATGCTGTGCATGAAGCACTCTCAAAAATACGCGTGCCTTTCACCACCCCTGGATGACCCAGGGGAAGAAAGGTCCTCCCTGAGCCATGACTTGTTCATCTTAATTCTTTTACAAACACAGCGAAGGGACTCCAACCACAGTCTCCCTCGTTGCCACTAATTGGGCCACACACACCCCACTTGACTGGCATCAGTTGACCCCACTTTTGAAAAAGAAAAAGATCCTTTGCATGAAGCACTCTCAAAAATACGCATGCCTTTCACCACCCCTGGATGACCCAGGGGAAGAAAAGTCCTCTGAGAGCCATGAATTGTTCATCTTGGTTCTTTTACAAACACAGCGAGGGGACTCCAACCACAGTCTCCCTTGTTGCCACTAATTGGGCCACACACACCCCACTTGACTGGCATCAGTTGACCCCTTTTGAAAAAGAAAAAGATGCTTTGCATGAAGCACTCTCAAAAATACGCGTGCCTTTCACCACCCCTGGATGACCCAGGGGAAGAAAGGTCCTCTCTGAGCCATGACTTGTTCATCTTGGTTCTTTTACAAACACAGCGAGGGGACTCCAACCACAGTCTCCCTCGTTGCCACTAATTGGGCCACACACACCCCACTTGACTGGCATCAGTTGACCCCCTTTTTGAAAAAGAAAAAGATGCTTTGCATGAAGCACTCTCAACAATACGCATGCCTTTCACCACCCCTGGATGACCAAGGGGAAGAAAAGTCCTCTAAGAGCCATGACTTGTTCATCTTGGTTCTTTTACAAACACAGCGAGGGGACTCCAACCACAGTCTCCCTTGTTGCCACTAATTGGGCCACACACACCCCACTTGACTGGCATAAGTTGACCGCCTTTTGAAAAAGAAAAAGATGCTTTGCATGAAGCACTCTCAAAAATACGCGTGCCTTTCACCTCCCCTGGATGACCCAGGGGAAGAAAAGTCCTCTGAGAGCCATGACTTGTTCATCTTGGTTCTTTTACAAACACAGCGAGGGGACTCCAACCACAGTCTCCCTCGTTGCCACTAATTGGGTCACACACACCCCACTTGACTGGCATCAGTTGACCCCCCTTTTGAAAAAGAAAAAGATGCTTTGCATGAAGCACTCTCAAAAATACTCGTGTCTTTCACCACCCCTGGATGACCCAGGGGAAGAAAAGTCCTCTGAGAGCCATGACTTGTTCATCTTGGTTCTTTTACAAACACAGCGAGGGGACTCCAACAACAGTCTCCCTCGTTGCCACTAATTGGGCCACACACACCCCACTTGACTGGCATCAGTTGACCCCCGTTTTGAAAAAGAAAAAGATGCTTTGCATGAAGCACTCTCAAAAATACGCGTGCCTTTCACCACCCCTGGATGACCCAGGGGAAGAAAGGTCCTCTGAGAGCCATGACTTGTTAATCTTGGTTCTTTTACAAACACAGCGAGGGGACTCCAACCACAGTCTCCCTCGTTGCCACTAATTGGGCCACACACACCCTACTTGACTGGCATCAGTTGACCCCCCTTTTGAAAAAGAAAATGATGCTTTGCATGAAGCACTCTCAAAAATACGCGTGCCTTTCACCACCCCTGGATGACCCAGGGGAAGTAAAGTCCTCTGAGAGCCATGACTTGTTCATCTTGGTTCTTTTACAAACACAGCGAAGGAACTCCAACAACAGTCTCCCTCGTTGCCACTAATTGGGCCACACACACCCCACTTGACTGGCATCAGTTGACCCCCTTTTGAAAAAGAAAAAGATGCTTTGCATGAAGCACTCTCAAAAATACGCGTGCCTTTCACCTCCCCTGGATGACCCGGGGGAAGAAAAGTCCTCTGAGAGCTATGACTTGTTCATCTTGGTTCTTTTACAAACACAGCGAGGGGACTCCAACAACAGTCTCCCTCATTGCCACTAATTGGGCCACACACAAACCCCACATGACTGGCATCAGTTGACCACCCTTTTGAAAAAGAAAAAGATGCTTTTCATAAAGCACTCTCAAAAATACGCGTGCCTTTCACCTCCCCTGGATGACCCGGGGGAAGAAAAGTCCTCTGAGAGCTATGACTTGTTCATCTTGGTTCTTTTGCAAACACAGCGAGGGGACTCCAACCACAGTCTCCCTTGTTGCCACTAATTGGGCCACACACACCCCACTTGACTGGCATCAGTTGACCCCCTTTTGAAAAAGAAAAAGATGCTGTGCATGAAGCACTCTCAAAAATACGCGTGCCTTTCACCACCCCTGGATGACCCAGGGGAAGAAAGGTCCTCTCTGAGCCATGACTTGTTCATCTTAATTCTTTTACAAACACAGCGAAGGGACTCCAACCACAGTCTCCCTCGTTGCCACTAATTGGGCCACACACACCCCACTTGACTGGCATCAGTTGACCCCCCTTTTGAAAAAGAAAAAGATCCTTTGCATGAAGCACTCTCAAAAATACGCATGCCTTTCACCACCCCTGGATGACCCAGGGGAAGAAAAGTCCTCTGAGAGCCATGACTTGTTCATCTTGGTTCTTTTACAAACACAGCGAGGGGACTCCAACCACAGTCTCCCTTGTTGCCACTAATTGGGCCACACACCCCCCACTTGACTGGCATCAGTTGACCCCCTTTTGAAAAAGAAAAAGATGCTTTGCATGAAGCACTCTCAAAAATACGCGTGCCTTTCACCACCCCTGGATGACCCAGGGGAAGAAAGGTCCTCTCTGAGCCATGACTTGTTCATCTTGGTTCTTTTACAAACACAGCGAGGGGACTCCAACCACAGTCTCCCTCGTTGCCACTAATTGGGCCACACACACCCCACTTGACTGGCATCAGTTGACCCCCCTTTTGAAAAAGAAAAAGATGCTTTGCATGAAGCACTCTCAACAATACGCATGCCTTTCACCACCCCTGGATGACCAAGGGGAAGAAAAGTCCTCTGAGAGCCATGACTTGTTCATCTTGGTTCTTTTACAAAAACAGCGAGGGGACTCCAACCACAGTCTCCCTTGTTGCCACTAATTGGGCCACACACACCCCACTTGACTGGCATCAGTTGACCGCCTTTTGAAAAAGAAAAAGATGCTTTGCATGAAGCACTCTCAAAAATACGCGTGCCTTTCACCTCCCCTGGATGACCCAGGGGAAGAAAAGTCCTCTGAGAGCCATGACTTGTTCATCTTGGTTCTTTTACAAACACAGCGAGGGGACTCCAACCACAGTCTCCCTCGTAGCCACTAATTGGGTCACACACACCCCACTTGACTGGCATCAGTTGACCCCCCTTTTGAAAAAGAAAAAGATGCTTTGCATGAAGCACTCTCAAAAATACGCGTGCCTTTCACCACCCCTGGATGACCCAGGGGAAGAAAGGTCCTCTGAGAGCCATGACTTGTTCATCTTGGTTCTTTTACAAACACAGCGAGGGGACTCCAACCACAGTCTCCCTCGTTGCCACTAATTGGGCCACACACACCCCACTTGACTGGCATCAGTTGACCCCCCTTTTGAAAAAGAAAAAGATTCTTTGCATGAAGCACTCTCAAAAATACCCGTGCCTTTCACCACCCCTGGATGACCCAGGGGAAGAAAAGTCCTCTGAGAGCCATGACTTGTTCATCTTGGTTCTTTTACAAACACAGCGAGGGGACTCCAACCACAGTCTCCCTTGTTGCCACTAATTGGGCCACACACACCCCACTTGACTGGCATCAGTTGACCCCCTTTTGAAAAAGAAAAAGATGCTTTGCATGAAGCACTCTCAAAAATACGCGTGCCTTTCACCACCCCTGGATGACCCAGGGGAAGAAAGGTCCTCTCTGAGCCATGACTTGTTCATCTTGGTTCTTTTACAAACACAGCGAGGGGATTCCAACCACAGTCTCCCTCGTTGCCACTAATTAGGCCACACACCCCACTTGACTGGCATCAGTTGACCCCCCTTTTGAAAAAGAAAAAGATGCTTTGCATGAAGCACTCTCAAAAATACGCATGCCTTTCACCACCCCTGGATGACCCAAAGGAAGAAAAGTCCTCTGAGAGCCATGACTTGTTCATCTTGGTTCTTTTACAAACACAGCGAGGGGACTCCAACCACAGTCTCCCTCGTTGCCACTAATTGGGCCACACACACCCCACTTGACTGGCATCAGTTGACCCCCCTTTTGAAAAAGAAAAAGATTCTTTGCATGAAGCACTCTCAAAAATACGCATGCCTTTCACCACCCCTGGATGACCCAGGGGAAGAAAAGTCCTCTGAGAGCCATGACTTGTTCATCTTGGTTCTTTTACAAACACAGCGAGGGGACTTCAACCACAGTCTCCCTTGTTGCAACTAATTGGGCCACACACACCCCACTTGACTGGCATCAGTTGACCCCTTTTGAAAAAGAAAAAGATGCTTTGCATGAAGCACTCTCAAAAATACGCGTGCCTTTCACCTCCCCTGGATGACCCAGGGGAAGAAAAGTCCTCTGAGAGCCATGACTTGTTCATCTTGGTTCTTTTACAAACACAGCGAAGGGACTACAACCACAGTCTCCCTCGTTGCCACTAATTGGGCCACACACACCCCACTTGACTGGCATCAGTTGACCCACCTTTTGAAAAAGAAAAAGATGCTTTGCATGAAGCACTCTCAAAAATACCCGTGCCTTTCACCACCCCTGGATGACCCAGGGGAAGAAAAGTCCTCTGAGAGCCATGACTTGTTCATCTTGGTTCTTTTACAAACACAGCGAGGGGACTCCAACCACAGTCTCCCTTGTTGCCACTAATTGGGCCACACACACCCCACTTGACTGGCATCAGTTGACCCCCTTTTGAAAAAGAAAAAGATGCTTTGCATGAAGCACTCTCAAAAATACGCGTGCCTTTCACCACCCCTGGATGACCCAGGGGAAGAAAGGTCCTCTCTGAGCCATGACTTGTTCATCTTGGTTCTTTTACAAACACAGCGAGGGGATTCCAACCACAGTCTCCCTCGTTGCCACTAATTAGGCCACACACACCCCACTTGACTGGCATCAGTTGACCCCCCTTTTGAAAAAGAAAAAGATGCTTTGCATGAAGCACTCTCAAAAATACGCATGCCTTTCACCACCCCTGGATGACCCAAAGGAAGAAAAGTCCTCTGAGAGCCATGACTTGTTCATCTTGGTTCTTTTACAAACACAGCGAGGGGACTCCAACCACAGTCTCCCTCGTTGCCACTAATTGGGCCACACACACCCCACTTGACTGGCATCAGTTGACCCCCCTTTTGAAAAAGAAAAAGATTCTTTACATGAAGCACTCTCAAAAATACGCATGCCTTTCACCACCCCTGGATGACCCAGGGGAAGAAAAGTCCTCTGAGAGCCATGACTTGTTCATCTTGGTTCTTTTACAAACACAGCGAGGGGACTTCAACCACAGTCTCCCTTGTTGCAACTAATTGTGCCACACACACCCCACTTGACTGGCATCAGTTGACCCCTTTTGAAAAAGAAAAAGATGCTTTGCATGAAGCACTCTCAAAAATACGCGTGCCTTTCACCTCCCCTGGATGACCCAGGGGAAGAAAAGTCCTCTGAGAGCCATGACTTGTTCATCTTGGTTCTTTTACAAACACAGCGAGGGGACTCCAACAACAGTCTCCCTCATTGCCACTAATTGGGCCACACACACCCCACTTGACTGGCATCAGTTGACCCCCGTTTTGAAAAAGAAAAAGATGCTTTGCATGAAGCACTCTCAAAAATACGCGTGCCTTTCACCACCCCTGGATGACCCAGGGGAAGAAAGGTCCTCTGAGAGCCATGACTTGTTCATCTTGGTTCTTTTACAAACACAGCGAGGGGACTCCAACCACAGTCTCCCTCGTTGCCACTAATTGGGCCACACACACCCCACTTGACTGGCATCAGTTGACCCCCCTTTTGAAAAAGAAAAAGATTCTTTGCATGAAGCACTCTCAAAAATACCCGTGCCTTTCACCACCCCTGGATGACCCAGGGGAAGAAAAGACCTCTGAGAGCCATGACTTGTTCATCTTGGTTCTTTTACAAACACAGCGAGGGGACTCCAACCACAGTCTCCCTTGTTGCCACTAATTGGGCCACACACACCCCACTTGACTGGCATCAGTTGACCCCCTTTTGAAAAAGAAAAAGATGCTTTGCATGAAGCACTCTCAAAAATACGCGTGCCTTTCACCACCCCTGGATGACCCAGGGGAAGAAAGGTCCTCTCTGAGCCATGACTTGTTCATCTTGGTTCTTTTACAAACACAGCGAGGGGACTCCAACCACAGTCTCCCTCGTTACCACTAATTGGGCCACACACACCCCACTTGACTGGCATCAGTTGACCCCCCTTTTGAAAAAGAAAAAGATTCTTTGCATGAAGCACTCTCAAAAATACGCATGCCTTTCACCGCCCCTGGATGACCCAGGGGAAGAAAAGTCCTCTGAGAGCCATGACTTGTTCATCTTGGTTCTTTTACAAACACAGCGAGGGGACGTCAACCACAGTCTCCCTTGTTGCAACTAATTGGGCCACACACACCCCACTTGACTGGCATCAGTTGACCCCTTTTGAAAAAGAAAAAGATGCTTTGCATGAAGCACTCTCAAAAATACGCGTGCCTTTCACCTCCCCTGGATGACCCAGGGGAAGAAAAGTCCTCTGAGAGCCATGACTTGTTCATCTTGGTTCTTTTACAAACACAGCGAAGGGACTTCAACCACAGTCTCCCTCGTTGCCACTAATTGGGCCACACACACCCCACTTGACTGGCATCAGTTGACCCACCTTTTGAAAAAGAAAAAGATGCTTTGCATGAAGCACTCTCAAAAATACGCGTGCCTTTCACCACCCCTGGATGACCCAGAGGAAGAAAAGTCCTCTGAGAGCCATGACTTGTTCATCTTGGTTCTTTTACAAACACAGCGAGGGGACTCCAACCACAGTCTCCCTCGTTGCCACTAATTGGGCCACACACACCCCACTCTACTGGCATCAGTTGACCCCCCTTTTGAAAAAGAAAAAGATGCTTTGCATGAAGCACTCTCAAAAATACGCGTGCCTTTCACCTTCCCTGGATGAGACAGGGGAAGAAAAGTCCTCTGAGAGCCATGTCCACATTGTCAGTGGACAGACACGTGTGCTTATCTGCCAGCAGACCCCCAGCAGCACTGAAGATAGGTTCCGAGAGAACGCTGGTTGCAGGTCATGACAAGATCCCTAAGGGGTTCGTGGCAAGCTCAGGCAATTTATCCAGATTGAAAGCCTAAAATGAGCAGGGCTTAAGTTGCACAGTAATGGCATCGACGTTTCCTTGCATATACTCATATATCTTAAAACTGAGTGGAGGATACCGGGCACCGCTGATCCCTGTATGGCTGACAAAGCTGTGCTTTCAGGCAGGTGGAGACCTGGGTGCGTGTCCCAAAGCAAAGGCGATACAAGATCCACAATGAAGAGATGAAAGGTCGCACTCCAAAGGTCGAATAAAATATTTTTCTTTTTATTCCACGATCACATCAGGGGTACAGGTAGTGAGGGAGGATGAGGGTGTGCCACGTCGGACGACGGCAGCCGTTTCGCAAGTAACCTTGCTTCTACGGGTCCAGTGCATGCAAAGGTGCTGCATCCACCCTTAAATAACAGGTGAATTGGGTGCAGCATCCTTGCGTGAATGAAGTGCAAATAAAAACATATACCAGCTGCACATATATCAAATTCACATAGAAACTTATTACATATCAATTCCAAAATGGATTATAAATAATCGTAACATACATGGGTATAGTTAGAGTAAAAAATAAATATAGTGTTCATTATAGTTTAACCAAAGACATCTCAAAAAACACTATAAAAAACAGGCTTATAGGAAAAAACCAGCATTATAGGAACACTGACAAATCATTTTTGTCGTTCAGGCCAAGGGGACCGAGAGCATTTAAGTCTATAATCAATCTTGATTCCTTTCTAAGTAAAGAACGGTGCATATCACCTCCAGTGGGACAGGGATTAATTTTTATTACGCCTGCAAATTTTAAAAGGCGTGGATTACCACTATGATGTTCCTGCATATGGGCAATTAAACGTGGAGAACCTATCCCGGAGGTTATAGACTTAAAATGCTCCCTAAATCGAACATATAAAGGCCGAATTGTTTTACCTATATAATATTTTTGACAGGGGCAAAAAATAACATATACCAGATAATTAGACTTACATGTGATAAGATCTTTTATTTTGAATAGCTCAGTACCAATTTTTAAAGTGTCTCCTGTACAATGATATTCACAAAAGGGGCAGCCGCCGCACCTATGGTTTCCTTTGATTTTATTTCGGTCTAACCACGTACCTAGTTTGGGTGTAGTAATACGATTATTTATCAGAACATCTCCTATGTTTTTGCATCGCCTATATGAAATCAAAGGACCCTCGTTTGTCATTTCACAGAGATCCTTGTCTTTATTAATTAAATGCCAGTGTTTTTTGATGCTTGATTTTATTGCATCATACATAGAATTAAATTTAAAATTAAAAACGCATCTATTTGAACTTTCGATTTTTGTTTTTTTCGAAATGGCATTTACATTTTTATTCTTATTTCCACTTTTATTTGTGCATTCTTTATTCTTATTTTTATCATTTGGATCATAATTTAAGGATTTTTCGAAGGCAGAATTGATAACTGATATGGGATATCCTCGTTCTAATAGACGTTTTTTCAAGTCTGATGCTTGATGCAGAAAGGTTTCAGAATTATTGTGTACTCTTTTTAGCCGCAAAAATTGTCCATATGGAAGGGCTCTCTTTGTATGGGAGGGGTGCGCACTATTAAAATGCAGCAGAGTGTTCACTGCAGTTGGTTTTCTATATACTTGTCTGTCAATAATACCATCCGATATATTGAGTGTGACATCTAAAAAATCCAATTTTTGGTCCCCAAAAATATGTGTAAAGTACATGTTGTAGGAATTATCATTATTTAGATATGACACAAAATTTTCAAAATCCAGCGCAGAACCGTCCCATACAAAGAAGCCATCATCCATGTATCTGGCATATTTTTTTATATGTTTCAGATATGGATTTTTAGGACTGTAGATAAAGTCTTCCTCAAATGCTGCCAAAAAGAGATTTGCAAAAGTACATGCGGCGGGGGTACCCATCGCGGTACCCCCGCATTGCAAGTACCACTGATCGTCAAATTTAAATGCATTATGATGCAAAATAAAGCTTAAGGCTTCTGTGATGAAGTCTACTAAGATAGGATTCTGGTCAAAATTCAGCAAGACTCTCTTAATGGTCTGTACACCCTGATCCTGTGGGATACGGGTGTACAGACTCTCAATATCCAGAGCGGCAAGAGAGAAACCTTTCTGCCATTGAAAATTATCAAGCATTTTAATTAGATCTCCCGTATCTTTTAAGAATGAGGGGATGCGGGTCAATAGTGGTTTAAGTAGCCATTCTAGGTAGTGAGATAAGGGCTCTGTCACTGAACCTATTCCTGCCACGATAGGGCGGCCAGGGGGGGAGACACTGTTCTTGTGAATCTTTGGCAGATAATACCAATGAGGTTTTTTCGGAAAAAGAGGGAGTAATTTTTCAGCAGTTTTTTTAGAAATAGTACCTAAACTGACATATTTATGTAAAAGGCTTCTAAGTTTTTTAACAAAAGACCCAGTGGGATCATTAGATAATTTCTGATATACTCTTATATCCTGAAGTTGCCTATTGGCTTCTTGCAAATAGGCTTCTTTTGTTAATAGAACAGTGGCGCCCCCCTTGTCCGCTCTGCGGATAATAATATCTTTTTGTGACTGCAGGATTTTTAGTGCCGCGGTTTCCCCCTGAGTGAGGTTCTGAGGAGGAGAGGGGTATTTTAGAGCTTGTATATCTTTTATTACCAGCTCCTGAAATAAGTCTATGCTGTTCCCAGGGGTTAGTGGGGGGCAAAAGGTAGATTTTATCCCTTTATTAAAAAATGAAGAACTAGATGTAGGATTTATTTGGGTATTTACAATACCTGAAGAACCGGGTTCAATGTGACTGGGGTCCGCTATACTTAAAAGAACAGACGCATCTTTTTCAATAGCAGTGTATTCATTATTTGTACCAAAAAAGCCAAGTGGACCTATTTCACATTGTAAATCGGTTACTTCAGAAGTGGGCAAGCTTTTCTTTTGACTATAAAATTTTTTTAAATTCAGTTTTCTACAGCCCTTAAATAAATCAATATGAAAATCAGTCAAGTCAAATGATTCTGGTATACAATAGTTTAAGCCCTTTTCCAACACAGATAGCATATCAGGTGTTAAAACCAACGAAGTAAGATTATATACTTTACGCAAACAAGGCATGATGTTATTCGCTGAACAGGAAAGATTATTTTCTGTACTTATTACAGGGAATGTCTCTGACACTACAGCCTCACGTTCAAGGCATGGAGATGTTAATCCCTCCAGGAGACGCTCTTGCGCTTCCCTGGTGTCGGTTTTATTCCTGTGTCTCCTTCTGCCTCCTCTCCTTGTAGATCTTCTAAAGGGAGATTATCAGATGTAGAAGCTCGTGAGACCGCAGGTGTTTTTAATTTCTTTGCGGGTGCCAAATCCTCAGCCCCGCTCGAGTCAGAGTCTGTGGTCCAGGCATTTTTCTTGGCAGTTTTAGGTGTATGTTTTTTCTGGTATCTCTGAAAAAACCTTCTATTCCCAGGTGTAGAATACCTCTTCCAGGAAAAAATCTGGTTGTTTTCGTAGTCTAACTTATCTCTGATAAATTTTTCTTTTTTATTTTCTTTAATCAAAGTTTGGTATGGTAAAAGTTTTTTATCTAATCTTGATAAGAAAGTGTTCCATGCTTCTTTTGAGATGCGACTTTCCATTTCTTGTCTCAGTTTTAATAATTCATTAGTAATTTTTAGATGTTCCTCTTGGTTTTTTTTGAGTACAATGTCCAGAAAGCGCAATGAGCATTCTTGCTGTATATTGTCCCATTCTTTTTTAAAAAATAAATCATCTTGGTAAAAAGATATATTTTTTGAGATGCGTAGACCTCTAGGGACTCGTCCACTTTCTTGATAAGATTTAAGTGACTGTACTGTCCAAAACAAGCTGGTCTCCTTTTCGGCCAGATTGAAAATTTTAAGCTCTAAATTCTTAGTGCCCATGATTTCTATGTTCACTTTATCATTACAGCTGGTAAAAAACGTGGCAGCGTCCTCCCTCCCTGCAAGTATACCATTTTCTTTCAAGGGGGGCGCCACTGTTCTATTAACAAAAGAAGCCTATTTGCAAGAAGCCAATAGGCAACTTCAGGATATAAGAGTATATCAGAAATTATCTAATGATCCCACTGGGTCTTTTGTTAAAAAACTTAGAAGCCTTTTACATAAATATGTCAGTTTAGGTACTATTTCTAAAAAAACTGCTGAAAAATTACTCCCTCTTTTTCCGAAAAAACCTCATTGGTATTATCTGCCAAAGATTCACAAGAACAGTGTCTCCCCCCCTGGCCGCCCTATCGTGGCAGGAATAGGTTCAGTGACAGAGCCCTTATCTCACTACCTAGAATGGCTACTTAAACCACTATTGACCCGCATCCCCTCATTCTTAAAAGATACGGGAGATCTAATTAAAATGCTTGATAATTTTCAATGGCAGAAAGGTTTCTCTCTTGCCGCTCTGGATATTGAGAGTCTGTACACCCGTATCCCACAGGATCAGGGTGTACAGACCATTAAGAGAGTCTTGCTGAATTTTGACCAGAATCCTATCTTAGTAGACTTCATCACAGAAGCCTTAAGCTTTATTTTGCATCATAATGCATTTAAATTTGACGATCAGTGGTACTTGCAATGCGGGGGTACCGCGATGGGTACCCCCGCCGCATGTACTTTTGCAAATCTCTTTTTGGCAGCATTTGAGGAAGACTTTATCTACAGTCCTAAAAATCCATATCTGAAACATATAAAAAAATATGCCAGATACATGGATGATGGCTTCTTTGTATGGGACGGTTCTGCGCTGGATTTTGAAAATTTTGTGTCATATCTAAATAATGATAATTCCTACAACATGTACTTTACACATATTTTTGGGGACCAAAAATTGGATTTTTTAGATGTCACACTCAGTATATCGGATGGTATTATTGACAGACAAGTATATAGAAAACCAACTGCAGTGAACACTCTGCTGCATTTTAATAGTGCGCACCCCTCCCATACAAAGAGAGCCCTTCCATATGGACAATTTTTGCGGCTAAAAAGAGTACACAATAATTCTGAAACCTTTCTGCATCAAGCATCAGACTTGAAAAAACGTCTATTAGAACGAGGATATCCCATATCAGTTATCAATTCTGCCTTCGAAAAATCCTTAAATTATGATCCAAATGATAAAAATAAGAATAAAGAATGCACAAATAAAAGTGGAAATAAGAATAAAAATGTAAATGCCATTTCGAAAAAAACAAAAATCGAAAGTTCAAATAGATGCGTTTTTAATTTTAAATTTAATTCTATGTATGATGCAATAAAATCAAGCATCAAAAAACACTGGCATTTAATTAATAAAGACAAGGATCTCTGTGAAATGACAAACGAGGGTCCTTTGATTTCATATAGGCGATGCAAAAACATAGGAGATGTTCTGATAAATAATCGTATTACTACACCCAAACTAGGTACGTGGTTAGACCGAAATAAAATCAAAGGAAACCATAGGTGCGGCGGCTGCCCCTTTTGTGAATATCATTGTACAGGAGACACTTTAAAAATTGGTACTGAGCTATTCAAAATAAAAGATCTTATCACATGTAAGTCTAATTATCTGGTATATGTTATTTTTTGCCCCTGTCAAAAATATTATATAGGTAAAACAATTCGGCCTTTATATGTTCGATTTAGGGAGCATTTTAAGTCTATAACCTCCGGGATAGGTTCTCCACGTTTAATTGCCCATATGCAGGAACATCATAGTGGTAATCCACGCCTTTTAAAATTTGCAGGCGTAATAAAAATTAATCCCTGTCCCACTGGAGGTGATATGCACCGTTCTTTACTTAGAAAGGAATCAAGATTGATTATAGACTTAAATGCTCTCGGTCCCCTTGGCCTGAACGACAAAAATGATTTGTCAGTGTTCCTATAATGCTGGTTTTTTCCTATAAGCCTGTTTTTTATAGTGTTTTTTGAGATGTCTTTGGTTAAACTATAATGAACACTATATTTATTTTTTACTCTAACTATACCCATGTATGTTACGATTATTTATAATCCATTTTGGAATTGATATGTAATAAGTTTCTATGTGAATTTGATATATGTGCAGCTGGTATATGTTTTTAATTTGCACTTCATTCACGCAAGGATGCTGCACCCAATTCACCTGTTATTTAAGGGTGGATGCAGCACCTTTGCATGCACTGGACCCGTAGAAGCAAGGTTACTTGCGAAACGGCTGCCGTCGTCCGACGTGGCACACCCTCATCCTCCCTCACTACCTGTACCCCTGATGTGATCGTGGAATAAAAAGAAAAATATTTTATTCGACCTTTGGAGTGCGACCTTTCATCTCTTCATTGTGGATACTCATATATCTGTGTCTCCTCCTCTTTTTCCTTGTCCTGCTCTTTTGTTTTCGCATGAGTATATGTCCTTGTCACTTTCCCATGTGTTTGTGTTGTGTTGTGAGTTGTTTGTCTCCTTTTGGACACCTTTGAGGGTGTTTTCTAGGTGTTTTTATGTGTTTGTGATTGCCTGCCATTGTTTCCTATGCGGTTCGAGTTCGGTTCATCGAACGTTCGACGAACTGAACTCGAACGAGACCTCTGTTCGACGAACCGAACTCGAGCCGAACCACGACCGGTTCGCTCATCTCTAGTTTTAATATCTGCTATAGACTGAGAATATAATAGGTTTCAACACAGTCTGAATGAATCAGATGTCTTCTCTATCTTGGTGTGGCTGCCTAGTGGAGGATCCATTGGGAAACATTAAACTGGATCGGAAAATCTTTTTTTTTAAAAAAAGCTTTTACCAAGTTTTAATATAGCCATTGACAAGGTTATCATAATGTCTAACAGAGAGGGCGAGCTGATGTGGAATGAGGGCACCACACAATTAGGGTGCTTAAAGCCTCATTGTCAGGTAGTACCGAGAGGAGGGATAGACAGCACCCCTGGTATCCAACTTGAAATATCCTTGCATTACATTCACCTTAGGCCCCTCTATTATCTTCCTCATACCTCTCTACTAAGTGTGTATTTTTCACACTAAACACACACTGTGTGTTTATTTGTCTGAATGCCATTTTGTGCCTTTTAAATATTTTGGTTAATAAAATTGATTTTATGGGTATTATTTAAATTTGGTCTCTTTAAAGTACCCTCATTATATGGTCGTGGTCGATTTTTCAAGGTTATCATAATGTCTATGAGACTGCTACATGTTAAAATATATTGAATATTTGATCATAACCATAAACCTAGCTTTTTTTGTGCTAATTATTGTTTCTAAACAAGAGATACCTTTATGAATACGAGTGACAATTTAAAGCTGCATTTAATTCTGAGTAGTTTGCTTGTCATGCACTGCAATTTTAAGTGTCTTTTTACTGCTATTATGATATTTCTGTTAGCTATGAAGCTGTTTAGATTTTAGTTCAAAGTATTTTAAAATAAGATGACATATGCCAAGGTTTTTCCTCGCTCCCTTCCTCCCTGGTAAGTATAACATTGGAGCAGTGGCAAAAACACTGAACCGTCTTGAGAACTCATCTGAAAAATAGGTCATTTAGCAATGAGCAGAAATGCTTATATCAATTACAACCACTAAAAGTGTTCAGACGTGGAAAAAACATAGCATTTCAACATAAAAAGAATAACTTGGAGGCTATTTACTTGGAGCGTGAAAAATGCATTCAGCCTTGAACTTGTCATAATTAGACGCGCCAGTTCATCAAGCCAGGCCATTTCAGCATGTGAAAGTTGGTGTGGATTTGTGAAACATATCACGTTTATTATGGGGTAAACATTTTTGTCTAATGGGAATTTGTTTAAGATAATAGCAGATATTGGATGTGTGATAATTCTCAGTGGATCAAAGGCAATAAAAAGTATAATAAAGCTGTAAAAATATGTTTGGCTCTTTTAAAATAGTCACATTTATTGCAAGCTATAAACTGTAGGAATTTCCTTGATGTTGTAAAACTAGCAGCACCATTTTTTTGAAAAGCTTATTTGAACTCATGGGATCCGTAGCCTTGGCGGGTAGAAATATTGAGCTAGTTAACACTTTCATGATGCTAATGGTTTCTTAATTTCTTTACTCATTACTTTATATATATTATTATTAAAAGAGGTATTATACTGGTCTTTCGGGATCACTGTAGCATAAAATAGTAAAAGCAATCTACAACAATCAAATAATAAACTGCATGTCAATGTATAGTGATTGGGAATACTAAAATATTCAGTTTTGAATTATTAGTCACAAATAATGAATCTAATGCAAGTCAATGGGAACTGAAAATCTCCTGGCGGAAGATGAAATAGTGCTGAAAGTGAATGGGAAAAGCATGGATAAGATGCCTGAATGCATCTCTGAAACACAGGTTACTTCTGGGAACAATGTTGTCAGAGGATTATGCCATTTTGTGGTGCAGTCCCCCACCTACTTGTGATAGCAGGACGGGTAAAGTAGACAGCTGCGGGCTGCAGCCTCCAGCTTTGAGCTTAATCTTGGCTGGTTATAAAAAATAGATGCTCCCCCACTCCATTTTTATTACTTAACTAAGTAATAAAAAATGGACTTCTACCCATTTTTGATAACCAATGCAGCTAAATCAAACAGCTGGGGACTGGTGTTCTCAGGCTGGGAAGGTCCATAATTATTGGGCACTTCCCAGCCTAAAAATAGCAGCTTGCAGCCACCACTCAATTGGCGCATCCATTAGATGTGCCATTTCTGGCACTGTGCCTAGCTCATCCTGATTACCTTGTTGTGGTGACAATTGGGGTAATATATGGGGTTGAGTCCACTCCTGCTACTTCTGCTTCAATCACCAGGTGCCACTGTATTTCTGCCATGGGCAATGCTGGTGATGTGGAGGAGTCACTGCCAGTGGCTGTGGTGGGCGAAGGTTCCACCCATCCACTAAGATGGGTTTCCCTGGGACCTGCAGTACCACTGGCTGACTGTGGTGGCATGTGTCTTCCAGCTGAAATAACCACCATTCAGCTAAAGCCAATGGGAAGGCATTACACCCTTCTTATCCCCCCTATAGTCTACTGGTCACTGCCAGATACAGTCTTGTAGTATACTACTTGTCTCTGGTTCACACCCTGCTCCTGAACTTCTGATCCCCGTGTTTTGACATCTGCCTGTTCTGACTACTCTCCTGCCTGCCGTGTTTTGTACTTTGCTGCTATCTCTGGTTTCACCTTAGCCTAATTTTCTGACCACCCTCTTGCCTGCCAATTTTGTCCCTTTTTGTACCTCATGGTTTGGACCCTGCCTGATGACTACTCTTTCTTGGATTGCAGCCTTCCGTAGGTAGCAATCTCCTGGACCTTGTTGTAATTCAAGATCCCTGTACCAGGGTTAAAGGCTTTCGGGGTTCTTGGACTCCTGCTAAGTGGACGGATAGCCTCTAGTCTGTCTCTGACAGCCATCCTGAGTCTGTGGTCCCGGGCAGACGTCACAGGTTGATGTTAGCTGTGATTTGTAAAAAATCACAGCTACCTTCAATCCCTGGGTTGATAATGGAGATGTGTCTTTGAGATCCCCCAGGTCTCTTTGAGTTCAGTGTATCTCAGAGGCCACAATGAGCGGTCATGTGTTTAATGTCACCACTCACCATGGCCTCTGTTTGTATCAGAGCCAGGAAAATTGTGGAAGGTCATGTGGATTACGTCAGACCTACAGGGGTGTTTTGGGGGTTAATATGTGGTGCCACAGAGGCTTCCGTCACCACAGAGGTGCTGCACCTCATCGAGAGGTGTGGTATCCCATCCCATGGTAGGAAAGAAGTCATCCACCGGTTCACATGGCACACACACACAGACAGACTCATCACAACACTCCACTAAAATGTGGTTAGGGCCTAGTGCAGCTGGACTTGTATAGTAGCTAGCACTGTCCCCGAAGCCAGTCTGGGGGTGGAGCTTAGTGGGTGAGGTGTCTGAGGTGAGTGGGCGCAGTTGAGTTGACAGTTGACAGTGTCAGCTAGTGGTGTGGTGAGGAGGCGACCGGAGCATAGAAACCCGAGGGTCCTGCTCAACCCGGGTGATACAGATGAAGGGATCCTAAAGACACGGGAGTGCGGGAGACACCCGTGTGCTTTCTCCACAGAACACCAGGTGGAAGGATCTGGCCGCAAAGTGGGGACCCGGTCCCTAGACTAAAAAAAAACTAACGTACTCTTTAGTAACACCGGGGGCCTGGGTGCCTACAAGCATTAAGGGCCGAAACTCAGCACATGAATCTGCTGGAAGGGGGCCACAGAGGATCAGGGGGCCAAGCAGGCATAAAACCCATTGAAGGTCCACGGCCCCTGGCTCAGGGCACTGTGTGCGGAGGCGTGGGACAGGAGGGTCAGAGTCAGCGCAGTAGAGACGACCATATAAGGCACATCTGGGGGGTGCACCGGTATTGACCTCTGAGCTGTTCGGGATCGGCGGGAGACCATCACGGTGGATCCCAGCATACCGCAGGTGATTGCTGGCTTACTGTACACCTGTGTAGCTGGTACCGTTAGTAAAGACTTTGGCTGAAACCGCCAGTGTCGTCTATGTCCTTCCCGCACCCTCTCATGATCCCCGGGCCTCGAGCTCTACCTGTGGGGAGCAATATCACCTCAGCTACGCCATCATTATCTGCCCCGGGGAATACACAGCGCAGCGGCGGCCCACATAGCTGCAGTACCACAGATTGCGCCACAACTTTTACTTTTAACTACAACTCACATCATCACAATCATCATCCCTTTAATATTGAAAGACATTGCCAGGGTTACGGAACCGAGCCACGGCGTCGCAACAACACCGGACTAGTCCAGCCCGGTAACGAGTACCCCCCCCGGTCCTGGAGCTGGCGTGTCAAATACATTGTTGAAAGAAGGTGTGTTTCCCATTGAAGAAAAAGCACACAACTGGGGGCTGTCAACTTCAGCTTTCTACTTTACCTGCACTTGTTATCAAGATTAGGAAGGGGATCGCACATAATTTCTTTTTTTTTCGCTTTCCCTGCCAATCACAGTTAATGCCTTTAGCAAAGATGGCCATGTCATTACTGTGATTGGCAATCCTCACATGTTTAGTGGCAGAAACTCAGGCGCCAAACATGCGGGGAGAGGCTTTTAAACTCTTGAGGTGGATGCCAAAATACTGAATTGGTATTGAATATCCCGAATACCTTAATCTTCGTACAAGTAATGAATAGTGCTGAATATACAGTTGAAATCTGAAGTTTACATACACTATATAAAAAGACATATATACATGTTTTTCTTAATATCTGACATAAAATCAGAATAAACGTTTCTCGTTTTAGGTCAATTAGGATTAACAAAATTATTTACATTTGCAAAAATGCCAGAATAATGAGATTTTTGAGTTTTTAAGGCATTTTCATTACTTTCTGCAAAGTCAAAAGTTTATATACACCAAGGGCGGCGTCACACGGTACGATCTATCATGCGATCGCATGAGCGATTGTACCCGCCCCCGTCATTTGTGCGTCACGGGCAATTAGTTGCCCGTGGCGCACAAAGTCGTTAACCCCCATCACATGTACTTACCTCCCAGACAACATCACTGTGGGTGGCGAACATCCTCTTCCTGAAGGGTGAGGGACGTTCGGCGTCACAGCGACATCACACAGCGGCCGGCCAATAGAAGCGGAGGGGCGGAGATGAGCGGAATGTAACATCCCGCCCACCTCCTTCCTTCCGCATTGCCGGCAGGATGCAGGTAAGCTGTGTTTGTCATTCCCGGGGTGTCACATGGAGCGATGTGTGATGCCTCGTGAACGATGAACAACCGGAGCACAGAAGGAGGACCGACATTTTGAAAATGAACGACGTGTCAATGAGCAACGATAAGGTGAGTATTTTTGCTCGTTCACAGTCGTTCCTTGCTGTCACATGCTACAATATGTCTAATGATGCCGGATGTGCGTCACAGAATACGTGACCCCAACGACATATCGCCCGATATATCATAGCGGGTGACGCCGCCCTAAGAGTACTATGCCTTTAAACAATATGAAACAGCCCATATTATGATGTATTATCTTTGGAAGCTTGTGATGGATTTAAGGGCAACACCTGAGTTAATTCGAGACTCACCTGTAAATGTATTTTAATGCCCACATGAAACACACTGCTTCTTTATGTAGCATCATGGGAAAGTCAAAAGAAATCTACCAAGATCTCAGGAAGAGAATTGTGGACATGCGCAAGTCTGGTTTATCCTAGGTTGCAATTTCCAAATACCTGAAGATGACTTGTTCATCTGTACAAACAATTAAACGCAAGTACAAACAAGATGAGAATGTCCAGACATCATACCGCTCAGGAAGGAGACAGGTTCTATGTACCAGAGATGAACGTGCTTTGGTCACAATTGTGCATATCAACCCAAGAAAAAAAGCAAAAGACCTTGTGAAGATGCTGGCAGAAGCTGGTAAGATTGTGTCCATATCCACAGTATGAGTGCCATTTCAACATGGGCTGAAAGGCAGGAAGAAGCCATTACTCCAAAACTGCTAAAACAGAGAGATGTATTATTAGCAACAATGACACATAGGATATGAATGTACAGGTTAATGAATAGTAGTGTAGAAAAGAAAAGCATACATTTTTACAATCTATAAGTAACAGCAAAAACAGAGACCACAGAAACAACAAATTATAATCAAGCTCCCACTGAGTAGCTACTGCATAGCAAATTAAGGGTAATGTAAGGGTACTGTCAATGCTGTTGGCAGCGCAGAAGGGGAGAAAGACTTTGTGACCCAACCACCATCATCTAAATAGAGATTCCAAAATCTGTGGTCCAGCCAAAAAATGCCATTTTATCATCTAAGTAGAGATTGCAAAATCTGTGGTCCAGACGAAAATTGTCATTTCATCATCTAAATACAGATTGCAAAATCTGTGGTCCAGCCACAAATTGTTTTTCATCATCTAAATAATCACTGCTAATTTAGTAACAAGTGACTGACAGGTGTGGGTCTCTGATTGTAAAACAGCTTGTTAAAAGAAAGGAAAGGCACATCAAACATGAGTGGGAAATCCCGCATTTGTGGTGGAAGGAGAAATAGGCATGGTGCTGGAGGTGTACATTGGGTAGGTGCTAATGTTAATGAAAGCTCTACTGAACAAACACCGGCTCATCCTAACCAAAAACAACTTACAACTTCTGTTTCCAGACGGGTTACTTAACTACCTATCTTTGGCAGCCGCACAGCAGTACAAGTTGTAGATGAGGGGCAGAAAGAGCATGTACTACAATGGATGGCAAGTGATGCATCGAGTGGCCTCTCCTCCTCTTCCTTCACCTCAACATCACACACAGTACAGCCCTCAGAGGTGGTACCCAAATTACCCTTGTTTTCCTCTGCGTAAAAACTCTCCAACCGATCAATTGACTATGGGGAAATACAGACGGGCAAGTCTGCAGAGCTTTTCGCACATTCTATTCCATAGGCATCAAAGGTTTGCTCCAAAGACTCACAGACTCAAGAGGAGGAAAGCATCTGCACCGTTGCCCAAAATCGTCAGTTGAAGCTAGGGTCGGAAGAAGTAGGGTTCGAGCAGAATACAGACCCTCATCATTAGACGTTAACCCCAGATGTGGAGGTGATCATTATGAGACTCATATGTCTGAGGAGCATGTGTCCTATAATCTGCTGTTAGGGAAGGAAGAGGAGGATGGGGACTGTCAGGATAAGGAGTGGGACAACAGAGAGAGGATGATGAGGTTCTAGATCCAACACATAGGGATGCAAGACGTAACGATGCAACCACTACAAACCCCGCATCCTCAACCACATCTTTGGCTGTGGCAAGTAGCAGTTGCAAGCTGTAGACGACAAGGGTTGCCTAACGTAATCCTTTTTTGAGACCATAAAGACTGACCCAACTTACGTTATCTGCAACTTTGTAAAAAATGACTTAGTAGAGACAGAAATTCCAATAATTTGACTACTACATTCATGAACCAGCGCATGCAGAACCAACTTGTGTTATACTGGGAATCTTACTGCGCTAAAACAGGGCCAAGAGGGCAACCCCAACTAACAACCACCCCATCACTGTCATCAGAACCTCAACTTGTTTTCCCTCTACAGTCGGGTGAGTGTCTGTCAGTTGTTACAGAAGTGGACATGAGTGGTGTTTTTGAACGGTCTCAGACACTGAACACACCACTTCTTTCTCAATCTCCCAAAACATCTCCACCTGCACCTGCTTTGCAGTTCATGAGTTTGTCTTGTACACCCTACTCCACCCTCTCTCAGCACAGCAGTCAGCCTTCAATCCTGCAGTTGTGGTGACATAAAAGAGTATTTCTTCCTTCAAATGCCAAAGCTAAGAGCTTGAACTTCAACATATCCAAACTGTTGGTTATTGAAATGCAGCCTTTCTTTCTGGTAGATACAGACGATTTCCAAAAGCTGATTGATGTGGCAGTCTTCCTGTACCAGTTGCTCAGTCACCATTGCTTCTCTAAGTGGTGCCTACTCCATGAAAAAGTTTGTGTCTAAAATAATGCATTTCACCGCTGATACCTGGATGAGCAAGCATGGCCAGGAGCGCTACATCTTGCTGGCTGGTCACTGGGTGACTCTGGTGGCTGGGAGCTAGGCAGGAAAGGGGCTGCTCCCCAAATTTTGAAATGCATAAGGCTTGTGGGATACTCCTCTCTATCTACCTCTTCCTCCACTGCTTCTCCTTTTTCCACCTCCTCTAGGGCCTCCACCTACGCCCTCAACCTCTTCCTTAATGTAACACATGTTCCAATAGTGCAGAGAGATTCTGCCCACCTCTGTATAGTGCAGCCAGGGCATACGGCAATCAAGCAATGTTGAAATTAAAATGCATTAGAGAACGCAGTGACACAGCAGAAGAGTTTTGGACAGCTATCTAGCCCAAGTTTCAGCAATGGCTGTCTCCACAGAACGTGGAGCCAAGGAAGGCAGCGTTTGATAATGGAGCGAACCTAATGATGGACCTACACCTGGGCAACCTTACATACGTTCCTTGCATGGCTCATGTCCTCAAACTGGTTGTACAGCAATTTTTAGTCCATTATCCCCTCTTGGGTATGCTGCTGCAGAATGCACGGTCGCTGTGTGCTCACTTCCACCGTTCGCACTGCTCGGCTAATCGCCTTGCAGCGGTTGATATGTGATTATGCTGACAAGATGGAATTCTACTCTGCACATTTTGCAGCGACTGTTGAAGCAGCAACGAGCTCTAGTGCAGTATGTCATGATGGATAGTCTTGGCCAATGCAGTCCGGCCATGTGCCAAATCATGCTTGCAGAGTGGGTACAGATGAAGGACCTCTGCACACTTCTGCAGAGTTTTGAAATGACTACGAACATGGTTAGTGCTGATAATCAGCATCAGCATCACTATTTTGGTCATCTACATGCTGGAGCACACTTTGAATAGTTTGCGAGAGGACGTGGTGGTCCCAGCGGAAGAGGAGTACAGAGATCGAGCAAGAGTCTTCATCGCAAAGATGTTAGCAGCAGTTTAAGTGGCAGAAGCAATTTCGGTGAGTTGTGGCACACATTATTTAGAACATCCCGTGCACCAGTAGAAGAGAGTACAAGCCTGACACATAGTAAAAGACTAGAGAGGATGATGCAGGAGTATATAGAGCTCAATATCAATGCCATCAGGGAGTGGTTTGAATCCTTTTGCATTTTGGTCTTCAAAAATGGAAGAGTGGCCTTAGCTTGCCAGTCACACTTCGGAGGTTTTGTCATGCCTGGCAGCCAGCGTTCTCTCAGAATATGTCTTTAGCGCTGCTCCTAATGGATAAGTGCATCCAGCTGTTCCCTGGAAGTGTAGACAGCCTAACCTTCATCAAGATAAAGAAGGCATGGTTCTCCAATGACTTTTCCAACACAGTCGGTGACAATGCAGACTAGGCGATGGTTTAGTTTTCTGTGTGCTGCATTGATCTTGCGTTATTTGTAGTCTGTGACACCTTTGTTGTGGCTTCTGTGGCTGATGTTGCTACTGCTACTGATGTACCTAACAAGTGCCATAGTAGCACAACAATCAACCACTGTTACTTTTATAATTTGGCTTTTCTATGAAGTCTCATATTCCTCCTATTCCTTCTCCTTTTGTTTCCTCCTGAGTCACAGCAACATTTTGGCTTATGCAGGCCCTTTATTAAGCCATGAAACATTACAGAAAATCACAATTCAATACTTGGTGCTCTTTTTTGGAGGTTTGAATGCAGACTACTCCCCTCTGTCCTCCCACAGGGTTGGTCTTCATAACCATGATAATACACAAATTAAGATCACAGTTAAAACAAAGATACAGGACATATAATACAAGCACTGCATCTCATTAGGCATTATTATCATTGTCTAATTACATGTATTTTAATAACATCATCCATGAAGTTAACAACCCTTATGTGATAATATTTGATGAGAAATGTTCTATTTCAATGTGGCACCAAAGCTTTCTATTGGTGCTTATACAAGCATATGTTGTCTGTAATGTAAGCACTCAAGGGCCTGGGTACGGCCCATTTCTAAACTAGCCAGTCACAGAGCAGAACCACAGCCAACAACTCCTTGGCTGCGGCCGTTCTCTGGTAAAGTATAGGGCTGGCATATCAATACCCAATCATATGGGTTCCAGCACAACAATGCTAAACCATGCCCCTATCTGTCAGATGACCGCGAGGCACACGTGTACATGACTACCCAATCACATGGTCCAGGCACAATATTTAAGCTTGAAATGCTATGCCAGGCCTTTTTCTAGGCCCTGTCCCATGCATGTGTGGCACCCCAGGTTCCGGGAGCCATAGTAGTGTTGCCCTCTTCACCGGGGTGATGCTATGCCTGGAGGCAAGGAGGGGCAAGGCTACCTCATGTTAGGTATCTTAACATTCAACACTTCCTAACTTCTGGCCATTAAGGGGAGCTCAGAACCTATTTGGAAGGGAGCCTCCCTGTTGTTTCTTGGCTGGAGGAAGGGTAAGTCACACAGGGTTAGTCATACAGGAACAGGAAGAGAAACACTTCAGTCGAGCATAGGCAAAGAACAAGCACGGTCGCTGAAAAAAGAGCTGTCTCCCAAACTCTCCCAGGACCAAGCGCAGTAGCAGGACACCGGTGTCCTCGACTGTTGGGTGCTAAAGAATGTATTACAGCTCACTGCTATAGTGCACAGGTTTAAGGAGTAGACCACCTAATCCAGCACGGACATCCCAGGCACAGAGATCCAAGTTAGAAACAGCAAAATACAGCGGATCACAGGCAATGGGTTGATTAAAATATCCTCTTTATTTTCACATCATTAAAATTGATAGACAGCATCCACAGAGATATAAATTTATATCTCTGTGGATGCTGTTTATTTATTTTAATGATGTGAAAATAAAGAGGATATTTTAATCAACCCATTGCTTGTGATCCGTTGGATTTTGTTTTTTCTGAGTTGGGTGCTAAAGCCCCATTAGTGAATCCCGAGGGCAGGAGATTTCAAGTCCCCTGGCCCAAAGAAAGCCCAAAGGTAAAGCAGCACAATAGAGCCTGGGGCCGCAGCTACACAGGCGATGCCCAGGACCGGCTCGCGCTGCCCGCCATAAGACAAAGGACAAACAACAATTAGGAAGAGGGTCACTGTGCAACTCCAAGCCAGAGACTCACACATATAGTGCAACAAGGAAGGCCTCCAACCCACCTGGCAAGAAGAATCCCCGCATTGCTTCCAGGCAAACTGAACCCCCATCATTTTCTGGAACAGACTCTCAGGCCTGTATACACAACTTCCAAAAAAGGTAAAGGAAACTACAGCCTCCTGTGTTGTCTAGTTATTACTGGCGTCATCAGTCCTGCACCCCAATGTTAAATCACAGAGACTACCACTCCCATCCTCCCTGTGGCCTAGCTCTACATGTGGAGAGCTGTAACAACCAAGCTGCGTCACCATCTGCCCAAAAAGAGAGACTTCCGACAGCGGCGGCTAATAACTAGCCGCACACCACAGGTGACGTCACGGATAACAACCCCCATCATCCCCATATTTATTGACACCGCCAGGGTCACAGAACAGGGCCGGGCCACTGTGACAACCCAAATCGACACCAGCCCGGTGACGAGTAACCCCCAAGACCATGTCCATGCTGCGACATTATACCATTGGTACTATGGGGCAATTTATGCCACTTTTCCTGGTGTCTGCCCCTAATATTTGGAAATGTGGAGACTCCAAATTGGGTCTCCAGGCTGTATTGTTGTCTGTAGCGGCAAGTGTCTCAGAGCATTAGGCCTACACCTATTACTCATCTATCTGTTACTGATCAATGTATAAGCTAGAAATGCTGAGTCAGACGTTGTTCCTGGACCTGTCCCATGCATCCATGCTGCACCATTATGCTCTTTGTATCCTTGGGCAATTGATGCCACGTTTCCTGGTGTCTGCCTCTAATGTTTTGAAATGTAGAGACTCCAAGTTGGGTCTATCAGCTGTGTTTTTGTCTGTAGTGGCAAATTTCTCAGCACCAGGCCTACACCTGTTACTCATCCACCTCAATATTTCTTATGTCAATAGTCTAGGAAGCTAATGGCTGTGCCACAACAGTGTGGCTGCACTAGAAAATGGTTTGAGCTGTTTTGACAGGTTTTGGTTTGGGCAGGTTTGGGCCTTCCTAAAGGTGTTGTTTATGCATTTGTTTTTGCCTCCCATTGAATTTAATAGGGTTTGGATATGTTCATCGAACTGTTCGGCGAAAACAGGTGAATTCGATGAAAAGGTACCAAATCAAATCTTGGGAGGTTCGCTCATCTCAACTCTCTAGACATCATCATACTGACAATAGAATTTTTACAACAAGCCATCTCTGAGTTCAAAGAAAAAATCCTTACATTCAAAACACAGCTTTTAGCTACTTTAAACTTCACAAAGTGGTCCAATCTGGAGCAACATACAGCCTTTCGAGAGAAGAAAAGGCAAAAATTCTAAAGGAACACAGACGATTACACCAAAAACAGAGTATACAGATGGAAAGATTCCTCTACCCACAGACCATGGAAACCATACTACAGCCAATAGTCATAAGGTTCTTACAGCTCCAAAAGCGATTTCTTCCCTGGGACCCTCTAGCAGAAAACATTTTTTTCCGGGGCCCGCAGGGTAAGAAATCCACAAGATCTCAACACAGGTCCAAACGTAGGGATGATGACAAGGTCTCAGGTAAGACTACAATCATCGTGATCAACATCTTCCTACATATCCTCTACCCTGTGGAAATCATGGTACTTCAAAAAGGACTGTCCTTCTGTCCGACTTCTAGCTTGGGTTCCTTACAGCTAGAGAGGGACCTACATAGGTTTTTCTGAAATATAAAACTTAAGGCACATTTTGGTCTGTTGAATGAGACATCCAGTAACAGAGTGCCTCCCTCAGAGAGTCACCGTATTTCGGACCTCTCTATTTCTAGCTTGGGCCTATGCAGCCAAAACACTTTCAACACTCTGTATATTCAGTCACCATACCACTGAAAAACTCATTGACCTTATCACTAGAGAAGTCCATCAAAATATGCAGGAACACCGACAGGGACAATTCTCTATACACCAGAACCTTTCCACCACTGAGAAACAAACATTTCTTTTACTCCAGAACAATAAACAGATTATATTGAAACCAGGAGATAACAGAGGTGCCACTGCAATAGTGGAGCATACGGAATACTTGGCAGAAGTATATGGACAGCTATCAGACATCATCACATACAGGGTCATCCTAGGAGATCCTCTCTTCTCTATCAAAAGAAAAATTCATACTGTAATTTCCACAGCACTAGATCTACTCCTGACCAATTTATATCCAGTTACTCCAGTTTTCTATGTTTTACCTAAAATACATAAGTGACTCACCAACCCAACTGATCGCCCTATAGTATTTTCCACAGATTCAATCTTTGCTCCGCTTTCCATCATTGACCAAAACATCACATTCTTTTATTTTGGACATTTTTTACAGATGCTACAGAACCAACTCCCCATCCCAACAGCTTACTATTAACACTAGATGTGAACAGTCTATGCACATCAATTACTCATGGCAAAGGCATTGAAGGTGTTTCCCACCTGCTATCCACCTTCCAAATGAACAATACCTCAGTTCAACTTGTCTCGACCTATTGTCCATAGTGTTGCATGAGAATTACTTCTTAGTTGGCGATACCTCTACCTACAGACATGCGGCACTGCAATGGGCTCTAAAGTACCTCCAGCATATGCCAAAGCATGTATAAGTCTATTTGAATACCAATTCATTTACACAGATACATGATTCCAACAAATCATCTATGTGCTAGTTCAGATACATAGACTAAATTTTATACATCTGGCATGGCTCACTTTACTCCCTCAGTTCATTTGTCAAGGGTCTCAATCCAGTCAGGCCAGAACTTAGATTTTTTTCTATGCTATGATTTCAAAACAATTTTGTTCATAGACACTATTGTAATCTTGAACAGTGAAATGAGACTAACAACTAGAGATGAGCAAACCGATCGTGGTTCGGCTCGAGTTCGGTTCATCGAACGGAGGCCTCGTTCGAGTTCAGTTCGTCGAAAGTTCGACGAACCGAACTCGAACCGCATAGGAAACAATGGCAGGTAATCACAAACACATAAAAACACCTAGAAAACACCCTCAAAGGTGTCCAAAAGGTGACAAACAACTCACAACACAACACAAACACATGGGAAAGTGACAAGGACATACAGTGCCTAAAAGTAGTATTCAACCCCCTGCAGATTTAGCAGGTTTGATAAGATGCAAACAAGTTAGAGCCGGCAAACTTCAAACAAGAGCAGGATTTATTAACAGATGCATAAATCTTACAAACCAACAAGGTATGTTGCTCAGTTAAATTTTAATAAATTTTCAACATAAAAGTGTGGGTCAATTATTATTCAACCCCTAGGTTTAATATTTTGTGGAATAACCCTTGTTTGCAATTACAGCTAATAATCGTCTTTTATAAGACCTGATCAGGCCGGCACAGGTCTCTGGAGTTATCTTGGCCCACTCCTCCATGCAGATCTTCTCCACGTTATCTAGGTTCTTTGGGTGTCTCATGAGGACTTTAATCTTGAGCTCCTTCCACAAGTTTTCAATTGGGTTAAGGTCAGGAGACTGACTAGACCACTGCAACACCTTGATTTTTTTTCCTCTTGAACCAGGCCTTGGTTTTCTTGGCTGTGTGCTTTGGGTTGTTGTCTTGTTGGAAGATGAAATGACGACCCATCTTAAGATCCTTGATGGAGGAGCGGAGGTTCTTGGCCAAAATCTCCAGGTAAGCCGTGCTATCCATCTTCCCATGGATACGGACCAGATGGCCAGGCCACTTGGCTGAGAAACAGCCCCACAGCATGATGCTGCCACCACCATGCTTGACTGTAGGGATGGTATTCTTGGGGTCGTATGCAGTGCCATCCAGTCTCCAAACGCCACGTGGGTAGTTGGCACCAAAGATCTCGATCTTGGTCTCATCAGACCAGAGAACCTTGAACCAGTCTGTCTCAGAGTCCTCCAAGTGATCATGAGCAAACTGTAGACGAGCCTTGACATGACGCTTTGAAAGTAAAGGTACCTTACGGGCTCGTCTGGAACGGAGACCATTGCGGTGGAGTACGTTACGTATGGTATTGACTGAAAACAATGTCCCCACTGCCATGAGATCTTCCCGGAGCTCCTTCCTTGTTGTCCTTGGGTTAGCCTTGACTCTTCGGACAAGCCTGGCCTCGGCACAGGTGGAAACTTTCAAAGGCTTTCAAGGCCGTGGAAGGCTAACAGTAGTTCCATAAGCCTTCCACTTCCGGATGATGCTCCCAACAGTGGAGACAGGTAGGCCCAACTCCTTGGAAAGGGTTTTGTACCCTTTGCCAGCCTTGTGACCCTCCACGATCTTGTCTCTGATGGCCTTGGAATGCTCTTTTGTCTTTCCCATGTTGACCAAGTATAAGTGCTGTTCACAAGTTTGTGGAGGGTCTTAATTAGTCAGAAAAGGCTGGAAAAAGAGATAATTAATCCAAACATGTGAAGCTCATTGTTCTTTGTGCCTGAAATACTTCTTAATACTTTAGGGGAACCAAACAGAATTCTTGTGGTTTGAGGGGTTGAATAATAAATGACCCTCTGAATAAACTTTTCACAATTTAAAAAAAAAAATAAAAAAAGAAATAACATTCTTTTTTGCTGCAGTGCATTTCACACTTCCAGGCTGATCTACGGTCCAAATATCACAATGCCAAGTTAATTCCGAATGTGTAAACCTGCTAAATCTGCAGGGGGTTGAATACTACTTGTACGCACTGTATACTCATGCGAAAACAAAAGAGCAGGACAAGGAAAAAGAGGAGGAGACACAGATATATGAGTATATGCAAGTAAAACGTCGATGCCAGTACTGTGCAACTTGAGCCCTGCTCATTTTAGGCTTCCAATCTGGATAAATTGCCTGAGCTTGCCACGTACGCCTTGGCGATCTTGTCGTGTCCTGCAGCCAGCGTTTTCTCGGAACCTGTCTTCAGTGCTGCTGGGGGTCTGTTGGCAGATAAGCACACGTGTCTGTCCACTGACAATGTGGACATGGCTCTCAGAGGACTTTTCTTCCCCTGGCTCATCCAGGGAAGGTGAAAGGCACGCGTATTTGTGAGAGTGCTTCATGCCAAGCATCGTTTTCTTTTTCAAAAGGGGGATCAACTGATGCCAGTCAAGTGGGGTGTGTGTGGCCCAATTAGTGGAAACGAGGGAGACTGTGGTTAGAGTCCCCTCGCTGTGTTTGTAAAAGAACCAAGATGAACAAGTCATGGCTCTCAGAGGACTTTTCTTCCCCTGGGTCATCCAGGGGAGGTGAAAGGCACGCGTATTTTTGAGAGTGCTTCATGCCAAGCATCTTTTTCTTTTTCAAAAGGGGGTCAACTGATGCCAGTCAAGTGGGGTGTGTGTGGCCCAATTAGTGGCAACGAGGGAGACTGTGGTTGGAGTCCCCTCGCTGTGTTTGTAAAAGAACCAAGATGAACAAGTCATGGCTCTCAGAGGACTTTTCTTCCCCTGGGTCATCCAGGGGAGGTGAAAGGCACGCGTATTTTTGAGAGTGCATCATGCAAAGCATCTTTTTCTTTTTCAAAAGGGGGGTCAACTGATGCCAGTCAAGTGGGGTGTGTGTGGCCCAATTAGTGGAAACGAGGGAGACTGTGGTTGGAGTCCCCTCGCTGTGTTTCTAAAAGAACCAAGATGAACAAGTCATGGCTCTCAGAGGACTTTTCTTCCCCTGGGTCATCCAGGGGAGGTGAAAGGCACGCGTATTTTTGAGAGTGCTTCATGCCAAGCATCTTTTTCTTTTTCAAAAGGGGGGTCAACTGATGCCAGTCAAGTGGGGTGTGTGTGGCCCAATTAGTGGAAACGAGGGAGACTGTGGTTGGAGTCCCCTCGCTGTGTTTTACATGACTTTCGAAGGGCATGACATGCCTAAGAGGTTGAGTTTCATCATCTGCAACTTGTTGGCAACAGAAAGGCTGCCTTTACACCCTTTTGAGACCGAGGATTTTCGAGACCTTATGCCCATTGCAGTGCCCCAAGAGCCGATGGCCAGTCGTCACTCCTTCTCCAAGAAAGGCGTGCCCGCGCTACCACAGCAGGTCGCACACAACCTCACCGATTCCTTGAGAAACTCTGTGTGTGACAGGGTGCATTTCACCACAGATACTTGGACCAGTAAGCATGGACAGGGGAGTCACATGTTGCTGACTGGGCAATGGGTAACTATGGTGAGAGATGGAGAAGGGTTTGCTGTACAAGTCTTGCCGTCCCCACGACTTGTGTGTCAATCCTTCCTCTGTACGTACAAGTTCCTCCACTGCTTCTGCCTCCTCAACCTCGTGTGGGTCCTCCACCTCGGCCCAAACCCTGTGTGGTCAGGCCACCCTTCCTTGTAACTGCGCCCAAGGAATCCCACACACCTCCTTACTATGCTGGCAGCACAGCTCAACAGCATGATGCGGTCGACTATTTACTTAGAAATGTCTGGGAAATGTGAGTCACACCGCTGAGGAGTTGTGGACGGTAAGCTCTGGAGAGTGAGACCGAGTTTCATCAATGGTTGTCTCCACTCAACCAGCAGCCAGGGAAGGTCGGGTGCGACAATGATGCAAACCAGTCTGCGACCCTTCTTCAGGGCAATGTCACACGTGCCTTGTATGGCTCACATGTTGAACCTGGTTGTCCAGCAATTTCTAAAACACTTTCCTGGCCTACATAGCCTTCTGCAGAGGGCACGGTGTAATGCCTGCCTGGATCGACACACTCAGATGGGCTGTAAAGGATAGGCTAGAGGCAAGCCACTCACCAAGCTGGACACCCAGAACCCTGAAACCCTTTAACCCCTATACAGTGATTTGGAATTACACAGGGCCCAAGTTGATCAATACCTGTGGAAGGCTGCAGTTCCAGAGAATAGTAGTCATGCAGAGTCAAAAACATTAATTGAGGAAGAGGAACAGAATGGGATGGCCAGGACTTAATCAGAAAACAAGCAGAGGTGAAATGCGGATCGGCCAACGAGGTACATAAACAGCAAGCAGGAAAAGTGGTCAGGTAACAAGCACACAAAATCATAAAACTGAACTGGGGGTAACAGTAACAAGAGGTTCATAGCTTTGTCTGGCAGTGGTCTGCAGACAGGAGGGGCCTAAAAAAGGGTGTGGTGTCTTCCCATTGGTTGTAGCTGAATTATGGTACTTCATCTATGAGATACCCACCACCTACATTCAGCCTGTGGTTCTGTATCTGTCAAGGTAATGCAACCCAGTGGGTGACCATAACCTGCGTCCACCTGCGCCGCTGGCATCGACTCCTTTCCCATCATCAGCACTATGCACGAAAGGAACACGTTGTCACCTGGCGACCGGAGTACAAATTGATTGAGTGGACTACGTTGGTGACTTAACAGCCGTGTGCGGCAATGATGCAAACCTGTCTGCGGCCCTTCGGCAGGGCAAAATGACACACGTGCCTTGTATGGCTCACGTGTTGAATCTGATTCTCCAGCAATTTTTAAAATACCATCCCGGCCTACATGGCCTTGTGCAGCGGGCACGCTGCTATGTGCTCACTTTCATCCTTCGCAACCAGCAGCTCAACAACTTTCATCGCTTCTGAAGTCTTAGGGTCTGGCGGTTAAATGCCGGAAATGTGATGTTCCGACACGCAGGAATTGGAATCTGCACATGTTGCAGCGTCTGTGGCAGCACCGCAGAGCCCTGCTGAAATACGGTCTGACGTATACCCTGGGCTAACTTGATCCAGAGGTGGTGCAGATCACGCTGCTGGAGTGGTGTCAGATCAATGACCTATGCACCCTTCTACACAGTTTACAAATGTCGACGTAGATGTTTTGCAATGGCGATGCCATTCTCAGCGTGACAATTCTGGTCATCTACAAGATGGAGCACACTGTAAGCATTATTCGGAGTCAGGTGTTGGTCCAAGAGGAAGGGGAGGAAGTACAGGAGGAGTCAAATGCTGAAGGGATAATAAGATCTACAAGGTCCAGACGGTGAGCGGCACCTAGGCGGCAGTCATGGTGGGGGAGAGGGATTAACAAGGGCGCATAGTATCAGCAAAAATTGTTGAGGAAGGTGCAGGAGCCCATGAAGAAATGGAGGGCGAACTGGCGATGGGCATGGAAGACTCAGCAGATGAGTGAGAGCTTGCTCACATTTCGGTTGTGCGAGGTTGGGGGGAGAGGGCAGAGGAAGGAGGCACGATTCTCACCTCTCTGCCACCAACACACCAAGGACTTGGTCCTCCTGGATGCACAAGACACATGAGCGCCTTCTTGCTGCACTACCTACAACATGACCCTCGGATTGTACGAATTCGAAGTAATGCTAACTACTGGGTTGCCACACTGTTAGATCCCTGGTACAAAACAAAATTTGGCTAATTAATTCCTGCCATAGAAAGGGACGCACGTATACAGGAGTATCTGCGGAAGGTGGTACGGATTCTTAGATCTGCTTTTCCAGTAAACACCAGAGCTGCACAGAGTGAATCTCAACGCTTTGTCATGGATAGGAGGAAATGGTCTTTTACTTGTCCACATCTGAGGGACCGAGGGCTGGCTGCTGTGCTGAGATGGCATTGAGTATGGTGTCCCTGCAGAGTTGCACTTTTGGTCATATACCAAATGAGTTGAAAAAGGACACATGCTGGTGGAAAGGGGAACAGGTGTGTTGGAAAGGGGAAAAAAGTTTTTGTCCGTGGGTTTGGTGGTTAAGCAAAAGTAATATTTGATGAAGAAACACCATCTGTTACGCTGGGACTGGCAGATTTGGATAAAGTGGTATATACTATGTTACCGCTATATAACGAAAATTAATAAGAAAAGAAAGAGAAAGGTATATATCCCCATCAGCAGTCAATGTCCACCGTGCTCCCAGATGGAAAAGGAGAGGTTGGCAACTGGAAGGTTAGGTGGAGGATACAGATCTCTGTGCCTATGAAACTAATAGTTGCCTGAACCGAGTTAGACGCCACTGGGATCTGGAGACTGGGAGCCCTGTTAGCGTCACAGGGTCCACACGCCCACCCAGCCTAGGAACTCCCTGTTAACATCACAGGGGCCATTGAGTACGCTGACCGTGTGCATTGGGGCCACACCTGTGGACAGCAGGCGCATCAGCAGCAGCAGGCCTGTTAATGCCACTGGGCTGCACAAGCAGGACTTGTAGTACAGGAGCTGGTCTTAACCGTTCTGTGTTACCAACTGTGGTGGCGGCTTGCATCGACGCCCTATCCCTGCCTACCTCTGGCCTAAAGCTGCAATGGGTTCAACACATGGAGGTGTGCTCTTTCGGAGCATAATAGAAGACTGCGCACCTCCTTGTTGGCTCCAGCCCGTTTTATAACCTGGGTCCGCCCCAAACCAGGGTGGACCACAATGCACCTCCTGAAGACAAAAGCAGATTGACACGTCATGAGTGGCATAACTACCGTCCTATTTGGAACCGCAACTTCAATAATGACCTCATGGCTGCTACGACACAAACACCTCACCAGTCATCGTCTGACCATCAATAATGAGGTGACAAGTCATAGGGGCGGGCCTCTGCAAGCCATTTGGGAGTGGCCTGGCCACATCGTCAGGACACCTGATGCCCTGTGGTTTATATGGCTCCCCACATCAGGAGCAGTGCCAAAAAGTTCATTACCGGACCTAGTCTCTGATGCAGTAAGTGCCTGAGCATGCTCAGTAGCATGAAATACAGTCTCTGAAAAAAGACTATCAGCTTTAGCATGGTGTCTAGGCACAACACAGGACTTAGACCCGGCACGGAGTGCAAGTACCTGTGCAAAGAGGCTTTTCGCACTAAGTGTGGGAGCATGCGCTGTATCCCGAAATGAAGACTTAGCCTCAGGAATGGCACAGTCAGGCTGAGCATACTCACTAGACGAAACACTGTAGTTAGGCTGCGGCTGGCGTAAATCGGCACACGCATGCGCACTAGTTGCCTCTCCACACTTACACGTGGAGGAGAAATTGCTCTTCGGGTGTGGACTTGGAGATGCTGTCTATGACCAGAAGGAAAAGATAAAGGAAGCCTCACTTTCTATCCCTCCGAATGATCAAATGCAGCAAGGAATTCCCTGAGTTTGCTATAAAATTAGCGTAGCAAAATGTGCATGAGGGTGTCATGCAGAGGTGCTGCAAATAGATTTGCACCAGTGGGACACTAATGGAAGTCGAACAGCCAGTTCTTGTATGCCACTAAATGGCAGCATTTTTTTGCTATCATTATAGCTTATTAAAAACAGAGCAGGAGGGTGTCCTGCACAGGTGCTAGAAATAGCTTGGCACCAGTGGGACAATAATGAAATACAACAGCCAGTTCTTGTATGCCACTAAATGGCAGCATTTTTTGCTATCATTATAGCTTATTAAAAACAGGGCAGGTGGGTGTCATGCAGAGGTGCTGCACATAGATTTGCACCAGTGGGGCACTAATGGAGTACAACAGCCACTTCTTGTATGCCACTAAGTTTACTCAATTTTTGGCATTATAATGTCTTAGTAACAATGAGTTTGAGTGTGCAATGCAGGCAGACGTGCTGCAAATATCTTTGCACTAGTGGGACAATACAGAAGTTCAACAGCCACGTTTAGGATGCCACTAAGTTCACTCAGTGTTTGCTAGTATAATGGCTTAGTAACAATGAGTTTGAGTGTGCAATGCAGGCAGACGTGCTGCAAATATCTTTGCACTAGTGGGACAATACAGAAGTCCAACAGCCACTTTTATGATGCCACTAAAGTTCACTCAGTGTTTGCTAGTATAATGGCTTAGTAACAATGAGTTTGAGTGTGCAATGCAGGCAGACGTGCTGCAAATATCTTTGCACTAGTGGGACAATACAGAAGTCCAATAGCCACGTTTAGGATGCCACTAAGTTCACTCAGTGTTTGCTAGTATAATGGCTTAGTTATAATGAGTTTGAGTGTGCAATGCAGGCAGACGTGCTGCAAATATCTTTGCACTAGTGGGACAATACAGAAGTCCAACAGCCACTTTTATGATGCCACTAAAGTTCACTCAGTGTTTGCTAGTATAATGGCTTAGTAACAATGAGTTTGAGTGTGCAATGCAGGCAGACGTGCTGCAAATATCTTTGCACTAGTGGGACAATACAGAAGTCCAACAGCCACGTTTAGGATGCCACTAAGTTCACTCAGTGTTTGCTAGTATAATGGCTTAGTAACAATGAGTTTGAGTGTGCAATGCAGGCAGACGTGCTGCAAATATCTTTGCACTAGTGGGACAATACAGAAGTCCAATAGCCACGTTTAGGATGCCACTAAGTTCACTCAGTGTTTGCTAGTATAATGGCTTAGTTATAATGAGTTTGAGTGTGCAATGCAGGCAGACGTGCTGCAAATATCTTTGCACTAGTGGGACAATACAGAAGTCCAACAGCCACTTTTATGATGCCACTAAAGTTCACTCAGTGTTTGCTAGTATAATGGCTTAGTAACAATGAGTTTGAGTGTGCAATGCAGGCAGACGTGCTGCAAATATCTTTGCACTAGTGGGACAATACAGAAGTCCAATAGCCACGTTTAGGATGCCACTAAGTTCACTCAGTGTTTGCTAGTATAATGGCTTAGTAACAATGAGTTTGAGTGTGCAATGCAGGCAGACGTGCTGCAAATATCTTTGCACTAGTGGGACAATACAGAAGTCCAACAGCCACGTTTAGGATGCCACTAAGTTCACTCAGTGTTTGCTAGTATAATGGCTTAGTAACAATGAGTTTGAGTGTGCAAAGGGCAGGAGGGTACAGTGGCAGGGTTGTGGGTCTCTGGGTAGAGGAAAGGAAGCCTGCCTTTCTATCCCTCCTAATGGGGAAATGCAGCGAGGAAATCCCTGACCTTAGCTTCATAGACGCTGTCATCTTGTGTAGCTGTTAAACTCTGTTTTCACGGACTTGTCACCAATGGCTCTGACCCTGCCGGTATTAGCCCTTAAAAGGACTGATAGAAAGTGCTATCCCTATTCTGTACAGCGCTGTGTATAGAGCGTACACAGCAGTATCGAAGATAGGCGCTGCGCCAACGGTGACTGACACCAAGGGCGCAGAAGGCAGATAATTGCGTGCTGGAGGAAAATGTCCGTTTTTATAATGCAGGGACATGTGACATAGACATCCTATCACACATGCCGTTGCTTCTCTGGCTAAAAGTCCACTTAGCTGTGTGTGTGTCTGGGATTGGCTGACATGCTGGCCCGCCCCACTACACGCGCGCGCTTAGGGAAGGAAGACAAGGAAAAAAAAATGGCGATCGCCATTATACAAACAGCAGTGATCTGAATGCGCTGTTCCCGCACACTATACGCTGACATTTCATAATAGTGTGAGTCACAGAGTGATGGCATTGAGTATGGTCTTTTTGCTGCTAGAACCGTTCTCGAACGTATCTAGAACTATCGAGCTTTAGCAAAAAGCTCGAGTTCTAGTTCTATCTAGAACAGCCCCCAAAATCACTCGAGCCGCGAACTGGAGAACCTCGAACCGCAAACCGCGCTCAACTCTACTAACAACTGACCTCTATTCAACACCCATAAACTGTATCAACCTACTCCATTACTCCACTTGCCACCCCAGAATAGCAAAAGGCAGTTTACCCAGGTCACAGCTTCAAAGAATATCCAGAATAATCTCAGACAAAACTATTTTTCCCACCAGAATTCAAGAAATGTGAAACAAGTTCAGAAACAGACATTATATCTCAGGTTTATAGCAGTGAGAGGAATTTAATACATTAATCTCATCCTCCCCACCAACCCCATTTAGTCAACAAGAATGCATAGCGTTCATGCACACCTATCATCCCTTTGCTCCCAATATTCAGAAAATCATCCACAAACATTGACCACTCCTACACAGGGTTTACCCCCACATAGAGGCATTCCATTAACCTGCACTCATGTATACCAGGGGGCCAAAGAACATCAAAAACCATCTGGACACGCTGACATTGACAGCACGAGGGCCATACCCATCCAACAATTTCTAAACCGTTGGAGATTTGGTACAGTTCCCTGTCTAAGCTGTGCTGCCTGCTGCAACATTATAACATCTACTGAAGTCAGGCACCCCACCCAAGAACTGGACAGTCATTCCCAATTACACCTGCAAAACCAAGTTTGCCATTTATATAATAAAACACCCTATGGCCTTATACACCATGTGCATATTATTAGGCAAGTTGTATTTTAGAGTATTTTTTTTTACTATTGATCAACAACTATGTTCTCAATCAACCGAAAAGACTCATAAATATCAAAGCTTAATATTTTTGGAAGTTGGAGTGTTTTTTTTTTATATTTGGCTATCTTAGGAGGACATCTGTTTGTGCAGGTAACTATTACTGTGCAGAATTATTAGGCAACTTAATAAAAACCAAATATATTTCCATCTCACTTTTTTATTTTCACCAGGTAAACCAATATAACTACACAAAATTTAGAAATAAACATTTCTGACATACAAAAACAAATCCCCCCCAAAATAGTGACCAATATAGCCACCTTTCTTTATGATGACACTCAACAGCCTACTATCCATAGATTCTGTCAGTTGCCTGATCTGTTTACGATCAACATTGCATGCAGCAACCACCACAGCCTCCCAGACACTGTTCCGAGAAGTGTACTGTTTTCCCTCCCTGTAGATCTTACATTTTATGAGGGACCACAGGTTCTCTAAGGGGTTCAGATCAGGTGAACAAAGGGGACCATGTCATTATTTTTTCATCTTTTAGACCTTTACTGGCCAGCCACTCTGTGGACTATTTGCATGCATGTGATGGCGCATTGTCCTGCATAAAAATCATGTTTTTCTTTAATGATACCGACTTCTTCCTGTACCACTGCTTGAAGAAGTTGTCTTCCAGAAACTGGCAGTAGGTCTGGGAGTTGAGCTTCACTCCATGCTCAACCTGAAAAGGTCCCACAAGTTCATTTTTAATAATACCAGCCCATACCAGTACCCCACCTTCACCTTGCTGGCGTCTGAGTCGGAGTGGAGCTCTCTGCCCATTACTGATCCAGCTTCTGGCCCATCCATCTGGCCCATCAAGAGTCACTCTCATTTCATCAGTCCATAAAACCTTTGAAAAATCAGTCTTAAAATATTTCTTGGCCCAGTCTTGACGTCTTATCTTATGTTGCTTGTTCAAAGGTGGTCATTTTTCAGCCTTCCTTACCTTGGCCATGTCCCTGAGTATGACACCTCCTTGTGCTTTTTGATACTCCAGAAACGTTGCAGCTCTGAAATATGGTTCACAAAGCCAATAATCTTGGAATAGTCTCAAAATCAATTAACAATAGTACATAACATATCCCTATAAAACATTTCTTTATTAGTTCAATTAAAATTGCCTGGGTAAACAGATAAGTACCAAAAATATGGGGGACACAAAGTGATGTGAGGTAGCCATAAACCTTCTGAGGCTGGGGCAGTAGGTTAAGTGCCAATTAATATTGGATTATCATTTCCCACCCTCACTCACCCCTGGATCACCCTATCAACATAGAAAAACACCAAATACTTATAGCTGCTTATAGCACTCACCTCAAGGGAAGTGATTCTTCTTATGCTTTATGAATAATGTGCTTATCTGGCTTTATGATGTATATTACATTTTTCTGGAGTTAAGGGGAGTATTTTGAACTGATGTCACTATCTGTCACTATAAATATGGACCCAGTCACTTTATTGCCAGGGCACTATATACATATGTTTACCTTTGGTGTTATTTATTTACGGTATTTCTTTTCCCTGTGTAAAGTATGTAGCAATTAAGGGCTGTGAAAAGGCATTATAATTTGGTCACGTTAACAGAGGACTGGGACCTGAGTTATATCTTTCAAGGTGACAGGTTTTTACTGTTATGCATGAACATTAGCAAGTAGTGTCTGTATAAGAGACTCAATATAGTCTCCAGAATAATTAATATCTGTCACTATTGTGTGTATTTGGTGTTTTTCTATGTTGGTAGGGTAATCCAGGGGTGAGTGAGGGTGAGCCAACGTGGAACGGGGGCGCCCAGATAAATTAGGGTGTCATACTCTCCGTTGGTAGGCAGGGGCTATAACAGGGAATTAATAGGGAAATGATAATCCAATTTTAATTGGCACTTACCTTACTGCCCAAGCCTCAGAAGGTTTACGGCTACCTCACATCACATTGTGTTCCCATTATTTTTGGTACTTATCTGTTTACCCGGGCGATTTTAATTGAACTACTAAAGAAATGTTTTATAGGGATATGTTATGTACTATTGTTAATTAACTCTGAAATATGGCCAAACTAGTGGCAAATGGCCTCTTGACAGTGCGCCTTTTTTCCCCATCACGATTCTTGCGACCCTGTTGGCTATTTGCCATGAAATGCTTGATTGTTCGGTGATCACACTTCCAAAGGTTGTCAATTTCAAGACTGCTTCATCCCTCTGCAAGACATCTCACAATTTTGGACTTTTCAGAGCCCGTCAAATCTTTCTTCTGACCTATTTTGCCAACAGAAAGGAAGTTGCCTAATAATTAAGCACACCTTATATAGGGTGTTGATGTCATTACACCACACCCCTCCTCTTTACGGAGATGCACATCACCTGATTTACTTAATTGGTAGTTGGCTCTCAAGTCTATACAGCTTGGAGTAGGACAACATGTATAAAAAGTATTATGTGATCAAAATACTCATTTGCCTAATAATTTTGCACACAGTGTATACGTTGCAAAGACCACACAGCATTTCAATGATCGGATTGCAAGCTGCAAGTCGACCGTCTGTTGTGGAAAAATCTGGTTGCCCCTTCCTTTCCATTTCAATAAAGCCAGGCATACGGTCTCACAACTATGCTTCCAGATATTGGAACAGGTCCCTAGGCCACGACGCGAGGGAAAACACGTCCAACCGCTTAAAGGAAGAGAATCTTACTGGATTTACAAATTTCAACCTTTATTCCCTTTAGGTACTTTATCAATAGAGAATTGGATATTGTGTATTCACATATTCTTTTTTTCTTCATAGATTTGTTATGTCCCATGCCTCGGAGATTTCACACCCCCTGTAGCCCAAACAGGGTAAGTGATCCCTTTTTCCCCTTTCTTTCCCTTTCTTTCCCTTTCTTTCCCTTTCCTCTTTACCTATCCTCGCCCTCATCCCTTTGCCTAATCCAGTTTTGCTCCCTAAACTGTTTTCCCTTTTTCCTCTTCCTTCTTTCCTCTCCCCAGATCCAGAAAGGGTTAGTATCTCCTCCCCGTGCACATTTTACTTACACTCTCATAGGACAATTTATTTTTATCCCCACACACATTCCACTTAGGGACATCAATTCAGATATCCACTGAGTATTCTACATACATAGGCTACGCTCTTTCTCTTTTTCCTTAACACACATTCTTTCCCTTCCAGTCCATTTATTATTTGACGGTCCTACAATGTTTCAATCTGTACACACTTTTCCTCTTATCTCTAACATTTGTGACATAAGACCTAACTATATCATTTGTGGGGCTTGTCCATTTACATAACGCTGCTGCACACCATAAGACCGAAGCAGTGATACTGTACATCACAGGCCACTCCTACATGTCTGCCCCTCCTACATGTCAGCGCCCACAGACATTTTGGACCCACCCAACATCATCAGACACATCACTAGGAAGCACATGAATGGACAAGCCATTCAACATGCGAAATTCCTATGCCCAGCTCTTGCCATCACGTGACACACGTTAATGCCTCTTCCGGTGCACGCCATGCAGCCACTTAGATCTAGTGCATTTGTTATATAAAATCACCATCAGCCTCACGTACCGCAACGCCAGTAGACACCAATAAAGGTGCAGGAGCGCTCAACGTCTGCGATAAGGTTTGACATTTATTTCTCACAACCCCCTTCTTTGTAACTTTTAATATATCGAACCACTCTCACATTATATTTTGACTTAAATTGAATCTCTCAGGTGCAATATGCACTCAAAACCATGAGCAGTGCTGGGTGCATATTCCTAATCCTTGCCTAACTTTCCCAATATCTAGTAGCATACATACAGTAAATAGATCTTTCGAAAAAGTGTTTCTAAAGATCCTTTATGATATGCTAATGAACACAGGGACTAGTCGCAAGGGTGTTAGTTTCCCCCACTAGTCCACCCTCTTAGCATGTTAGCACGCCCCTATGGATGTGCTAATTAGAGTTGAGCGCGGTTCGCGGTTCGAGGTTCTCCAGTTCTAGGCTTGAGTGATTTTGGGGCCTGTTCTAGATCGAACTAGAACTCGAGCTTTTTGCAAAAGCTCGATAGTTCTAGAAACGTTCGAGATCGGTTCTAGCAGCAAAAAAACAGCTAATTCCTAGCTGGCTTTCCGCTGTAATAGTGTAAGTCACTCTGTGACTCACACTATTATGAAATTTCAGTGTATAGTGTGCGGGAACAGCGCCTTCAGATCACTGCTGTTTCTATAATGGCGATCGCCATTTTTTTTTTTTTTCCTTGTCTTCCTTCCCTAAGCGCGCGCGTCTAGTAGGGAGGGCCAGTATGGCAGCCAATCCCAGACACACACACAGCTAAGTGGACTTTTAGCCAGAGAAGCAACGGCATGTGTGATAGGATGTCCATGTCACATGTCCCTGCATTATAAAAACGAGTATCTGCCCGTCCGGACGCCATTATCTCTTCTGCGTCCTTGGTGTCAGACATCACTGGCGCAGCTCCGTCCTGAGTCCTATCGCCGATACTGCTGTATGCGCTCCATACACAGCGCTGGACAGCTTATGGAAAGCACTTTCTATCAGTCCTTTTAAGGGCTCGTACGGGCAGGGTCAGAGCCATAGGTGACAGGTCCTGAAAACAGAGACAGCGTCTGTGTAGCTAAGGTCAGGGATTTCCTCGCTGCATTTCCCCATTAGGAGGGAATAGAAAGGCAGGCTTCCATTCCTCTACCCAGAGCCCCACAATCCTGGCACTGTACCCTCCTGTCCTCTGCACACTCCAACTCAATATAACTAAGCCATTATACTAGCAAACACTGAGTGTACCTAGTGGCATCCTAAACGTGGCTATTGGACTTTTGTATAGTCCCACTAGTGCAAAGATATTTGCAGCACGTCTGCCTGCATTGCACACTCAAACTCCTTATAACTAAGCCATTATACTAGCAAACACTGAGTGTACCTAATGGCATCCTAAACGTGGCTATTGGACTTCTGTATAGTCCCACTAGTGCAAAGATATTTGCACCACGTCTGCCTGCATTGCACACTCAAACTCCTTATAACTAAGCCATTATACTAGCAAACACTGAGTGTACCTAGTGGCATCCTAAACGTGGCTATTGGACTTCTGTATAGTCCCACTAGTGCAAAGATATTTGCAGCACGTCTGCCTGCATTGCACACTCAAACTCCTTATAACTAAGCCATTATACTAGCTAACACTGAGTGTACCTAGTGGCATCCTAAAAGTGGCTATTGGACTTCAGTATAGTCCCACTAGTGCAAAAATATTTGCAGCACGTCTGCCTGCATTGCACACTCAAACTCCTTATAACTAAGCCATTATACTAGCAAACACTGAGTGTACCTAGTGGCATCCTAAACGTGGCTATTGGACTTCTGTATAGTCCCACTAGTGCAAAAATATTTGCAGCATGTCTGCCTGCATTGCACACTCAAACTCCTTATAACTAAGCCATTATACTAGCAAACACTGAGTGTACCTAGTGGCATCCTAAACGTGGCTATTGGACTTCTGTATAGTCCCACTAGTGCAAAGATATTTGCAGCATGTCTGCCTGCATTGCACACTCAAACTTATTGTTACTAAGCCATTATACTAGCAAACACTGAGTGTACCTAGTGGTATCCTAAACGTGGCTATTGGACTTTTGTATAGTCCCACTAGTGCAAAGATATTTGCAGCACGTCTGCCTGCATTGCACACTCAAACTCATTATAACTAAGCCATTATACTAGCAAACACTGAGTGTACCTAGTGGCATCCTAAACGTGGCTATTGGACTTCTGTATAGTCCCACTAGTGCAAAGATATTTGCAGCACGTCTGCCTGCATTGCACACTCAAACTCATTATAACTAAGCCATTATACTAGCAACCACTGAGTGTACCTAGTGGCATCCTAAACGTGGCTATTGGACTTCTGTATAGTCCCACTAGTGCAAAGATATTTGCAGCACGTCTGCCTGCATTGCACACTCAAACTTATTGTTACTAAGCCATTATACTAGCAAACACTGAGTGTACCTAGTGGCATCCTAAACGTGGCTATTGGACTTTTGTATAGTCCCACTAGTGCAAAGATATGTGCAGCACGTCTGCCTGCATTGCACACTCAAACTCCTTATAACTAAGCCATTATACTAGCAAACACTGAGTGAAGTTAGTGGCATCCTAAACGTGGCTATTGGACTTCTGTATAGTCCCACTAGTGCAAAGATATTTGCAGCACCTCTGCCTGCATTGCACACTCAAACTCATTGTTACTAAGCCATTATACTATCAAACACTGAGTGAACCTAGTGGCATCCTAAACGTGGCTATTGGACTTTTATATAGTCCCACTAGTGCAAAGATATTTGCAGCACGTCTGCCTGCATTTCACACTCAAACTCCTTATAACTTAACCATTATACTAGCAAACACTGAGTGTACCTAGTGGCATCCTAAACGTGGCTGTTGGACTTCTGTATAGTCCCAGTAGTGCACAGATATTTGCAGCACCTCTGCCTGCATTGCACACTCAAACTCATTGTTACTTACTAAGACGTTATAATACCAAAAATTGAGTAAACTTAGTGGCATCATAGAACTGGCTGTTTTATTCCATTAGTGCCCCACTATTGGCAAGCTATTTCTAGCACCTGTGCAGGACACCCTCCTGCTCTGTTTTTAATAAGCTATAATGATAGCAAAAAATACTGCCATTTAGTGGCATCATAGAACTGGCTTTTGTATTCCATTAGTGCCCCACTGGTGGCAAGCTATTTCTAGCACCTGTGCAAGACACCCTCCTGCTCTGTTTTTAATAAGCTATAATGATTGCAAAAAATACTGCCATTTAGTGGCATACAAAAAGTGGCCACTTGTGCCAAGCAATCTCAAGCACCTCTGCATTCTACCCTCATGCACATTTTGCTATGCTAATTTTATAGCAAACTCAGGGAATTCCTTGCTGCATTTGATCATTAGGAGGGATAGAAAGTGAGGCTTCTTTTACTGTCCTGGTACCCACAGAACACGGCCACTGTACCCACCTGCCCACTTTTGCCACGCTATTTAATTTGCCCAAAGAGCTGACTCTTTTTCTGCCATCCTAAAATTGTCTGGAATACTAAGTTAGTGTTCCTTTGCTGCCAAGCAAGGTACAACACATGTGCATTCTACTCTCCTTTCCATTTCTGGAATGCAATTATTAACTGCAGGTAGTCCAGCCAATCTGTGACGAAAGTGCAGGCGTGGATATAATGTAGCCTGCATCCAATGATGGTTCTCTCGATGTCTGACAGCTCAACAATACCATCTGTTTCCACTTCCAAAACAAGTGATGACCTGCCAATCACACTCCCTGTTGCGGGTAAAGGAGTGGAAGTTCAGTGTGAAAAACCATGTGTGACTGCTGTCCCCACAGTCACAGAGGATGAAGAGCACGCAGATGCACTTGATGGGGCAGGCGGTGGTTGCACAGGCACGCTAGGCCACATTGCAGCACAGTGAAATTCACATTGCGACTTATGCTTCATTTTAAGTTATGTTGTACAGGGTGGGCTCCCCAGTATGCAGCATAACCAGGCAACAGGAAAAGGACTCTAGGCAGTTGGGTTGATAAATGATTGTTTAACTTTACCAAAACAAACAATAAGAACCATGCATACAATTTAAATAATTGAACAATCTATTCTGTTGCCTACTACCTGCTAATCCCTCTGCGTAGCAGTAATTGTGTGTTTGTGCGTGTGTGTGTGTGATTGTGTGCGCGAACTCGACTTACCAGTGGCGCATCACAAGAGCTTCCAAGTTATCTACCAAAACATAGTCAAAACACATTACCCCCCTGAATACCCTTGTTTGCTGAAGCCTCACAGATAATGCAGATGATAACAGTGTGAATGCAAACCACACAGCTCTGCAACACAGTCATGGAAATCTTGAAAAGCAACAGTCAATGCAAACATGTGTTGCTGTCCCTCTATGATTTAAACTGTACGTGACAATTTGACAGTGCAGAGGCAGCAAGTCTTATTGTCTATATAGTTGGCCTACCCAGAACAGATATGTGTTTTGCTAATAAAACAAAGTGTTGCGTGCCCGCATTATTGTCTGGGCACAGCCTACCGTACCCGGGTACTGTGATGTCCAGTTTCCAGAAATACAGACTTTACGCTCCTCTCACGGTAAACAGTATAGACAGCACTGAAAGAATGTTGGTCTGTGGCACAGGATGTTGCTCACTGGCATTACGGGGCTCATCATCAAAGTACAACATGACTCCCCTCACAATTGAACGAAGTGTTTCTGCGGTGGCTCCTTGCTGTAACACACACCTTTAGCTTTTCCTTCAGTTCATAGACAGCATCTCGAAGTCCACATCTGAAGAGCAATTTGATATTGCTATAGTGACCAAACCAAGGCAGATCCAAAAAAACAGCAGCCCCTTGTGTGTAGTCTGCAACAATGCATGCAATGGCAAATAAGCATGTTGCATTGACAGTGGCTAAAGCTGAGCAATACACCTTCACGCTATCAATTCATATCCATGTGACACTTCAAGGAGGAACTACTCAAAGGTGTGAGTTTTTGCCTTCTACTTACAGATTGTTGACAAATCTTACAGATTCCATGACTTGGGTGATCCTTTGCGATGTCCATAAATTCACAGGCTAGGCAAGGCTTACAGCCCATGCGACCTGCATAGCCAACACGACTTCTGCTCAGAGTCAAAGTTGTGGTCCAGGATTCAGTTGTTGACTTGCTTCCAGTACTTTGTCTCTGGCCAGGAAGACGCAACGTAACCTCGTCGTCAGTAGCATCCTCCTCCACCTCCTCTGCTGACCTCATTGACTGGCTGACTTTGGTTTGACAGTAAGTGTGGTCTCCAACCTCATCAATAACCCTGTGTGTTTTCATTCCCCTCGTCCTGAGTCCTCCGAGAAAACCTCTTCCTGCCCTGACCGAATAGTAAAGTTGTCATTCCAATCATGTATCTGTGCTCCTCATCATGTTCCCCATTGTCTCCACCAGGAGGATTGACTTTTTGGAAATGAGGGTGTAGATTAGGCTCAGCACCTTCTTCATCGGGGCCTGGATCCCACTCACAAAGCTTCTGGCCATCTGCGCAGATCATTTCCCCTGTCTCATGGAACTCGCTACCTCAACACGTCAGATTATCTGCTACACCCGCAAGCTTCAAACTGAATCTGAAAACTCATCTGTTCAGAAATGACTATAACCTTCAATGACACCACCACCATACGTACTTGACGCTCAACCTACACCACTCCTACTGTCTCCTCCCAAAAATCCTTTAGAATGTAATCCTGCAAGGGCAGGTCCCTCTTCCCTCTGTACCAGTCTGTCTATAGTTACTTGTATATGTATTCTGTATGTAACCCCCTTCTCATGTACAGCACCATGGAATCAATGGTGCTCTATAAATCAATAATAATACAAATAATAATAACTTCCTTGTCTGTACTCATTGCAGCTTTGGAGCAGACCTCTGATTCGCAGGCTATAGTGCGACTGAACAGCTATGCAAACTCTACCATCTCTGTTACCCCATACTCAGCAGGGCTGGTGGAAACTTGAGAGCTGTTAGGAAGCAAGTGCGATTGGATTGACACCACAGAGGAATGGAGTATTTGGGATCTTGAAATTGGGGTGGAGGAGAGGCCACTTTATGGAGCACTTCAGATCCATTGAAGCAGCTGCTGTTTTGGCCTCATCTACATTTGTTAGCGATGGTTGTGTCCGTGAAAAAAAGGATCATATCAGATTATCCATGGGAAGAAGTACACCTGTTCTTTTGGATGGTATTTGTTGTTACAAAACCTGTAACCTGAAGCCTGCTGCGGTTTCATTTGCGCCCAGGTGTCAGCTGCCATTTAGGGATGGGCCTTGGGTTGTCCAGCTGGCTGCTTTCTCCTCCACGTCTAAGTGTGGAGAGGCAGCTAGTGCGCATGCGTGTGCCGATTTACCCCAGCCGCAGCCTAACTACAGTGTTTCGCCTAGTGAGTATGCTCAGCCTGACTGTGCCGTTGCTGAGGCTAAGTCTTCATTTCGGGATACAGCACATGCTCCCACACTTAGTGCAAAAAGCCTCTTTGTACAGGTACTTGCACTCCGTGCCGGGTCTAGGTCCTGTGTTGTGCCTAGACACCATAAAGCTGATAGTCTTTTTTCAGACACTGTATTTCATGCTACTGAGCATGCTCAGGTACTTACTGCATCAGAGACTATGTCCGGTAATGAACTCTTTGGCCCTGCCCCTGATGTGGGGGTCCCATATAGACCACAGGGCATCAGGTGTCCTGACAATGTGGCCAGGCCACTCCCAAATGGCTTGCAGAGGCCCGCCCCTAAGACTTGTCACCGCATTATTGATGGTCAGACGATGACTGGTGAGGTGTTTGGGTCATGGCAGCCATGAGGTCATCATTGAAGTTGCGGTTCAAAATAGGACGCTAGTTATGCCACTCATGACGTGTCACTCTGCTTTTGTCTCCAGGAGGTGCATTGTGGTTCACCCTGGTTTGGGGCGGACCCAGGTTATAAAAGGGGCTGGAGCCAACAAGGAGGTGCGCAGTCTTCTATTATGCTCCGAAAGAGCACACCTCCATGTGTTGAACCCATTGCGGCTTTAGGCCAGAGGTAGGCAGGGATAGGGTGTCGATGCAGGCCACCACCACAGTTGGTAACGCAGAACGGTTAAGACCAGCTCCTGTCCAACCAGACCTGCTTGTGCAGCCCAGTGGCATTAACAGGCCTGCTGCTGCTGATGCACCTGCTGTCCACAGGTGTGGCCCCTACGCACACGGTCAGCGTACTCAATGGCCCCTGTGTTGTTAACAGTGAGTTCCTGGGCTGGGTGGGCATGTGGACCCTGTGACGCTAACAGGGCTCCCAGTCTCCAGATCCGAATGGCGTCTAACTCGGTTCAGGCTACTATTAGTTTCATAGCTACACAGCTCTGTATCCTCCACCAAACCTTCCAGTTGCCAACCTCTCCTTTTCCATCTGGGAGCATGGTGCACACTGACTGCTGATGGGGATATATACCTTTCTCTTTCTTTTCTTAATAATTTTCGGTATATAGCGGTAACATAGTATATACCACCTTATCCAAATCTGCCAGTCCCACTGTAACAGATGGTGTTTCTTCAGCAAATGTTACTGTTGCTTAACCACCAAATCCACGGACAAAAACTTTTTTCGCCTTTCCAACACACCTGTTCCCCTTTCCACCAGCATCTGTCCTTTTTCAACTCATTTTATATATGACCAAAAGTGCAACTCTGCAGGGACACCGTACTCAACGCCATCTCAGCACAGCAGCCAGCCCTCGGTCCCTCAGATGTGGACAAGTAAAAGACCATTTCCTCCTATCAATGACAAAGCGTTGAGATTCACTCTGAGCAGCACTGGTGTTTAGTGGAAAAGCAGATATAAGATTGCGTACCACCTTCTGCAGATACTCCTGTATACGTGCGTCCATTTCTATGGCAGGAATTATTTTGCCAAATTTTGTCTTGTACCAGGGATCTAACAGTGTGGCAACCCAGTAGTCAGGATTACTTTGAATTTGTACAATCCGAGGGTCATGTTGTAGGTAGTGCAGCAAGAAGGCGCTCATGTGTCTTGTGCATCCAGGAGGACCAAGTCCTTGGTGTGTTGGTGGCAGAGAGGTGAGAATCGTGCCTCCTTCCTCTGCCCTCTCCCCCCAACCTCGCACAACCGAAATGTGAGCAAGCTCTCACTCATCTGCTGAGTCTTCCATGCCCATCGCCAGTTCATCCTCCATTTCTTCATGGGCTCCTGCACCTTCCTCAACAATTTTTGCTGATACTATGCGCCCTTGTTAATCCCTCTCCCCCACCATGACTGCCGCCTAGGTGCCGCTCACCGTCTGGACCTTGTAGATCTTATTATCCCTTCTGCATTTGACTCCTCCTGTACTTCCTTCCCTTCCTCTTGTCCCAACACCTGACTCCGAATAATAATTACAGTGTGCTCCATCATGTAGATGACCAGAATTGTCACGCTGAGAATGGCATCGCCAGTGCTAAACATCTTCGTCGACATTTGTAAACTGTGTTGAAGGGTGCATAGGTCCTTGATCTGACACCACTCCAGCAGCGTGATCTGCACCACCTCTGGATCAAGTTATCCCAGGCTATATGTCATAACGTATTGCAGCAGGGTTCGGCGGTGCTGCCACAAACGCTGCAACATGTGCAGATTAAAATTCCTGCGTGTCGGCACATCGCATTTCAGGCGTTTAACCACCAGACCTAAAGACTTCTGTAGCGACGAAGGTTGTTGAGCTGCTGTGTGCGCACGATGGAAGTGAGCACATAGCGAACATGCCCGCTGCACAAGGCCATGTAGGCCGGGATGGTGTTTTAAAAATTGCTGGAGAATTAGGTTCAACACGTGAGCCATACAAGGCACGTGTCTCACATTGCCCTGACGATGGCCCGCAGCCAGGTTTGCATCATTGCCACACCCGGCTGTTAAGTCACCAACGGAGTCCGCTCCGTCAATTTGTACTCCGGTCGCCAGGTGACAACGTGTTCCTTTCATGCATAGTGCTGATGATGGGAGAGGAGTCGATGCCAGCGGTGCAGGTGGATGCAGGTTATGCTCACCCACTGGGCTGCATTACCTTGACAGATGCAGAATCTCTGGCTGAATGTAGCTGGTGGGTATCTCACAGATGAAGTACCATCATTCAGCTACAACCAATGGGAAGACACCACACCGTTTTTTATGCCCATCCTGTCTGCAGACCACTGCCAGACATAGCTATGAACTTCTGGTTACTTTTACCCCCAGTTCAGTTTTATGATTTTGTGTGCTTGTTACCTGACTACTTTTCCTGCTTGCTGTTTATGTACCTTGTTGGCCGATCCGCATTTCACCTCTGCTTGTTTTCTGATTAAGTCCTGGCCGTCCCATTCTGTTCCTGTTACTCAATTAATGTTTTGACCCTGCCTGACTACTATTCTCTGGAACTGCAGCCTTACACAGGTATTGATGACCTTGGGCCCTGTGTAATTCCTAATCCCTGTATAGGGGTTAAAGGGTTTCAGGGTTCTAGGGGTCCTGCTTGGTGAGTGGCTTCCCTCTAGCCTATCATTTACAGCCCATCTGAGTGTGTGGATCAAGGAAGGCGTTACACTGTGCTCTCTGCAGAAGGCCATGTGGGCCAGGATAGTGCTTTATAACTTGCTGGACAACCAGGTTCAACACGTGAGCCACACAAGGCACGTGTGTCACATTGTCACAGCGAAGGGCCGCACCCATGTTTGCATCATTGTCGCACCCGGCCTTCCCTGGCTGCTGGTTGAGTGGAGACAACCATTGATGAAACTCGGTCTCCAGAGCTAACCGTCCACAACTTCTCAGCGGTGTGACTCACATTTCCCATACATTTCAAAGTAAACCTTTAACCGCCTGATGGCATTGAGCTCTGCTGCCAGCATAGTAAGGAGGTGTGTGGTATTCCTTGTGCGCAGTTACAAGGAAGGGTGGCCTGACCACACAGGGTTGGGCCAAGGTGGAGGACCCGCACAAGGTTGAAGAGGCAGAAGCAGTGTATTAACTTCTACATACAGAAGGATTGACACAACTCGTGGGGACGGCAAGACTTGTACAGCAGACCCTTCTCCATCTCTCCCCACAGTGTAACCCATTGCCCAGTCAGCGACATGTAACGCCCCTGTCCATGCTTACTGGGCCAATTATCTATGGTGAAATGCACCCTGTCACACAGAGTTTCTCAAGGAATCAGTGATGTTTAGTGCGACATGCTGGTGTAGCGCGTGCACGCCTTTGTTGGAGAAGGAGTGGCGCCTGGGCATCGGGTCTTGGGGCACTGCGATGAGCATAAGGTCTCGAAAACCCTCGGTTAAAAAGGTTGGAAAGGCAGCATTTTGGTAGCCAACAGTTTCCAGATGCTGAAAGTCAACCTCTAAGCCATGTCATGCCCTTCTAAAAGCATGTAAAACACAGCGAGGGGACTCCAACCACAGTCTCCCTCATTTCCACTAACTGGGCCACACACACCCCACTTGACTGGCATCAGTTGACCCCCCTTTTGAAAAAGAAAAAGATGCTTTGCTTGAAGCACTCTCAAAAATACGCGTGCCTTTCACGTCCCCTGGCTGACCCAGGGGAAGAAAAGTCCTCTGAGAGCCATGACTTGTTCATCTTGGTTCTTTTAGAAACACAGCGAGGGGACTCCAACCACAGTCTCCCTCGTTGCCACTAATTGGGCCACACACCCCACTTGACTGGCATCGGTTGACCCCCCTTTTGAAAAAGAAAAAGATGCTTTGCATGAAGCACTCTCAAAAATACGCGTGCCTTTCCCGTCCCCTGGCTGACCCAGGGGAAGAAAAGTCCTCTGAGAGCCATGACTTGTTCATCTTGGTTCTTTTAGAAACACAGCGAGGGGACTCCAACCACAGTCTCCCTCGTTGCCACTAATTGGGCCACACACCCCACTTGACTGGCATCGGTTGACCCCCCTTTTGAAAAAGAAAAAGATGCTTTGCATGAAGCACTCTCAAAAATACGCGTGCCTTTCCCGTCCCCTGGCTGACCCAGGGGAAGAAATGTCCTCTGAGAGCCATGACTTGTTCATCTTGGTTCTTTTAGAAAAACAGCGAGGGGACTCCAACCACAGTCTCCCTTGTTGCCACTAATTGGGCCACACACACCCCACTTGACTGGCATCAGTTGACCCAATTTTCAAAATGAAAAAGATGCTTTGCATGAAGCACTCTCAAAAATACGCGTGCCTTTCCCATCCCCTGGCTGACCCAGGGGAAGAAAATTCCTCTCAGAGCCATGTCCACATTGTCAGTGGACAGACACGTGTGCTTATCTGCAGACCCCCAGCAGCACTGAAGACAGGTTCCGAGAGAACGCTGGCTGCAGGACACGACAAGATCCCCAAGGCGTATGTGTCGAGCTCAGGCAATTTTTCCAGATTGGAAGCCTAAAATGAGCAGGGCTCAAGTTGCACAGTAATGGCATCGATGTTTCCTTGCATATACTCATATATCTGTGTCTCCTCCTCTTTTTCCTTGTCCAGCTGTTTTGTTTTCGCATGAGTATATGTCCTTGTCACTTTCCCATGTGTTTGTGTTGTGTTGTGAGTTGTTTGTCACCTTTTGGACACCTTTGAGGGTGTTTTCTAGGTGTTTTTATGTGTTTGTGAATGCCTGCCATTGTTTCCTATGCGGTTTGAGTTCGGTTCGTCGAACGTTCGACGAACCGAACTCGAACGAGACCCCCGTTCGGCGAACCGACCTCGAGCCGAACCGGGACCGGTTCGCCCATCTCTAGTGCTAATATGCTATTCAATGCCCACTGCTCAGTGTCATCAGTGGTGCCGCATGTACATTTTCACCACTGCAGAGGCCTGATTTAGAGTCAGTGTGCATGATCAGAAGTCTATGCGTCCCGGATTCAGAGAGGTCTGGTGCGCATGACTGGAAGTGCTAGGACTTCTGATCATGCACACTGACCCTAAATTCGTCATCTCAACTGGTGACAAAGGACACAGGTACATGTATCACCGCTGATGACACTGGACAATGGGCATTAAATATCATGTTAACATACCCCTGTGGATGTGTTTACATGCTAAGAGGGCAGACTAGTCATGGGAAACTAACACCTTTGCGAGTAGTCCCTTCAGTTTTTCTACAGATCTCTTTATGTATGCTACCAGATGCTGGGACAGTTAGGCTGGGATTAGCAATGTGCACCCAGAACTGCTCGTGGTTCTGGGTGCATAGGGAACCTGACAGGTTCACTTTAACAGAATCTCCCCTTGTATTCTTTATGCTCATATATGGATTTTCAGTGACATTATGTGGAGGTTCTGCCCTTTGTTTATGATCCATGCGTTGTCCGTATTAGTGGCCTATATAATTACACTTGACTTTTTATATGCAGCCCAGCGGAGTTATTTTCTCCATCCAGTACACTATCTGAGCGTGTGATTTCCTCAACTGTTCGAATCTCTGCACTTTGCACTCTTGACTGTTTTTAATTGTTTTTGTCTTGCATATATGTTCAATAAAGAGTTTTGATAAATTTTACAAATGTGGATGTATGGCTCCATCTTTTGTACAGGTACTAAAGTACCCCATCCTAGCAATGATCCTTCTGCCTTGTATATTATCCCCATTCTTGTATATATGTCCCCATCACATAAAAAGAAACGTTTAGGCTATTTGCGCACGCTGAGTTTTTTGCTGCGTTTTGCACATCTTTTGGTTGAAGTTTTGGTCTCAAAACTGCATGAATTTCCTTCCCTAGCAAAATCTATGAGATTTCATTGTTACTGTTCGCACATTAGGCTCATAATATATTCATTCCTTCCCTGCTCACCGGTGGCTGTGATTGGTTGCAGGCAGACCCACCCCCATGCTGAGTGACAGCTGTCTGACTACAGCAAATCACAGATGCCGGTGGGCGGGTCTATACACAATAAATTAAATAAATAACTGAAAAAAAATTAAAACGGCGTTCAGCCCTCCCCAATTTTGATAACCAGCCAAGATAAAGTCTCACAGCTGCTGGCTGGTATTTTGAGGCTGGGGAGACCCACATTATTGGGAGCCCCCAAGCCTAAAAATATCAGCCAGCAGCCGCCCAGAATTGCCGCATCTATTAGATCCAACAGTCATAGGACTTTTCCCAGCTCATCCCGATTGCCCTGGTGTGGTGGCAATCAGGGTAATAAGGAGTTAATGGCAGCAGCTTATAGCTGCCACTAAGTCCTAGCTTAGTGATAGCAGGTATTTATAAGACACCCCCTCATCATTAAGCTGTAAGTGAAAGTAAATAAACACAATCACCCAAAAAATCCTTTATTTTAAATAAAACACAAAAAGCCCCCTCTTTCACCACTTTATTAATGCCTAAAATACCGCTCCAGGTCCGGCGTAATCCACACGAGGTCCCACGATGCATCCAGCTCAGCTACATATGACAATCAGAGAGCGGCTATAGAGCATGTCCGCTCTCTGTGAGGGTCAGGCTACAAGTGAAGTGAGCTGTGCAGGATTAGTGGTGACTTCAGCTGTTACCACACATCAGCTGACTGAAGCCATCGCTGATCCCGTGAGGCTCACTTCAGCTGCGGCCTGATATTCAGTTACACGTGGAGCACTCCAGCTGTATACTCACCTTTCCTCACTCCATGCAGCATCGCTCGTCTTGCTGTCTGTGTCAGCAGTAGCACCGCTGACCTGTGTGGAGCCGTGTGCACAGCGATGACGTCATCGCTGTGCTCACCGCTCTCCACACACATCAGCAGGCTGGCAGACAGGATGAAATCGCGATGCTGCAGGGAACAGTAAGTATAAAAATACAGCAATAATACATAAAATATAACTTTTAATAAATCCCTTTAAAAAGGAAGCAAGGATCACCTTGCCTCTGTTAAAAATATAATGGCCGCCAGACAAAGCTATCTTGTCACCTGTCCCTTATTTGGTTCTTAGGGATTAGTGTACCTTGTCAAATGACACAATCCAAATCACAGATAGCAATAGTAACAATACTGAATCTAATAAATCACAGTTGACTCAATAAATTCAGAAAAAAATCCTGTAGTGCTCAGAGAAATTCCTGCCTAATCCATAGGCTAGTGTCTCTACTTCAGCACGATTTTTAGAATAAGGAATGATCTCACCCAAAATCTGGTGTATTAATTTTCCTTTAGACAGTTAATCAATAGACGTCTACACAGTTCCTCTTATTCTGAATCCGGGATCCCTTAAGCCAGATTTACTGTCTGTTCCAGATTCTCCTTCTCCCGACGCGTTTCCTATATCCCATATTCATCAGGGGAGCTTAGATAGGAGATACCGGTTACTATCATGAAACCATAAAGGTAAGCGTTTGGCGACAGCGCGACTTTTCTGGGTGCAGCAGATGATGATGCGCGAGGGGCAGTGAATATAGCCACACATGTTCACTCCAGGCTATAGAAACCAGTGAAGAGCACGTGGGCCGGCTCTTTGCTATGCGCGAACCCCCCACCCATCATCCCACCCACCTGTCAGCATCAGCTTCAGGGCTGAGAAATGATGGGCAAGAGGATGGGCGTGCATATGAACTGAGGCTAATGATCAGGCCCACATGGTCATGGTAGGCACTGCTACAGTCTTCTCATGCCGGCGATGACCCTTTCCACTACCACCGCACTCCCCCTTCACCCGCCCCCCCACTACAGCACCACAGCCATCGGACTATAAGACGCACCCCCCACTTTCGACTGACAGAAAGAGACCAACCGACCGACAGAGAGAGAGACCAGCATGGTCTGAGCATGGTCAGTAGAACTTGATGGAATCCTGCACTGGAATTTGTCGCCAAATGCATGGCGACGGAATCCAGCACCATAGACATTCATTATACCTCTTAACAGAAACAGATCCCGACGGAATCCTGCACAGTGCGTTTTATTACAGCAATAAAAAATGCTACATTCAGCGTTCCTTCCACCCGACGGTAATCAACGGTCCCTGAGAAAACAACTGATGCGCTGCGGGGTGGATGCAATGCAAGACCATCCATTGTAATCTGCCATTAATAGAAGCCTACGAGGAATAAACGGCTTCCTGCAACGGTTACCGTAATTCCTCAAGGCGGTGGTTTGCAATGGATGCCGCACAACGCAAGTGTGAAAGGACCCTTAATAGAAATAAAGTGACAGTAATTTTTAACTCACTATGAAGAAAAAGACATGGATTGCACATCCCAAAAAAATACAATAATCTAAAGCCGCTAGGCAAAACATTAAATAGAACATGAAGTTCTTTGTTACCATTCTGATCAGATTGTATATGGCCCACTGCCACGTCATGGCGAACCTCTTGAGTGGGTATTTTTTAACTGCATGACATGTGCAGGATTCAAATGTGTTGTGCTGACCCTACATTTGACTATTTTTTTTTTTCCAAAAAATTACATATTCTTGTCCTTTCACAGCATTTTCAACTGCACTTTTTGTGCAGACTTTAATTTAGTTATAAATTCGGCCTTTTTTTTAAAGGTTAACATAGTATGTATAAAAAGGTACATTAGACAGTTTGATAAGCACTGTATAACTTTAACCCCTTCATGACCGGACGATTTTGCTCTTTCCATTTTTTTTTTCGTCAACCTTCTTCCGAAAGCCGTAACGTTTTTTATTTTTCCGTCAATATAAGCATGGTAGAGCTCGTTTTTTGTGGAGTTGTACTTTTAAATAAAATCATGAGTTTTACCATATAGTGTACTGGAAAATGGCAAAAAAAAAATCCAAAAGCAGAAAAATGGCAAAAAAAAGTGTGACTGCACAATAGTTTTTGAGATATTTTATTCACTGCATTTACTATATGGTAAAACTGGTATGTGGGTGTGATGCCTCAGGTTGGTGGACGTTCGTAGACACCAAACATGTATAGGTTTACCTTTATTTAAGAGGTTAAAAAAATCAGAAGTTTGTCCAAAAAAAGTGTCGTACGTTTTCGACATTTTCCACGACCCGTAGCGTTTTTATTTTTCGGATCTAAGGCTAAGTGATGGCTTATTTTTTGCGTCTCACGCTGATGTTTTTAACTGTACCATTTTTGCGCAGATGTTACATTTTGACCGCCTGTTATTGCATTTTGCGAAAAATTTGTAACAACCAAAAAATGTAATTTTGGTATTTGGAATTTTTTATTCGCTACGACATTTACCGATCAGATTGGTTGATTTTATACTTTGATAGAGCGGGCATTTCTGAACTTAGTGATACCAAATGTGAGTATATTTTTTATGTTTTTATCTCTTTAATTTTCAAAGGGGCAAAAGGGGGGGGATTTGAACTTTTATTTATTTTTTTTTTTTTAATTTTTCAAAACTATATCAAAACTAAATTTTTCAAAACTTTACTTTTTTGATTTTACTAGTCCCCCTAGTAGACTATAATAATCAGCAGTCTAATCGCTTTTCCATATCTGCTGATCACAGCTATATAGATGTGAACACCAACTAGGCTCATCTCCTATCTCACAAAGACATGTGAGACAGGAAGTGAGTCGTGTGAGCTACAGGAGTCATCATATGACCCTGTGCTACTATGACAACCATCGGATCCACATGATCACATCACGTAACTTACAGTGTTGGGCAGTGAGTAAATGGAACACTGAGACTACTAATATAATGACGCTGTGACAGTTTCACAGCAGCATTTAAGGGGTTAACAAGTACAGGCGGATCGCGGATCTACTCGTATCTGATAGGCACACATGTCAGCTGTATATATCAGTTGACATTTGTGCGAATCCTCCCAACTACCGGCGGCAGCCAGGTGGATTAACAATATGCCCGCTAGGACGTAATTTTACTGATGACTAAATTGCTTTTCCTGTACAATTAATATTTTGTTCCCGCTTCCTTAGAAAACTTCTTGGAAAGAATAAATCAGATTTCAATTCTACCTAGTAAATCGAATCACCTCTACAGAATTTATTGACGTGCAATTTACTCAACCCCAAAATCCACATGAAAATCTGTTTCAAATACTCTTTGAAAAGCTCCTATTCTTCTCTGAAGGAAAATAGCATTTTGGAGCTACATTTTGTTTTAAACATTTTAAGCTTCCGAGCAGGAGCAACACAAAGAATGGTCAGGTCACTTTTTTAACTACTCAGATTTTGAAGCATGAAGTGATTAACTCAAAAGAGTAAACATAAATACAGCAAGTCATTTTGAGATTGTAAAGCATATACCATTTGTTTTGCTTTATAAGACGCACCTGATTATAAGACGCACCCCCAAATTTGGTGAAGGAAAAGATAATTTTTTTTAATGTTAAATGGAGTCTGTCTTATAATGCCAGTGTCCGTCTAACAAATCATATAGGGTATATGTCCCTCATAGCCCCTCCATCTTAAAATTAGCTCCCCTAATCTGGATATGGCCCCCTTATATTGAATATAGCCCCCTTATGCTAGCACATTTCCCCCAGTGATGCCACATGTCCCCCATTGATGGCACACATCCACTATTGATGGCACACATCTCTTATTGATAGCACACTTCTCCTATTGATGGCACACATCTCCTATTTATGGCACATGTCCCCTTGTGCTGGCACACATCCCCTATTGCTGGTACAAGCCTCCTATTGTTGTCACACGTCCCCTATTGCTGACACACGTCCCCTATAGCTGACACATTTCCCCTATAGCTGGCACATATCCCCTATAGCTGGCACAGGTCTCCTAAAGAAGGTACACGTCTCCTGTAGATGCAATACGTCTCCTATGGAGGGCACATGTCCCCCTGTGCTGCCCATGCCCCCCTATGGATGGCACATGTCCCCCTGTGCTGCCCATAGCCCCCTATGAATGGCACATGTCCCCCTGTGTTTGATATGGCCCCCATGCTGCTGCCCATAGTAAAATAAAAAACTCTTTACTTACCTTCTCCAGCGTTGTTCTACTGGTGTCTCCCTCCGTGCTGCTGAGCTTCTCCACTTCCTGCTTCTCGGTGCTGCTTATGTGATTGGCACAGCAAAGTGACATCATCTCTGCGTGACTGACCACAGCGGCATCAGGGAGACTGGGGAGACACCGGGAGATCATCGCTGGAGGAGTTAAATAAAGCTTTTTTATTTTAGGATGGGCAGCAGCATTGGGGTCATAGCTAACACAAGGAGGGCATGTGCCATCAAAGGGGGGCGCAAGCACATATAATATGCGCTGCTCCCCCAGCCCATCACCGCGGTGCAGATTCAGCACCACGGTGATGGACAGCGGCAGTGCATATTATATGAGCGAGAGCAGGGGATCTTCTGCTGCCTCCTGCAGCCTCCAACAACCTGCTTCAGCCCCCAGCACCACTCCAGAGTTGCCCCCACCTTCCCTGGGCCCTGCAGTATATAACATGTATATTCGGATTATAAGACGCACCCACTACATTCCTCCAAAATTTGAGGGAACAAAAGTGCGTTTTATAATGCGAAAAATATGGTATATATGTATTGAACTACTGAAATAAATTAACTTTTTGAAGATATTTTAATTTATTGAGATGCACTTGTACCTGTGAACTCCAACTACGGTGTTTGTTGTGTGGCATTTTGATGGTGTTTTTAAGAGTAAAATACCACTGAAAATTCATGTTACAATGTAATATTAATGGGGTTCTTAGAGAAGTGTTGTAAAATCAGTATAATCAGTGTGCACCCGTCCTAGAGTTCAGAGGACAGACTGCCTAAAAAACATCTGCTCAGTGCATCATCCTGTCAGGCATCATAAACTTGGATTTCTTTTCACAATCTACCTGACAGGACACTGTGCAGAGTCAACTAAAGGAGAAGATAAACACCTTTCCTTCGCTGCGTGAAAATAAAAATGCATCTCAGTCAGCCTGTCAGTCACAGTACAGTGCAGGGAGCATGATTGTCTCGCAGATACTCTTCATAAAGCCCACAAATCTTAGGATGGCTACATGCATCTAAATTGAAGATGACATATTTAAAATCCTGGCAGAGTGCACTAGTTGAAGTATATCTTTTTGGTAAATAAAGATATTTAGTAAAACTTTTAATATTTAATGGTATTTTAATTATGTATTCTATTACTTTTTCAGAGAATGTCTTTAAAAATTGCAATCTAGGCCTCTTTCAGATGTTCATGTACTTGTTACATGACAAACATGAAGATCTCCTTTGCCTGAATTTGGCCTGACATGATGATGATGAAAATGCTGAAAAAAACCTTTTTGACTTGAGTGAGTTTTTTTACAAGCCAAACAAAGGTTAAAAAAAAGTGTGCGTAAGGGGGGCTTTACACGCTGCGACATCGCTAATGCGGAGTCGTTGGGGTCACGGAATTTGTGACGCACATCCGGCCGCATTAGCGATGCCGTTGCATGTGACACCGATAAGCGATTTTGCATCGTTACAAAAACGTGCAAAATCGCTAATCGGCGACATTCTTAAAAATCGTTACTACAGCAGTAACGAAGTTGTTCCTCGTTCCTGCGGCAGCACACATCGCTGCGTATGACGCCACAGGAACGAGGAAGCTCCCCTTACCTGCCTCCCGGCTGCTATGCAGAAGGAAGGAGGTGGGCGGGATGTTACGTCCCGCTCATCTCCTCCCCTCCGCTGCTATTGGGCGGCGGTTCAGTGACGTTTCAGTGACGCTGTGACGCCGCACGGACCGCCCCTTAGAAAGGAGGCGGTTCGCCGGTCACATAGACGTCGCCGGACAGGTAAGTATGTGTGACAGGTCTGGGCGATGTTGTGCGGCACGGGCAGCGATTTGCCCGTGTCGCACAACAAATGGGGGCGGGTACCCACACTAGCGATATCGGGACCGATATTGCAGTGTGTAAAGTAGCCGTTAGAGACATCTAAAAAAAATTAAATCATTACTCCAGTGTTTTGGGGTTTTTTTCACTGCTGGGAGTGGTGCTTTTAATATAAGGTCCCTGGCTCTTCCCTTATATTCTTCCACCGGTGTCTTCACCTTCCCTTTAATGATCAGAGATTTTTTTGTTTTCTATGTTTATATTTTCTTCAAATTGTTGATACATCACACTATTAGGCTTTTTTGCTGCATTTTTTTTGCTTTTTTATGCAAATTAAAATCTGCTTTCTACTGTACTAGCAAAATCTGTTATATTTCAGAAATCTCATGTGCACATTTTTTTTCTCCTAGTCAATTAGTTAACTGTTTTCTAGAAATCAGAAGTTGCATCATAAACTCTCAATGCAAGAAATGAGATCCAGAATGGAGCTTTTGTGGACTTGCATTGAAGAATGACCTCCGATTAGCTTTACAAAATCCTGGGGCGATCCCACAGGTCACATACTGACTGAGACCAATAGGAGCTTTGTGGATAGAAAGTGAAGACAGTGGATGGTAACAAAAACAGTATAGTCAGGGAACTTAATAAAAAGTGCCACTCCAGGGAAAAATAAACAATAAATTCCTTCCTAGAGTGGTGCTTTAAACCTTTCTCTGAAAACGCATCCTTAAACTTAGATAATGCTCAGGAATACTGAGAGTAAACAGTCAAGGCATAGGTCTCCATACAGTATGCCTTACAGTAAGGGCTCCACTGAACAATGCCCTGAGTCTTCCAGTCAACTACTGGGTTGTGTAATGAGAGCCAAAAAAACCCAACACGATTGGTGCAGGTAGGTTCCTGAGCACCTGACAGGTGACATGCTTAGAATGGAGGACCCCAATGTGGAGTTCCAAATCTTGTACGCACTCCTTGAAGACTCCCTGGGACAGAGGTGATGAATCGATCTCCACAATCCAAAAAGGATTGGGTAACTCTTCCATCTTTAACCAAGATGAGCGGGCAAAGCGTTCGTCAATGATATTGGCCCCAGCACACCTATCTAGAAATATCCTAATGGCAGCCTCATGGCCTCCTTGGCAGGTAATAGACACTGAGTGACCATCATGGAGGAGATGTGTAGACCCAGGCAGGAATCACCCAATCCTGCGAGTCTAGTAGTTTTAAACCGACCGGCCTTTCATAGGTACCTCGGTACACACGCTGATGAAGTGCCCCTTTTTGCCACAGAAAAAACATACCTCTCCTCTTCTAGGAGTAAGGGGTTCTCTTTTCCCCTGAATCATTCCACCAAGCTGCATGGGCTTCAGGGGTGATACTGGGGCTTCTACTCCCCCAAGATAAATGTGTTATTGTAAGATCTCTGCCAGAACCTGAGATCAATATGGATTGCTAGCACCATTACAGACTCCAGAGAGGGAGAGGTCTCATATAAAACTAAAGTCTCTTTAACACTCTCTGAAATGCCATGAAAATTGGCTCTTGAGAGCAGAGTCGTTCCCCTGTGTGTGTAGGGACCAGTGCTGGAATTCTGCACAGTAATCCTCTGCTGGTTGATTTCCTTGTTTCAGAGAACCTATCTTGGACATGGCCAAATACACCTTATCAGAATCATCATAGATAAGGCCAAGCGCAGAAAACAAATTGTTCACCAACCCAACCACAGTGGAATCAGAAAGCAAGGAAAAGGCCGAGTTTGGGTTCAGGTAACTGATTCACCCAGCGCTGTAGAAGAGGACTTTGCTTGTATCTGAATTGGCCCCCCTTAGCTCTACTACCTGGATTGACAGCACCTGCATCTGCTTTGCAAGTCCGGTAACAGGATCCATAAGGAATTAGGAGGTGGCCGATAATAATATCACAGGAATGATGGGTAACTGAGCAGGGGCACCTAGACTGGCCCTCAGACTGGGGACCCTGTGATGTTCCTTATCCCAGAGGTATGCTCAATGATAGCGAGGTCTGGACTGCCAACATGACCCTAACTCCTACCCATTTCCTGGTCTAACACCCCTTGGGACAGCCGGGACCAAAGTAACAAACCCCACAAATAACACAGATAGCGGAGAACCAAAACACATACTCACTGCAATCAGACAACACATCCACAGGAAAAAATAAGATACAGGGAGGAAATAAACTGACAACAGGGACATTTTCACACCACACCAGGTATCATACAACTAATAACCAGTAACTGGATCACACGCTAAGACCGAAATCACTGAAGCAACTCTGGATGATGAGGAACCGGATCCAGCACCTTATAAAGCGTGGAGGCGGCAGTGAGTGGTCATTAGTAACCTGAGCTCCTAGCAACAGTTCAAAAGCCAGCATAAATTAGCTTGTGCTGAACTGATGACTAGTGAACATAAAACAGCCGACGCCTGACTCTGGCTGAACAACTAACAGACATCAGGATTCCTGTCAGAGTCTGCGGTGTGCACAAAGTCCAACGCCACCATGGCAGAGCAGAACACCACATGACACTTGTGTCTCTGTCCAAATATTTCTGGACCTTACTCTGCATAGAGTGGGAAAAATAAATATTTAATACATGAACAATTTTGCCAGTTTTCACACCTACAAAGAATGGAAGCGTCTGTAATTATTTATCAAAGGTACACTTCCACTGTGACGAACAGAATGCTCAAAAAATCCAGCAAATAAAATTGAAGGGTTTTTAAATAATTAATTTGCACTTTATTGCATGAAATAAGTATTTGATCACCAACAACCAGCAAGAATTCTAGTTCTCACATACCTGTTATTTTTTCTTTTAAGGAACCTGTTACGGTTGCTGTGGCACTGGAGACTATGTTCGGATTTCTTGCTACTGCACATGTGCGAGCACTGGAGACTATGTTCGGATTTCTTGCTACTGCACATGTGCAAGCACTGGAGACTAAGTCCTATCTTGGAGCCATTGCACATGTGCGGGTGACATCATCGCTGACACGAGGTCACATGTCTCTGATACCTTCTAAGCTGATTGGCCGCTGGTCATGTGCTTGTGACGCTTTGCTTGGTGATAGGCCAGCGTGACGTCATTCCTGTCGTTCTGGCAGCGGATTGGCTCTGGTGTCCTCCATCTTGGATGAGGCACAAAGTCTATATAAGACCCTGACGCACGCCGCCCGGCGCTCAGTCCTCTTGGTTCATGCATGAGAGTAGACGCTCTGTGCACGTTCCTCTAGGCATCTCTCTGTCTATGCTAGGTGAGCGCTACCGGCAGGGTAGCGTTCTTATACCTTACAGCTTCGGCTGCGGTCCGTATCCTTACATCTTAGTGGAGCGGACATAGGCAGGTGCCTGAGGCACATGGTCCGGCTGGGCCTTGTGATTCTACTCGTAGGTAGACGTTGCCACTAGGGTAACGTTCCTTATACTGCGTCTGGCAGTTGTTCGTATCCTCGCACAATAGGGGAGCGAACATAGGTAGGAGCTTTGTGCGGCTTATGCTGCTGCCCGTCTCTTTTGCACCACTAGTGGAGCGGACCCAGGCAGGTGCCATATCTAGTGGTTCGTTTCCTTGCACACTAGTGGAGCGAACGCAGGTAGGAGCTTTGTGCGGCTTACGCTGCTGTCCGTCTCCTGGCACCGCTAGAGGAACGGACCTAGGTAGGTGCCATTTCACACTCACTGCTTTTGTCTCTGTGACCATTAACAGAGACCATACCACACACCCTCCAAGTAAGGGAGGAATTGCTTTATTTCCTAATTATATACCTCTGTGAGTTTAACAGAGGTATTGCACTCTGCACTTGTGCTATTACTAATTACAGTGGCACACTTATATACCCCTTATCCTCTGCCATAGTCTGCAGCAGAGTCTTTGCACGGTGGACCCTGACTGTCTGATATTCCTTTGGGTTTTATTATCAGACAGCCCCCCGTAACATTAGGACTGAGCCAAAGGTATGGCAGAATATCAGCAGTTACACCGTTACATACAAGTACTTGAGTCGCGGCTCAAGACTATTGAGGATAAACCTCAGACCATGGTGACATCTGCACATGATCCTTGACTTGCTCTACCAAACAGGTATTCTGGTGATGCCAGATCATGTCGTGGTTTCATTGGTCAGTGTCAGATACACCTAGAGGTCGACTCTTCTCGCTTCTCTACGGAGAGGTCCAGAGTAGGCTTTATCATATCCTTACTTCAGGACAAAGCCTTAGAATGGGCGACTCCCCTATGGGAGCACTCTGATGTGGTTACTCTGAGACATCAAGACTTTCTTGAAGCTCTTAAAGCGGTATTCATGGGTCCGCAGGTTACCCATGATGCGGCCCTGAGACTGTTAAATCTATCTCAGGGTTCGTTATCCACTAGTTCGTATGCCATTGCTTTTAGAACTCTGGTGGCAGAACTAGATTGGCCAGAGAAGGTGTTGATTCCTATCTTCTGGAGAGGGTTGGCAGGCTATGTAAAGGATGCCCTTGCTACTCGTGAGGGCCCTGCTTCTCTGGAGGACTTAATCACTGTAGCAACAAGGATCGACGTACGCCATAAGGAACGTAGACTCGAAGTCTCTTCCTCACGCCCTAAGCATCGGGCTATTCCAGTTGTTGAGGGTCCACTACCATCTTCCTCGGCATCTGAGACATCTCCCACTCCTATGGAGTTAGGTCATACGTCCTCCAGACTACGCAGGTCTGGTCCTCCTATATGTTACGTATGTCGTCAGGCTGGGCACTATGCTAACAAGTGTCCTAGCCGTCAGGGAAACACCCAGGCCTAGTAACCATTAGAGGGGGGTTACTAGAGACGTCTTCTGCACCCTCTAAGTGTAGTATCCCAGGTCAGCTCTCATTCTCTGAGAATACATGGCCTATTATGGCTTTTGTGGATTCCAGAGCTGATGGGACTTTTGTGTCCTCAGGATTTGTAAAGAGACACAATATTCCCTCTATCATGTTAGAGGCGCCTATTCCTGTCCGTGTTGTTAATGGGACTATGTTGTCTGACTCCATTACATTGAGGACAGTTCCCTTGCACCTTTCCGTGTCTCAGGGTCACATAGAGGAGATTTCTTTTCTTGTTTTGCCTGAGGGTATAGACGACGTTCTTCTGGGTCTCCCATGGCTTCGGACCCATGCTCCTCTAATTGACTGGGAGTCCGACAGCATTATTAGTTGGGGTTCGAAATGTCAAACCGGATGTCTTCCCTTACCACCTAAGGTCGTTGCGGTTGCATCAACTGATCTCTCTCCCATACCTACACCCTATTTGGATTTCGCTGATGTGTTCTCCAAACAGGGTGCTGAGGTTCTTCCACCCCATAGGCCATATGACTGCGCCATAGACCTTATCCCAGGTTCGGTTCCACCTAAGGGCAGGGTTTACCCCCTGTCAATACCTGAGTCGGAGGCCATGTCGACCTATATAAGAGAGAGTTTAGATAAGGGGTTTTTCATACGCTCTTTCCTGTGACATTAGACCAAATCCCACCGGGCAAGACCTTTGTTCCGCCGGATCGACAGAATGATATACTGTCGTGGGCCCACACCTCAAAGGTGGGTGGGCATTTTGGTATTAGACGGACACGAGAGTTACTCGAGAGGTGGTATTGGTGGCCACACTTAGCCAGCCACGTCAAGAGATATGTCGGTTCCTGCTACTCGTGTGCTCGCAACCGTCCGTTACGGCAGAGACCGGCTGGGCTCTTGCATCCTTTACCAGTGCCAGATAGACCATGGGAGGTGGTAGGCATTGACTTTGTGGGTGATCTTCCGTGTTCACAGGGACATAGATTTGTGTGGGTCATTACGGACCATTTCTCCCGGATGGTTCATCTCGTACTGTTATCGAGAATCCCATCTTCCAGGGTACTAGCCAAACTATTCCTCAAGCATTTCTTTAGGCTTCACGGGATGCCAGATCATATCATTTGTGATAGTGGCCCGCAATTTGCTTCCAGTTTCTGGCGAGATCTTTGTAGCCTTCTGCAAATTGAGTTGAATCTCTCTTCGGCATACCATCCGGAGACCAATGGTTTGGTTGAGCGTACCAATCAATCCATGATTATATACCTTCGACACTTTGTTGCTGAGAACCACGATAACTGGTCCTCCCTCCTACCCTGGGCAGAATTTGCCCTTAACAATTCTCTGGCTGAGGCCACCGTTCGTACTCAATAATGGGCAACACCCTAGGGTACCGGTGCCATTTCCCGCTGCTGCACCTCCTCCTCTTGTGGCTGACTGGGCAACTAATGCCAGAAAGGTTTGGGATCGGACTCAAGAGTCGATCCAAGCAGCTAAGGACCGTATGAAGATGGTGTCCGATTTCGTCGCCCGGCTCCTGTCTTTTCTCCGGGGGACTTTGTGTGGCTCTCTGCAAAACACGTGAAACTTAGGCGGGCTTTGCACGCTGCGACATCGGTAACAATGTGTTACCGATGCTGCAGCGATAGTCCCGCCCCCGTCGCACGTGCAATATCTAGTGAAAGCTGCCGTAGCGATTATTATCGCTACGGCAGTTTCACACGCACATACCTGCCGTGCGACGTCCCTCTGGCCGGCGACCCGCCTCATTCCTAAGGGGGCGGGTCGTTCGGCGTCACATGGCAGGCAGCCAATTGAAGTGGAGGGGCGGAGATGAGCAGGATGTAAACATCCCGCCCACCTCCGTCCTTCTCATTGCAGCCGGCGGCAGGTAAGGTGAAGTTCCTCGCTCCTGCAGCTTTACACACAGCGATGTGTGCTGCCGCAGTAGCGAGGAACAGCATCGCACCTGTCGTTGCACCGGCATTATGGAAATGTCGGAGGCTGCAGCGATGATACGATAACGACGCTTTTGCGCTCGTTCATCGTATCAAAAAGGATTTGCACGTTGCGATATCGACTGCGACGCCGGATGTGCATCACTTTCGATTTTACCCCATCGACATCGCACGTGCAATTTCGCAACGTGCAAAGCCGCCCTTAGAGTGAGCTCTGTCAAATTTGCACCTTGCTTCCTGGGTCCTTATGAGGTTCTTCGACAGGTAAATCCTGTAGTCTACCAATTGAAGTTACCCGTCTATCTTAGGATCCATGACAAATTCCATGTCTCACTGCTAAAGCCGGCTATTTTACCTCACGCTTGTGAAGTGCACTCTCCTGCCTCTGATTCCTCTCGCTCTAGCTATGAGGTACGAGCCATAGTTGGTTCTAAGATGGTTAGAAGGCGCAGGTTCTTCTTGATAGATTGGGAAGGCTATGGTCCGGAACATCGCTATTGGGAGCCTGAGGAGGCTGTCCATGTCCCCGACTTAGTTGCCGATTACCTGCGTCACCGGGAGGGGGGCCCTTGAGGGGGAGGTACTGTTATGGTTGCTGTGGCACTAGAGACTATGTTCGGATTTCTTGCTACTGCACATGTACGAGCACTGGAGACTATGTTCGGATTTCTTGCTACTGCACATGTGCAAGCGCTGGAGACTAAGTCCTATCTTGGAGCCATTGCACATGTGCGGGTGACATCATCGCTGACACGAGGTCACATGCTTCTGACACATTCTATGCCGATTGGTCACTGGTCATGTGCTTGTGACGCTTTGCTCGGTGATAGGCCAGCGTGACGTCATTCCTGTCATTCTGGCAGCGGATTGGCTCTGGTGTCCTCCATTTTGGATGAGGCACAAAGTCTATATAAGACCCTGACGCACGCCGCCCGGCGCTCAGTCCTCTTGGTTCATACATGAGAGTAGACGCTCTGTGCACGTTCCTCTAGGCATCTCTCTGTCTATGCTAGGTGACTGCTACCGGCAGGGTAGCGTTATTATTAGTGATGAGCGAGCATGCTTGTCACTGCTCGGTACTCGCACGAGTATCGCTGTACTCGGGCTGCTCGGCGGGGACCGAGTAATCTCGCGATACTCGTGCTGTACTCGTGGTCTTCATTTCTGCATGTTGGCGCTCTTTTGAGAGCCAGCCCTCATGCAGGGATTGGCTGGCAGACCACTGCAATGCCACAGCCCTGTTAGTTGTGGAATTGCAGTGATTGGCCGGCCTGCACAGCGTGACCGAGCCTTTATATCGGCCGGCGCGCTGTGCTCTGCTCACAGCTATCCAGACAGTGAGTGCAGGGAGAGTGTCGCTGATTCAGGGAAAGCTTTGCGGCCCTTTATAGCTTTTTCAGTTGCAGGGCTGCAAACAGTGTGACCAAAAGTCCTTCTCAGGACTATTCTAGTTGTATACAGGCAGGCAGGGTATAGCCAGGTCGGAGTACAGTAGCAGAGTCCTTCTCAGGACTACTGTTGCTATATACAGGCAGGGTATAGCCAGGTCTGAATACAGGCTAGTGACCAAAAGAGTCCTTGTCAGGACTATTGTACCAGTATACAGGCAGGCAGGCAGGCAGGGTAGTGGTGACCGTATACCAGCCTTCATCATATCTGGGGCTGGTGTACACAGTGTAAAACAGTCCAGATAGTGTCTGACTTGTCTGTAATTGTCGCTCCCCAAAAAAACCTGTTAGGTTATTATTGCGTCCGTGCTTGGTTTTTAAAACCGCACGTGTGTGCCTGTTGGTGGCAGCGTACAGGTGCACTTGTGTGCAATTTCCACACACTTTGATATAACGCACAAGTAGTGAATATACACGTCAGCACTCAGTGCACAGCATTGCAAAATGCGCAAGGGCATTGGCAAGGAACAAGGAAGTGGACGTGATGGTGGTGCAGGCAGAGGCCGAGGTCGTGGGCAAGCTCTAATTTCGCCACAACAAAGGGCCACATCTAGTCGCTCGCACGTCCTGTCCCAAATTCTTGGGGACCGCAGCAGTACACCGCTCTTGAACCAAGACCAGTGTCAACAGGTTGTTAGTTGGATAGCAGATAATGCTTCCAGTCAGATTGGCACCACCACAAACACTCTGTCTTCCACACGGTCAAGTGTCAGTAGCCGTGATACTGCACCGCACATTTCTGAACCTGATCCTCCTTCCTACCACCAGGCTGAGTACACGTCCTCCTCGGACATTAATGATCCCACACTTGGACACTCGGAAGAGCTGTTCACGTTTCCATTCACACATTCTGGCCTCTCGCCAGCTCATATTGAAGTGGGTCATGAGGAGATCGTCTGTACAGATGGCCAAATATTTGAGCAGCCACGTTCTCACGAAGTTGGCAACGTGTCTCAACAAGTGGTGGACGATGATGAGACACAATTGTCAGCAAGTCAGGAGGAGGAGCAGGGTGCGGAAGAGGAAGACGACGTGGTGGATGATCCAGTAACTGACCCAACCTGGCAGGAGGATATGCAGAGCGAGGACAGCAGTGCACAGGGGGAGGGAGGCGTAGCATCACAACAGGCAGTAAGAAGCAGGGTGGTGGCCCCAGGCAGAAGTCAGGCAACCGTTCCCCGGAACAACACGACGACACAAGGTGCCTGTACAAATGTTAGGTCTTCCCGAGTCTGGCAGTTTTTTAAGTTGGATCCAGATGATTCAAAAAAGGCCATTTGCAACACCTGCCGTGCCAGCATCAGCAGGGGTACCAAAACTAGCAGCCTGACCACCACCATCATGATCAGGCACATGTCAGCCAAGCACCCGACTTTGTGGGAAGTACAACAGAGTCGAGGAGCAGTGCTTGCTGATGTCACTGCTACGTCTTCGCTGGTTGTGCATGCGAGCCAATTCTCTGTCCATGCTGCCTGCGAACAAGCCTCCTCCACTCCTGCACCTGCAGTTGCCTACGCAGAAAGAACACCATCATCAAGCACGTCCTTGTCCCAGCGCAGCGTTCAGTTATCCATTCAGCAAACCTTTGAACGCAGGCGCAAATACACTGCCAACACCCCACATGCCACAGTTCTAAATGCTAACATTTCGCGACTGCTTGCGCTGGAAATGTTGCCTTTTAGGCTGGTGGAGACTGAAGCATTCCGTGACCTGATGGCGGCAGCTGTCCCACGTTACTCGGTCCCCAGCCGCCACTATTTCTCCCGGTGTGCCGTCCCCGCGTTGCATAACCACGTGTCACAAAACATCACACGTGCCCTGAACAACGCTGTTTCACCCAAGGTCCACCTAACCACAGACACGTGGACAAGTGCTTGTGGGCAAGGCCGCTACATCTCGTTGACGGCACACTGGGTTAATATTGTGGAAGCTGGGACCCAGTCTGAGCGAGGGACGGAACACGTCCTTCCCACACCAAGGTTTGCAGGCCCTACCTCAGTCAGTGTTTCACCCACACTCTACAGCTCCGGAATGTCATGCTCTTCAGCCTCCTCCTCCTCCTGCGCATCCTCATCCACTGTGCCCTCCACACCAGTCACAAGCTGGAAGCACTGCAGCACTGCCTCGGCGAAGCGGCAACAGGCTGTGCTGAAGCTAATCTGCATAGGTGACAAACCCCACAATGCAGAAGAGCTGTGGACAGCTCTGAAACAGCAGGCAGATCACTGGCTCACACCTCTGAACCTAAAGCCAGGAAAGGTCGTGTGTGACAATGGCCGGAACCTGGTGGCGGCTTTGAGGCGAGGCCAGCTGACACATGTTCCATGCGTGGCCCATGTGCTCAACCTCGTGGTTCAGCGGTTTATAAAGTCATACCCAGAGCTGTCTGATCTACTGGTAAAAGTTCGCCGCCTGTCTGCACATTTTCGAAAGTCACCTACTGCTTCAGCCGGCCTTGCCGGCTTTCAGCGCCGTTTGCATCTTCCGGCTCACAGACTGGTGTGTGATGTCCCCACGCGTTGGAATTCAACTCTGCACATGTTGGTCAGGATATGTGAGCAGAAGAGGGCAGTTGTTGAGTACCTGCATCACCTAAGCCGTCGGGAAATGGGTCAAACTCCACACATAACACCTGAGGAGTGGAGATGGATGTCAGACCTATGTACCATCCTCCAAAACTTTGAGGACTCCACCAAGATGGTGAGTGGTGATGACGCCATTATTAGCGTCACCATACCGCTACTCTGCCTTCTAAAACGGTCTCTGCTGAAAAACAAACATGATGCATTGCAGGCGGAGCGCGATGAGTTGCAGCAAGAAACAGTAGTGGGTGTGGGTGATAACACACAGCCCAGCCTCGTCTCATCACAACGTGCAGTGGAGGACTATGACGAGGAGGAGGATGAAGACATGGAGCAACTCTCCGGCCAAATTGAGGATATGACATGCACACCAGTCATATCCTCGGTTCAGCGTGGCTGGCCAGAGGACAGGGTAGATGAGGAGGAGGAGGAGGAGGAGGAGGAGGACAGCATGTTCAGTCATCTTGTTGGTCAGGCTACTGAAGTCCTGGCTGTTAAGAGTCTGGCGCACATGGCTGACTTTATGGTAAGCTGCCTGTCTCGTGACCCTCGCGTTAAGAACATCTTGGCCGACAATCATTACTGGTTGGTAACACTGTTAGACCCACGCTACAAGGAGAACTTTTTGTCTCTTATTCCCGTGGAGGAGAGGTCAACCAAAATGCAGCAGTTTCGGAAGGCCATACTCACGGAAGTAGGCAAAGCATTCCCCTCACAAAACGCTAGCGGCATAGGTCATGAATCAGTGGACAACCGAGGCGTACAGCCGAGAGAGGCACAAGTCCAATCCGCCAGAGGTAGGGGAATAGTCTTTAAGATGTGGGACAGTTTTCTCAGCCCCTCACGTACCACAGCCCCTGAGGTGCGGGGTAGTGCCACAAGAAATCCTAAGTTTGCCCAGATGCTGAAGGAGTACCTTGCAGATCGAACAACAGTACTCCGACATTCCTCTGTGCCTTATAATTTCTGGGTATCCAAGCTGGACACGTGGCATGAATTGGCTCTCTACGCCTTGGAAGTCCTGGCCTGCCCTGCTGCTAGCGTTTTGTCAGAGCGTGTTTTTAGTGCCGCAGGTGGAATCATTACAGATAAACGCACCCGCCTGTCAACTGAAAATGCTGACAGGCTGACTCTGATCAAGATGAACAAGGGTTGGATTGGGCCAGACTTCACCACACCACCAGCAAATGAGAGCGGAATTTAAAGTTTGCCATGTACCTCCACTCACCCATGGGTACACACTTCTGGACTTTGGATAATCGCTGGACTCCTCCTCCTTCTCCTCATGCGCCACCATGATGATGACCGTTACAAATTGCAATACTTAGGCCTTTGTTTCAGGTATACCCCCAGTGGTAAATTTTTTCGCCCATTCTTTGCAGAATGGACATTACAACGACAGGAGACCCGCTCCTTTGCAATGGGAACAATGTTTTGAGGCCCTCATGCACGTCTCTACCCAGGGACAACGTGGAGCCTCCCAATTTTTGGCTGCCCTGCCTAAGGGCTATACTATAATACACCCACTTCCTTAAAATGGACACTTAATGTTTTGAGGCCCTCATGCACGTCTCTACCCAGGGACAACGTGGAGCCTCCCAATTTTTGGCTGCCCTGCCTAAGGGCTATACTATAATACACCCACTTCCTTAAAATGGACACTTAATGTTTTGAGGCCCTCATGCACGTCTCTACCCAGGGACAACGTGGAGCCTCCCAATTTTTGGCTGCCCTGCCTAAGGGCTATACTATAATACACCCACTTCCTTAAAATGGACACTTAATGTTTTGAGGCCCTCATGCACGTCTCTACCCAGGGACAACGTGGAGCCTCCCAATTTTTGGCTGCCCTGCCTAAGGGCTATACTATAATACACCCACTTCCTTAAAATGGACACTTAATGTTTTGAGGCCCTCATGCACGTCTCTACCCAGGGACAACGTGGAGCCTCCCAATTTTTGGCTGCCCTGCCTAAGGGCTATACTATAATACACCCACTTCCTTAAAATGGACACTTAATGTTTTGAGGCCCTCATGCACGTCTCTACCCAGGGACAATGTGGAGCCTCCCAATTTTTGGCTGCCCTGGCAAAGGGCTATACTGAAATAGACCCACTTCCTTACAATGGGCACTTCAGGTTTAAAGGCCCTCATGCACGTCTCTACCCAGGGACAACGTGGAGCCTCCCAATTTTTGGCTGCCCTGCCTAAGGGCTATACTACAATAGACCCACTTCCTTCCAATGGGCACTTCAGGTTTACAGGCCCTCATGCACGTCTGTATGCAGGGGCATTGGTGAACCTCACAATTTTGGACTGCCCTGGCAAAGGAAAATACTACAAAGACTCACTTCCTCAAAATGGGCACATTAGACTCAAGAGGCCTTCATGTACGTCTCTTCTCAGGGACATCGGAGTGCCACACAATGTTTTCACGTAAAATCTTTCATGTATTAATCTCAAAAAGTAACATACACCAGCTCTATCTCACTATTGGGTATGTGCCCTTAACATTTCCGCCATGAAAAATCATTTTGGGGTCATTTTGGAAGGTTTTCTGGTGAGTCCGTAAAAATGGCGTAAAACGCGGACAAAATTGTTCACAGCTGTGACTTTTCAGTGATAAATGCTTCAAGGGGTCTTCCCCATGCTGTTGCCATGTCATTTGAGCACTCTTCTGAGACTTTTGTGACATTTTTAGGGTTTCTCCATGCTGCCGGGGGGTCATTTCACAAAAATACTCGGGTCTCCCATAGGATAACATTGGGCTCGTTGCTCGGCCCGAGTACACGAGTATCTTGGGATGCTCGGCCCGAGCTTCGAGCACTCGAGCTTTTTAGTACTCGCTCATCACTAGTTATTATACCTTACAGCTTCGGCTGCAGTCCGTATCCTTACCTCTTAGTGGAGCGGACATAGGCAGGTGCCTGAGGCACATGGTCCGGCTGGGCCTTGTGATTCTACTCGTAGGTGGACGTTGCCGCTAAGGTAACGTTTCTTATACTGCGTCTGGCAGTTGTTCATATCCTCGCACACTAGGGGGGCGAACATAGGTAGGAGCTTTGTGCGGCTTATGCTGCTGTCCGTCTCTTTTGCACCACTAGTGGAGCGGTCCCAGGCAGGTGCCAAATCTAGTGGTTTGTTTCCTTGCACACTAGTGGAGCGAACGCAGGTAGGAGCTTTGTACGGCTTACGCTGCTGTCCGTCTCCTGGCACCGCTAGAGGAACGGACCTAGGTAGGTGCCATTTCACACTCACTGCTTTTGTCTCTGTGACCATTAACAGAGACCATACCACACACCCTCCAAGTAAGGGAGGAATTGCTTTATTTCCTAATTATATTCCTCTGTGAGTTTAACAGAGGTATTGCACTCTGCACTTGTGCTATTACTATTTACAGTGGCACACTTATATACCCCTTATCCTCTGCCATAGTCTGCAGCAGATAACAGAGAGAATTGTAGAAACGGGTATCTGCACCGCGCCAAAGATCACAAATCATGATATCAGATTAATGTAGCTTTATTGTATCATAGGTCTACGCGTTTCAGGAGCTCTGCCCTCTTCCTCAGGACCATAGAAAAGACAACATCAAATCTACCGTAGTAGACACATGTATACATTAAATAGACCAAGTGACGTCATAGTCCCGCCCAGTATAGAAAAAACGGGCGGGAAAGGGTGCATCATGATCAATATATGACGCAATACAATGAAAACACAGTGAAAAAGAGAAACATGACACTCTGTTCAATAATGGTGACAAAATAAATGATTGAATGTAATAATTAAAAAGATATTTAAAAATTATTCCCCGTGTGTTTATCTGTAAAAAACAAAAAATGCAAACGTATGCGGCGGGGGGACGCAGGCGCACAATCTTTTTTCCCACGGGTTTGAACTTTGTTCACCTCTCTACTCTGACACTCGCTGCTTGCGCAGCCATGGTGAGGTTTTTTCCCACGGCATTGAACTCCTTTGAACTCTCACTTTAATGAGAGTCGGGAGCTGTCTCTGTACTGTTTATGATACCCATACTGGATTGAAGTTTTTCCTGTAGACTAGCACCTACATATTATGCATATATATTCACATACTGACGTTTACACCTTTTTGATCACTTCGGTCTGGGTGGATGGTGTTATATATTACTATTATATGCTACACTCTCATCATCTTGGATATTTGTGTAGTACACTTTCGGTACAATATGATAGATTTTGATCTGTCATTGGTAGTTCTGGTGTTGGTTCCTTTACACGACTCTGACCATCACATCTTCTGTGGAGAAGCGGGCTAGAGCCTCCGCAATCTGTCTCCACACTCACTCACGGTTATAACGTATTTTCCTTCTGGAGTTCTAGACACCTTTTCAGATCTTGTAATTACTACTGGGGGATACCGATGTGTAGGACGTGGAGTATACATACGTTTGCATTTTTTGTTTTTTACAGATAAACACATGGGGAATAATTTTTAAATATCTTTTTAATTATAACATTCAATCATTTATTTTGTCACCATTATTGAACAGAGTGTCATGTTTCTCTTTTTCACTGTGTTTTCATTGTATTGCGTCATATATTGATCACGATGCACCCTTTCCTGCCCGTTTTTTCTATACTGGGCGGGACTATGACGTCACTTGGTCTATTTAATGTATACATGTGTCTACTATGGTAGATTTGATGTTGTCTTTTCTATGGTCCTGAGGAAGGGGGCAGAGCTCCTGAAACGCGTAGACCTATGATGCAATAAAGCTACATTAATCTGATATCCTGATTTGTGATCTTTGGCGCGGTGCAGATACCCGTTTCTACAATTCTCTCTGTTATCAGCCTTTGGGTTGCCGCTGCCTTGATCCAGTTCTACGTGCAAATATAGTAGTTGTGGCTTGCACAACTACAGTTAGACTAGCACCTACATATTATGCATATATATTCACATACTGACGTTTACACCTTTTTGATCACTTCGGTCTGGGTGGATGGTGTTATATATTACTATTATATGCTACACTCTCATCATCTTGGATATTTGTGTAGTACACTTTCGGTACAATATGATAGATTTTGATCTGTCATTGGTAGTTCTGGTGTTGGTTCCTTTACACGACTCTGACCATCACATCTTCTGTGGAGAAGCGGGCTAGAGCCTCCGCAATCTGTCTCCACACTCACTCACGGTTATAACGTATTTTCCTTCTGGAGTTCTAGACACCTTTTCAGATCTTGTAATTACTACTGGGGGATACCGATGTGTAGGACGTGGAGTATACATACGTTTGCATTTTTTGTTTTTTACAGATAAACACACGGGGAATAATTTTTAAATATCTTTTTAATTATAACATTCAATCATTTATTTTGTCACCATTATTGAACAGAGTGTCATGTTTCTCTTTTTCACTGTGTTTTCATTGTATTGCGTCATATATTGATCACGATGCACCCTTTCCTGCCCGTTTTTTCTATACTGGGCGGGACTATGACGTCACTTGGTCTATTTAATGTATACATGTGTCTACTATGGTAGATTTGATGTTGTCTTTTCTATGGTCCTGAGGAAGGGGGCAGAGCTCCTGAAATGCGTAGACCTATGATGCAATAAAGCTACATTAATCTGATATCCTGATTTGTGATCTTTGGCGCGGTGCAGATACCCGTTTCTACAATTCTCTCTGTTATCAGCCTTTGGGTTGCCGCTGCCTTGATCCAGTTCTACGTGCAAATATAGTAGTTGTGGCTTGCACAACTACAGTTGGTGAGTATTATTGCTCCCCATTCCCTTGCCCTGTGACTATAAGGGTAAGACCCTATTGTGCTTTCTTTTCCACAGCCTTCCATTTAATAGTCTGCAGCAGAGTCTTTGCATGGTGGACCCTGACTGTCTGATATTCCTTTGGGTTTTATTATCAGACAGCCCCCCGTAACAGAACCCTCCTACGCTACATCTATTACCTGTATTAATTCCACCTATTTGAACTCATCACCTGTATAAACCTGCCGAAGGCTGGGATGGGCTACAAGAGAATAGGTAAGCAGCTTGGTGATAAAACAACTTTTGATGCAATTAATACAAAAATGGAAGAAACACAAGATGACTGTCAATCTTACTCAGTCTGAGTCTCCATGTAAGATCTTGCCTCATAGGGTAAAGATGATTCTGAGAAATGTCAATGATCTGAAGAGAGCTGGAACCACAGTCTCAATGATTTCCATTAGTAAAACACTACGCTATCATGGATTAAAATCTTGCAGGGCACGCAAGATCCCTCTGCTAACCGCTGCACATGTCTAGGCCATTTAATGTTCACCAATGACCATCAGGATGATCCAGAGAAGGTCATGTGGTCAAATGAAACCAAATTATAACCTTTTAGTATCAGCTCCATTCATCATGTTTGGAGGAAAAAGAAAGATGAGTACAACCCCAAGAACACCATCCCAACCATAAAGCATTGGGGCGGAAGCATCACACTTTAAGGGTGCATTACTGCAAAGGGGACAGGACGACTGCATGACATTGAAGGGAGGATGGATGGACTCATGTATTACGAGGTTTTGGCCATCAACCTCCTTCCCTCATTAGAGCATTGTATATGGGTCATGGATGGGTCTGCCAGCATGACAATAACCCAAAACACACAGCCTGGGCAACTAAGGAGTGGCTCCATAAGAAGCACTTCAAAGTCCTGGAGTGGCCTACCAAGTCTCCAGACCTGAACCCAATAGAATATCTTTGGAGGCAATTAAAACTCAATATTGCCAAGCGACTTCCCCAAAACCTGAAAAATCTCTACAGTATAAGATCTGTGTGGAGGAGAGGGCAAAAATCTCTGCTGCAGTGTGTGAAAACATGGTCAAGAAGTACAGGAAATGTCTGACCTCTGTAATTACAAAAAAAAAAATAATTCTGTCTTTCTATTGTATCAATTACTTGTTTCATGCACTAAAATGCATATTAACCTTTTTACGCCAGAGATTGTTTTTGCTTTCGTGACCAGGCCAATTTTTCCATTTCTGACCAGTGTCATTTTGATAGGTTATATCTCTGGAACGCTTCAACGGATCTCGGTGAATCTGAGGCTGTTTTTTTTTATGACAAATATTACTTCAGGATAGGAGTAAAATTAAGATGATATCTTTTATTTATTTGTGAAAATATTGGAAATATGGTGAAAATTTTGCAATTTTTAAAATTTAAGTTTTTTACTCTTAAACCAGAGAGTTATGTCACACAAAATAGTTAATAAATAACATTTTCCACATGGCTACTTTAAATCAGCCCAATTTTGGAAACCTAACGTTAGAAGGGTTCAAATTTCATCAGCAATTTCTCAATTGTCCAACAAAATTTACTAAGCCATTTTTTAGGGCCCACATCCCATTTGAAATGATTTTGAGAGGCCTAGATGACAGAAAATACCCAAAAATGACAAAAAAGTTTATTAATTCTTTAAATGTTTTATAGGAAGCAAAGCAATATGGAAGGAAAAAATGAAAATTTTACTCTTTGCCAAAAAATGTTAAGTTAGCCTTAAATTTTGAATTTTCACAAGAATATCAGGAAAAAATGCAGCATACAATTTGTTGTGCAATTTCTCCTGAGTACGCCGATACCTTACATGTGGTGTAAATCTAATGTTTGGGCTCATGGCAGGGCTCGGAAGGGATGGAGTGCCATTCGAATTTTTGAAAGCAAAATTAGCTAGAATTGTTAGCGGACGCCATGTCCCGTTTTGAGACCCCCTGAGGTGCCTAAACAGTGGAGCTGCCCCGTAAGTGACCCCATTTTGGAAACTAGACCCCTTTAAGAATATATCTATATATGTGGGGAGCACCTAAAACCCCTAGGGGACTCACAGAAGTTTATGTTGAGCCATGAAAATAAAAAAATACATTTTTACCACAAAATTGTTACTTCAACCAGGTAGATTTTGTTAACAAGGGTACCAGGAAAAATTGCATCATACAATTTATTGTGCAAGTTCTCCTGAGGACAACGGTATCACATATGTGATAGAATTCTACTGTTTGGGCGCACGGCAGGGCTCGCAAGGAAGGAGCACCATTTGAATTTTAGTGTGCCCAATTGTCTGGAATAGATAGCGAACACCATGTTGTATATGAAGAGCCATTCATGTGAGGTCTTGTTTTTTGCAGGGCAAGTTGATGTTTCTATTGGTACCATTGTCGGGCATATAACATTTTTGGATCAATTTTTATTCTCATTTTTAGTAGGTAGAATTAACATGAAACAACAATTCAAGAACTGTTTTTTGCGATTTTTTTATGCCATTCACTGTTTGGTAAAAGTAACAACACAGGTTTATTCAGTACGGTTACAGCAATACTACATTTCTATTTTTTTTATGTTTTGCAACTTTTAGACAATAAAACCTATTTTTTAGAAAAAATATTTTTTTGGAGGAATTGCTGTGTTCTCAGAGATATAACATTTTTATTTCTCTGCTCATGGATTTGTGTTGTGGCTTGTGTTTAGCTGGACAAGATGTACAGTACAGACCAAACGTTTGGACACACCTTCTCATCTCTAGAACAACTGTTAAGAGGAGACTTTGTGCAGCAGGCCTTCATGTTAAAATAGCTGCTTGGAAACCACTGCTAAGGACAGGCAACAAGCAGAAGAGACTTGTTTGGGATAAAGAACACAAGGAATGGACATTAGACCAGTGGAAATCTGTGCTTTGGTCTGATGAGTCCAAATTTGAGATCTTTGGATCCAACCACCGTGTCTTTGTAGAAAAGGTGAACGGATGGACTCTACATGGCTGGTTCCCACCGTGAAGCATGGAGGAGGAGGAGGTGTGATGGTGTGGGGGTGCTTTGCTGGTGACACTGTTGGGGATTTATTCAAAATTGAAGGCATACTGAACCAGCATGCCTACCACAGCATCTTGCAGCGGCGGCTATTCTATCCAGTTTGCGTTTAGTTGGACCATCATTTATTTTTCAACAGGACAATGACCCCAAACACACCTCCAGGCTGTGTAAGGGCTTTTTGACTAAGAAGTAGAGTGATAGGGTGTTACGCCAGATGACCTGGCCTCCAAAGTCACCAGACCTGAACCCAATCAAGATGGTTTGGTGTGGGCTGGACCGCAGAGTGAAGGCAAAAGGTCCAACAAGTGCTAAGCATCTCTGGGAACTCCTTCAAGACTGTTGAAAGACCATTTCCGGTGACTACTTCTTGAAGCTCATCAAGAGAATGCCAAGAGTGTGCAAAGCAGTAATAAAAGCAAAAGGTGACTACTTTGAAGAACCTAGAATATAAGACATATTTTCAGTTGTTTCACACTTTTTTTGTTAAGTATTTCATTCCACATGTGTTAATTCATAGTTTTGATGCCTTCAATGTGAATCTATAATTTTCAGTCATGAAAATAAAGAAAACTCCTTGAATGAAAAGGTTTGTCCAAACCTTTGGTCTGTACTGTATATATCTCTCCTCCTATACCAGTCTGTTTTGTACTGTTGTACGTATACCCTCTTTCACTTGTAAAGCGCCATGGAATAAATGGTGCTATAATAATAAATAATATATATATATATATATATATATATATATATATATTTATGTTGCCTTGAAAAATTATTTATAGCCTGTGAACTTTTCCACAATTTTTCATGTTGCGAGCACAAGCTTAAATGAACCGTCATTCTAATTTTTATTTCAGAAATCAATAGTACACATGAAGTTAAGCAACATCATAATATTTCTTATCAGAAAAATTTACTTCTTTCTCTCCCAGAATTGTTTATTATCAAAATTTTCAATTCTGAGTTAAAGTCTGTATTCAGTGAAGACCGACTTTCCCCTAATGGAGATAGGAGATAACAGCTGCCATGGATACAATTCTATGTAGATCAGAGGAGGCAGGAGATAGAGGCAGAGCTCCTGCTTCCTTCTCTCCCTTCTATCTAGATTTTGTCTTATTAGGGATGAGTGAGTATACTCGTTACTACTCAGAACTCGCTGAGTACGGAGTAGCGAGTCCACTGTAAGTCAATAGGAAATGTGAGTAATTGTCTGATGGACCCTACAAAACGGTCTGGGGAGTAAAAAGCTAAAATGGATGCATGATTGTTTAAAAGCCGAGCTGTAAAAAGCCGCCAGCTTTTTTAAGCAATCAGCTGATGCACGCTCCCCGCCCAAGTCCTTCGCTCCCTGGTGCTGCGCTCCCCTCTGCCTGGTGCTGCGCTCCCCACCCAGTCCTTACTTAGCAAAGCAGAGAGCAGAGGTGAAGCACCAGGCAAGGGAGTGAGGCATCGGGGAAGGTAGCATTGGACAATTAAGCCGTCAATGAAGCCTTTGTCTCTCTGTCTGTCGGTCTCTCTCTCTCTGTCTGTCGGTTGGTCAGTCTCTCTCTCTCTCTGTCGATCTCTCTCTCTCTCTGTTTGTCGGTCGGTCTCTCTGTTGGTCTCTCTCTCTCTCTGTTGGTCTGTCATTTGGTCTCTCCCTCTCACCCTCTCTCATACTCACCGATCACCGGCACGGCGCTGCACGGCTGTCACACTGTTCCAGTGGCTTCTCCTGCTTTTGAAAATGCCGGTCGCTCATTATTCCATCTCTTATTCACTGCTTCCCCCACCCACCAACGCCTTTGATTGGTTGCAGTCAGACGTGCCCCCACGCTGAGTGACAGCTGTCTCACTGCAACCAATCACAGCCGCCGGTGGGTGGGTCTCTATCGTGCAGTACAATAAATAAATAATTAAAGAAAAACGTTGTGCAGTCCCCCCCAATTTTGATACCAGTCAAGATAAAATGCACAGCTGAAGGTTGGTATTCACCCTCTGGGGGGGGCACATAGTTATTGCCCCCCCAAGGTAAGAATAGCAACCGGTAGCTGCCCCAGATTTGGCGCATCCATTAGATGTGCCATATCTGGCATTAATCCTGGCTCATCACAATTGCCCTGATGCGGTGGCAATCGGGGTAATTGAAGAGGTTAATGACAGGTGATAATTGACCCCTGTAATTAAGCCCTGGATTGGTAATATTTAGGTTTCAATATATTACCAATACTGTAATAAATAGTTAATAAAACACACACACACAGATAGAAATCCGATCGGTGATCGGTGAGTATGAGAGAGGGGGTGAAAGGGAGAGACCGACCGACAGAGAGAGAGAGACCGACAGAGAGAGAGAGAGAGAGAACCTAACATAGAGAGCGAGAGACTGACCGACCGACAGACAGAGAGAGAGAGACCGACATACAGAGAAAGAGAGACTTCACAGATGGCTTTCTCGTCCGATGCTTACCTCCCTACTGCCTCGCTCCCCCGCCTGCTGCTTCCCTCCCTGCTGCCCGGTGGTTTGCTCCCCCGCCCTCTCCCCACCCTATTCTTAGTTAGGACCAGGCGGGGAGCACAGCACCAGGGATCGGGGAGGGAAGCACTGGGCAGCGGGGATCGCAGCACCAGGGAGCGAAGGACCCGAGCGGGGAGCGTGCATCAACTGATTGTTTAAAAAAGCCGGCAGCTTTTTACCGCCTGGCTTTTAAACAATCATGCATCCATTTCAGTCTTATACTCAGCCCCCAGACCGCTTTGTAGGGTCCAGCAGACAATTACTCGCATTTCCCATTGACTTGCATTGGACTTGCTACTTGTAACGAGTACCCGATTATTAGGATCTACTCGTTACGAGTATAGCGAGTGAGAGAATTTCACTACTCGCTCATACCTAAGTCTTATAAAAAAAAAAAGGAGTTTGTTCCAGCTCACCTGTTCAGGAGACACCAACCTTGGAACTGTGCAGGGAAGAAAAAGTCGGCTAGACTAGATCAGAAGATTCATGGAAAATTATTCAGCAGCTTGATCCAAGAAATTTTTCTTAAAATTTTATTTTTATTGAAGCATAAAGATAAAAAGTCCAAAAGTCACATTGAGTGGATATATGGAAAGAGTATGGACTCTGTCCATATATCCACTCCATGTATCCTTTGGACTTTTTATCTTTGTGCTTCAATAAAAATAAAATTTTAAGAAAAATTTCTTGGATCAAGCTGCTGGATAATTTTCCATGAATCTTCTAAGTCTTATCAGTAGCAGCTCTCAGTAATGCAAAAGTTTTCACTGAATACAGAATACCTCAGAGTTGAGACTTTTGATAATTGATCCATTTTGACGGAGAAAGAAGCAGATTTCTCTGATAAGGTATATTACAAATTTGCTTATTTTTATGTGTACTATTGATTTAAGAAATACAATTTTAAACAATGGTTATTCTTTAAATGTATTCTCAGGCTGATATGCAGTGCTAATTTTCTACGTTTTAGATTTCTGCGATAAAGTTCCTTTGTACTCATTTGTTCAGAGGACCTTTTTCCACATGCTAGCTGTGTCCCTTACTTGGCTTTATTGTAAAATGCATAGGGACCTCTTATAGCTTGCTTCCAAAAATGCTTTTTGTTCTTGACAATCTTCCATAAAAGCAGGATTTGTTGAGTATATGACTAATAGTTATCCTGCGGACAGATTCTCTCACCTGAGTTATGGATCTCTGCAGCTTCTCCAGATTCACCATGGGCCTCTTGGCTGTTTCTCTAGTTAGCACTTTCCTTGCTTCAGGTGTCACGTTAGGTGGATGGCTATGTTGATGATGTACAGTATTGAATAGTGTTTCTTAAGATGTTTTTTTTTATTACCTAATCCTGCTTTTCTCAACTTTATTCATGACCTGTCTGATCTGTTACTTAGTTTTTGTGATGCTGTTTGATCCCTAATGTTCTCAAACAAACCTTCGAGGCCTTCACTGAACATGTGTAATTATGCTGAGAATACATTACACACAGGTGGACTGAATTTACTAGTTAGGTGACATCTGTAGGAAATTAGTCAATTAGGAATTTATTTAGACTTATCAAAGTTTAGGGGACTGAATACAAATCTATGAATAATTTCCTTTGTAGTTTACAAATACTAACTACGTTATGTTGCTATATCACATAAAATGCCATTAATATACAATTGTATGTGGGTTTAACGTGAAAGAATAAGGAATTGTTCACAGGGTATGAATACTTTTTCAAGCCACTGTATATATGTATACATATTTAAATATTTATTTTATTACAAAAGTTTGCCCTTAATTAGTTTATGTAAGATCTATGGGGGAACATATTTGTTTTTCCACTGTAACTGGGGAATTACTACAAGCCCCAGTTAAAAAAGAAATCAGCTCCCCTTAGTAAAACACATGAATGACATAGATTATCTGGTTCTTACCTGGTAGCTTTATTATGTCCGAATGAGATCCAGCAATCATGTGATTGGTAGGTTCTTAATAATATTAGCAGTGTTGTTATCTGCATAGGGGCCACTGAGTACTATGTAGACAGCAATAGAGAAGACCCCATGGTTCTGGTTTTGTCTGGTAAATGGAGACCTGCCATGCTTCTGCTAGATTGCAAGAAGAGGAGCTAAAACAGTTTTCGATGAATTTACATTGGCATGAGGTTAAATCCCAGAGCCAAGTGTCTGTTACTGTTTATTAATGGGTTAAGACTTTAAAATCTAAATTTGCTTAGCTTTAAATTTAGACTTAGACAGTATTGATATTTATGCTACAGATTGTACCATGGACGATATTACAAATGATTAGTTAATATAGTCGAAATATCCAAATAAAATGTATAAAAAAACATGAATTCCCTATGAAATAAGAATTTAAAACATCTTTTCCTAGAACTTTATTGTGCCATTCATCTGTTATTCTTCCTATGAATTAATAATGAAATGTTAATCTTTTAGCTATAACTTTCATACAATTGAAGGCTTATTTTTCCAAATTAATTCAGGATCTCTGATATGAAACCATATAAAGTATAAATGTGAAGTTATATTAGCCTCTCAAGACAAACACAATGTTTACTGTTTTCTGACAGTTTTATTCAAGGATCACTAAAAAGGCCGATATGAAAATATTCTAGATTTACTATGTTAAGACAATCACCAGTACAACCTAAATACACAATATCTGTCATTCTGCTATATGGATATTACACTGAAAAAAACCCTGTAGAAATGAGTTCTACAGAATCCCCATTCATGCACGATTTAAAGCTTGAAATAGAGTGATATCAAAATGAACATCCATTTTCCCAATCGTTCTTTTTCCTTCTGTTCATGCAGTAATTTAAAAAGTTAGTTCTGTTGCATCTGACCAATACATTAGCAGAAGAATAAAAAAGGAGACAAAATTGCTGATTATTGTAACAGGAAAAAGTCTGAGAGTGTAAAAAACCATATAATAGGCCATGTATTTGTATTATAATCACTAAATTAACTAGATGGTTTGTTCAGCACAATAAAGAAGCTAAGTGCATTTGATCTTGCAGGAACCACTATAGAGTGTGTTCTGGAATTGGAAAATTGCACTCTACTTTTGTATGTTTCAGGAGACAGAAATGTCAGGTCTAAAAGCACCGACACTGATTTAAGGCTTCTATTTTCTCTTCTGAAAAGAAATATCTTGAATTGTGTAATAATAAGGAAAATAGTTCTTATCCTCTAAGACAGACAATATCATGGGAAATCACGTCATTTGCATTGGATAGTTCCATTCATGTATACGTCGACATTCAGGATTAGAAAGCATGACGACTGTATAGTACAGAATATGTTTAGCATCTGCAGAAAAGGAATATAATAGAAATGGAACAAAAAAGTATCAGAAAGAAAATGTCTAAACACTCTGGCTGAAAAAGATAGAAATATTTCAGTTTTTGTTTCTGAAGATATTAAATGATTTTTTTTTTTCCTACTGTTATATTAACCCCTTCACCACAAGGACTATTTTCAGTTTTTCGTTTTCATTTTTGCCTCCCCTTCTTCCAAGAACCATAACTTTTTTTATCTTTCTGTCAATACAGCCATATGAGGGCTTATTTTTTTGTGGGATGAGTTGTACTTTTGAATGACACCATTCATTTTACCATATAGTGTACTGAAAAATGGGAATAAATTCCAAGTGAGGGGAAATTGCCAAAAAAGTGCAATTGCACAATTATTATTATTTTTTTATTTATCATGTACACTATCTGATAAAACTGACATGGCAAATGATTCCTCAGGTCAGTACGAGTTCATAGATACCAAACATGTATAGTTTTATTTTTATCTAAGTGGTGAAAAAAAATCACACATTTGTAAAAGAAATACATAATTGTGCTTTTGTCGCTATTTTCATTTTTTGGGCTCTGGAGCTCAGTGACAGCTTATTTTTTGCATCATGAGCTGGCAGCTTATATATATGTCTTAAAACTTTTCTTACTTTTAATTGATTTTACTGGTCCCCTGCCCTGAAAAGCAGAAATCTTGTCAAATGCCACCTCTCTGCCAGCATTCACAGGAAGCAAGTCATGACAGCAACAGGGGTCATCAGCTGACCCCATGCTGTCAAAACAACCCCACAGCATCTCGTGATCACGTCACGGGGCCACTGATGGCAGTAGGGAATGGCACCATTTCTGCCAAAACTCTTGAGATCATGCTGTCAGAGTTTGACAGCACGATCTAACTAGTTAACATGTGCGAGTGGCAACCCCTTAACACATATGTTAATGAAATGGAAAATGGAAATAACTTTAAAATGCAGATTTTCTTCATTAGCTTTACCAGCACATGTGTTATTTTTTTCTTGAGATACTAAGTTGATATGCAGTTTGCAAAATTATTTTTTTCTGGAGGAACTTTCCCTAAATAATCTAATCACAAAGTGATTGAAGAGTCCTTGCATTAAGTTATTTGTTTGGTAGCCAAGCAGCAAGTGGTTTACCCACAGGGATGGATAAGAGCAGCAAGGGCCCCATGCAGGTATAGGGTGAGAGGCCCCACATCCCCAATAAATCATGGGATATGTCTCATGATCTCCTTTGATAGATTTTGTGATAGTTCATGTGATTAACACACAGGTACACATCTGAAGACAAAATGAGAAATGCAGTAGGGCACATAGCACAATTATTCCCCTTATGTACGGCCCTATTCATAACCTAGCATGATATATACACTTACAAGCAAAAGGGTAACAATGGTTTGAACTTTTGACTTTCAGGCTCCATATCTCACCATCCACAACTGCTTTCAGCCAGCATGAGACTTCATTTTATAAACAATGTTGTCCATTTCATATATAAGTTTGACTTTAAAATATTAAATATAAAGATTTTTGTCATGTCACGGCATTTTTACTGTTTTGCTCCTGGTGCTGGAAATATGGTTTTCTTCCTTTATACTACAGATTAAAACCTGTTCCCACTTTCCCTAATTTCATCAATAGCGGTCTCTTGGCCAAGACAATTGCCAAATTGCATCATGTGAGTATCATGACAGAATAGGATATGAAGTCCATCCAACCATTCAAAAGCCAAGATGTGGACGTCGAGGCAAAACATCAGAGTCATCAAATCAGCTCATCCCAAGATTTATCAGTTCTCCCACACAAACACGACAGTGGAGGGGGCTTGTATGCTTTGTAATAGTGAGATCACATACATCCATGCAAGCACCTGGCGACACTTGTTACTCAAGTTTGGAATGTTGGCCGGAAAAATGGTGAAGACTTGACTTCAATACTGTCATAACAAGTGTCAGCCTGAGTTTTCAAGAAAGTAAGATAAGTGAACGGTAGAAGATTGGATACGGGTGATTTGGAGTGATTAGATGAAAGCAAATAGACTATGCTATGATTTGGTGCATAAGGGTCTAGAAAACAAAAAAGGAAAAAGGGGCTAATGGATCGAGAAATTGAAGGAACTGTCAAGTTCGGTGGAGGAAGCCTATTAGTATGGGGTTGTTTCAAAGTGAAAGGCATTGAATACTTCCCTAAGATAGATGGTGGTATGAATGCTGAGCTTTATATGAGTATCCTACAAGACGAGTTTTTTCATACAATCAAGTACTATGGGTATGAAAAGGACGACAGTGTTCCAGCAGGACAACGACCCGAAGCATACAATGAGAGCAAAGAAATGGTTTAGTGACAATGAAATAGAGGTGCTAGGTTCACTCCCACAGTCTCCAGACCTCAACCCAATCATGCACTTGTGTGTAGAGTAGAAGAAAAATCTGTATACATACAAAAGTGAGTTGACCAGTATGCACCAATACTGGGAATGTGTAGAAGAGATCTGGGATCATATTTTGGCTGAGACATGCTTGAATCTGATAGAGAGCATGACCAGAAGGATTCAGGCATTGTTGAAAGCCAAACGTAGATTTACAAAATCCTAGCAAAATAATAAAAATTAAAATGTTTTTTAGAAGGAAAACATTAAAAATGTAGTGACAGGACAAGACTCTGCATAACTAATCATATGGTAAATAGTTGCAAGATAAGTTTATGTATGAGATGGCCAAGATGATTGTCTATAAAATGAATGTCATCTCACATTCAAAGATGTTCTGGATGATGAGATATGGAGCCTTCATCAGTGTAATAGAACAGGGGTGGGAAATTTATTTTCATTTGGAGCCACATAAGAGACCATCACTGTTAGAAAGGGCTGAACCTGAAATTAATTTGGCTCAACATTATTGCTATTAATTCTAGATATTTTAAATTAATATTAATTGTATCACTTAATATTGAGCAGAATTAAGTATGATTACAGTCTCTTACATGCAGTAGGAGTTCACACTCAGCCCCCCTATATACAGTAGGAGCCCTTACACAGTTCCCGTATATGCAGTATGAGCCCACACATAGCCACCCTAAATTCATCAGGAGTGCCCACATAGCCTTCTTCTACATAAATTATGAGTCTCTACACATCCTCCTATATACAGCATGAGCCCCCAAATTGCATCCTATATACAGTGTCAGCCCACAAACATGAGCTAATGTTTTTAATTATACCAATTTTAGATGCAATGTTTTCATTGTCTTTTAATGCATTTTATGACAACATTGATGTTTGGCTTTTTTTTTTGTTTCATTGTTTATCGATCAGATTAATTTATTTTTTTTTTAATTTTATTTTAATCGTATGAACATATACCTTACCATCATATAAAGATAAACACAGGACAATAAACAACGATTGAAAGTATCAAAAAGATTAAAAATCAAAATCGGATATCCAGGTTTTCTATGTATGCAATAGCATTATCATTTACAATATAGAAATCATTTTTGTCACCATGGTATGATCTAATGGGGCACTCCTCAACAATGTGCTGGATAGTTTGACGGTCTGCTCCACAGTCACAGGTTGGAGAGTCAAATACGATTTAGAGTAACCCATGATTTTCTTGGTAGATTGAAGCCTGGTGGTGGGTTTTGTAAGTTAGGGAACATTTGGAGTTCACCGTCTACTACACTGACCCAAAGTTCTCGCCATTTCTCTTCTAAATTGAAGTCTTGATCATGCAAGGTGATTGCAGTTCGGATGGGTGGGTGTCTTTATTTCAATTGTTGTATTGTAACATCTCTGATATTTTGATGTATTGGAAGTTTTTCATTATTCACTACGTTAGTGTATTCTTTAAGTAGAAGCTTTTGTCTTCTCAGATTTGCAAGTGCAATATGACTCAAGACAGGTAACCAGTGAACAGGTGTAGGTCTAATAGCACCAGATATTATACGCATAGAGTTGTTCAGCTGAGAGTCAATTAGGTTTTTACATGAGAGCTATTTAACCATACTGGAGCAGAGAATTCTGCAACAGAGTACACCAGGGCAAGAGTAGATGTTCTCAAAACAGATGTTGCTAAGCCCCAGGAGGATCCACGGAGTTTCTGAATAATATTATTGTATGGTTTCAATTTCTGCCCACCTTATCCAAATGGGATTTAAAAGTTAGACTTCTATCAAGAGTTACACCTAAGTACTTAGGGTTAAAAATGTGTTTAACAGATTGGCCTTAAAATTGTACTTTAAGTTCAGTCATAGCACTTGCATTGTGTAAATGGAAACAGCATACTTCCGTTTTCGATGGATTGGGCTTTAATCTCCGTTGTTGAAAGTACTTTCCCATTACACTAAGATCTTTTGTAAAAACATCCTCTGCTTTCTCCATTGTTTTGCTTACTGTAGCACATGCCCAGTCATCAGCATATCCATATTTCCGTGACACATTTATTAATTTAACCCCTTCACGACCTTGGATGTATATATATGTTCTAGGTCGTGTCCTCTTGGTAACTGCGAGGTTCGATGCTGAGTCCAAGGTATTCCCCACACTTCTTGTAGTAAAGTTCTAGGACCAGTAACGTTTTCATTTTTTGGTTCATAAAGCAATGTGTTGGCTTATTTTTTGTGGGACAAAGAAATGTTTGTATTGATATTATTTTGAGATAGATATAACGTTTTGATGGCTTATTACAGCATTTTTAATGGTATCGCAACCAAAAAAAAAGGAATTTTGGTGTTCTTCAAACTTGTTGTTTACATCGCTTACCGATTGTGTTATTTTTTCTTTTTGATTGATTGCACATTTCTGAACTTGGCAATACTATTTATGTGGCGGGAGGGGTGTTGTATTATAATTTAATGTTGCAAGTGGGGAATTATTTGAACTTTTGTTTTTTATATTATTATTTTTTTATCTTTTTTTTATTTTTTTTTATTTTTTACTGTTCTTAATAGTCTCCTTTGAAGCTATGATCATCTGATCGCTTGTGCTATATACAGCAATGTCATAGCATTGCTGCATATAGTGAAAATCGCACTCTCTTGTGAAGCCCAGCCACAGGCTGTAATGACAAGCTCAGACCCCCTTCTATCATAGTGTCACAGCAACCCATTAGTGACCCATGATTACATCACGGGTGCACCGATGGGTGCTGCTTAACATGGTGCTGCATGCAAAATCTCATGGTCAGAGTTTGATAGTGGGATTTGACAGATTAACAATTGCGGACGGAGCTCTACTCCACTGATCATTCTCAGATGTCTGGCTGTAACACACAACCATTACCTGCAGAGCATGGGGTGAACTCACACTGTGAACCTTCTCCATACATCATTTTCCAACTTGAGCCTTACATGTACAATGGATGTCTAGAAAGGGGGGTGAAAATGATCAAATTCATAATAGCATATGCTACATAAAATAAAAATAATGTTGTTTTTCTAATAATTCATTTTTCTAACATTTATAATTTTCTAACAGCTGATTATTTTTCCATAAAAACATGTTTCATAGAATGTTCAGCCTGCACCAGAGGTTTGACTTGCCACTGGTTGTTTAACTTAATTCTCTTCCCGATATCACACTTCTTACACAAACTGCAGTCTTTGCAGCAATGCTGTCACTTAGGAGAGAAATTTACAAAAAAAGCATGAATTATGTCTTACTTTTCAAGTTAATCATTTTTTTAACATCAGTTTTTAAGCAGTTAAAATTGTGATTACATTTCCTCCAACCGCTAGTGTCAAAACATATCTCATCAGTATGTTCTAGAAAGGAATTCCCACTGAGAACATGACATCGTTACCCCCTGCTTGGCAATCCCTTTTTAAAACTATTCCCAGAATGCTTTGTTATCAAGCTAGGATTTTTACTCTTGTTAAAAATTGAGAAGAAACAATCATAATAGCAAGGCTGTGATTACTGAGTTTTAACATTTATCTACTTTCCTGAGTCATTTATTGCCAGACTTTGTCCACTAGAACAATTTACATTAAAAATATAGTCATTGCTAAAGGATAACTTTAACAGATAACTTGAGAGTTCTCCTGTCCCAACATGTTCTTCATCATTTTCTTATCATTGTATAATGTTATATATTAAAATGGATTTATGTAAACTTTTTCAGAACAAAAGCGTAAATGCGAATTGGCAATCATTTGTAAAGGCAGTGTCAACCAAATACAATACAGCTAAAAACTATAGATGATAAAAAGAAAAATTATTTATTTATAAATTAGACACATACGATCCAAGTTATAACATCAAATGTAAAACAATGCTTTGTATTAACCCTCAACTGGTGAGGTGGGGTTTTCAACACTCCAGGGAAATTTTGTTCAGCTAGCATTCATTGGAAAATGCTAGTATGAATCATCAATGTATTACATTTTCCGATACTTGTGGGTGTCAAAAATTTGGTATACTCATGTGTAATCAATCGCCAATAAGAAAATGATTAAAAAAAACGTGATCTTTGCATTTTCTGTAAAAATTAGAGATTTCTAAACACTGGGGTATAGGGAGCCCCACATCACCAGTTGCGTGACAAAAATCCCACCTCACCAGTTGAGGGTTAATTATGCCTGTAAAAATAATTGCATCATGCTATTTACAATCTCTATTAATAACAGCAAAACTCAACAGAGCAGGCCACTTATCAATTAATCGTGGATATAGCAAAATAAGAGGCTAAAATTTAACTTTTAATTCTAAAATATTAAAAGCCCAAGGGGATACATGTAACCATGAAACTCAAGTGCTCTAGAATGTAAAATGATAACTTATCAAAGCACAAGAGTCAATGATGTATAACAAACATAACAAAAAAACACAATATACATAAATCATAAATTGAGTAGATTATATCCACCCGTGGGACAGTGGTCCATGTGATAGGGAAGAAAAAATAATCAAAAAAACTCAATATACCTAAATTAAGAGCTAGATATCGGTCCTCAATGGAAAAGACCAATACAAATATTATTGCTCAGTATACATATAAATGAGAACAATCTCACCCATGTTCGGTGGTCTAGGGCAAAACAGGATCCCCTCCGTGTTGGTCCTCTTTGTGTCGTCAGGTTGTCACTGACCCTACATGAACTCAGGAGATAAATCAAAACCTGTTGCCCAAACTTCCGTCCTAACAAGGACAGACCACAGCTGGCCCTCTCTATATACCCCTACACTGATCCTATCCACGTCCCGACGCGTTTCGTCGTACAAGACTCATCAGGGGACTCCAGTGTATAGATAGAGGCCAGAGGTCCTAAGCCCTCGCTCCCAGAATAACATGAGGGAACCAGAGCCACAGTGACAAAGGGTATATAAATGATAATGGTCCAATCAATGTTGTGGATCAATTAGGAGACTCACCAGTGGTGATTCAGATAAGCAGGTGGTGCATATTGATGTCCCATGATAACGCCACCTCCTGTGTCAACCTCGTGTGCAAGTGGAACGCAAACAGCGTCCACGTAAGGATCCCAGCAACGCACTTCCGGTCTCGCGACGATAAACCGGAAGTACGTCAAAATAGGGGAGGGATCGTTATTACACACTAATGTGCCCGCTCCAAGCCAAAGATACAGGGCGGCATTCAAACCGCCCACCGGAAGTGAGGTAACGCGATCACAAGGCAATGGGAATGGCTAATGAAACATGTCCACGTAAAGCTCCCCACCGCCCATTCCATGAGATCACGAGTCATGATGACACGCCCTACACTCCCAGCGCTCAGGATGCATGTAGGGAGACAAGTCCCCAGCCGATACACATACCGTGCACCGGATCGGTTACCAGCATCATACTCAGAGCAAAAAAAAGAGGAACAAAACACACCATCCACAAGATGGGGGCATGATGTAAATCGCAGTGCTCTTGTCCCAATAGAAAACGCAAAACCCAATATATGGAGGGGGTACATTTACACATGAAAAGGGACACATTATCATGTGCACCTATCAAGGAATAACCACACATCCCAACATGAGTCATCCAAATGAGCATTATTAAGTGTAATCAGTAGAGATGAGCGAACCGGTCCCGGTTCGGCTCGAGGCGGTTCGCCGAACGGGGGGTCTGGCTCGAGTTCGGCTCGTCGAACGTTCGACGAACCGAACTAGAACCAATAGGCTATAATGGGAGGCAATCACAAACACATAAAAATGCATTATAAATGTACACAAACAGTTAATAAACATTGCCATAACACTTACCGGTCCTCGCGATCCCTTCTGCACTCTGTCTCCTGCCGCTATTCCATCCGATGATCGCTGAATCCTCCCGGTGACCTGCACTGCCAGCAGAGAAGCAGGACCTATCGTGACGTCAAAATAGCCATGTGACCAGTCACGTGGCTATTATCTCATTGGCTACAGACTGGTCACATGACTATGACACGTCATGTAGGACCTGCGAGTGCATCTCTCCGGTACACGGTGCACATATGTGTATCGCCGTGTACCGGCGACATGCTCTAGCACACGGTCGACTCCCCGTTCCGTTAGGGACCGGCTGACACAGCCGGTCATTAACGGAGATCACCGTTGCCATAGCAACGCAGTTAGCGGTGACGTCACCGCTAACCGCGGCTCCGGGAGCACCGTTGCTATGGTAACGCGTCTGTCAGCGTTACCGCTGTTACCGCTAGCAGCCAGCAGTGATCACTCACGGAGTGAAGGCTGCACGCTGCTTCCCGATTGTAGTGAGCATTGTAGTTAGGATGGAGGTTCCCCAGCCCCAAGTGATGCCCCTCACTACAATCGTCACTACTACTACACTAGAAAGAAAGAAGACAGAAGAGCAGGATCGTGGAGGGCTGACAGGGGTAATAAAGATGGAGTCTCTAATGTGTCTGTGTATTTATTTCTATTAAAGTATTTTTTCTCTGTGTGGTGTCTTTTTTTAACCCTTTATTGGAGATTCTTAATGGCCGGGTCAAACGTGCCTGACATTAAGAATCTCTGGCTTAATACTGGCTGGTAAAACAAAGCCAGTATTAACTCATGATTACCCAACAAGCCACCCGGCTCCAGGGCTGTTGGAAGAGTTGGATACAGCGCCAGATGATGGCGCTTCTATGAGAGCGCCATTTTCTGGGACGGCTGCGGACTGAAATCCGCAGCAGAGGCGCCCACAAACCTCGGGCTAACCTGTGCTGCGGATTCCAATCCCCAGCTGCCTAGTTGTACCCGGCTGGACACAAAAATAGGGCGAAGCCCACGTCATTTGTTTTTTAATTATTTCATGAAATAAGTGAAATAATTAAAAAAAACGGGCTTCCCTATATTTTTGGTTCCCAGCCGGGTACAAATAGGCAACTGGGGGTTGGAGGCAGCCCGTGGCTGCCAGCTGTACCTGGCTAGCATACAAAAATATGGCGAAGCCCACGTCATTTTTTTGGTGGGCAAAAAACTTCTGCATGCAGTCCTGGATGGAGTATGCTGAGCCTTGTAGTTCTGCAGCTGCTGTCTGCTCTTCTCCATACAGACAGACAGCAGCTGCAGAACTACAAGGCTCAGCATACTCCATCCAGGACTGTATGCAGAAGTTTTTTGCCCCCTGAAAAAATTATGTGGCTTCGCCATATTTTTGTATGCTAGCCAGGTACAGCAGGCAGGTACGGCTGCCCCCAACCCCCAGTTGCCTATTTGTACCCGGCTGGGAACCAAAAATAAAGGGAAGCCCTTTTTTTATTATTTCATGAATTTCATGAAATAATTAGAAAACAAATGACGTAGGCTTTGCCCCATTTTTGTGTCCAGCCAGGTACAACTAGGCAGCTGGGGATTGGAATCCGCAGCACAGGTTGGCCTGAGCTTTCTGGGCCCCACTGCTGCGATTTGCAGTCTGCAGCCGCCTCAGAAAATGGCATTTTCATAGAAGCGCCATCTTCTGGCGCTGTATCCAACTCTTCCAGCACCTGCCTGCTATACCTGGCTAGCATACAAAAATATGGCGAAGCTCACGTCCTTTTTTTGTAGCTTTTTGGCAAAAAAAAAAAAAAATGCTTCCCTGGATTTTCCATTGCCAGTGAAGGTAACACCAAGCAGTGGGGGTTAGCAGCCAGTAGCTGCTTGGATTACCCTTAGCTAGCAATACAAAAAATGCAGTGGGAGCTAACATATATTTTTTTTAATTATTTATTTAAATAACTAAAAATAAAATGGGCTTCCCTGTATTTTGATTGCTGGACATCACAGTGCTGTAAAAATAAATCTTTAAAAAAATGACGTAGCGCTCCGCGGTATTTTTGATTCTCAGCGCAGATAAAGCAGACAGCTATGGGTTGCCACCCCCATCTGCCTGCCGTTACCTTGGTTGGCAATCAAAATACAGGGAAGCCCATTAATTTTTTCTATTTAAAAAATAGTTAAAAAAAAAAAATTACGTTGGGTCCCCCCATTTTTGATAGCCAGCTAGGGTAAAGCAGACGGCTGTAGCCTGAAAACCACAGCTGGCAGCTTTACCGTGGTTGGGGATCCAATGTGGAGGTCCCCTCAGGCTCTTTTTTATAATTATTTTATAAATATTAATAATTACACAATAAAAGTAGGGGACCCCCCAAATTGGATCACCAGCCAAGGTAAAGCGGACAGCTGTGGTCTGGTATTCTCAGGGTGGGAAGGTCCATAGTTATTGGGCCTTCACAGCCTAAAAATAGCAGGCCGCAGGCACCCCAGACGTGGCGCATCCACTAGATGCGCCAATCCTGGCGCTTCACCCCAGCTCATCCCGTGCCCTGGTGCAGTGGCAAACGGGGTAATAAATCGGGTTGATACTAGCTGTAAAGTCACCTGAGATCAAGCCCAGCAGTTTGTGATGTCATGGCGTCTATTAGATACCCAACATCATAAACTGTCAGTACTAACAAAAACAAAAAATCGACAAAAGAAATTTATTTGAAAAAACAGTCCCCAAAACATTTCCTCTTTCACCAATTTATTGTAAGAAAAAAAATAAAGGGGTCCCACGACGACTCTGGACCGTCTAGAATATGGGGGGGAGACACTCAGGGAACGTATCCCCCATTTTCTAGGAGTGCGGACCCTTCATGTGAGGAGTGTGGGTGCAATGAATCTGCACTCACTCTCCCCGGGTCCACAGCAGCAGAGTCCATGTCGTAATGGTTGCTACCAAAGCTGCAATGCCCTGCTCATGAGGTAAGGGCATGCCTAATCAGGAGAACTACTGTAGAGGAAGCTCTGCTCACTGGTATATAGGTGCTCAGAGGTAATAATAGATAAAATTAGTGAGTAACCTCGGCACTCTATATCTCCCAGACTAAGTCAGTAAGTCACAATGGATAGTAATGCAAAATCACTCTTTATTGGTCCGTATTAAGAAAATTTTTTTTTCATAAGCATATATGTTTTTGTCCAAAACAAGTTACAAATGACGTTTCGGCCTGAGCCTTCGTCAGATTGGACTTATCTGCATGTAATCATGAAAAATGACAATAATCAGTATCACATAAGAGTGAGAGAACAATAACATAAACTCGAACAATGTAGAGGTACAATTGGGATGCAGCAAAAAAATTGCAACACAGCAAGAAATGAAACACATGATACAAATGTCATAATACAGTACAAGGACAATATAGTAATGACAAATATGGGGTCAGAGTAGACTTAGACAGCTCTGGTACGAAAGAGATGTCAATCATAAAGTAACATGTGCAGTAGGTGTAGAGCTACACTATGCATGGCAGAGCTAATGGGTAGACCGACCATAGAAAAAGTAGAGAAAAAGTGGAGAAAAAGTGGAGAATAAGTGGAACATAAGAGGAGAAAAAGTGGAGAAAAAGTGGAGAAAAAAGTGGAGAAAAAGTGGAGAAAAAGTGGAGAAAAAGTGGAGAAAAAGTGGAGATTAAGAGGAGAAAAAGTGGAGAAAAAAGTGGAGAAAAAAGTGGAGAAAAAGTGGAGCATAAGAGGAGAAAAAGTGGAGAAAAAGTGGAGAAAAAAGTGGAGAAAAAGTGGAGCATAAGAGGAGAAAAAGTGGAGATTAAGAGGAGAAAAAGTGGAGAAAAAGTGGAGAAAAAGTGGAGAAAAAGTGGAGCATAAGAGGAGAAAAAGTGGAGAAAAAAGTGAAGAAAAAGTGGAGAAAAAGTGGAGCATAAGAGGAGAAAAAGTGGAGAAAAAGTGGAGAAAAAGTGGAGAAAAAGTGGAGCATAAGAGGAGAAAAAGTGGAGAAAAAGTGGAGAATAAGTGGAACATAAGAGGAGAAAAAGTGGAGAAAAAGTGGAGAAAAAGTGGAGAATAAGTGGAACATAAGAGGAGAAAAAGTGGAGAAAAAGTGGAGAAAAAAGTGGAGAAAAAGTGGAGAAAAAGTGGAGAAAAAGTGGAGAAAAAGTGGAGCATAAGAGGAGAAAAAGTGGAGAAAAAGTGGACAAAAAAGTGGAGAAAAAGTGGAGAAAAAGTGGAGAAAAAGTGGAGATTAAGAGGAGAAAAAGTGGAGAAAAAGTGGACAAAAAAGTGGAGAAAAAGTGGAGAAAAAGTGGAGAAAAAGTGGAGATTAAGAGGAGAAAAAGTGGAGAAAAAAGTGGAGAAAAAAGTGGAGAAAAAGTGGAGCATAAGAGGAGAAAAAGTGGAGAAAAAGTGGAGAAAAAAGTGGAGAAAAAGTGGAGCATAAGAGGAGAAAAAGTGGAGAAAAAGTGGAGAAAAAAGTGGAGAAAAAGTGGAGCATAAGAGGAGAAAAAGTGGAGATTAAGAGGAGAAAAAGTGGAGAAAAAGTGGAGAAAAAGTGGAGAAAAAGTGGAGCATAAGAGGAGAAAAAGTGGAGAAAAAAGTGAAGAAAAAGTGGAGAAAAAGTGGAGCATAAGAGGAGAAAAAGTGGAGAAAAAGTGGAGAAAAAGTGGAGAAAAAGTGGAGAAAAAGTGGAGCATAAGAGGAGAAAAAGTGGAGAAAAAAGTGGAGAGAACGTGGAGAAAAAGTGGAGAAAAAGTGGAGCATAAGAGGAGAAAAAGTGGAGAAAAAGTGGAGAAAAAGTGGAGAAAAAGTGGAGCATAAGAGGAGAAAAAGTGGAGAAAAAAGTGGAGAAAACGTGGAGAAAAAGTGGAGAAAAAGTGGAGAAAAAGTGGAGCATAAGAGGAGAAAAAGTGGAGAAAAAGTGGAGAAAAAGTGGAGCATAAGAGGAGAAAAAGTGGAGAAAAAAGTGGAGAAAAAGTGGAGAAAAAGTGGAGAAAAAGTGGAGCATAAGTGGAGAAAAAGTGGAGAAAAAGTGGAGAAAAAGTGGAGCATAAGAGGAGAAAAAGTGGAGAAAAAAGTGGAGAGAACGTGGAGAAAAAGTGGAGAAAAAGTGGAGCATAAGAGGAGAAAAAGTGGAGAAAAAGTGGAGAAAAAGTGGAGCATAAGAGGAGAAAAAGTGGAGAAAAAAGTGGAGAAAAAGTGGAGAAAAAGTGGAGAAAAAGTGGAGCATAAGAGGAGAAAAAGTGGAGATTAAGAGGAGAAAAAGTGGAGAAAAAGTGGAGAAAAAGTGGAGAAAAAGTGGAGAAAAAGTGGAGAAAAAGTGGAGAAAAAAATGGAGAAAAAGTGGAGAAAAAGTGGAGAGAAAGTGGAGAAAAAAATGGAGAAAAAGTGGAACACCCTTTGGTACCTTTCATGTGGCACTAAGGGGTGCTTAGCTTTGTATTTAGCCAAAAAAATGAAAAAAAAATGACATAGGGTTCCCCCTAGTTTTGTAGCCAGCTAGGGTAAAGCAGACGGCTGCAGCCTGCAGACCACAGCTGGCAACCTCACCTTGGCTGGTAATCCAAAACTGAGGGCACCCCACGCTGTTATTTTAAATTAAATAAATAATTAAAAAAAAAAACACGTAGGGGTCCCCCAAAATTGGATCACCAGCCAAGGTAAAGCAGACAGCTGGGGCCTGATATTCTCAGACTAGGGAGGTCCATGGTTATTGGAATCTCCCCAGCCTAAAAATAGCAGGCCGCAGCCGCCCCAGAAGTGGCGCATCCATTAGATGCGCCAATCCTGGTGCTTCGCCCCAGCTCATCCCGCGCCCTGGTGCGGTGGCAAACGGGGTAATATTTGGGGTTAATACCAGATGTGTAATGTCACCTGGCATCAAGCCCTGGGGTTGGTGAGGTCAGGCGTCTATCAGATACCCGACATCACCAACCCAGTCAGTAATAAAAAAAAATAGACGACAAACACATTTTTATTTGAAAAAACACTCCCCAAAACATTCCCTCTTTAACCAATTTATTAGATTGAAAAACAAATCCAGGTCTGGTGTAATCCAAGGGGTTGCCATGACGATCCACACTGTCCCAGTCAATGAAGAGCAGGATGTTCCCCATTGACTGGGAGAGCAGTGCAGTGACCTGAGCTAACATCAATGGGTCAGCCCAGGTCACTGCAGGGGGGTGACAAGTGCTGCTGTCAGCGAGGTACATTACCTGCGCTGATCTCCAGCACACTGACAGCCCCTGTCACTGAGGTCAATGACCGGCGCCTTCACAGCAAGTATCGCGAGAGGTCCGTGACGTCACCGCTAGTCAGTCTCGGGTCGGAAGCGATAGGTGATGTGACAAGCGGCGGCCATGGAGGACAGTGACAGCGCTGAGGTCGGGATGGCGGGACTTCATCACCGCAGGTAAGCCGAGCGAGCGAGCGGGCGGGCGGGGGGGGATGGGGGGGATGGGGGGGGATGGGGGGGGGGATGTGTGTGTGTGTGTGTGTGTTTGTGTATGTATGTGTACATGCCGCGGGCAGGAGGGGGCGGAGCGAGCTGAGCGGGAAAGTGTGGGCTTCCTGCACGTAACTAAGATAAACATCGGGTTACTAACCAAAGCGCTTTGCTTGGATACCCGATGTTTATCTTGGTTACCAGCTTGTGGCAGGCTGCCAGCGATGGCTCCTGCACACTGTAGCTGTAAAAAGCCCTGCTTTTTGCTGCTAGAACCGTTCTCGAACGTATCTAGAACTATCGAGCTTTTGCAAAAAGCTCGAGTTCTAGTTCGATCTAGAACATGCCCCAAAATCACTCGAGCCGCGAACTGGAGAACCACGAACCACGAACCGCGCTCAACTCTAGTAATCAGTTTTCGTCACACATTAAGGTGATAGTCATGTTACCCAGATATTACAAGTGTGCACATATCCAGGATTTCACATAAGTGGAGGGATTATTCACTATGTTTACTGTCCCTCCAGGACTATACAGGTCACATATACTTCAAAGATAAATCAAGGTTATCATTGGCTAATAATTCTCCTACTAGATAAAGCTGGCAAATTGAAGCTGTTCATTAAGGCCCTCCGGGGCCGAGGTGCCTAGTCTAAAAATCCATTTTGTTTCCTTTTGGAGAACACACCTATCCCAGTCACCACCCCGTTTCGGTCTGGGGACGACATCAATACCCACAAAACGGATGGCAGAAGGGTTGCCACCATGTTTAGCCCAGATGTGTCTGGCTAGGGGCTTGTCCCTCTTGTGTTCGATGTCGCCAAGGTGGTCTCCAATTCTTCGCCTGAATTCTCGGATCGTTTTCCCCACATATTCCAAGCCACAATTGCAGGTAGCTTTGTAAATCACTCCTTGAGTGCGACAATTTATGAAATGGCGTATTTCAAAGTTTCTGTCCAGCACCATACTTCTAAACGTTTTCCCAACTTCCAGGTAGCGGCATGCTATGCATTTAGAGCATCTAAAGCAGCCCTTCACCTCCCTGGACAGCCAATTGGTTTCCTGGTGTCGTTCGAAGTGGCTGTGCACCAGCCTATCACCAAGAGATCTCCCTTTTTTGTAGGTGATCAGAGGTCGTTTAGGCAAGGAGGAACCCACATCTCTATCCATTAAAAGAATAGGCCAGTGATTCTCCAGTATTTTACGAATTTCAGTGGCTCCATTATTGAAAGTTGTGATGAAGCGAGAGAAAACATTCTGCTCCAATGGTCTCTCCCGGTCCATCAACAATTCCATTCTAGGGGTATTTTTCGCTTCATTATAAGCTCTTTTCAGTATCTCCCCAGGGTAGCCCCTCTCTTTAAAGCGGTCACGGAGCTCCCTTGATTGGCTCTCAAAGACCCTTTTATCTGAACAGTTCCTCCGTAAACGGAGGAACTGTCCCTTGGGGATCCCTCTCCTCATGTGGAAGGGATGACTGCTCTCCCACATGAGGAGAGAGTTGGTGGCAGTGGGCTTACGGTAAGTAGAGGTGGAGATCTCGCCACTCCCACTTTTTTGGATGAGAATGTCCAGGAAGGGGAGATTGTCTTCCCCAATGACATGTGTAAAGGTCAGCCCCACATCGTTTTGATTAAGGCCCGCTACATAGTTAGACAGTTCCATCCTCGACCCTGTCCATACAATCAGTATGTCATCTATGTAGCGGGCCCATATCTCAAATTTGGACGTAGAGTCTTCCATTTCTTCCACAAAAATCCGCGTCTCCTCCCACCAACCCAGGAGCAAATTGGCATAAGAGGGAGCACATGGGCTCCCCATAGCCGTGCCCCTGAGTTGGTGGTAGATCCGCCCATCGAAGGTGAAGATATTTCTCGTCAAGCAAAACTCCAAGAGCCTCAGGACGAATCTGTTATGCTCCCTGAACTGACAGCCCCGCGTATTCAGAAAGTACTCCACCGCCTCAAGTCCCTTGGCATGGGGAATAGAGGAGTAGAGGGCCTCAACGTCCACACTTCCAAGAAGGGTGCCCTCACTAACTGATATACCATCTAGTTTCCTCAGTAAGTCTGGTGTATCTTTCACAAATGAGGGTAGGGCTGCAACAAATGGTTTGAGAATTTTATCCAAGTATATACCACAATTTTGGGTCAGATTGTTAATCCCAGAAACTATTGGCCTACCCTTCAAAGGGCAAAGGCCCTTATGAACCTTTGGTAGGCAATAGAAGGTCGCCATTGTTGGTTCTTTTGGGAGAAGAAAGTCATACTCAGTTTTACTGATTACTTCAGACAAAAGGCCATCATCCAGGATACCTTTAAGTTCGCTCAGATACCGACCTGTCGGATTGGCAGGAAGTCTCTCGTAACCAGTCCTGTCATTCAGGATCTTGGTACACATATCAGCATACTGGTCAGCATCCATGACAACCACATTGCCCCCTTTATCCGAGGGTTTGATGACAATGTGGTTGTCATGTTCCAATTCTCTCAAAACCCCCATCTCTTCCTTCGTGAGATTATAAGGTGTATAGAGAGTGGATTGAGAGATAGATCTAATTTCACGAGTGACAAGTTCCTCAAAAACATCAATTGCCGATTGATCCCCAGAGGGGGGAGGAAATTTCGTGCTCTTGTTTTTTAGATCGGTAAAAGGTCCCCTACCCTGGAGACTGGGGTCGATGGTACCGATACTTTCCAGTAGGCGTATATCTGGTAAAAGGTCAGGTGGAATATCAAGATCCTGACAAAGTCTGGTATCCTGACGTAAAAAATGTTTCCTCCACCTGACCTTTCGTAGAAAAAGATTCAGATCTTTAATGGCTTCAAAGGTGTCGAAATTAGAGGTGGGGACAAAGGATAACCCCCTCTTGAGGAGATTAACCTCCATGCTGCCCAGAGTTTTTTTGGACAGGTTAATAACCTGTACACTGGAGATTAACTCCTGGGCTGCTGGAGCCGGTTCCTGAGGGGATAGGGTTCTAAAAAAGGACTCAGTGATGGAATACCTCCCCTATCACCGGATCTAGAGCCTCTTCTTCCCCTCCCTCTCCCCCTTCCTCTATTCCTGTTACCCCTCTGTCTCCTATAGTTATCACTATCCGAAAAGTCAGTATCTGTGGAGGATGGCTCACATTCAGTCAGCTGGCCAGGCAACTGGTTAGTAACTACCTGGTACGCCCGATTGTCTTTAAAATCGGAGTAATCCCTCATATACTGCTTATGCTTCCTCTCTTTTAATCTATATTGGAAACGTTCCAATTCGTCCTTCAGTTTATTCTCTTTGGTGGTAAAATCAGATTCACCTGAGAACTTTTTGGTTATGTCAATGCTTTCCTTCAATCTATCATCCAGCTGGGAGAGATTAGCTCGTTCCTCCTCCAACATCAATTGCATCAACCGTATTGAGCTATTGGTTGCTTCTCTCTCCCAGTTGGTGACAAAATCTGGATTTCTGTACCTAGAACCCGCCGTAAGGTGAATACGGAGGCCACGTGGAACTATGCCTGCTTTAATGTAGCTCTCCAAACTCTTCACCTCCCACCAAGACACCACCTGGTCCTTGTACACCTGTGTAAGTTCCTTGAATGCCACTCCATAGGAGGGAGTATATCTCTTTTGTACAAATCCTTGATCAGAAAATATTTGTTGTGCTTCAGCCAACCAATCCTCGGTATTCAATCCAGTAGTCAAAAAACCAGCCATACCTCGTTTCAAAATAGTAATATTAATAACAGCAAAACTCAACAGAGCAGGCCACTTATCAATTAATCGTGGATATAGCAAAATAAGAGGCTAAAATTTAACTTTTAATTCTAAAATATTAAAAGCCCAAGGGGATACATGTAACCATGAAACTCAAGTGCTCTAGAATGTAAAATGATAACTTATCAAAGCACAAGAGTCAATGATGTATAACAAACATAACAAAAAAACACAATATACATAAATCATAAATTGAGTAGATTATATCCACCCGTGGGACAGTGGTCCATGTGATAGGGAAGAAAAAATAATCAAAAAAACTCAATATACCTAAATTAAGAGCTAGATATCGGTCCTCAATGGAAAAGACCAATACAAATATTATTGCTCAGTATACATATAAATGAGAACAATCTCACCCATGTTCGGTGGTCTAGGGCAAAACAGGATCTCCTCCGTGTTGGTCCTCTTTGTGTCGTCAGGTTGTCACTGACCCTACATGAACTCAGGAGATAAATCAAAACCTGTTGCCCAAACTTCCGTCCTAACAAGGACAGACCACAGCTGGCCCTCTCTATATACCCCTACACTGATCCTATCCACGTCCCGACGCGTTTCGTCGTACAAGACTCATCAGGGGACTCCAGTGTATAGATAGAGGCCAGAGGTCCTAAGCCCTCGCTCCCAGAATAACATGAGGGAACCAGAGCCACAGTGACAAAGGGTATATAAATGATAATGGTCCAATCAATGTTGTGGATCAACATTGATTGGACCATTATCATTTATATACCCTTTGTCACTGTGGCTCTGGTTCCCTCATGTTATTCTGGGAGCGAGGGCTTAGGACCTCTGGCCTCTATCTATACACTGGAGTCCCCTGATGAGTCTTGTACGACGAAACGCGTCGGGACGTGGATAGGATCAGTGTAGGGGTATATAGAGAGGGCCAGCTGTGGTCTGTCCTTGGTAGGACGGAAGTTTGGGCAACAGGTTTTGATTTATCTCCTGAGTTCATGTAGGGTCAGTGACAACCTGACGACACAAAGAGGACCAACACGGAGGAGATCCTGTTTTGCCCTAGACCACCGAACATGGGTGAGATTGTTCTCATTTATATGTATACTGAGCAATAATATTTGTATTGGTCTTTTCCATTGAGGACCGATATCTAGCTCTTAATTTAGGTATATTGAGTTTTTTTGATTATTTTTTCTTCCCTATCACATGGACCACTGTCCCACGGGTGGATATAATCTACTCAATTTATGATTTATGTATATTGTGTTTTTTTGTTATGTTTGTTATACATCATTGACTCTTGTGCTTTGATAAGTTATCATTTTACATTCTAGAGCACTTGAGTTTCATGGTTACATGTATCCCCTTGGGCTTTTAATATTTTAGAATTAAAAGTTAAATTTTAGCCTCTTATTTTGCTATATCCACGATTAATTGATAAGTGGCCTGCTCTGTTGAGTTTTGCTGTTATTAATATTACTATTTTGAAACGAGGTATGGCTGGTTTTTTGACTACTGGATTGAATACCGAGGATTGGTTGGCTGAAGCACAACAAATATTTTCTGATCAAGGATTTGTACAAAAGAGATATACTCCCTCCTATGGAGTGGCATTCAAGGAACTTACACAGGTGTACAAGGACCAGGTGGTGTCTTGGTGGGAGGTGAAGAGTTTGGAGAGCTACATTAAAGCAGGCATAGTTCCACGTGGCCTCCGTATTCACCTTACGGCGGGTTCTAGGTACAGAAATCCAGATTTTGTCACCAACTGGGAGAGAGAAGCAACCAATAGCTCAATACGGTTGATGCAATTGATGTTGGAGGAGGAACGAGCTAATCTCTCCCAGCTGGATGATAGATTGAAGGAAAGCATTGACATAACCAAAAAGTTCTCAGGTGAATCTGATTTTACCACCAAAGAGAATAAACTGAAGGACGAATTGGAACGTTTCCAATATAGATTAAAAGAGAGGAAGCATAAGCAGTATATGAGGGATTACTCCGATTTTAAAGACAATCGGGCGTACCAGGTAGTTACTAACCAGTTGCCTGGCCAGCTGACTGAATGTGAGCCATCCTCCACAGATACTGACTTTTCGGATAGTGATAACTATAGGAGACAGAGGGGTAACAGGAATAGAGGAAGGGGGAGAGGGAGGGGAAGAAGAGGCTCTAGATCCGGTGATAGGGGAGGTATTCCATCACTGAGTCCTTTTTTAGAACCCTATCCCCTCAGGAACCGGCTCCAGCAGCCCAGGAGTTAATCTCCAGTGTACAGGTTATTAACCTGTCCAAAAAAACTCTGGGCAGCATGGAGGTTAATCTCCTCAAGAGGGGGTTATCCTTTGTCCCCACCTCTAATTTCGACACCTTTGAAGCCATTAAAGATCTGAATCTTTTTCTACGAAAGGTCAGGTGGAGGAAACATTTTTTACGTCAGGATACCAGACTTTGTCAGGATCTTGATATTCCACCTGACCTTTTACCAGATATACGCCTACTGGAAAGTATCGGTACCATCGACCCCAGTCTCCAGGGTAGGGGACCTTTTACCGATCTAAAAAACAAGAGCACGAAATTTCCTCCCCCCTCTGGGGATCAATCGGCAATTGATGTTTTTGAGGAACTTGTCACTCGTGAAATTAGATCTATCTCTCAATCCACTCTCTATACACCTTATAATCTCACGAAGGAAGAGATGGGGGTTTTGAGAGAATTGGAACATGACAACCACATTGTCATCAAACCCTCGGATAAAGGGGGCAATGTGGTTGTCATGGATGCTGACCAGTATGCTGATATGTGTACCAAGATCCTGAATGACAGGACTGGTTACGAGAGACTTCCTGCCAATCCGACAGGTCGGTATCTGAGCGAACTTAAAGGTATCCTGGATGATGGCCTTTTGTCTGAAGTAATCAGTAAAACTGAGTATGACTTTCTTCTCCCAAAAGAACCAACAATGGCGACCTTCTATTGCCTACCAAAGGTTCATAAGGGCCTTTGCCCTTTGAAGGGTAGGCCAATAGTTTCTGGGATTAACAATCTGACCCAAAATTGTGGTATATACTTGGATAAAATTCTCAAACCATTTGTTGCAGCCCTACCCTCATTTGTGAAAGATACACCAGACTTACTGAGGAAACTAGATGGTATATCAGTTAGTGAGGGCACCCTTCTTGGAAGTGTGGACGTTGAGGCCCTCTACTCCTCTATTCCCCATGCCAAGGGACTTGAGGCGGTGGAGTACTTTCTGAATACGCGGGGCTGTCAGTTCAGGGAGCATAACAGATTCGTCCTGAGGCTCTTGGAGTTTTGCTTGACGAGAAATATCTTCACCTTCGATGGGCGGATCTACCACCAACTCAGGGGCACGGCTATGGGGAGCCCATGTGCTCCCTCTTATGCCAATTTGCTCCTGGGTTGGTGGGAGGAGACGCGGATTTTTGTGGAAGAAATGGAAGACTCTACGTCCAAATTTGAGATATGGGCCCGCTACATAGATGACATACTGATTGTATGGACAGGGTCGAGGATGGAACTGTCTAACTATGTAGCGGGCCTTAATCAAAACGATGTGGGGCTGACCTTTACACATGTCATTGGGGAAGACAATCTCCCCTTCCTGGACATTCTCATCCAAAAAAGTGGGAGTGGCGAGATCTCCACCTCTACTTACCGTAAGCCCACTGCCACCAACTCTCTCCTCATGTGGGAGAGCAGTCATCCCTTCCACATGAGGAGAGGGATCCCCAAGGGACAGTTCCTCCGTTTACGGAGGAACTGTTCAGATAAAAGGGTCTTTGAGAGCCAATCAAGGGAGCTCCGTGACCGCTTTAAAGAGAGGGGCTACCCTGGGGAGATACTGAAAAGAGCTTATAATGAAGCGAAAAATACCCCTAGAATGGAATTGTTGATGGACCGGGAGAGACCATTGGAGCAGAATGTTTTCTCTCGCTTCATCACAACTTTCAATAATGGAGCCACTGAAATTCGTAAAATACTGGAGAATCACTGGCCTATTCTTTTAATGGATAGAGATGTGGGTTCCTCCTTGCCTAAACGACCTCTGATCACCTACAAAAAAGGGAGATCTCTTGGTGATAGGCTGGTGCACAGCCACTTCGAACGACACCAGGAAACCAATTGGCTGTCCAGGGAGGTGAAGGGCTGCTTTAGATGCTCTAAATGCATAGCATGCCCCTACCTGGAAGTTGGGAAAACGTTTAGGAGTATGGTGCTGGACAGAAACTTTGAAATACGCCATTTCATAAATTGTCGCACTCAAGGAGTGATTTACAAAGCTACCTGCAATTGTGGCTTGGAATATGTGGGGAAAACGATCCGAGAATTCAGGCGAAGAATTGGAGACCACCTTGGCGACATCGAACACAAGAGGGACAAGCCCCTAGCCAGACACATCTGGGCTAAACATGGTGGCAACCCTTCTGCCATCCGTTTTGTGGGTATTGATGTCGTCCCCAGACCGAAACGGGGTGGTGACTGGGATAGGTGTGTTCTCCAAAAGGAAACAAAATGGATTTTTAGACTAGGCACCTCGGCCCCGGAGGGCCTTAATGAACAGCTTCAATTTGCCAGCTTTATCTAGTAGGAGAATTATTAGCCAATGATAACCTTGATTTATCTTTGAAGTATATGTGACCTGTATAGTCCTGGAGGGACAGTAAACATAGTGAATAATCCCTCCACTTATGTGAAATCCTGGATATGTGCACACTTGTAATATCTGGGTAACATGACTATCACCTTAATGTGTGACGAAAACTGATTACACTTAATAATGCTCATTTGGATGACTCATGTTGGGATGTGTGGTTATTCCTTGATAGGTGCACATGATAATGTGTCCCTTTTCATGTGTAAATGTACCCCCTCCATATATTGGGTTTTGCGTTTTCTATTGGGACAAGAGCACTGCGATTTACATCATGCCCCCATCTTGTGGATGGTGTGTTTTGTTCCTCTTTTTTTTGCTCTGAGTATGATGCTGGTAACCGATCCGGTGCACGGTATGTGTATCGGCTGGGGACTTGTCTCCCTACATGCATCCTGAGCGCTGGGAGTGTAGGGCGTGTCATCATGACTCGTGATCTCATGGAATGGGCGGTGGGGAGCTTTACGTGGACATGTTTCATTAGCCATTCCCATTGCCTTGTGATCGCGTTACCTCACTTCCGGTGGGCGGTTTGAATGCCGCCCTGTATCTTTGGCTTGGAGCGGGCACATTAGTGTGTAATAACGATCCCTCCCCTATTTTGACGTACTTCCGGTTTATCGTCGCGAGACCGGAAGTGCGTTGCTTGGATCCTTACGTGGACGCTGTTTGCGTTCCACTTGCACACGAGGTTGACACAGGAGGTGGCGTTATCATGGGACATCAATATGCACCACCTGCTTATCTGAATCACCACTGGTGAGTCTCCTAATTGATCCACAACATTGATTGGACCATTATCATTTATATACCCTTTGTCACTGTGGCTCTGGTTCCCTCATGTTATTCTGGGAGCGAGGGCTTAGGACCTCTGGCCTCTATCTATACACTGGAGTCCCCTGATGAGTCTTGTACGACGAAACGCGTCGGGACGTGGATAGGATCAGTGTAGGGGTATATAGAGAGGGCCAGCTGTGGTCTGTCCTTGTTAGGACGGAAGTTTGGGCAACAGGTTTTGATTTATCTCCTGAGTTCATGTAGGGTCAGTGACAACCTGACGACACAAAGAGGACCAACACGGAGGAGATCCTGTTTTGCCCTAGACCACCGAACATGGGTGAGATTGTTCTCATTTATATGTATACTGAGCAATAATATTTGTATTGGTCTTTTCCATTGAGGACCGATATCTAGCTCTTAATTTAGGTATATTGAGTTTTTTTGATTATTTTTTCTTCCCTATCACATGGACCACTGTCCCACGGGTGGATATAATCTACTCAATTTATGATTTATGTATATTGTGTTTTTTTGTTATGTTTGTTATACATCATTGACTCTTGTGCTTTGATAAGTTATCATTTTACATTCTAGAGCACTTGAGTTTCATGGTTACATGTATCCCCTTGGGCTTTTAATATTTTAGAATTAAAAGTTAAATTTTAGCCTCTTATTTTGCTATATCCATATTTACAATCTCTATATAATATTGGGTGATGAAAACAATGTCTGGACAGAGACGACCAAACAGATCAGTAAAGAATCAAATTTGTTACATATTTCCAAAAAATGTGCAAGTCACCAAATCTTTCAGTATTTAATTAGCATAAATCCAACAAAATGATGGCCAGTTATAGAGGGGGAATTAAAATATGATAAGATCATACTCACTGGCCATAGCTTTAAACTTTCAGAGTATTCAGAGAAATTTCTCATTTTTCAAATCTATAGTGTCACTTTATGAGGTAATATGCCTGGAATGCTTCAACATATTCCAGTGATTCTGAGACTTTTTTCATGTCACATTGTACGTCATATTTGTTGTAAATTTAGGTAGATAAGATATGCATTTATTTATGAATATATTTAAATTTGAGAAAAAAATGAGAAACTTTTGTTATTTCCAAACTTATTTTTTATGCCCTTATACTACAGAGTATTATCAGACAATAGTTATGTAATAAATAACATTTCCCATATGTCTGCTTTACATCTGAATAATTTTTCAAATGCTGTTTTATTTTGTTAGCATGTTAGAAGAGTTTAAAGTTTAGCAGCAATTTCTCACTTTTTCAAGAAATTTACAAAACCTGTTTCTTTAGGGACTTATTTGAGTTTAAATGGACTTTGAGGAGCCAATACATGCAAACTCCCCAAAAGTGATAGCATTTTAAAAAGTGTACCACTTTAATACAGTGGAATCTTGGATTATGAGCATAATTGGTTCCGGTAGTGCGTTCTTAAACAAAGTTACTCTTATATCAAAGCAAATTTTCTCATAGGAAATAATTGAAACACTGACAATTCGTTCCACAACCCAAAAATATTGACTGTATTTATAGAAACTTATTACAGTAATACAAAATAATGTACAGTGAAAAACATATAAAACAAATGAAAAAACACGTTTGCTTACAATACACTGCTCTATATAATCTACACTATAGAGAGAAAAATGATGTATAAATATGACAACCTTTATTCTATTACAGTACACAAATAACACACCCCAAATCTATTCTCCCCAAAATAAGGGCAGAAAGAACCCAAATGTGAGGTAGGAATACTGCACAGGCAATTAGATTACAGTACAAGCAATGTGCTGTACAGGTTAGCAGAAAGTACAATACTATATCCACAAATGCAAACTGATAGACATGTTATACAGTATATACTGTACTGTACAATGGTATACTGTATTCACTATACAGTACCTATGTACAGAAAGTTACCTCCAGAGCAGGTCAGAGCGCAGTGAAAGGACAGAACCAGACGTGTGCACGGTGAGTGTTTGCTCTTCTTGCAAATTGTTGCTCTTAAACCAAGTTACAAATTTTTAAAAAGCTTTGCTTGTCTTGCAAAATGCTCTCAAACCAAGTTATTCTTAATCCAAGATTCCACTGTACTTCAGAACTGCTGTCAGGAAACGTTTAACCCACCAGGTGCTTCACAGGAATTAATGCAAAGTGCAATGAAAATAATTGTAATGTTTCCTTTAAAATGTTGCTTTAGCTCCAATTTTTTCACTTTTACCAGGGATAGCATGAGAAAATGGACCACTCAATTTGTTAAATAGATTCTTCTGAACATGCTGATATCCCAAATAAGGTCAGACACCTCTGTTTGGACAGACTGCAGAGCTTAGAAGGGAAGGAGCACCATTTAAATTTTGGAACACAAATTTGGCTTAAATAGATTTTGGGCCCCATGTCACATTTGTGAAACAACTGAAAATATGTCTTATATTCTAGGTTCTTCAAAGTAGCCACCTTTTGCTTTGATTGCTGCTTTCCACACTCTTTGCATTCTCTTGATAAGCCTCAAGAGGTAGTCACCGGAAACGGTTTTCCAACAGTCTTGAAGGAGTTCCCAGAGATGCTTAGCACTTGTTGTTGGCCCTTTTGCCTTCACTCTGTGGTCCAGCTCGCCCCAAACCATCTCGATTGGGTTCAGGTTTGGTGACTATGGAGACCAGGTCATCTGGCGTAGCACCCCATCACTCTCCTTTTTAGTCAAATAGCCCTTACATAGCATGGTGGTGTGTTTGGGGTCATTATCCTGTTGAAAAATAAATGATGGTCCAACTAAATGCAAACCTGATGAAATAGCACACCGCTCCAAGATGCTGTGGTAGGCATGCTGGTTCTGTATGCCTTTAATTTTGAATAAATCCCCAACAGTGTCACCAGCAAAGCACCCCCACAAGATCACACCTCCTTTTCCATGCTTCACGGTGGGAACCAGCCATGTTGAGTCCATCCGTTCACCTTTTCTACAAAGACTTGGTGGTCGGATCCAAAGATCTCAAATTTGGACTCATCAGACCAAAGCACAGATTTCCACTGGTCTAATGTCCATTCCTTGTGTTCCTTAGCCCAAACAAGTCTCTTCTCCTTGTTGCCTGTCCTTAGCAGTGGTTTCCTAGCAGCTATTTTACCTTGAAGGCCTGCTGCACAAAGTCTCCTCTTAACAGTTGCTCTAGAGATGAGAAGGTGTGTCCAAACTTTTGGTCTGTATGGTATATACACACACATATATATATATATATATATATATATATATATATATATATATATATAAATATATATGTTTTTAATGTTTTCTTTAAAATGTTGCTTTAGCCCAAATTTTTTTCACTTTTACCAGGGATAGCATGAGAAAGTGGACCACTCAATTTGTTAAACAGATTCTTCTGAACACACTGATATCCCTAAAAAGGTCAGACACCTCTGTTTGGACAAAAGGCAGAGCTCAGAAGGGAAGAAGCACAAGCATACCATTTGAAGTTTGGAAGACAAATTTGGCTGAAATACATTGTGGGCACTTTGTCGCATTTGCAAGGCCCATAAGGTATCTAAACTGCAGAAACCCCCTAAAAGTGATTCCATTTTGGAAACTACACCATTCAATGATATTATCCAGGGCTTTAGTGAGGATTTTGAACCCACAGGCACTACACAGGATTTGATAAATTAGGTCATCATATAGAAATATTTCAATTTGTTTTAGCCCAAATGTTTTCCACGTTTGCAAGCGGTAAAGCGGGCTTTACACGCTACGAGATCGCTACAGCGATCTCGTTGGGTTCACGGATTTTGTGACGCACATCCGGCCGCTGTAGCGATCTCGTTGTTGTTTGATTCCTAGGAGCGATTTTGGATCGTTGCAAAAACGTCCAAAATCGCTCCTCGTTGACATGGGGGTCCATTCTCAAATATCGCTGCTGTCGCGTGGGCGAAGTTGATCCTCGTCCCTGTGGCAGCACACATTTTTACGTGTGACGCCGCAGGAACGAGGAACCTCTCCATACCTGCCACACGCCAGCAATGAGGAAGAAAGGAGGTGGGCGGGATGTTCGTCCCACTCATCTCCGCCCCTCCGCTTTGATTGGCCGGCCGCTTAGTGACGTCGCGGTGACGTCGCTGTGATGCCGAACGTCCCTCCCCTTTGAGGGAGGGATTGTTTGGCAGTCACAGCGACGACGACGACCAGGTAAGTGCATGTGACGCTGCCGTCGCGATAATGTTCGCTGCGACAGCGATCACCAAATATCGGCATAACGATAGGGGCGGATGATATCACGCTCGCCGTCACTAGCATCAGCTAGCAATGTCGCAGCGTGTTAAGCCCGCTTAACATGAAAAAATGGAACACTGAGCTTCTTCTGAGTTTCTTTCTTCTATACCCCACATGCAGTGAAAACATCTGTTTCGACAAAAGGCTGGGCTCAGAAGAGAAGAGCACCAGAGCACCATTTGAGGTTTGGAAGACAAATTTGGCTGAAATAGATTGTAGTCACTATGTTGAATTTGCAAGGCCCATAAGGTAACTAAGCAGCAGAAGCCCCTACAAGTGACCCCATTTTGGAAACTACACTCCTCAAAGATTTCATCCAAGGGTATAGTGAGAATTTTTAACTTATAGGTACTATACAGTATTTGATAACATTATGTCGTTAAAAATAAATATTTAATTTTTTCACAAAAATGTTCTTTTAGTCTCAATTTTTTTCACTTTTTCAAGAGGTAATATAAAAATTGGACCACTCAGTTTGTTAACCACATGGGCAATACCCACATGTAGTTAAAAGGTTCTGTATGTACAAACATCCGAGCTTGGAATGAAATCAGCACCATTTGAAATTTGGAACACAACTTTGGCTGAAATATTTTGTGGCCACCATCTTGCACTTGCAGGTGCCTAAAAAGCAAAATATCCCGTAAACTGACACAAATTTTGGAAACTACACCCCTCAATCATTTTATAGAGTGAAGATTTACAACCCACAGGTACTACATAGAATTTGATAACATAAGGTTGTTCTATAAAAATATTTAATTTTTTTCACTAAAATGTTGTTTTAACACTAATTTTTGTTTCTTTTTCAAGAAATAACATGAAAAAATGGACCACCGAGTTGGTTGCTCACCTTCTTCTGAGAGTTGTGATGCCCTACATCTACACATAAAGTTCTATTTGGAGAAGCAGAGCTCAGAATGGAAGAAGCACAATTTGTATTTTTGAACGCAAATTTCCTGAAATAGATTGAGAGCGCCATATCGCATTTGCAGGGTTCTTGATATGACAAAACAGCACAAACCCCCAGAACTGACCCCAATTTGTAAACGGTACCCCTTACAGAATTAATATAAGGGTGTGATTAGTCTTTTGAGTCCACATTTTATTCAAGAATTAGTTCAAAATCAGTGTGAAAATATCAGATTTCATTTTTTTTTTACAAAAGTGTCATTTTTAGAACTATTTTTTCATAAATAGTAGTGAGAGCTGAAGAAATAGACCCCAACCTTTATGAAGCTAATCCTCCTTTGATGAAATTTAACTGCATAAAGCCCACTTTACACGTTGCAATTAGTTGTACAATCGTATTTGCGATGTGACACGCCCAGGTTGCATACGGGATCTATGAGATTTCACGTTGGTCGTTCATTTGCTGTCACACGAGCGTTAGTAGTCTATGTTAAATTGATCAATTTTGTGTGTGATCCTTTAGATCATGTGATCTGTGACGTATGCATTGGGCACCTTTTTTTTTTTTTTATTTATTGACTTGCCAAGCGTGTGTAATGTGTAGGGATGCGTTTTTACTATGTCATCTGCCATTCAGCTCTGCTACATGGCTGCTAACAGCAGACACAGACAGCCATGTAGCAGAGCTGAATGGCAGATGACAGCAGACACAGACAGAGCCGCACTGTCAGAATGAACTCGGGTGAACTTCACCCGACTTCATTGTCATGCTGCGGCTCTGTCTGTGTCGCGTCCTGATTAGCAGTCACCAGTGAAGGACTCACCGGTGACCGCTAATCTCCTAAGTTACTGAAGTTAGCAGCCCTCTCTCATATACTCACCAATCCCCGATCCCCGGCGCTGCACGGCGTTCACACTGCTCCGGCGGCTTTTACTGTTTTGAAAAAGCCGGCCGCCCATTAAACAATCTGGTATTCCCTGCTTTCCCCGCCCACCGGCGCCTATGATTGGTTACAGTGAGACACGCCCCCACTCTGAGTGACAGGTGTCACACTGCACCCAATCACAGCAGCCGGTGGGCGTGTCTATACTGTGTAGTGAAATAAATAATTAAATAATTAAAAAAAACGGCGTGCGGTTCCCCCCAATTTTAAAACCAGCCAGATAAAGCCATACGGCTGAAGGCTGGTATTCTCAGGATGGGGAGCTCCACGTTATGGGGAGCCCCCCAGCCTAACAATATCAGCCAACAGCCGCCCAGAATTGCCGCATACATTATATGCGACAGTTCTGGGACTGTACCCGGCTCTTCCCGATTTACCCTGGTGCGTTGGCAAATCGGGGTAATAAGGAGTTATTTGGCAGCCCCAAAGCAGGGAATACCAGATTGTTTAATGGGCGGCCGGCTTTTTCAAAACAGTAAAAGCCGCCGGAGCAGTGTGAATGCCGTGCAGCGCCGGGGATCGGGGATCGGTGAGTATATGAGAGAGGGGGATAGACTGACATGGACAGAGAGTGAGGGACAGAGATAGTGACCGACTGACAGAGATTAGTGAATGACAGACATTGTGAGGCGCTTCAGAACGCAGCTTTTCAGCTGCACTCTGAAGCGGACCTTTTTTAAGCTGCGGTGCAGAGCGCACACCTGCGCACATAGCATCAGACACCAAAATCGTATGAGGGATGTCACACGTTACAATTCACTAGGTTCGTGCAACAAAACGCTCAATTCTAGAGAATGATACGATGTGTTTGCGATCAACGGTTTTGCGTTCAATCCTGATCGCAAGTAGATGTCACACGCAGATAACTCACAAACGATGCCGGATGTGCGTCACTTACAACTTGACCCCAACGACAGATTGTGAGATATATTGAAGCGTGTGTAGCGGGCTTTTGTATAATTTAACTGAATGATTGGGCCAAGATGTGTTATTTCATAAGATCAGGAAAAAATTGCATTGAAATGAAAGACAATATGTTTCAAAATAGAGGAGTGTAAAAAGAATGTTGCAAATCTGAGGATATTCACAGGATAAAAGAACATCCAAGGCTGCCTCTTTTACAGAATATTTCAAAAGATAGTGTGCGACAGTATATGTGGACAGTTTTATCAGGTGTAATGGGTTTTATCATTCCTGAATAAAACAATAAGAAAGCCCATTCTCTAAAGACCAAGAACAGCTCGTGTATTAGGCATCCTCAATGAAAAGCACCACGTCTGTAACACCGAACAGTTGAAAGAATAAGAATAACTGCTTTAGATGGCAGAGAATAGTCATAAACTGGAGAAAAAAAACAAAATGCTCTCTTTTTTTTGTATTCAAATTGATAAGTGGGCAATGATGAATTAAAAAGTGTATAAAAAATGACAGAAGGTGGCAACAGTAATAACAAAAAATAAATCCAGCTATTCTAAGGATGTGTGGTAGCTGCATAAACATTACATTTTTACTCCCTAATGAAGAGTCCTTGTTTATCAGGACATGTCTCACAATGGCAAATTGTTTCCCTTCTAACTTCATCTTTGTTACACATCCTGTATCTTTTTTGGGTTTGTGATTTTTTGGTTGTTGGTGGCACTTATCAGAGAAAATGCTGACCGATGTCACTTATGCTGGTCTCACTAGATAATTCTCAGCCCACCCTCCCTTGATCTCCAAATATCAGATGTTTTATTATTTTTTTCATGGAACTCAACATAAGATCCCTTGCTTCCAGTTTTTCAGTGCAACACAACAGCATTAAAAAGGGCCACTTGTATTTAGTGGACCACACGTTTTTTGTACCATACACGTGACTTGCAAATGATTTTGTAAGGCTGCAGTATCTGGTCTACAAGCTACCCATAAATTTATTGCAAGTCTGTACATAGACAGGCATCCGGACACTAGAACTTGCCTTGTGTATGTAAATTTGACTGCTTTTGTCAGCAAGAATTGATGTTAAAATGAGGACATCTTTCTGGTCACAAAATTTGACATGAAGCAGATTCTCATTTCACCTGAGTTTCTTTGTGACAAGTGTTTTTGGCAATGCTCTTAGATTTCGGCATATGGTGCCACAGGGCGCTGTTTTCTTTGCAGAGAAGCATCTGGGGTAGGCATCTAAAATAGTTCCCTATGTGCCAGTTATACCCCTTATCTGAAAGGGGAAGCATCAGGTCTCAGACAATTTTCTCATCCACATAAATATTATTTTCAGGGGAATATATGTAGAAACATTTATCCTTAAAATTATTCATCAGGGTCAATCTGAGTTTTCAGGGATTACGTACAGTTGAAACCAGACGTTTATATACACTATCTAAAAACACACTTGTATGTTTTTCTCACTCTCTGACATGAAATCAGAATAAATCTTTCCCGTTTTAGGTCAGTTAGGATTACTAAAATTATTTATATTTGCCAAATGCCAGAATAGTGAGAGAGAGAATGTTTGAAGGCATTTTTATTACTTCCTGCAATGTGCAATACAGGGTAATATTGTGGTACCTCGTTAGCCAGAAAAATCAATTAAAATACTATGTCCCAAGAATGACAAAAGTATATTAGGAGTGATACCTTTATAGGCTAATATATATATTATATATAATTTTTCTTGTTAACCTATAAAGGTATCACTCCTAATATACTTTTGTCATTCTTGGGACATAGTATTTCAATTATTACTTCCTGAAAAGTCAAAATTTACATACATTTCAATAGTATTTGGTACCATTGCTCTTCAACTGTATGACTTGGATCAAAAGTTTTGGATAACCTTCCACAAGCTTCTCACAATAGTTGGTAGGAAGTTGGGTCCATTCCTCCTGACAGAACAGGTGTTACTGAGCAATGTTTGTAGGTCGCCTTGCTCGCACTTGCCTTTTCAACTTTGCCCATAAATTTTCAATAGAACTGAGATTAGAGTTTTGTGATAGCCACTCCAAAACATTGACTTTGTCATCCATAAGCCACTTTGTAACCAGTTTGGCAGTATGCTTCTGGTCAATGTCCATCTGGAAGACCCAAAGCTTTAAGTTCTTAGGGAAGTGCACCAGTCCCTCCTGCAAAACAACACCACAACATGATACTGTCACTCATGTGTCACAGTTTTGATGATGTTTTTAGGCTTCAAAGATTGTCCCATTTTCCTCCAAATGTAAAGATAGTCATTATGACCAAACAGTTCAATTTTAGTTTTAGCAGACCACAGGACATGTCTCAAAAATGTAAGGTCTTTGTTCTTGTGAGCATTTGCATACATTAATCTGGCTTTTTTATGTTTATTTTGGAGTAATGGCTTCTTTATGCCAGAGTGGCTTTTCAGCACATGTTAATACAGTACTTGTTTCACAGTGGATAATGACACAACCTTACCAGCTTCCGCTAGCATTTTCACAAGGTCTTTTGCTTTTGTTCTTGGGTTGATATGCACATATCTGACCAAAGCATGTTCATCTCTGGTACACAGAACCCATCTCCTTCCTGAGTGGTATGATTGCTGGATACTCCCATCTTGTTTGTACTAGCCTATAATTGTTTGTACAGATGAACGAGTCACCTTTTGGAAACTGAAAATTGCACTGAAGGATGACTTGTGAATTCCAGAGTTCTCTTCCTTTGATCATGGCTAATTTCTTTTAACTTTCCCATGATGCTACACAAAGTAGCAATATGTTTAATGTGTGCATTAAAAAACTTCCACAATTGTGTCTCTAAAGCCCGCTTTACATGCTACAAAATATCTTACGATGTGTCAGCGGGGTCACGTCATAAGTGACGCACATCCGGCATCATAAGTTACATTGTAGCATGTAACATCTACGTGCGATTGCGATTGAACATTAAAACGTTCATCGCATACACGTCGTTGAATCCTGAAGAATTGCACGTCGGGTTGTTCAATGTTCCCGAGGCAGCACACATCGCAGTGTGTGACACCCCGGGAACATTGAACAGATCTTACCTGCATCCCGCGGCTCCAGCCGGCAATGCGGAAGGAAAGAGGTGGGCGGGATGTTTACGTCCCGCTCATCTCTGCCCCTCCGCTTCTATTGGCCGGCTGCCGCGTGACGTCGATGTGACGCCGAACGTTCCTCCCACTTCAGGAAGTGGACGTTCGCCGCCCACATCGAGGTTGCATGGACGGGTAAGTACGTGTGACAGGGGTTAATCGTTTGTGTGGCACGTTCAACAAATTGAACGTGCCGCACATATGATGGGGGCGTTGCAAATCATATCGTATGAAAATTGCACCGTGTAAAACAGTCTTAAGTAACTCAGATGTTGCCAATAAACCTATCAGAAACTTCGTAAAACATGACATCTTCATATGGGCTGTCCCATATTGTTTAAAAGCATAGTACTTTTAGTGAATGTGAATGTTTTCATAAAGTAATAAAAATTCCTTAAAACATTCTCGCTCTCATTATTCTGACATTTGGCATATATAAATAATTTTGGTAATTGTAATTGACCTAAAACGGGAAATGTTTATTCTGATTTCATGTCCGATAGGGAGAAAAACATGTGTGTGTCTTTTTAGATAGTATATGTAAAGTTATGGTTTTAACTGTACTTAGTTATGACTGGCCACTACTCATGACGTGCTAGGTACATCATTGATCATTTATGACTTGCCTATGTAATACACTTAATTTTATACATCTGTCCCAGCAGAGTCGATGGGCTTGACTACCTTCACTTCACTTCACTTATGCCTGCATCCTTTTGAAGTAATCCAAATCAGAGTTTCCAGGTAACCCGCAAACTCCTGTTAATTCATCAGATCATATATTTTGAGTCAGGTCAGGTGCTTGGGTAAAAAGTAGCATTCTTCATGTGACAATGACTATCACAGCAAGAAATCAGCACTGCAGAACATAAAAGCACCAGTCAGGCACACTGTCAAGTGTCGCGGGCGGGGAGGGAGCCGTCGCTGCTGCGCTCTCGCTGGCGCTCGGGTCCGGCGCTGCTGCTGCTGCTCGGTGGCTCGAGCGGTGGGCCGGATCCGGGGACTCGAGCGTCGCTCCTCGCCCGTGAGTGAAAGGGGTGGTTTGGTTTGGGGATTTGGTCCGTGACGCCCACCACGGTTTGTGGTGAAGGTGGGCACCACCGCTGCTGGTGACGGGGATCCCGGGAGCGTTGTTAGGGAGCAGCTGAGATGTTTTCCCCCTCCGTGGGTAGGGGGTTGGTGGTCCCGGGGCCCGGTTGAGGTGACGGGGAAGCAGGGCTGGCAAGGTGCAGGGTCGCTTGGACTGCGCAGCGCAGTGCCAGTCGGCACGGTAGTACTCACTCAGCCACAAATGGATGCAAAGTCTCTGGTAAAACAAACGGCTGGATGGACGGGTCCCGCAGCCGGCTGCTGTGGTTTCTCCCGGACGGTTGGTGGTGGCTGCCTTTCCTTGCACCTTTTGTGTATCTTCGGTCCCGATGGCTTCCCATCGGTAACCCGCTCCCCAGCATGTGTATGGGCCGGAGGAGCCCTTTTGCCTGCAGGCTCTGGCCCTGGGAACTCTAGCTGTGGCGGTAGCTGTATTTCCCTTGTGCTGGTTGGACGGTTGCCTTCAATCGGGTCTTGGCTGTTTGGAAACCCCTGGGGTTCCGGTCACTAACGGATTTGACCTGTTTAACGGCGACTCCAAGCCTGGTCGGGGTCCGCAGGCCCTGCCGGTTTGTGCTGGCTTCACTTCGCTCCCCGGTTCGGTACCGGTGGGCCACCGCCCGTCCCCGGTCCTACGGTTCCGCGTTGATCTGCCTCTCCTGCAGACGGCCACCACCGTCTGCCAACCTTGCTCTCGGTGCCCGGGCCACGTACCCGGACACAGTCAGTTTGCTCCTCTTCTACCACTTCCCTAACTCAACTCCAACTCAACACTTAACTCGAGCTCTGCCCGAGCTTAACTAACTTCCTTCTCCCGCCTCCGGGACTGTGAACTCCTCAGTGGGTGGGGCAACTGCCTGGCTCCACCCCACCTGGTGTGGACATTAGCCCCTGGAGGGCGGCAACAAGGATTTGTGTCTAACTGATGTGCCTATCTCGGGGTGGGGGGTGTTGTGTTGTAGTCCCTGTGATGACCTGGCTAGTCCAGGGCACCACATTCCCCCTTGGTTAAATGCAGACCGTCCACGGGCTGCCCGTCCATCACCGGTTTTATTTTTAACTGAAAAAGGTAGAAAAACATATGAAAAACATTCAACAAAGCATTTTTATGGATCTTCCCTTAACGGGAGGCACGGTACTTTAACGTTACAACACATTTTTATTAATAACGGTTGGCTTCCGCTCTCCCACTCAAACAACCTGGCCCTGATGCTGCCCCTTAGAAGTGGGCAGCACCCCTTGACCCCACTCCAGATCCAGGCTGCCCAAGCGGGAACGGGTACGGTGTTTCGCACCCTACGGTCACTTCAGGGGATCTCACGTCCAGGGGGACCCCTGATTCCCGGAGGATGGCCACCGGTCCAGGTGGTGGCCGGGCACCAGCCTACTCTGCTGCAGGCCCTTCCTTCAATCTGCCTCTCCAGAGGCGGCAACGGAAACATGCCAACATATTTACATTTCCACTAGTTTGTGGGTGCCCTGCTAGTTCTCAGGCATGTCCATAAGTAGTTTCTTATGTACGGTACAAAGGGTCCCTACGGGGACAACCCACCGGCAACGGTCGGGTCAATCAAAATCAACAATCAGGTGACATCTTCAGTTTTGATTACTTTCATTATTCATTTACTTATTCACACACTCAACGTATCACACCCCTAAATGGTAGTTTCCCTGTACCTAAGCGGGGGTCGACCTAGGTTGGGACGTGTGGACCTTCGGGGCCCAATGTCAGTGGTGACAGGCAGTGGAGCAGAGGGAACAACTGGTTCCTCTTCCCGTCTATCGTGTGGGGCAGGCGGAGACATAGGGAATCTGGGTAAAGGTGCATCCCTGGGCACTGGCTCATCGTTGACTACTTTCATCTCTTTTTCATCCACGGGTTGTGGGAACAGTATCACTGGAAGAATCACTGCACCGTTCTGCGTAGGCCAATCTGCCGGGAAATCGCCCATCATGGTGTGGATTACCCCTTTTTCCTTCTCCCCAGCCGGTCTGGGGACCGGAGCTTCAGTTGCCACCCTCAATAGTGGTGGGCACCTCTTCAGGTGGTCCCTGGAAACCGTGGCCACAGTCTTCCCCTGGTCACGACTGACCTGGTAGGCCTTCCCATTCTCCCATTCGGTGGGTTGTATAACATACGGGGTCTTCTCCCATTGATCATCCAGCTTAAGGGTTCTTCTCTTTCGCTTCAGTACTACATCCCCAGGCTGGAAGGGACCTGCAGGCGCCTTCCTGTTGAAGCACTGCTCCTGTTGTCCCCGACTCCGGCACAAGTTCTTTTCTACGTATTCTTGGACCTGTCAGTACTGCGCCCTTCGCCGAGTGTCCCATCCAGCAGTCGAAGGGAGTGCTTCTGGGGCTTCCAAACCCATTTCCAGGTCCACTGGCAACCGACCGGGCCGAGCTCTTATCAGGTATACTGGGGTGCATTTCGTAGAGCTGGAAGGGATGTTGTTGTACATATCGTGTAAAACTGTAAAGGGGAAAAAAGCGCAATAGGGTCTTACCCGGTATGAGGGTGGACAAACAAGACAAAGAAGCACTCACCTGGTGAGGTTGTGCCAGTCATTTCTTTTCCTGAGGAAGGAGACGGATGTCTCTGAAACGCGTAGGAACTATCCAATAAAAAGGAAATCTTTTAATTTACACGCATCAGTGGTTTTCAGCGCGGCATAAACCCGGTCTTTTCTTCTACCTGTGTTGTACATATCGAGCAGGTCAGGTAACTTTTCTGGCCACAGGTTCCGCTCTTCTAGCGGTAATGTCTTGAGGAGACCCAGGACCAGGAGGTTCATCTTTTCACACATGCCATTGGTTTGGGCATGGTAAGGCGTGGTCCGAATTTTCTTGCAGCCGTACAACTGGCAGAATTCTTGAAACACCTCTGCTTCAAAGGCCGTGCCCCGGTCAGGAAGCACCCTTTCTGGGTACCCGTGTGGTCACCAGAAATAGGCCTAGAATGCTCTAGCGGCGGTACAGCCGGTCAGGTCCTTGACTGGGACAACCACCATGAATCTTGAATAGTGGTCTACAATGGTCAGAGCGTAGGTATACCCACTTCGGCTAGGGGTGAGCTTTACGTGGTGGAGGGCGACCAGCTCCAGCGGCGGATGCGTGATGATTGGGTGCAAAGGGGCCTTCTGGCTGGCCTCATCCCTTCTTCTCAGTGCACAGGGACCACATTCTCAGCACCAGGCCTCCACAGACTCCCGCATCCCACTCCAGTAGAATCGCTCCCTCAACAGCATCTCCAGCTTCTTCCACTTAAAGTGCCCGGCACCGTCATGGTATGCCTGCAAGACAGTGGGCACATTAGCCTGGGGAATCACCAGCTGGCGAACCTTCTCGTGGGTCTTCGGGGTTGATCAATTCCCGATACAGCTTCCCCTGGTGCAGGTACAGCCGGGGTCGTTCCCTCCACAGTCGTTGGGCCTCGACGGGGGCGGCAGGGTCTATTCTGGCGGAGCCCTGTTACACCAGGGTATTGACCAAGCAAGCAGCAGGTGCCTGGTTCTGGGCTTCTTGCCACCCTTGACTGGACAGCGGATCTAGGTTCACCTGTTTTTGATGGACATGCAACTTCTCAGCCAGCGGCCGGTGAAACGCAGGCAACTCGATTTCTTCGAGGTCATCATCATCCGGCCCCTCTCCTGACAGGTGGGGTATCCGGGAGAGTGCATCGGCATTAGCATTTGTACGGCGGGCCCGGTACTTGATGGTGAAGTCGTAATTAGCCAGCCTGGCTACCCACCGCTGCTCCAATGCACCCAGCTTAGCTGTATCCAGATGGGTTAGCAGGTTATTGTCCATTTAAGCTGTGAACTTGGCTGCCGCTAGGTAATGGCAGAATCGCTCGGTGATGGCCCACACCAGTGCTAAGAACTCGAGCTTGAAAGAGCTGTAGTTCTCAGGGTTTCTTTCCGTAGGTCGGAGTTTCCGGCTAGCATAAGCGATCACCTTCTCTCTTCCGTCCTGGACCTGGGATAAGACTGCTCCCAAGTCTACATTACTGGCATCGGTGTAGAGGATGAATGGGAGACTGTAGTCAGGGTACACCAGGATTTCTTCCCCGGTCAAGGACGTTTTCAGCTGGCGGAATCATTCTTCATGTTTTTCTTCCCACGCCAACGGGGTTCCAGGGGGCCTACCACCCTTGGTCTGTCCCACGAGGAGGTCTTGCATGAGGGCGTCCATTTTCGTGTACCCCTTAATGAAGCGGCGGTAATAGCCCACCAGGCCCAGGAACTGCCACACCTCTCTCACCATGGTCGGTCGTGGCCAGTCCTGAATGGCAGTGATCTTTTCAGGATCTGGGGTGACGCCTTTCGCGCCCACCACATGTCCGAGGTACTGCACCCTGGGCTTCAATAGATGGCACTTGGAGGGCTTCAATTTCATCCCGTACTTAGCAAGGGACGCAAACACCTCTGCTGGGTGCTCCAGGTGGGCTTCATACGTCTGTGAGTATACAATTACATCATCTAGGTGCAGCATGACGGTCTCAAAATTCAGATGTCCCAGACAGCATTCCATCAGCCGTTGGAAGGTTCCAGGGGCGTTGCACAGCCAGAACTGCATGCTATTGTACTCACAGAGTCCCATGGATGTTGCGAAGGCGGTCTTCTCACGGTCTTCAGGCGCCACGGACACCTGCCAGTACCCACTGGTGAGATCAAGGGTAGAGAAGTAGTTAGCGGTTCTCAGCACGGCCAAGGACTCTTCAATACGGAGCAGAGGATAGACATCTTTATGCGTTATCTGGTTAATCTTCCGGTAATCCACACACATCCTCATGGTGCCATCCTTCTTCTTTGCCAGCACCAGCGGGGTGGCCCAGGGACTGCAGCTATTCCGAATAACCCCCGCCTCCTTCATGTTCCTCAACATGTCTTTGGCGCATTGGTAGTGTGCAGGGGGGATAGGTCTATATCTCTCTTTAATGGGGGGATACTCACCAGTGGGGATATGGTGTTGGACCCCTTTAATCCGCCCGAAGTCTAGTGAATGTTTGCTGAAAACCTGCTTGTACTCCTGTACCACTCTGTATACCCCTTCTTTGTGATGTGTGGGGGTGTCGTCAGTGCCTACGCGTAACTCTTGACACCCCTCATCTAACCGCCCCGGGGATGGGTGGTGACTGGCAGGAGGCGGTGAGGTCGGGGGAACGGCCTCCTGGATGGTGTGGGGGTCTAGAGTAAGCAGCTTGGTGAGGGTAGCGTACCGGGGAAGCCTAACCTCCTCCTCCCCGCAGTTTAACACCCTTACGGGCACTCTACCTTTCTTGACGTCTACCACCCCTCGGGCGGCCATTACTGTGGGCCAGTGTTCGGAGGGCATGGGCTCTACCATGGCTGGGTAATCCCGTCCCTGGGGACCTACCGCTGCCCTGCACCAGATCATCATCTCACTCCTGGGAGGCACAATCAAAGGTGCCGCATCCATCACTCTCACTCCCCCAATCTCCCCTCCTGTTGAGTTCACTTGCTACCAATACATCAAGGCCCGGATCTCACGCTGCACCACCCTCTGTCGGCCTCCCGCTGCTGTGGCGGCCAGCTGCCGCAGTAGGGTCAACACCTCACTCATGCAGTGCTCCATCACATTACTCCCTAGCACTACCTTCGGGTTATGATCGCTGGGTTCATTCATTATCACAATCATTCCCTGGTGCTGCAGTTCAGCCCATCCCATGGTGATGGCTACTTGTTTGTACCCCACTTGGGTCAAGGGGAGTCCATCGGCTGTGACCAGTGTCATGCTACCGTCTGGAGGGGCAAGTTCATCATTTCCCCAATACCGCTGATACAGTGTGTAAGGTATCGTGGTTACCTGGGATCCAGTGTCTAGGAGTGCCATCAGCAGGATGCTGTCCACTGCCAGAGGGATGATGGGCCGGGCTCCAATGTACCGGTCCCGCCAGTCTGGGGGCCACTGGGTTCTACTCCTGAGGATTGGCCCTTGGCCCCAGGGGTTGTTTGTTTAACGGACACCGTCGGGAGTAGTGGCCGGGCTTGCTGCACCTGTAACAAATTGGAGGTCCATAGTGAGTCATTGGCCCTTCTCCGCTGCATCCAGGGGACGTCCTCCAGGCTGTCAGCGAGCTGCATCCTCCCCGGGGGCTTGGGTCTCGTCGGAGGCTGGAGTGAGGTGAGGATCTTGGCGAGGTCTCCATCCATGCGACGGACCTGGGCAGCCAGCTCCTCCATCATTCCGCCAGGGGCTGCAGGCGCCGAGGGAGCTGGGAGAGAAGGGGCTACCATGATGGGAGCCGTCTCAGCTGGCCATGGGGCCGCTTCCGGGACGTCGGATGCTGGGGGTTGCAGAGCTTTGATGGCCCGTTCTTTCAGCACGGCAAAGTCCACATTAGGGTTTTCTAGGGCCCACAGCCGGAGCTACTTGTGGTCCTCCGGGGATCCCATCCCCTGCACGAACTGTTTGACTAACATTTTGTTGCTGTCTGTATCACTAATGGCATCCACCCGCTTCAGTGTGCGGAGGGAAGTTTGCAGGCGCAAGGCATAGTCTCGAATACTGTCTGCAGGCCGCTGTCGGCATTGGTAAAACTGCATCCGCAGCTCGGATTCGGTGCGGGTCTCGAAGGCAATCTGTAGCTTTTCAAAGATGGTGGCCATGGAGGACCGGTCCCCCTCGGTCCAGGTCTCCGTCTCCTGCTCAGCCGCGCCGGTTAGCTGCCCCAGCACTACCACTGCACGTTGCTTGTCGGTCAGGGTATATAGTTCTAGGACCGGGTTAAGCTTCTTCCGGAAGACCTGCAAAGTGTCAGGTTTCCCGTCGTACTGTGACAGCCAGGTAGCTCCGTGCACATAGCGCAAGGAGAACAGCATCACCTGGGCAATGGCTGGGGCCGCGGCCTCCCCTGCTCGTGCGCCCGGAGCACGGCCTGGCTCATTCTCATTCACGGGCGCCGCTGAGGCTGCGACCGCCGCTCCTCCAGTGGCCTCGTGTTTCCGCCCCCCTTGGTCTTTTCTCAGCACCTCCTCTTCAGGGGCGGGGTTTCGGCTTTCGCGCCTCCACTGCTCGAGAAGATGCTCGAGCGGGAAAATCTTCACGCCCAATATGGCGGCTTCTGAAATTTTTCGGCCGGACACTGCCGGCGGGACACAAGGCGCACTTATACCAGCTGGTAGAACGGTAAGATCCTGTTTGTGACGCCAGGTTGTCGTGGGCGGGGAGGGAGCCGTCGCTGCTGTGCTCTCACTGGCGCTCGGGTCCGGCGCTGCTGCTGCTGCTCGGTGGCTCGAGCGGTGGGCCGGATCCGGGGACTCGAGCGGCGCTCCTCGCCCGTGAGTGAAAGGGGTGGTTTGGTTTGGGGATTTGGTCCGTGACGCCACCCATGGTTTGTGGTGAAGGTGGGCACCACCGCTGCTGGTGACGGGAATCCCGGGAGCGTTGTTAGGGAGCAGCTGAGATGTTTTCCCCCTCCGTGGGTAGGGGGTTGGTGGTCCCGGGGCCCGGTTGAGGTGACGGGGAAGATGGGCTGGCAAGGTGCAGGGTTGCTTGGACTGCGTAGCGCGGTGCCAGTCGGCACGGTAGTACTCACTCAGCCACAAATGGATGCAAAGTCTCTGGTAAAACAAATGGCTGGATGGACGGGTCCCGCAGCCAGCTGCTGTGGTTTCTCCCGGACGGTTGGTGGTGGCTGCCTTTTTCTGCACCTTTTGTGTATCTTCGGTCCCGATGGCTTCCCACCGGTAACCCGCTCCCCAGTGTGTGTATGGGCCGGAGGAGCCCTTTTGCCCGCAGGCTCTGGCCCTGAGAACTCTAGTTTTGGCGGTAGCTGTATTTCCCTTGTGCTGGTTGGACGGTTGCCTTCAATCGGGTCTTGGCTGTTTGGAAACCCCTGGGGTTCCAGTCACTAACGGATTTGACCTGTTTAACGGCGACTCCAAGCCTGGTCAGGGTCCGCAGGCCCTGCCGGTTTGTGCTGGCTTCACTTCGCTCCCCGATTCGGTACCGGTGGGCCACCGCCTGTCCCCGGTCCTACGGTTCCGCGTTGATCTGCCTCTCCTGCAGATGGCCACCACCGTCTGCCAATTTTGCTCTCGGTGCCCGGGTCACGTACCCGGACACAGTCAGTTTGCTCCTCTCCTACCACTTCCCTAACTCAACTCCAACTCAACACTTCACTCGAGCACTGCCCGAGCTTAACTAACTTCCTTCTCCTGCCTCCAGGACTGTGAACTCCTCAGTGGGTGGGGCCAACTGCCTGGCTCCACCCCACCTGGTGTGGACATCAGCCCCTGGAGGGAGGCAACAAGGATTTGTGTCTGACTGATGTGCCTATCTCGGGGTGGGGGGTGTTGTGTTGTAGTCCCTGTGACGACCTGGCTAGTCCAGGGCGCCACATCTAGCAAAACTTTGACTAGCAATGATCTGATCTCTGTCAGACAGATAAATAGCCAGGCAATAACCCCACAAGGATGACACCTTGACAAAATCTAACAGGCCCAGCCTGATTGGTTGCTGGACAATCCAGAATAGCATGGGGATAGTCAGCATGCCCAAGTCTTTGATTTAAATGATCAAAAAACTGATAAGCAAATCCAAGGATAACTGTACAAAATGAAAGCCAGATCAGCACCACCAGCTCCACTTCATTACTGCACCACACAGGGCTAAATTGGTATTGCCGTAATGCTAACACTCTTTCTTTGGTTTAGCTCATCTCTCAAATAAGCAGCAATCCAAGTAGACAATCCATAAGAAAAAAAAAGGGGACACTCAGCTAAATTAATTTTTTTTTCTTCTTCTTTTTATAAAAAGAAGAACCGGGCTACAAGCATGTGGAAAAATGCACTGAAGGTCTGGAGAATAGCCGTTTCGGGTTTCCCAGCACTTCTGTGGGTACCAGTAGTAGCGCTGGGAAGTGCAAAACGTTTATCATCCAGATGTTCATTGCATCCTCCAACATACCACTAGCCCGGTTTTTGTTTTTATTATGCTTGAAATAGAAGAGTTTTTAATTTAGGTAAATGTCCCACATTCTTTTCTTATGGACTGTCTTTTAAAATCTAAGAATAAGACAAGTGTGAATGGCTGCAAGCTAAGAGGGTACTAGTAAAAAATTTCTGCAATGCTAGAATACATAAACATTTAATAAATTCAATTACATTAGTGCTATAGAAACTATTAAAAAATGAGGTACTTAGCACACAAATTGGCCAATTTTTGAGAGCCCAACAGCCAGCGACAAGGTGTACCCTTTTGTCGGGACCTCAATCCTATATGCTTTGTCTTGGGCCGAAAGCCTATAATGTAAAGGGTAGGCAGGATCCAGCTCTAATTTAAAATGTCTTAGGCTGATGGGAGTAATGCTCATTCAAAAAGGTGTGTACTACAAATATTAAGAAAACTGACCAGCACCTTCAAGAATAAGGCAACTGTGGATAGATGCATGCCAAGACAATTAGTTAATGTAATAAAAATATACTGCTACAATTATAGCTGAAATGCTATGTAAACATAGAACCATAGAATATATGAAATTGGAATTGCATTTTTAATAAGGGTGCCAACGAAGAGGTTCACCTTGTCACTGACTGTAGGACTCTCACGAATTGGCCAATTTGTGAATTAAGCACCTGACTTTTTACATAGTTTCCATAGCAGTAATGAAATTCCAATTTCATAAATTCAATGTTTACATATCACAGCATATCAAGGAGCAGCTATATTTTTTTCAAATCCCTGATTACCAATACTAACTACGAAGCAAGCCCCTGGCAACTTTTCTGTGACTGAGCTGCAATTCAAAAAGCAATGGATTCATGATAGTTCAGTTTTCTCAAGTTTGTGAGGGGATTTGCTGCTATGTCACTTATCTCAACTCTAGACAGGTGTTTGTCATCTCCTCAGCTTCTCCTAACTTCCATGCTACAAACAGAGTTATATTCATGTTTTTTCCAATTTACCTTGTGTTGTCCACATCAACCTTTAGAAAGTTATTGACTTTTAACAACTGTTCTAGATTCCTTTTACACACGACCTTTTCAATAAAAAAAATTCACCCCTTCATGCAAATTTCTAACTTGCCTATACTTTTTTGCTTCCCTTTGGTTAACCATTCCCCTGCTAAAAGTACCAGTTTCCTTACATCACTGCTTTTAACCACTGACATGCTGGAAGATACCAGATTGGATTTACGTTTATGCTATAACTGTGATTACCTGTTTGCCTGATGGAATATATCATACAGTGCTGGCCAAAAGTATTGGCACCCTTGCAATTCTGTCAGATAATACTCAGTTTCTTCTTGAAAATGATTCCAATCACAAATTCTTTGGTATTATCATCTTCATTTAATTTGTCTTCAAAAAAAATGTCATAAAGCCAAATTGGATATAATTCCACACCCAACATAAAAAGGGGGTGGACAAAAGTATTGGCACTGTTTGAAAAATCATGTGATTCTTCTCTAATTTGTGTAATTAACAGCACCTGTAATTTACCTGTGGCACCTAACAGGTGTTGGCAATAACTAAATCACACTTGCAGCCAGTTGACATGGATTAAAGTTGACTCAACCTCTGTCCTGTGTCCTTGTGTGTACCACATTGAGCATGGAGAAAAAAAAGAAGACCAAAGAACTGTCTGAGGACTTGAGAATCCAAATTGTGAGGAAGCATGAGCAATCTCAAGGCTACAAGTCCATCTCCAAAGACCTGAAAGTACCTGTGTCGATGGTGCGCAGTGTCATCAAGAAGTTTAAAGCCCATGGCACTTTGGCTAACCTCCCTAGATGTAGAAGGAAAAGAAAAATTGACGAGAGATTTCAACGCAAGAGTGTGCGGATGGTAGATAAAGAACCTCGACTAACATCCAAACAAGTTCAAGCTGCCCTGCAGTCTGAGAGTACAACAGTGTCAACCCGTACTATCCATTGGCGTCTGAATGAAAAGGGACTGTATGGTAGGATACCCAGGAAGACCCCACTTCTTACCCCGAGACATAAAAAAGCCAGGCTGGAGTTTGCCAAAACTTACCTGAGAAAGCCTAAAGCCTTTTGGAAGAATGTTCTCTGGTCAGATGAGACAAAAGTAGAGCTTTTTGGGAAAAGCCATCAACATAGAGTTTACAGGAAAAAATAGAGGCATTCAAAGAAAAGAACATGGTCCCTACAGTCAAACATGGCAGAGGTTCCCTGATGTTTTGGGGTTGCTTTGCTGCCTCTGGCACTGGACTGCTTGACCGTGTGCATGGCATTATGAAGTCTGAAGACTACCAACAAATTTTGCAGCATAATGTAGGGCCCAGTGTGAGAAAACTGGGTCTTTCTCAGAGGTCATGGGTCTTCCAGCAGGACAATGACCCAAAAAACACTTCAAAAAGCACTAGAAAATGGTTTGATAGAATGCACTGGAGACTACTAAAGTGGCCAGCAATGAGTCCAGACCTGAATCCCATAGAACACATGTGGAGAGATCTCAAAATGGCAGTTTGGAGAAGGCACCCTTCAAATCTCAGGGACCTGGAGCAGTTTGCCAAAGAAGAATGGTCTAAAATTCCAGGAGAGCATTGAAAGAAACTCATTGATGGTTACCGGAAGTGGTTGTTCGCAGTTATTTTGGCTAAAGGTTGTGCAACCAAGTATTAGGCTAAGTGTGCCAATACTTTTGTCTGGCCCATTTTTAAAGTTTTGTGTGAAATGGTCAATGATTTGATTTCTGTTTCATTCTCTTTTGTGTTTTTTTCATTGCAAGCAAAATAAATGAAGATAATACCAAAGAATTTGTGATTGCAATCATTTTCAGGAAGAAACTGAGTATTCTCTGACAGAATTGCAGGGGTGCCAATACTTTTGGCCAGCACTGTAGTTTCCTATTCAGTTATTGTGATCTGTGTGTATCAACATGCCTGGCTCTCATTCCTCTATGCTACCTCTCCCTCTTGTTTGTCTGCTGTCCAGCATATTCAGCTGTCCTGGTACTCTTTGATCTACATATCTTTTGTAAAGACCCACTTTGCTGCACAATCATCTCTGATCCATGCTACTAACCCAGATCTATTACTTAGAAAATCCAGCTCACCAGGTCAGCACTTAACACTTATGTGTAGGATTCTATTAAATCATTTTATTTTAGATGTAAAAAACTTATAGAATTAATGAACAGGTTTTTTTATCATGCAGCTCCAAATCTTCTGCTCCAGTTGTCACATTTGAACACCACTAGTAATACTTGAAGGGTTTATTCCATTTTAATTTTTAATAATTCATAAACTCAAAAACACAAAGTATAAAATTGAGCTTTTGCTTACCCTTTTTGTGAAATCATGTCTGCCTGCCTTTGGTCTGTCTCTGTTGATTAGCTTCAGAAGGACGATAGGTAGCTCACCTACAATTGATTGGCTGCTGCAGTTACAAAACCTGGTGCTACTGGTGGCTCAACTCACTTGTTTTTTTTCTTGTCATATGTTGATTACTATTATATATGTTTGTTTTTCTTACTGTTCTTTGCACTGTGGTAGTGGATTGTTGTCCCCAGCCCTCCCCAGGATCTTCTCCATTCGTCTGGAATTCAATTTCATTGCGGGACAAAATGGGGTGGGGTTCCCTCTGTTTTTCCCCTACAGGTCCATTCAATAGTCGTGTTCACCTCCAGCCGACATAATGGTTAGAGTTTTTTCCCTAAATGTAAAAGGCCTGAACTCAGATGTGAAAAGGCAGCTTGCCTTCCAGAAATTGTGTAAATCTAAAGCTGGCATTCTGTTCCTACAGGAGACTCACCTAATTAGCACAGGAATTTTTTAATTTCCCCAACATTGGTATCCCCAGGCCTTTTCCGCGACATCTTCAGCTAAGAAAGCTGGAGTTGCTATACTGGTATTGACCAAGATTGACTCGGAAAGTTGATTTGTGATCCTTCGGGGGACGCTGAGAAGGATCGCTGTCCTGCTATACAATTTGTATGCCCCAAATGTAAATCAGGTCAGATTTGTGGTGTCTGTGCTCTCTCGCATACCCTTAGACTGTGTCTTCTTACAATTACTAGGAAGTGACTTTAATATAGCATTTTCTGACTCTATGGATAGACTGTCTGCCCCTGTCACCTCTCCTAGACTGCGGGGAGACTCCGGTCTCTACTCAGAATTTTGCAAATTAATCAGAAGGTATATGCTCTATGATCTCTGGTAAGTAGATAACCCGACGGCGAGACCATTCTCTTTCTTTTCACACGCTCATCAATCTCATAGTCATAATGACTATTTTTTGGGAATGTTTTGACTCTGAGATCCTTGCACTTAGCGGATATGGAGAAAATTTCATGGTCAGATCATGCCCTGATCTGGATGGACCAGGAGGTGATGACCAAGCTTCCCAAGATGACTCATTGGCGTGGCGGCTTAACAAATCGCTAGTAACTAATGCCGACACTCGGGAAAAATTGACGGCGGCTCTTCAGAACTACTGTGCAGAAAAGTCCCCATCAGTCCCATCTGTTTCGGTCCTATGGGAGGCCCACAAATCAGTAATTAGAGGTGAGTGCATTGCTCTTTTGTCTCCTTTGAAGAGGGTGGCTGGTGACGAGGCCCGACAAGGCAAAGAAAAATTGAAGCTAGTAGAGATACGCATCATCTCCCACCCTACTAGAGTCAGGCTGAGAGAGGTAATTGATCTGAGAGCCCAATGAAAAGCTATTCCACAGGGGAAGGGGGTGAAACTCCTTCGCTACTCTCAGCAACGCTATTATGAGTATAATATTAAAGCTCATATGATGTTAGCTAGAAGATTGAGAGAACAAGCCTCCACTAACTCACCATATGGTATTAAAGATGAGTCGGGTACCGTCCATTATGATACAGCAAAGATAGCCCAAATCTTTCAATCCTTTTATGCTCCCCTCTATTCATTCCCCTCGGCTTTCCCACCTTCTCAGACATCTAAGAATAAAGCTATCGATGACTAACTTTCTGCTTGCCAGCTCCCAAAGCTGCCTTCAGAGGCTCTAACAGACCTAAATCAGAACATTTTAGCAGAAGAGGTTGAATTGATTATTAAAAATCTGCCGGGTCATAAAGCGCCAGGACTGAACGGGTTTCCATACCAATATTATAAGACCTATGCCAACGTAATTTTTCCTCACATCGTCCCTCTGTTTAACTAGTTTATGGGAGGGGAGGACATTTCATCCACATTTCTACATTCCTATATCACAGTGGTCCTGAAGGAAGGTAAAGACCCTACAAAGTATGTCAGCTACCACCCCACAATGTAAGCAAGGGTTACTCCAAGCGGAGTCTCCCTTTTTTCCAAAAATTGGGCCACACAGACACCCACCCCATCAGTGGCAGCACTTGGGCCCTAGTTGCAAACAGGATGTTTTGATTTGCATCAAGCACATTCAAAAATACGCCATAATTAACCGTCCCCAGCGTGACACCGGGGTAGGTAGATAAAGTCTTTGCTGAACCATGACTTGTTCATCTTGGCTTCTTTTAAAAACAATGTAAGCAAGGGTTACTCCAAGCGGAGTCTCCCTTTTTTTCCAAAAATTGTGCCCCACACACACCCACCCATTCAGTGGCAGCACTTGTGCCCTAGTTGTACACTTCACAGCTAGATTTGCATCAAGCACATTCCAAATCCACAAGCATTTACTCTCCCCAGGATGACACAGGGGTTGTAAATTCCTTCTGGATCCATGACTTGTTCATTTTGATGAACGTCAGTCTGTCCACATTGTCACTGGACAGACGCGTGCGCTTATCTGTCAGCACACACCCAGCAGCACTGAAGACACGTTCAGAGACAACGCTGGCAGCTGGACACGACAAAATCTCTAAGGCGTAAGTTGCGAGCTCTGGCCATTTTTCTAGGTTTGAAGCCCAAAAGGAGCAAGGCTCCAGTTGCACAGTCATGGCATCGATGTTCATTTGGAGATACTCCTGTATCATCCTCTCCAGCCGTTGACTATGTGTCAGACTTGTTGTCTCTGGTGGCCTTGCAAAAGAGGGTCTAAAAAAATTATGAAAAGATTCCATAAAATTGCTGTTACCAGCACCAGATACGGTCCTACTGGTACGGGTAGACTGTTGAAGATGACGAGACCGTCCCATGTTTGTCAAGTTACAACTGGGAGATTCCCTCCCTGCACCTGCACGGTTGTTTGGTGGAAAAGCCGAGCTAAGATCGAGTAACAGCTTCTGCTGATACTCCTGCATACGTGCGTCCCTTTCTATGGCTGGAATTATGTCACAAAATTTGGACTTGTACCGGGGATCTAATAGTGTGGCAATCCAGTAGTCATCATCACTTCTAATTTTGACAATACGACTGTCATGTTGGAGGTAGTGCAACAAAAAGGCACTCATGTGTCTTGCGCAGCCATGCGGACCAAGTCCACGCTGTGTTTGTGGCATAGAGGTGCTACCCGTTCTTTTTTCCTCTGACATCTCCCCCCAACCTCTTTCAACTGAAATTTGACCAAGGTCTCCCTCATCCGCTGAGTCTTCCATGTCCATGGACAGTTCGTCCTCCATTTCTTCATGTTCTCCTGCACCTTGCTCAACATTTCGCCTGCTACTATGCGCCCTTGTCGATCCCTGTCCCCCATGGTCCCATGCCTGCTGCGTTGGTGATGATGAACGTCTGGACCTTGGTGATGTTGTTGTCCCTTGCGCATATGAATTTTCCTGTAGTTCCTCCCCTTCATGTTGTCCCACCCCCTGACTCCGAATAGTGTTTAGCGTGTGCTCCAGCATGTAAATGACTGGAATCGTCATGCTGATAATGGCATTGTCAGAGCTAAACATATTCGTCGCCATGTCGAAACTGTGCAGAAGGGTGCATAGGTCCTTGATCTGAGACCACTCCATCAGGGTGATCTGCCCCACCTCTGCATCTCGTTGGCCCAGGCTATACGTCATGATGTATTGCACCAGGGCTCTGCGGTGCTGCCACAGTCGCTGTAACATGTGGAGAGTTGAATTCCAGCGTGTCGCCACATCGCATTTCAGGCGATGAACCGGCAGGCCGAAAGACTTCTGGAGCGATGCAAGTCGCTCTGCTGCGGCGCTTGAACGGCGGAAGTGAGCAGACAGTTTTCGTGCCCTGTTCAGAAGGCCATCTAGGCCGGGATAGTGTGTCAAAAATTGCTGGACAACAAGGTTCAACACGTGAGCCATACAAGGCACGTGTGTCACCTTGCCCAGGTGAAGGGCCGCACCCAGGTTTGCAGCATTGTCGCACACGGCCTTACCAGGCTGCAGGTTGAGTGGAGACAACCATTTATTAAACTCGGACCGCAGAGCTGACCACAACTCCTCAGCTGTGTGACTCTTATTCCCAAGACATGTCAAGCTAAAGACCGCCTGATGCCGTTGCGCTCTGCTGCCAGCATAGTAATGAGGGGTGCGTGATTCCTTCTGCGCAGTGAGAACGCTGGTGGCCTGACCAGGCAGGCTTGGGGCGGAGGTGGAGGACCCAGATGAGGTGGAGGATGCAGAAGCAGTGGCGGAACTTGGACAGACAGAGGATTGACACACAAGTCGTGGGGACGGCAAGACTTGTGCAGCAGACCCTTCACCATCTATCACCATAGTTACCCAGTGCCCAGTCAGCGACATGTAACGTCCCTGTCCATACTTACTGGTCCAAGTATCGGTGGTGAAATGCACCCGTTCACACACAGAGTTTCTCAAGGAAGCGGTGATGTTGTGTGCGACATGCTGGTGTAGCGCGGGCACACCTTTCTTAGAGAAGTAGTGGCGACTAGGCATCTGGTACTGGGGCACAGCGACAGACATAAGGTCTCTAAAATCCTGTGTGTCCACTAGGCGGAAAGGCAGCATTTCGGTAGCCAACAGCTTACGGAGGGATAGAGTCAACCTCTTAGCTTTGTCATGGGTCGCAGGAAGTGGCCTTTTATTTGACCACATCTGAGGGACAGAGATCTGGCTGCTGTGTGTAGACGGTGTTGAGTAGGGTGTCTCTGGAAAAATGCAGGTTTGTGAGGAAAGTGCAGGCGGAGACATGATGTTGCCTTCATCCAACGTTGGTGCTATCGATGTCTGAGAGAGCTGTACACACTCACTTGTTTCCCCTTCCAAACCAACTGACGACCTACCAAGCAAACTGCCTGTTGCGGTTACAGTGGTGGAAGTTGTGCGTGGAAAAACAGGTGTGACAGCTGTCCCCACAGTCCTAGAAGATGAAGACCGCGCAGATGCACTGGAAGGGGCAGGCGGTGGATGGTTCGCTCCGCTAGGCCGCATTGCAGCACGGTGAGCTTCCCACCGGGACCTATGATATTTATTCATGTGACGATTCATGGAAGAAGTTGTCAAACTGCTGAAGTTTTGACCTCTACTAAGAGAATCATGACAAAGTTTACAGGTCACATAATTTGGGCGATCTTTTTCTATGTCAAAAAAGGACCAGGCTAGGCAAGGCTTAGAGGCCATGTGACCTGTTGATCCACCCCGAATAATGCTCATAGGCAGAGTGGTGGCTGAGGATGCAGTTGTAGACGAGCTACCAGTGCTCCGACTCTGTCCAGGAAGGCGCAAGGTAACTTCGTCGTCGGTTGCATCCTCCTCCACCGCCTCTGTTGACCTCCTCGAGTGTCTGACTGTGGGTTGACAGTAGGTGGGATCTAGAACTTCATCATCAATTGTTGTGTTTGCACTCCCCTCTCCCTCAGACCGAGCCTCTTCTTGCCCTGACCGAATATTTAAGTTGTCATCCCAATCGGGTATCTGCGTCTCATCTTCATCAGTATGTTCCTCATTGTCTATAACCACAGGTGTTACAGTTTGTGACAAAGGGTCAACATTATGCTCAGAAACTTGGTCCTCACGGCCTGAATCAGAGTCACAAAGGTTCTGGGCATCACTGCAGACCATTTCCTGTTCTGTACTCACTGTAGCTTGGGAGCAGACCTCTGATTCCCAGGCTATAGTGTGACTGAACAGCTCTGCAGACTCAGCCATCTCAGTTCCACCATACTGTGCAGGGCTGATGGAGACTTCAGAGCTGGGAGAAAGCAAGTTTGATTGGGATGACAACTCAGAGGACTGGTGTTTTTTGGATGCGGTACTTGAAGTGGCTGAGAGGGCACTTGTTGGACCACTTGAGATCCATTCAAGCATTTTCCTTTTTTGCCCATCATCTACCTTTGTTCCTGTTGTTCGTGTCCGTAAAAAAGGGAGCACATCGGATTGTCCACGGTAAGTAGTAGACATCTTACTTTTGCTGGTAGATGGTCTATATTCAGCAGATGATAATGGAGCTTTGCCACCTTCCCCACGGACAAAACCTTTTTTGCCTTTTCCACCACGCCTCTTCCCCTTTCCACCAGCATCTGTCATTTTGCCACTCATGTTGATTGCGACAAGATTGTGGACTGAAAATGTGGTAGTAAAAATTGAGAGGTGGTGTAGATTGCAGTGGTGGTCTAGCTTTATTAACAGCAGAATAATAAAGAATAAATATCCCTGACAATGCAACAACGGCCCTTAAACTGGCAGCAAAAATTGCTAGTATAATGGCTTAGTTATAATGAGTTGGAGTGTGCAATGCAGGCAGACGCGCTCTGCAAATGTCTTTGCACTAGTGGGACTATAGCAAAGTCCAATAGCCACAGATAGGATGCCACTAGGTACACTGAGTGTTTGCTAGTATAATGGCTTAGTTATGAGTTGGAGTGTGCAATGCAGGCAGATGCGCTCTGCAAATGTCTTTGCACTAGTGTGACTATAGCAAAGTCCAATAGCCACGTATAGGATGCCACTAGGTACACTGAGTGTTTGCTAGTATAATGGCTTAGTTATCATGAGTTGGAGTGTGCAATGCAGGCAGACGCGCTCTGCAAATGTCTTTGCACTAGTGGGACTATAGCAAAGTCCAATAGCCACAGATAGGATGCCACTAGGTACACTGAGTGTTTGCTAGTATAATGGCTTAGTTATGAGTTGGAGTGTGCAATGCAGGCAGATGCGCTCTGCAAATGTCTTTGCACTAGTGTGACTATAGCAAAGTCCAATAGCCACGTATAGGATGCCACTAGGTACACTGAGTGTTTGCTAGTATAATGGCTTAGTTATAATGAGTTGGAGTGTGCAATGCAGGCAGACGCGCTCTGCAAATGTCTTTGCACTAGTGGGACTATAGCTAAGTCCAATAGCCACAGATAGGATGCCACTAGGTACACTGAGTGTTTGCTAGTATAATGGCTTAGTTATGAGTTGGAGTGTGCAATGCAGGCAGACGCGCTCTGCAAATGTCTTTGCACTAGTGGGACTATAGCAAAGTCCAATAGCCACAGATAGGATGCCACTAGGTACACTGAGTGTTTGCTAGTATAATGGCTTAGTTATAATGAGTTGGAGTGTGCAATGCAGGCAGATGCGCTCTGCAAATGTCTTTGCACTAGTGGGACTATAGCAAAGTCCAATAGCCACAGATAGGATGCCACTAGGTACACTGAGTGTTTGCTAGTATAATGGCTTAGTTATGAGTTGGAGTGTGCAATGCAGGCAGATGCGCTCTGCAAATGTCTTTGCACTAGTGTGACTATAGCAAAGTCCAATAGCCACGTATAGGATGCCACTAGGTACACTGAGTGTTTGCTAGTATAATGGCTTAGTTATAATGAGTTGGAGTGTGCAATGCAGGCAGACGCGCTCTGCAAATGTCTTTGCACTAGTGGGACTATAGCAAAGTCCAATAGCCACAGATAGGATGCCACTAGGTACACTGAGTGTTTGCTAGTATAATGGCTTAGTTATAATGAGTTGGAGTGTGCAATGCAGGCAGACGCGCTCTGCAAATGTCTTTGCACTAGTGGGACTATAGCAAAGTCCAATAGCCACAGATAGGATGCCACTAGGTACACTGAGTGTTTGCTAGTATAATGGCTTAGTTATCATGAGTTGGAGTGTGCAATGCAGGCAGACGCGCTCTGCAAATGTCTTTGCACTAGTGGGACTATAGCAAAGTCCAATAGCCACAGATAGGATGCCACTAGGTACACTGAGTGTTTGCTAGTATAATGGCTTAGTTATGAGTTGGAGTGTGCAATGCAGGCAGATGCGCTCTGCAAATGTCTTTGCACTAGTGTGACTATAGCAAAGTCCAATAGCCACGTATAGGATGCCACCAGGTATACTGAGTGTTTGCTAGTATAATGGCTTAGTTATAATGAGTTGTAGTGTGCAATTCAGGCAGACGCGCTCTGCAAATGTCTTTGCACTAGTGGGACTATAGCAAAGTCCAATAGCCACAGATAGGATGCCACTAGGTACACTGAGTGTTTGCTAGTATAATGGCTTAGTTATGAGTTGGAGTGTGCAATGCAGGCAGACGCGCTCTGCAAATGTCTTTGCACTAGTGGGACTATAGCAAAGTCCAATAGCCACAGATAGGATGCCACTAGGTACACTGAGTGTTTGCTAGTATAATGGCTTAGTTATAATGAGTTGGAGTGTGCAATGCAGGCAGATGCGCTCTGCAAATGTCTTTGCACTAGTGGGACTATAGCAAAGTCCAATAGCCACAGATAGGATGCCACTAGGTACACTGAGTGTTTGCTAGTATAATGGCTTAGTTATCATGAGTTGGAGTGTGCAATGCAGGCAGACACGCTCTGCAAATGTCTTTGCACTAGTGGGACTATAGCAAAGTCCAATAGCCACAGATAGGATGCCACTAGGTACACTGAGTGTTTGCTAGTATAATGGCTTAGTTATAATGAGTTGGAGTGTGCAATGCAGGCAGACGCGCTCTGCAAATGTCTTTGCACTAGTGGGACTATAGCAAAGTCCAATAGCCACAGATAGGATGCCACTAGGTACACTGAGTGTTTGCCAGTATAATGGCTTAGTTATAATGAGTTGGAGTGTGCAATGCAGGCAGACGCGCTCTGCAAATGTCTTTGCACTAGTGGGACTATAGCAAAGTCCAATAGCCACAGATAGGATGCCACTAGGTACACTGAGTGTGTGCTAGTATAATGGCTTAGTTATCATGAGTTGGAGTGTGCAATGCAGGCAGACGCGCTCTGCAAATGTCTTTGCACTAGTGGGACTATAGCAAAGTCCAATAGCCACAGATAGGATGCCACTAGGTACACTGAGTGTTTGCTAGTATAATGGCTTAGTTATGAGTTGGAGTGTGCAATGCAGGCAGATGCGCTCTGCAAATGTCTTTGCACTAGTGTGACTATAGCAAAGTCCAATAGCCACGTATAGGATGCCACCAGGTATACTGAGTGTTTGCTAGTATAATGGCTTAGTTATAATGAGTTGGAGTGTGCAATTCAGGCAGACGCGCTCTGCAAATGTCTTTGCACTAGTGGGACTATAGCAAAGTCCAATAGCCACAGATAGGATGCCACTAGGTACACTGAGTGTTTGCTAGTATAATGGCTTAGTTATGAGTTGGAGTGTGCAATGCAGGCAGACGCGCTCTGCAAATGTCTTTGCACTAGTGGGACTATAGCAAAGTCCAATAGCCACAGATAGGATGCCACTAGGTACACTGAGTGTTTGCTAGTATAATGGCTTAGTTATAATGAGTTGGAGTGTGCAATGCAGGCAGATGCGCTCTGCAAATGTCTTTGCACTAGTGGGACTATAGCAAAGTCCAATAGCCACAGATAGGATGCCACTAGGTACACTGAGTGTTTGCTAGTATAATGGCTTAGTTATCATGAGTTGGAGTGTGCAATGCAGGCAGACACGCTCTGCAAATGTCTTTGCACTAGTGGGACTATAGCAAAGTCCAATAGCCACAGATAGGATGCCACTAGGTACACTGAGTGTTTGCTAGTATAATGGCTTAGTTATAATGAGTTGGAGTGTGCAATGCAGGCAGACGCGCTCTGCAAATGTCTTTGCACTAGTGGGACTATAGCAAAGTCCAATAGCCACAGATAGGATGCCACTAGGTACACTGAGTGTTTGCTAGTATAATGGCTTAGTTATAATGAGTTGGAGTATGCAGAGGACACGAGGGTACAGTGCCAGGATTGTGGGGCTCTGGGTAGAGGAATGGAAGCCTGCCTTTCTATCCCTCCTAATAGGGAAATGCAGGGAGGAAATCCCTGACCTTGGCTACACAGACGCTGGCGCTGTTTTCAGGACCTGTCACCTTAACTCTGACCCTGCCGGTTTGAGCCCTTAAAAGGACTGCTAGAAAGTGCTCTCCCTAAGCTGTCCAGCGCTGTGTATGGAGCGCATACAGCTGTATCAGCGATAGGACTCAAGACGGAGCTGTGACAGTGATGTCTGACACCAAAGACGCAGAAGAGATAATGGCGTCCTGGAGGAAAATGTCCGTTTTTATAATGCAGGGACATGTGACATGGAGATCCTATCACACATGCCGTTGCTTCTCTGGCTAAAAGTCCACTTAGCTGTGTGTGTGTCTGGGATTGGCTGACATGCTGGCCCGCCCCACAAGACGCGCGCGCTTAGGGAAGGAAGACAAGAAAAAAAAAAAAAAATGGCGATCGCCATTATACAAACAGCAGTGATCTGAAGGCGCTGTTCCCGCACAGTATACACTGAAATGTCATAATAGTGTGATTCACAGAGTGACTTACACTATTACAGCAGAAACCAAGCTAGGATTTAGCTGGTTTTTTGCTGCTAGAACCGTTCTCGAACGTTTCTAGAACTATCGAGCTTTTGCAAAAAAGCTCGAGTTCTAGTTCGATCTAGAACATGCCCCAAAATCACTCGAGCCTAGAACTGGAGAACCACGAACCACGAACCGCGCTCAACTCTAGCGGTGACGGGTCTCTTATGATTCCGAGATTTGGTAGGCCCTCTAACGAGGAAGATAAGAGCTTTTGCTGACATCCGTCACAAATTCAAGGTTCCCTCTAACCTCCTTTTCTCATATCAGCAAATAATCCATTATTTTTTGACAACTATGAGGACTGGACAGATACCTAATCCATCCGAGTTTGAATATCTATGTTTTGGCAATACTTCCACAAAGATCCTGATATCAGACATCTATATGTTGCTGACTAATAAGGTTTTCCCATATGCGCCAGCACATCAGTATATACGGAGGTGGGAGAGATGGATTGGGAGAGATATCCACCGGGTTTGGAGGGTGGTCTGCTCTAGTGCTTTTAAGACCTCCATTAACACGCTGAACAAAGGGAAACAAAATAAGTTGTTGATGACATGTGTCATGCTCCCCGGGTTCCGGCGCCCTCTGTCACTCACCGCTCCAGTTCCCGGTTTTTCTACCCGTGGCTGCCCCTCTCACTCTCCCTCCTCTGCGTCCTCCGTGCCTCCTGCCTGCCGGTCCCGACATCTCTCTTCGATCCAGGATGCCCTGTCTGGTCCCCCTGCATCTCCTGCACCGCTTCCTGCTCTGGTCTCCGGCACACGAGCCTCGCGCATGCACATTAGGGCGCGCGCATTCACTCACCTCTTCTTAAAGGGCCAGCGTTCCAGAAACAGGATATGGTCAATTACAGGTACAGGGTATATTAGGACTTCCTTTCCATGTGGGCGGTGCCTGATCAACGTGTTCCCATAGCTAGGTGTTCAGGTCCCTTTGTGCCTTGTCTTCGTTTAACTCTGTCTCTTCCGCAGAGCCCGCCTGCCACCCTAACCCGGTCCTGACGGCTGATTCCCCAGGAAGTCCCCCGGTGACTGTCTGCTGAGGATCCCGCCATCTCTTATCAGCCTAATCTCGTCACCGATCCCCGACTTCACCTGGTAAACATCAGTCTGCACGTCTCGCTGGACCCGGACCCTGTCTACCCGGCACCTGTATCTGGTTCCTGTCATGCGTCCTGCCTACGGTGCCCGTTGGACTCAGAGACATTCCTGTACGGATCCCTGAAGGACTCTTATCCCGTACCCCTAGTGTTCTGGCTACCGTGCATCTAGGCCCTCTGGTGGGGTGATCGGACAGTCCCTATATAGGTGTTAGCATGTTAGCTCCGGGTTGCCTCACTGGGGGTGTCTGGTGCACGGCCCAGTGAATCTACCTCCAGGACGTTACAATATGGTACCATACGTCAGAGCGCTTTCACAAATTTAACCCCTCCATGCCAGATATGTGCTGGACATGTGGGGGGTGGAGCTTCCCTGTTTCATGTCTTCTGGTCCTGCCTGGGTGGCATAGAGGGTTATTGGAGAGTTGTAGCATCCTTGATAGAAGAGGTTCTGACCAAGAGCGTCCCTATGAACCCAGTCACTTACCTCCTAAATGTATTCACGCCGAATTAAAGGAAAGCTGGGGCAAAACTGCTATTACACCTCCTTACGGCAGCAAAGTGCCTTATCTCTTTATTTTGAAAGAAAGTCGCCCCACCCTCTAGAGAGGACTTATATGCCCGCATTAAGAACTTCCGCCAGATAGAACTGCCACTCTACACAACTCTATGGATGGTTTCCTTCAAAGATGGCTTGATTGAGACATCTACCTGTAAAACTGTATTGGTTCATCAACCTTCCCTTGTCCTCCCACTTAATGGACTGTGATGTCTCTCCCTGTGACTGGACCCTCTTGACCCTTTTACCTAATATTTTGTTTTTTTGACAACAATTTGTAACACCTAACATGTGTTATCTCGCCAAACCATGTAATGTTTGATATAACTTAGTTGCTTTTCTTTTTTTATGGTTGTAGAAAAGATAAATCCCCACAGCTGGGGGCTGTTCTGCTCAGGCTGGGGAGACCCATGCTTATGGGGCCTCCCCCAGCCTTAAAATATCAGCCTACAGCCACCCAGGATTGTCACACCCATTGGATGCAACAATGTTAGCAGTTTACCCAGTTTTGCAACAAGTCAGAGATGCCAAAAACGCACCAAAAATGCATCCTCATTTCAAGCATTTTTTTTTTTTGTTTTGTTTTTTTTTCTTTTTCAGGCTCTCTGTGACAAGGTAATGTTTTGGTGCAGTTTTGATGTTTCAGAGGTGCATTTTTTTGTGACAACATGGCACATGTAGAGTTAGTGTATTTAGTTTTGAACTAGACCTTTTATTAAGACCATTATTTTCTAAGTATTGTCCGGTAGAGATTGATCCATGTATGAGGTAAAATTAATATGATGGATAAAACTGTTATTGATTAGCAACCATTTGTCAAATCTTTTTAAATATTCAAAAATGACAAGGGCAGCCATAAAACATGGTGTTATCTTGTGGCCAATTTCATAAAATCAAATAAACAACATAGGACACTATTAAACTTTAACACTCTCAAAAGAGATTGCAAATAGTTGCTCATCACAAAATATATATATTTTTTAGGTTTCCATAAAAACACTGATGTCACCTTTATTTATTAAAGCATCATTCATGGCTGAGGTGGAATACCATACACAACCTGTGAATGGGTATGATGCTAGGTTTTTTTTGAAGAAAGAAGACTTGATTTTTTAATCCAAAACAACTATTTTATTGAAGTTTATCATTTGATGATTAGTGATGGATCATTGTACAATCACATGCATTATTAAGTGTTTAAAAATTAAACAAGTGTAAATTACTAGCCAGCTGGTAAAACACCTGGAAATCTTTCATGCCTATAAAATCTCTCAAATATATGTTGAAGATGCAACTCTGAAGATGGAAATTTCCTTCACAGATGGTGCCGGAATTTTACAAATACAATCCTCCTGGACTCTGTTAAACAGATTTAGAAATATGTTAGGATTTCAATACATAGTGATTAGCGAATGTACTTGTCAATTTTCAATATTTGATTGAGCATCAGGATGCTCATGTGCATTCATTACTCAATCGAGTATCGTGGGTTCTCGAGCGCCATGCTCTAGTGCCCGGTACGCATATTCTCCTACTGTTGGACAGCCAATCAACATGTGGGGATTGCTTGCCATACGCCATAACGCCATAGAACTTTAAGCTACTGGCATTACTGTGATTGGTTGGGCACACCGCGTCATCGGGTCTTATATAAGACCTTTTGACCCAATGCACAGCAGACTCACCTCTGAAAGCAGTTCAGGGAGAGTTAATCTAGGAGAGAGCTAAGATTACAGGAAGCATATAGGCAGTGTTTAACTGCTGAAGTCTGTTTTCACCTTCCTGACAGAATACAATTTTGCAATTCTGACCAGTGTCACTTTATGTCGTAATAATGCTGGAACGCTTCACCGGACACCAGTAATTCTAAGGAGGTTTTTTTCGTGGCCCATTGTGTTTCATGATAGTGGTATATTGAGCTCACATTTTTTTACTTTTATTTGTGAAAATGTCATAAATTTTGGCACATGTTTTGAAAATGTTCAAACTTTCAATTTTTGTGAACTTAAACCAGAGAGTTATATCAACAAAAATAGTTAATGAATAACATTTCCTACATATTATTTTTTCAACAGAATTTACAAAATCAATTTTTTTAGGGACCACATCACATTTGAAATGAATTTTTGGGGCCTATATAAAAGAAAATTCCCAAAAGTGACACAATTTAAAAACTGAAACAACTCAAAGTTTTCAAAACCACATTCAAGAAATGTATTAACCCTTTTGGTGCATCACAGGATACTGTATAAAGAAATGTGAAAAGAAAAAAATAACAATTTTACTTTTTCCCAGAAAAATGTCCCTTTAGCGCCAAATTTTGCATTTTCACATGGGTAGCAAGAGAGAATAGACCATACGATTTGTTATGCATTTTCTCTCTGAATGCACTCATTTATGGTGGACAACCACTGTTTGGGACAATGGCAGTGCTCGGAAAGTAATGAGGACCTATTCACTTTTGGTATACACAATTATCTGTAATTGATTGTAGGAATGCCATGTCAAGTTGGGAGAGTTCTAATTATAGATGAGCCACCCCCCTAGATTTCTAGTTCGGTTCGGTCCGTCGAACGGTGCCCCATTCGACGAGCCGTTCGACGAACCTCTCGAACCCCATAGGAAACACTAGGAGGGAATCACAAACACCTAAAAACACCTGGAAAACACCCTCAAAGGTGTCCAAAAGGTAACAAACAACTCCCAAGACAGCACAAACACATGGGAAAGTGACGAGGCCAAATACCCATGTAAAAACTAAACAGCTGGACGAGGAAAAAGAGGAGGAGACACAGATATAGGCATGGCATGCCCTTCTAAAGTCATGCAAAACACAGTAAGGTGACTCCAAGCTGAGTCTCTCTTTTTTCCCAAAATTGGGCCACACAGACACCCCTTCAGTGGCATCAATTGTGCCCCAGTTGCAAACTTGACAGGTAGATTTCCCTCAAGCACATTCCAAAATACGCCAGCCTTAACTGTCCCCAGGATGACACCAGGGTAGGTAGCAAAGTCTTTGATGATCCATGATTTCTTCATCTTGGCTCGTTTTTAAAAACACAGCAAGGGGACTCCAAGCGGAGTCTATCTTTTTTAACAAAATTGGGCCCCACAGACACCACTTTAGTGTCAGCACTTGTGCCCCTGTTGCAAACTGGACAGGTTGATTTGCATCAAGCATATTCAAAAATACGCCAGCCTTAACTGTCCCCAGGATGACACCGGGGTAGGTAGCAAAGTCTTTGCTGAACCATGACTTGTTCATCTTGGCTCGTTTTTAAAAATACAGCAGGGGTACTCCAAGCAGAGTCGCCCTTTTTTCCAAAAATTGGGCCACACACTACTTCAGTGGCAGTATTTGTGCCCCTGTTGTACACTTCACAAGTACATTTGCATCAAGCACATTCAAAAATATGCCAGCCTTAACTGTCCAACGGGATGACACCGAGGTGGGTAGCAAAGTCTTTGCTGAACCATGACTTGTTCATCTTGGCTCGTTTTTAAAAACACAGCAAGAGATCTCCAAGCGAAATCTATCTTTTTTCCAAAAATTAGGCCCCACAGACACCACTTTAGTGGCAGCACTTGTGCCCCTGTTGCAAACTCGACAGGTACATTGGCATCAAGCACATTCCAAATCCACAAGCCTTTACTCTCCCCAGGATGACACAGGGGTAGTAAAGTCCTTGCGGATCCATGACTTGTTCCTCTTGATGAACGTTAGTCTGTCCACATTGTCATGGACAGACGCGTGCGCTTATCTGTCAGCACACTCCCAGCAGCACTGAAGACACGTTCTGAGACAACGCTGGCAGCTGGACACGACAATATTTCCAAGGTGTAAGTGGAGAGCTCTGTCCATTTTTCAAGATTTGAAGCCCAAAATGAGCAAAGCTCCAGTTGCCTAGTCATGGCATCGATGTTCATTTGAAGATACGTCTGTATCATCCTCTGCAGCCGTTGACTGCAGCCGTGTCAGACTTCTTGTCTCTGTTGGCCTTGCAAAGGATGGTCTAAAAAAATTATGAAACGATTCAATAAAATTGCTGTTACCAGCAACAGATATGGTGCTGCTGGTATGGTTAGACTGTTGATGACGAGACCGTCCCATGTTTGTCAAGTTACAAATGGGAGATTCACTCCGTGCACCACTGGTGTTTGGTGGAAAAGCCGAGCTAAGATTGAGTAACAGCTTTTGCTGATACTCCTGCATACGTGCGTCCCTTTCTATGGCTGAAATTATTTCACAAAATTTGGACTTGTACCGGGGATCTAATAGTGTGGCACCCCAGTAGTCATCATCACTTCCAATTTTGACAATCTGAGGGTCATGTTGTAGGTATTGCAGCAAGAAGGCGCTCATGTGTCTTGCGCAGCCATGCGGACCAAGTCCACGCTGTTTTTGTGGCATAGAGGTGCTAACCGTTCTTTCTTCCTCTGACATCTCCCCCCAAACACTTTCAACTGAAATGTGACTAAGGTCAGCCTTATCTGCTGAGTCTTCCATGTCCATGGACAGTTCGTCCTCCATTTCTTCATGTTCTCCTGCACCTTCCTCAACATTTTTCCTGCTACCATGCGCCCTTGTTAATCCCTCTTCCCCATCATCCCATGCCTGCCACCTTGGTGATGATGAACGTCTGGACCTTGGTGATGTTGTTATCCCTTTCGCATATGAATCCTCATGTACTTCCTGCCCTTCTTGTTGAATGACCCCCTGACTCCGAATAGTGTTTAGCGTGTGCTCCAGCATGAAAATGACTAGAATTGTCATGCTGATAATGGTATTGTCAGCGCTAAACATATTCGTTGCTATGTCGAAACTGTGCAGAAGGGTGCATAGGTCCGTGATCTGAGACCACTCCATCAGGGTGATCTTCCCCACCTCTGTATCTCGTTGGCCCAGGCTATACGTCATGACGTATTGCACCAGTGCTCGGCGGTGCTGCCACAGTCGCTGTAACATGTGGAGAGTCGAATTCCAGCGTGTCGGCACATCGCATTTCAGGCGATGAACCGGCAGGCCGAAAGACTTCTGGAGCGATGAAAGTCGGTCAGCTGAGGTGGTTCAATGGCATAAGAGAGCAGACAGTTTTCATGCCCTGTGCAGAAGGCCATCTAGGCCGGGATGGTGTGTTAAAAATTGCTGGACAACAATGTTCAACACGTGAGCCATACAAGGCATGTGTGTCACCTTGCCCAGGCAAAGGGCCGCTCCCAGGGTTGCGGCATTGTCGCACATGGCCTTACCTGGCTGCAGGTTGAGTGGAGACAACCATTTATGAAACTCGGACTGCAGAGCTGCCCACAACTCAGCCGCTGTGTGACTTTTATTTCCAAGACATTTCAAGCTAAAGACCGCCTGATGCCGTTGCGCTCTTCTGCCAGCATAGTAAGGAGGTGTGCGTGATTCCTTGTGCGCAGTTACAACGCTGGTGGCCTGACCAGGCAGGATTGGGGCGGAGGCAGAGGACCCAGACGAGGTTGAGGATGCAGAAGCATTGGAGGAACTTATTCATACAGAGGATTGACGCACAAGTCGTCGGAACGGCAAGACTTATTCAGCAGACCCGTCTCCATCTATCACCATAGTTACTCAGTGCCCAGTCAGCGACATGTAACGCCCCTTTCCATGGTTTACTGGTCCAAGTATCGGTGGTGAAATGCACCCGTTCACACACAGAATTTCTCAAGGAAGCGGTGATGTTGTGTGCGACGTGCTGGTGTAGCGCAGGCACACATTTCTTAGAGAAGTAGTGGCGACTGGGCATCTGGTACTGGGGCACAGTGATGGACATAAGTTCTCGAAAATCCTGTGTGTCCACCAGGCGGAAAGGCAGCATTTCGGTAGCCAAGAGATTACAGAGGGATAAAGTCAACCTCTTAGCTTTGTCATGGGTCGGAGGAAATGGCCATTTATTTGTCCACATCTGAGGGACAGAGATCTGGCTGCTGTGTGTAGACGGTGGTGAGTAGTGTGTCCCTGGAAAAATTCAGGTTTGGGAGGAAAGTGCAGGTGGAGACATGATGTTGCCTTCATCCAACATTGGTGCTATCGATGTCTGAGAGAGCTGTACACCCGCACTTGTTTCCCCTTCCAAACCAACTGATGACATACCAAGCAAACTGCCTGTTGTGGTTACAGTGGTGGAAGGTGTGCGTGGAAAACCAAGTGTGACAGCTGTCCCCACAGTCATAGAGCGTGGAGAGACTTGAGAGCTGGGAGAAAGCAAGTGTGATTGAGATGACAACTCAGAGGACTGTTTTTTTTATGTGGTAGTTGAGGTGGAGGAGAGAGCACTTGTTGGAGCACTTGAGATCCATTCAAGCATGTTCTTTTTTTTGTGCATCATCTACCTTTCTTACAGTTGTTCGAGTCCATAAAAAAGGGAGCACATCGGATTGTCCACGGAAAGTAGTAGACATCTTACTTTTGCTGGAAGATGGCTTATCTTCAGCCGATGTTAATGTAGCTTTGCCACCTTCCCCACGGATACAAAGTTTTTTTCAGTTTCTAAGACGCCTGTTCCCCTTTCCACCAGCATTTGCCACTCATTTTGTTATCGACAAGATTAGCCACTTAAAATGTGGTAACAAAAATTGAGAGGTGGTGTAGATTGCAGAGGTGGTCTAGCTTTATTGACAGCTGAAGAACCAACACTGACTATCCCTGACAATGCAACTATGGCCCTAAAACTGGCAGCACTGTTTGCTATAAAAATAGTGTAGCAAAATGTGCATGAGGGTAGAATGTAGAGGTGCTGGAAATTTCTTGGCACCAGTGGGACAACAATGGAGTATAGCAGCCACTTTTTGGATGCCACTAAGTTTCAGCACTGTTTGCTATAAAAATAGCATAGCAAAATGTGCATGATGGTTGAATGCAGAGGTGGTGGGACTTGCTTGGCACAAGTGGGACACAAAATTAGTATAGCAGACACTTTTTGGATGCCACTTATGTTCAGCACTGTTTGCAAAAGAATAGTGTAGCAAAATGTGCATGAGGGTAGAATGCAGAGGTGGGGGGACTTTCTTTCCACCAGTGGGACACTAAATTAGTATATCAGACACTTTGTGGATGCAACTTATGTTCAGCACTGTTTGCTATAAAAATAGCATCGCAATCATGGGCAGGAGGGTAGAATGCAGAGGTGCTGGAACTTGCTTGGCACCAGTGAGACACTAAATTAGTATAGCAGACACTTTGTGGATGCCACTAATTTCCAGCACTGTTTGCTATAAAAATAGCGTAGCAAAATGTGCATAAGGGTTGAATGCATAGGTGGTGGGACTTGCTTGGCACAAGTGGGACACAAAATTAGTATAGCAGACACTTTGTGGATGCCACTAATTTTCAGCACTGTTTGCTATAAAAATAGCGTAGCAAAATGTGCATGAGGGTAGAATGCAGAGGTGCTGGAAATTGCTTGGCACCAGTGGGACAACAATGGAGTATAGCAGCCTCTTTTTGGATGCCACTAAATTTCAGCACTGTTTGCTATAAAAATAGCGTAGCAAAATGTGCACGATGGCTGAATGCAGAGGTTATTGGGACTTGCTTGGCACAAGTGGGACACAAAATTAGTATAGCAGACACTTTTTGGATGCCACTTATGCTCAGCACGGTTTGCTATAAGAATAGTGTAGCAAAATGTGCATGAGGGTAGAATGCAGAGGTGGTGGGACTTGCTTGCCACATGTGGGACACTAAATTAGTATAGCAGACACATTGTGGATGCCACTAATTTTCAGCACTGTTTGCTAAAAAAATAGCATAGCAAAATGTGCATGAAGGTTGAATGCAGAGGTGGTGGGACTTGCTTGGCACAAGTGGGACACAAAATTAGTATAGCAGACTCTTTTTGGATGCCACTAATTTTCAGCACTGTGTGCTATTAAAATAGCGTAGAAAAATGTGCATGAGGGTTGAATGCAGAGGTGGTGGGACTTACTTGGCACAAGTGGGACACAAAATTAGTATAGCAGACACTTTTTGGATGCCACTTATGTTCAGCACTGTTAGCTATAAGAATAGCATAGCAAAATGTGCATGAGGCTAGAATGCAGAAGTGGTGCAACTTGCTTGCCACCAGTGGGACACTAAATTAGTATAGCAGACACTTTGTGGATGCTACTTATGTTCAGCACTGTTTGCTATAAAAATAGCATAGCAAAGTGTGCATGAGGGTTGAATGCAGAGGTGGTGGGACTTGCTTGGCACAGGTGGGACACACAATTAGTATAGCAGACACTTTGTGGATGCCACTAATTTTCAGCACTGTTTGCTATTAAAATAGCGTAGCAAAATGTGCATGAGGGTTGAATGCAGAGGTGGTGGGACTTGCTTGGCACAAGTGGGACACAAAATTAGTATAGCAGACACTTTTTGGATGCCACTTATGTTTAGCACTGTTTGCTATAAGAATAGCGTAGCAAAATGTGCATGAGGGTAGAATGCAGAGGTGGTGGGACTTGCTTGCCACCAGTGGGACACTAAATTAGTATAGCAGACACTTTGTGGATGCCACTAATTTTCAGCACTGTTTGCTATAAAAATAGTGTAGCAAAATGTGAATGAGGGTTGAATGCAGATGTGGTGGGACTTGCTTGGCACAAGTGGGACACAAAATTAGTGTAGAAGACAGTTTTTTGATGCCACTAATTTTCAGCACTGTTTGCTATTAAAATAGCGTAGCAAAATATGCATGAGGGTTGAATGCAGAGGTGGTGGGACTTGTTTGGCACAAATGGGTCACAAAATTAGTATAGCAGACACTTTGTGGATGCCACTTATGTTCAGCACTGTTTGCTATAAGAATAGCGTAGCAAAATGTGCATGAGGGTAGAATGCAGAGGTGGTGGGACTTGCTTGCCACCAGTGGGACACTAAATTAGTATAGCAGACACTTTGTGGATGCCACTTATGTTCAGCACTGTTTGCTATAAAAATAGTGTAGCAAAATGTGAATTAGGGTTGAATGCAGATGTGGTAGGACTTGCTTGGCACAAGTGGGACACAAAATTAGTATAGTAGACAGTTTTTTGATGCCACTAATTTTCAGCACTGTTTGCTATTAAATTAGCGTAGCAAAATATGCATGAGGGTTGAATGCAGAGGTGGTGGGACTTGTTTGGCACAAGTGGGTCACAAAATTAGTATAGCAGACACTTTGTGGATGCCACTTATGTTTAGCACTGTTTGCTATAAGAATAGCGTAGCAAAATGTGCATGAGGGTAGAATGCAGAGGTGGTGGGACTTGCTTGCCACCAGTGGGACACTAAATTAGTATAGCAGACACTTTGTGGATGCCACTTATGTTCAGCACTGTTTGCTATAAAAATAGCGTAGCATACATGGGCAGGAAAGTAGAATGCAGAGGTGCTGGAACTTGCTTGGCACCAGTGGGACACAAAATTAGTATAGCAGACACTTTATGGATGCCACTAATTTTCAGCACTATTTTCTATAAAAATAGCGTAGCAAAATGTGAATGAGGGTTGAATGCAGAGGTGGTGGGACTTGCTTGGCACAAGTGGGACACAAAATTAGCGTACCAAACACTTTTTGGATGACACATATGTTCAGCACTGTTTGCTATAAGAATAACGTAGCAAAATGTGCATGAGGGTAGAATGCAGAGGTGGTGGGACTTGCTTGCCACCAGTGGGACACTAAATTAGTATAGCAGACACTTTGTGGATGCCACTTATGTTCAGCACTGTTTGCTATAAAAATAGTGTAGCAAAATGTGAATTAGGGTTGAATGCAGATGTGGTAGGACTTGCTTGGCACAAGTGGGACACAAAATTAGTATAGTAGACAGTTTTTTGATGCCACTAATTTTCAGCACTGTTTGCTATTAAATTAGCGTAGCAAAATATGCATGAGGGTTGAATGCAGAGGTGGTGGGACTTGTTTGGCACAAGTGGGTCACAAAATTAGTATAGCAGACACTTTGTGGATGCCACTTATGTTCAGCACTGTTTGCTATAAGAATAGCGTAGCAAAATGTGCATGAGGGTAGAATGCAGAGGTGGTGGGACTTGCTTGCCACCAGTGGGACACTAAATTAGTATAGCAGACACTTTGTGGATGCCACTTATGTTCAGCACTGTTTGCTATAAAAATAGCGTAGCATACATGGGCAGGAAAGTAGAATGCAGAGGTGCTGGAACTTGCTTGGCACCAGTGGGACACAAAATTAGTATAGCAGACACTTTATGGATGCCACTAATTTTCAGCACTATTTTCTATAAAAATAGCGTAGCAAAATGTGAATGAGGGTTGAATGCAGAGGTGGTGGGACTTGCTTGGCACAAGTGGGACACAAAATTAGCGTACCAAACACTTTTTGGATGACACTTATGTTCAGCACTGTTTGCTATAAGAATAACGTAGCAAAATGTGCATGAGGGTAGAATGCAGAGGTGGTGGGACTTGCTTGCCACCAGTGGGACACTAAATTAGTATAGCAGACACTTTGTGGATGCCACTTATGTTCAGCACTGGTTGCTATACAAATAGCATAGCAAACTTGGGCAGGAGGGTTGAATGCAGAGGTGCTGGAAATTGCTTGGCACCAGTGGGACAACAATGGAGTATAGCAGCCACTTTTTGGATGCCACTAAGTTTCAGCACTGTTTGCTATAAAAATAGCATGGCAAAAGTGGGCAGGTGGGTACAGTGGCCGGGTTCTCTGGGTCAGTGGACAGGAAAGGAAGCCTCACTTTCTATCCCTCCTAATGGTGAAATGCAGCAAGGAATTCCCTGAGCTTAGGTACACAGACCCTGTTATCTGAAGCTGTATACAGCATTTCCACGGACCTGCCTGTCACCTATGGCTCTGAGCCCCAGAAAATCAGCCATGAAAATGGCTGAAATAAACTTCTATCCCTAATCAGTAGAGCACTGCGTGTATAGCGCACACAGCCGGTGCGGTGACAGGAGCTGCGTGAGCGGTTACTGTCACTTACACGCAGAAAGCAGATAATGGCACTGTGAGGGAAAATGGCCATATTTATAATGCAAGGACATGTGACATTCACAGCCTATGACACATGCCCTTTCTTGTCTGGCAAAAAAGACCACTTAGCTGTGTGTGTCTGTGATTGGCTGACATGCTGGCCCGCCCCACTGCACGCGCGCTTGGGGGGGGGGAATGGCGATCGCCATTATCCCAGCAGCACTGATCTAAACGTGCTGCCCCTGCACACTATACGCTGAATTTTGATAATAGTGTGAATCACAGAGTGAGTCACACTATTACAGTGAAAAGGCAGCTAGTAACTAGGATAGGCTAGAGGGAAGCCACTCACCAAGCAGGACCCCCAGAACCTTGAAACTCTTTAACCCTTATACAGGGATATGGAATTACACAGGGCCCAAGGTGATCAATACCTGTGGAAGGCTGCAGTCCGAGAAAGTAGTAGTCAGGCAGGGTCAAACCATGAATTGAGGAACAGGAACAGAATGGGACGGCCAGGACTTAATCAGAAGACAAGCAGAGGTAAAATGCGGATTGGGCAATGAGGTACATAAACAGCAGGCAGGACACGTAGTCAGGTAACAAGCACACAAAATCACAAAACAGAACTGGGCGGAACAGGAACCAGAGGTTCAGAGCTATGTCTGGCAGTGGTCAGCAGACAGGATGGGCCTAAAAAAGGGTGTGGTGTCTTCCCATTGGTTGTAGCTGAATGATGGTACTTCAGCTGTGAGACACCAACCACCTACAGTCAGCCAGTGGTTCTGCATATCTCAAGGTAATGCACCCAGTGGGTGAGCAGAACCTGCGTCCACCGGCGCCGTTGGCATCGACAACTCTCCCATCATCAGCACTATGCACGAAAGGAACACGGTGTCACCTGGCGACCGTAGTACAAATTGATGGAGCGGACTCCGGTGGTGACTTAACAGCCGTGTGCGACAATGATGCAAACCTGGCTGCGGCCCTTCGTCAGGGCAATGTGATACACGTACCTTGTATGGCTCATGTGTTGAACCTAGCTCTCCAGCAATTTTTAAACCACCATCCCGGCCCACATGGCCTTCTGCAGCGGGCACGCTCGCTATGAGCTCACTTCCACCGTTCACACCCAGCAGCTCAACAAATTGCATCACTCCAGAAGTCTTTCAGTCTGGCGTTTCACCGCTTGAAATGCGATGTGCCGACACGCAGGAATTTAAATCTGCACATGTTGCAGCATCTGTGGCAGCACCGCCGAGCCCTGCTGCAATACGTTATGACGTATAGCCTGGGCCAACTAGATCCATAGGTGGTGCAGATCACGCTGCTGGAGTGGTGTCAGATCAAGGACCTATGCACCCTTCTTCGCAGTTTACAAATGTCGACGAAGATGTTTAGCACTGGTGATGCCATTATCAGCATGACAATTACGGTCATCTACATGCTGGAGCACACTCTAAACATTATTCGCAGTCAGGTGGTGGGACAAGAGGAATGGGAGGAAGTACAGGAGGAGTCATATGCGGAAGGGATAACAAGATCTGCAAGGTCCAGACGGTTAGCAGCACCAAGGCAGCAGGCATGGGACGGTGGGGGAGAGGGGTTAACAAGGGCGCATAGTATAATAATAATAATAATAATTTTATTCATTTATATAGCGCTATTAATTCCACAGCGCTTAACATACATTGGCAACACTGTCCCCATTGGGGCTCACAATCTAGAGTCCCTATCTGTATGTCTTTGGAGTGTGGGAGGAAACTGGTGTACCCAGAGGAAACCCACGCAAACACGGGTAGAACCTAGAAACTCCTTGCAGATGGTGTCCTTGGTGGGACTTGAACCAAGGACCCCAGTGCTGCAAGACTGCAGTGCTAGCCACTGAGCCACCGTGCCACCCATAGTATCAGCAAAACTGTTGAGGAAGGTGCAGGAGCCCATGAAGAAATGGAGGACAAACTGGCGATGGGCATGAAAGACTCAGCAGATGAGGGAGAGCTTGCTCACATTTCGTTTGTGCAAGGTTGGGGGTAGAAGGCAGAGGAAGGAGGTATGATTCTCACCTCTCCGCCACAAACACAGCAAGGACTTGGTCCTCCTGGATGCGCAAGACACATGAGCGCCTTTTTGCTGCACTACCTACAACATGACCCTCGGATTGTCCGAATTCGAAGTAATGCTGACTAGTGGGTTGCCACACTGTTGGATCCCCGATACAAGACAAAGTTTGGCGAAATAAGTCCTGCCATAGAAAGGGCCGCACGTATGCAGGAGTATCAGCAGAAGGTGGTACGCAATCTTAGATCTGCTTTTACACTAAACACCAGTGCTGCACAGAGTGAATCTCAACGCTTTGTCATGGCTAGGAGGAAATGGTCTTTTACTTGTCCACATCTGAGGGACCGAGGGCTGGCTGCTGTAATGAGACGGCGTTGAGTAGGGTGTTCCTGCAGAGTTGCAAATTTGGTCATATACAAAATGAGTTGAAAAAGGACAGATGCTGGTGGAAAGAGGAACAGGTGTGTTGGAAAGGGGAAAAAAGTTTGTGTCCATGGGTTTGGTGGTTAAGCAACAGTAACATTTGCTGAAGAAACACCATCTGTTAGGAGGGGACTGGCAGATTTGGATAAGATCGTATATACTATGTTAGCGCTATATAAAAAAATAAAGAAGAAAAGAAAGAGAAAGGTATATATCCCAATCGCCAGTTGGTGTCCACCATGCTCCCAAATGTAAAAGGAGATATTGGCAACTCAAAGGTTAGGCAGAGGATACAGAGCTGGGTGGCTCTGAAACTAATAGTAGCCTGAACCGAGTTAGACAACACTTGGACCTGGAGACTGGGATCCCTGTTAGCGTCACAGGGTCCAAACACACACCCAGCCCAGGAACTACCTGTTAACAACACAGGGACCATTGGGTACGCTGCCCGTGTGCCCGTGTGCATAGGGGCCACACCGGTGGACAGCAGGCGCATCAGCAGCAGCCCAGTTAATGCCACTGGGCTGCACTAGCAGGACTGGTAGAACAGGAGCTGGTCTTAATCGTTCTGCATTACCAACTGTGGTGGCGGCCTGCACCGACGCCCTATCCCTGCCTACCTCTGGCCTAAAGCCGCAATGGGTTCAACACATGGAGGTGTGCTCTTTCTGAGCATAATAGAAGACTGCGCACCTCCATGTTGGCTCCAGCCCCTTTTATAACCTGGGTCCGCCACAACCCAGGGTGGACCACAATGCACCTCCTGGAGACAAAAGCAGAGTGACACGTCATCAGTGGCATAACCAGCGACCTATTCGGAACCGCAACTTCAATGATGACCTCATGGCAGCCACGATCCAAACACCTCACCAGTCATCGTCTGACCAACAATAATGAGGTGACAAGTCATAAGGTCTGGCCTGTGCAAGCCAGTCCAGAGTAGCCTGGGCACATCATCAGGACACCTGATGCCCTATGGTCTATATGGGCCTGCCACGGACCTAGCCTCTGATGCACTAAGTGCTTGAGCATGCTCAGTAGCAAGTCTCAGAAAAAAGACTTCAGCTTCAGTATGCTGTCTAGGCACAACACAGGACTTAGACATGGCACGGAGTCCAAGTACCTGTGCAAAGAGGCTTTCGCACTAAGTGTGGGAGCTTGCGCTGTAGCCCGAACTGAGGACTTAGCCTCAGGAACGGCACAGTCAGGCTGAGCATACTCACTAGGCGAAACACTGGATTTAGGCTGTGGCTGGGGTAAATCGGCACACGCATGTGCACTAGCCGCCTCTACACACTTAGACGTGGAGGAGAAAGCAGCCAGCTGGGCAACCCGAGGCACAGCCCAAAATGGCAGCTGACGCCTGGGTGCAACTGGAACCGCAGCAGGCTGCTTGCGTTTACGGCGGCAAAGAGTCATAACAACAAATACCAGCCTAAAAAACAGGTGTACTTCTTCCCGTGGATAATCTGATATGATCCTTTTTTCACGGACACGACCATCGCTAACAAATGTAGTTGAGGCACCAAAACAGCATCTGCTTCAATGGATCTCAAGTGCTCCATAAAGTGGCCTCTCCTTCACCTCAAGTTCAATATCCCAAATACTACATTCTTCTGTGGTGTCAACTCAATCGCACTTGCTTCCTAACAGCGCTCAAGTTTCCACCAGCCCAGCTGAGTATGGGGTAACACAGATGGTTGAGTCTGCAGAGCTGTTCAGTCACACTATAGCCTGGGAATCTGAGGTCTGCTCCAAAGCTGCAGTGAGTACAGATAATTAAGTTATTATTATTAATATTATTATTATTTATTTATAGAGCACCATTGATTCCATGGTGCTGTACATGAGAAGGGGGTTACATACAGAATACATATACAAGTAACAATAGACAGACTGGTACAGAGGGAAGAGGGCCCTGCCCTTGCGGGATTACATTCTAAAGGATTTTGGGGAGGAGACAGTAGGTGGGGTGTAGGTTGGGCGGCAGATACTCACGGTGGTGGAGTCATTGAAGGTTATAGTCATTTCTGAACAGATGAGTTTTCAGGTTCCGTTTGAAGCTTGCGGGTGTAGCAGATAATCTGACGTGTGAAGGCAGCGAGTTCCAGGAGACAGGGAAAATGATCTGCACAGATGGCCAGAAGCTTTGAAGTCGAATCCAGACCCCGATGAAGAAGGTGCTGAGCATAATGTACACCCTCATTCCTAAACAGTAAATCCTCCTGGTGGAGACAATGGGGAACATGATGAGGAGACTCAGATACCTGATTGGAGCGACAACTTGACTATTCGGTCAGGGCAGGAAGAGGTTGTCTCAGAGGACTCAGGATGAGGGGAATGAAAACACAAAGGGTGATGATGAGGTTGGAGACCCCACTTACTGTCAAACCAAAGTCACCCAGTCGATGAGGTTAGCAGAGGAGGTGGAGGAAGATGCTACTGACGACGAGGTTACGTTGCATCTTCCTGGACAGAGACAAAGTACTGGAAGCACGTCAACAACTGTATCCTGGGCCACAACTCTGCCTCTGAACAGAAGTCGTGGTGGCTCTGCAGGTCGCATGGGCTCTAAGCCTTGCCTAGCCTGGGGCTTTTTTGACATTGCAAAGGATCGCCCAAGTCATGTAATCTGTAATATTTGTCAACAATCTCTAAGTAGAAGGCAAAAACTCACAACTTTGAGTGCTTCGTCCATAAAGTGTCACATGGATATGAATTGATAGCGTAAGGGTGTATTGCTCAGCTTTATCCACTGTCAATGCAACATGCTTATTTGCCGTTCATTGCATGCATTGTTGCAGACTACACACAAGGGGCTGCTGTTTTTTTGCATCTGCCTTTGTCTGTTTGGTCACTATAGCAATAGCAAAACGGTCTGTGTTACAGCAAGGAGCCACTGCGGAAACACTTCGGTCAATTGTGAGGGGAGTCGTGTTTGAGTTTGGTGAGGAGGACCGTAACGCCTGTGAGGAGCATCCTGTGCCACAGACCGACATTCTTCCGGTGCTGTCTAAATTGTTTACCGTGAGAGGAGCGTAAAGTCTGTATTTATGGCAACTGGACACCACAGTACCCGGGTACGGTAGGCTGGGCCCAGACAGTAATGCGTGCACGCAACACTTTGTTTTCTTAGCAAAACACATATCTGTTCTGGTTAGGCCGACTATATAGACAATAAGACTTGCTGCCTCTGCACTGTGAAATTGTCACTTAGGGGTGCTTCACACATAGCGAGATCGCTACCGAAATCGCTGCTACATCATGGTTTTGGTGACGCAACAGTGACCTCATTAGCGATCTCGCTGTGTGTGACACTGAGCAGCGATCTGGCCCCTGCTGTGAGATCGCTGCTCGTTACACACAGCCCTGGTTCGTTTTCTTCAAAGGCGCTCTCCCGCTGTGACACACACATCGCTGTGTGTGACAGCGAGAGAGCAACGAAATGAAGTGAGCAGGGAGCAGGAGACGGCATCTGGCAGCTGCGGTAAGCTGTAACCAAGATAAACATCGGGTAACCAAGGGAAGCACTTTCTCTGGTTACCCGATATTTACCTTCGTTACCAGCCTCCGCCGCTCTCGCTGCCAGTGCCGATTCCTGCTCTCTGCACATGTAGCTGCAGTACACATCAGGTAATTAACCCAATGTGTACTGTAGCTAGGATGTTGTTCCTCGTTCCAGCGGCATCACACATCGCTATGTGTGAAGCCGCAGGAGCAAGGAACATCTCCTACCTGCGTCCTGCGTCTCACGCCAGCTATGCGGAAGGAAGGTGGTGGGCGGGATATTTACGTCCTGCTCATCTCCGCCCCTCCGCTTCTATTGGCCGCCTGCCGTGTGACGTCACTATGATGCCGCACGACCCGCCCCCTTAATAAGGAGGCAGGTCGCTGGCCAGAGCGACGTCGCAGGGCAGGTGAGTGCATGTGAAGCTGGCATAGCGATAATGTTCGCAACGCCAGCTATCACCATGATATCGCAGCTGCGGCGGGGGTGGGGACTATCGCGCTCGGCATCGGCTTAGTATTCCAGACACTTTTAAGATGGCAGAAAAAGTGTCAGCTCTTTGGGCAAATAAATAGCATGGCAAAAGTGTGCAGGTGGGTACAGTGCCCGGGTTCTGTGGGTACCAGGACAGGAAAGGAAAACTAAGTTAGTATTCCAGACACTTTCAAGATGGCAGAAAAAGTGTCAGCTCTTTGGGCAAATAAAATAAGCGTGGCAAAAGTGTGCAGGTGGGTACAGTGCCCGGTTCTGTGGGTCAGTAGACAGAAAAGGAAAACTAACTTAGTATTCCAGACACTTTTAGGATGGCATAGAAAGTGTCAGCTCTTTGGGCAAATAAAATGGTGTGGCAAAACTGGGCAGGTGGGTACAGTGCCCGGGTTCTGTGGGTACCAGGACAGAAAAGGAAGCCTCACTTTCTATCCCTCCCAATGATGAAATGCAGCAAGGAATTCCCTGAGCTGAGGTACACAGATGCTGTTATCTAAAGCTGTACACAGCGTTTGCACGGACCTGCCCAGCAGCTATGGCTACGAACGCTTGGAAATCAGCCCTGAAAAGGGCTGAAATAACCAGCAGTCCCTAATCCCTACAGCGCTGTGTAGCTTGCACTATGTCTATAGCACACACAGCAGGATCGGCGGCAGCAGCGTGAGTGGTGACTGTCACCCACACGCAGAAGGCAGATAATGGTGGCTACAGGGAAAATGGCCATATTTTATAAGGCAAGGACATGTGAAATTCACAGCCTATGACACATGACCTTGCTTGTCTGGCAAAAATCCACTTCCTTACTTCCGCATTGCCAATGGACGCAGGTAAGGAGATGTTCGTCACTTCTGCGGTGTCACACACAGTGATGTGTGCTGCCGCAGGAATGACAAACAACAGACAACGATATTTAGTGTTTGGATAACCTTTCCAAAACCAATGATTTTTACCACTTTTGCGATCATTGTAGGTCGCTCGTATGTGTCACACGCTGTGATGTCGCTAACGACTCCGGATGTGCATCACAAACACTGTGACCCCGAAGATAAATTATTAGCGATATCACAGCGTGTAAAGCCCCCTTTACTCCAGAATCTCATTGGCCTCTGTTGAGATGTGTCCATTCAAAGGTGCACAAAACTGTTGCTGACTGCACTTTTGTGCACCCCTAGAAAGACACATAATAAGATGGACACCGCTGGGTCACAGGTCAGATGGGAGATTAAATTGACGCCCTCTGTCTCATTACAGTGAATTTTACATTGAGAATTTTGTCTGAATTACGTTTTGCAGACATTTACATATTCTCTCCTGTGAAAGCGCTCAGCCTATAGCGCAGAATAAATGTAAGCCTTACTGCAGTCTTTTGGAGGCAGAATTAACAAATCAACAACAGAAGTTGAAATATTGGCTTTAATTATATATTTTTTAATCCATTTACCTTGCGGTAAAACTGATTAGGCGGCTTTATTCCTCAGATCAGAACAATTACAGGGATACCAGATTTATATAGTCTTTTTACGTTTGGCTACTACTATACTAAATAACTATTTATAAAAAAGTTTGTTTGCATCACCAAATTTTTAAGGTTACAGTTTTTTTTATTTTTCTGTAACAGATTCATGTGAGAGCTTGTTTTTGCGGGATATATTAGAGTTTATATTGCTACCATTTTGGGCCACAGAATATTTTTGGATCGCATTCTATCACACTTTTTGTGAAGCAAAATCAAGAAAATATAGTATTTCACAATTTTTTTTCATTATTTTTTTTTTATGCCATTCACCATGTCGTACAATTGATTAGATCGCTTTATTCTTCGGGCAAGTAGAATTACAGCAATACCATATTTGTAATGTTTTTAGTTTATATTTTGCCACTTTTAGGCAATAAAAAATTATTGTAAAAGAAAAAAAATGTTTTTGTTTTTATAGCTTTTTTATTTTCTCGCTAATGGAGATGTATGGATAGCTTTTGCTACATTTTTTGTTTATATTTTTACAGTGTGCACTGAACGAGTTAATTAACATGACACTTTTATATAATGGGTTGTGCTAAATGTGGTGGTACTTAACACAGTTGAAATCAGAAGTTTACATACACTATTTAAAAAAACACATATGCATGTTTTTCTCACTATCTGACATGAAATCAGAATAAACCTTTTAGGTCAATTAGGAACCAAAATTATTTATATTTACCAAATGCCAGAATAACAAGAGAGAGAGAGAGAATATTTTAATGCATTTTTATTACTTTCTGCAAGTCAAAAGTTTAAGAGTACTATGCCTTTAAACAATATAGGACAGCCCATATGATGATGTCATATTTTTGGAAGCTTCTGATAGATTTATTGGCAACATCTGAGTTAACTAGAGACACACTTGAGGATGTATTTTAATGCACACCTGAAACTTACTGCTTCTTTGTGTAGCATCATGGGAAAGTCAAAAGAAATAAGCCAAGATCTCAGGAAGAGAATTGTGGACTTGCACAAGTCTGGTTCATCCTCGGGTGCAATTTCCAGACTCCTGAATGTGCCTCATTCATCTGTAGAAAAATGTATATGCAAGTACAAACAAGATGGGAATGTCCAACCATCATACCACTCAGGAAGGAGATAGGTTCTGTGTAACAGAGATGAATGTGCTTTGTTCAAACGTGTATACATCAACCCAAGAACAAAAGAAAAATACCTTGTGAAGATGCTAGCGGGAGGTTGTAAGGTTGTGTCATTATGCACAGTGAAATGTGTACTGTATCAATATGGGATGAAAGGCCACTCTGCCAGAAAGAAGCCATTACTCCAAAAGAAACATAACAAAGCCAGATTATTGTTTGCAAATGCACACAGGAGTAAAGACCTTAATTTTTGGAGACATGTCCTGTGCTCTGACGAACCTAAAATTTAACTTTTGGCCATAAAAACGATCGTTACGTTTGGAGGTAAAAGGCTTTGAAGCCTAAGAGGTACTTTGCACACTACGACATCGCAGCTGCGATGTCGTTGGGGTCAAATCGAAAGTGATGCACATCCGGCGTCGTTGTCGACATCAGAGTATGTAAATCGTTTTTGCTACGATTAACGAGCTCAAAAGCGTCGAAATTGTATGATTGGTGTAGTGTCGGTTATTTCCATAATGTCGCGGCAGCGACAGGTACGATGTTGTTCCTCGTTCCTGCAGCAGCACACATCGCTGTGTGAGAAGCTGCAGGAGCGAGGAACATCAACTTACCTGCATCCCACGGCTCACGCCGGCCATGCGGAACAACGGAGGTGGGCGGGATGTTTAGGTCCCGCTCATCTCCGCCCCTCCGCTTCTATTGGGCGCCTGCCGTGTGACGTCGCTGTGACGCCGCACGACCCGTTTCCTTGGGAAGGAGGCTTTTCGCCGGCCAGAGTGATGTCGCAGGGCAGGTAAGTGCATGTGAAGCTGCCGTAGCGATAATGTTCGCTACGGCAGCTATCACAAGATATCGTATGGGCGACGGGGGTGGGGTCTATCGCGATCGGCATCAATACAATCAGCTTGCAATGTCATAGTGTGCAAAGTACCCCTAGGTCTTTGAGCACACTAGGAAAAGGAATTTTCTTAAGAACATACTGGACCCTCTTAAAGATTACTGCTCCTGCGGTAAAAAAAACGCAGCACCTGAAAACCACGTGCGGTTTTCCCGCTGTTTGCCGCAGTTTTGCCGCGGGTTGTTCCCTGTGGTTTTTGACCATTATCTATGGCAAAAACCGCAGGTACCTGCAGAAAAGAAGTCACATGCCATTTTTTTGCTGCAGAAAACATGCAGCAAAACCTGTTGGTGAAAAAAACCGCAGTGTGAGCACAGCATTTTTTTATTACCCTAGGTTTTGATGAGGAAGTACTGCAGCAAGGTTATGAACATTTCCTGCAGCAAAACATGCAGCAAAACATGCAGCAAAACCACACCAAAACCTATTTACAGTCCTGCCCATCATTAAGGTAGTCTATGTTACGGGTTATACAGAGGTACCAACAGGTGTAAAGAGACTCTGTTCGGTCACAGAGTGCTTGGCATGCAGTAACCGTGTTCTAAGCCACACGATACTACAGTAGGTATACTGAACTCTATTTACTGATAAGAAAATAATACTATATTAAATGAACAAAACTCTGTTAACTCACAGAGTCTATTTGGCGCTTACACTTCAGTTCCTTCACAGAAGGTAATATATATATATATATATATATATATATATATATATATATAGCATACACAGTATGTATAGGGGTGGACAAACAGAACACTACCCATATCCTGCTAGTAGAGGCTCAGGGCATATGCAGTGGTGAGTTTACAGTCCTATTTACAGTCCTGCCCATCATTATTAGCACCCATGAAGTTTAAGTACATAATGTGGAATATCTCCTGAAAAAATTGAATAAAGTAAAACAGTTTTTTTGTATAGAGCACTCATGTTAAATACAAAAGAGCAAATGAAAAACAACAATTTAAAGAAGTTTGCCAAGCATGGAACTGTCAAGAGTCTCCCTGGACATGGGTGAAAGAGGAAAATTGCAAGAGATGTCTTCGAAGGTTGATATAAATGGTGCACAAAACACCATGTTAAACATCCGGAGACCTGAAAACCAACCTAGAACAGTCTGGTGTCATGGTTTCAACAAGCCCCACACTAAATCAATCATAGCTTTATGGGCAAAGCCCAAGGAAGAAGCCATTCTGGAAGAAAAGGCATAAAAAGAAACAACCGATTTTTGCCTAAGAGTACCAAGACAAACTACAATCTGTTACGGGGGAACCTCCTGATATAGCAATAGATGAAGATATACTAATACCAGTGGTCAGGGTCCACCGTGCAGTGATGGCAGAACTGCAGCTGGTTGCACAAGGCCCTACGGAAACCCAACAGTAACTCGGTAATTAAGGTAGTCTATGTTACGGGTTATACAGAGGTACCAACAGGTGTAAAGAGACTCTGTTCGGTCACAGAGTGCTTGCATGCAGTAACCGTGTTCTAAGCCACACGATACTACAGTAGGTATACTGAACTCTATTTACTGATAAGAAAATAATACTATATTAAATGAAAAAAACTCTGTTAACTCACAGAGTCTATTTGGCGCTTACACTTCAGTTCCTTCACAGAAGGTAATATATATATATATATATATATATATATATATATATATATATAGCATACACAGTATGTATAGGGGTGGACAAACAGAACACTACCCATATCCTGCTAGTAGAGGCTCAGGGCATATGCAGTGGTGAGTTTACAGGGTACTGCTCCTATATCAGCTTGCTATATGGTACAGTCAGTTAGCCATCAGTCACAAAGCCGCCCAAGCCCGATATCACTGGAGCCTAGCTTCGCCAGCTACTGACCCTAACTCAGTCAATGGATATGACCGCAACGCCTTACCCTAACCTGCCTTCTGTCCCTCAATCAGTCTGGTAGGACTTCGCCGCCTAACCTTATCTCAGATGTGTACAGCAGTATGCCCAAAGACGAGTGCGCACCTCCAACTGGGCGTCAGGGCTATTTATCACCTCTGTACTGCCCACAAGATGGAGGAACCACGTGTAGCCAGCCCCTTTGGCTAATGAGAGCCCTACACGTCACTGATGATGTCACGGCGTCCAATTAGAACGTGCCACATCACTGATAATGTCACCGGTCAATAGGAACGCTCCACATCATCGATAATGTCACGGCGGTCAATGGGGACATGCCACATCACTGATGATGTCACGACGGCCAATGGGAACGTACCACATCACCGATGATGTCACCGTGGCCAATAGGAACGTGCCACATCACTAGCATGCTCAGATAGTGGCAAAAGACCCATAGGAATCCCGCACATGCTCAGTAGGCTCTTTTTGACAGTGTCAGATTGACAAAAAAGTCCTGATCAGCATCCGTGGCTCAGAAGACCGCACCGGTTCGTGACACAATCCTTCTGGGAAAATGTTCTGTGGACAAATGAAACAAAATAGACCTTTTTGGCAATGCAAAGCAACAATTTGTTTACAGGTTGCACAATGAAGATTATAAGGAAAAGACCACCAGTCCAACAGTTACTGATGGTGGAGGATCCTGTCATGGTCGTCTCTCTGTGTTTGGAGACTAGTGACAGCTTTAGGACTGGAGCCTCTGATCTCCATCTGAGACTCTTCATTTAAATGTTATTTAATTTCTCTTGCAGCTGAAACAGTTAATATCAGTTTTGCTGCTACCAGCTTTCCTGCAGTGCAGGTATCTGCCCTGTAGCCACGCCCCTTTGTGTTTAAGTAGCAGGTTTTCTCAGCAATCTTTGCTAATTATACAAAACCATTTGTATTATAGCTGCCTGGGTGGAAGGGGCTGCAGTGGATTCGTCCTGATATCGTATCTTTTCCATTTTGGTTGTTTATCTCTTGTTTGTTTACTCTACCCTCTTGTCTTATTAGTGCAGAAGTGGGTCTAGTGAACCTCACCAGCATCTCACTAGTCAGGGCATCTATAGGGCTTCCCAGGGTCTCAGGGTTCTGCTCAGTGACAGTTGCAGAGACTGTATAGGGACTTTTTGGAAGAGTAGGGACAGCTACAGGTGAGGATAGGAAGTTTCCCATGAACCCTCTCACTAGCACCAGGGCTGACTGTTGTAATTGTATTCCCAATATCCTCCTCTGTTTGTGATGTGTGTTTTTCATTGTGCGTCAGACATCAGTTGTCTGAATGCGCTCGATACACTTGTAGTGTATTAAATCCATAATGCTGCAGGGTTGCTTTGCGGCATCTGATACTGGAGCTCTTGACCATATCACAGAATCATGAAATCAGAAAACTATTAGGAGATTTTAGAGCGAAATGTCTCACCCAGTGTAAGAAAACTTGGTTTGAGTTGAAGTTCATGGGTCCTTTAGCAAGACAAAGACATAAAGCACACATCCAAAAGTACATAGGAATTGTTAAAAAAGAAAACATGGAATGTTTTAAAATGGCCAGAAATGAGTCCTGACCTTAATTCCATTGAAAATCTTTGGGGTGAGCTGAAATCTGCCATTGAAGAATCTTGCAAACATTCAAGAGCTTGAGCAAACTGCAAAGGAAGAATGGGAGAAAATATAAGCTGAAAAGTGCAAGAAATTTACAGATGGTTACAAGAAATATTTGGAGGCTGTCATCTTTGCCAAAAGGGGTGCAACCAAGTATTATCATGTAAACTGGCAATGTATTATTGTTGTATTACTTTGGACCACTAATTAAAAAATCCTGAGGATAGAATTTTGGTACAGTTCCATTTATTTATGAAGATGCTGTACAGTGTATGAAAAAAATAAGGGGTCCCAATTATGGTGAGTAGCATTGTAAAGCGGCAACAAACTCTGAACATCTGCTGAAACTAATTTGTTTAGGAGACTAACAGGAAACATGTACCATGCTTATCTCACATGCTCAATGTAGTGGATTTGCACAGTCTAAAAACCTATCCAGATTTGCTTAAGAAACTTATGAAGGTGCATTGCATGTGCGCCCATTTCTGTAAGTCAGCTACAGCTGCCACTAGTCTGTCAGTGCTGCAGAAATAATTGCATGTGCCCGCTCATAGACTGGTGTGTAATCTGACAATGAACTGGAACTCCACATTATATATGTTTTCCAAGGCTTTGTAAGCAGCAGAGGGCAGTAGTTGAATATCAGCTACAACATGCCATTAGTGATGAGCGAATGTATTTGTGACTATTCGCTATTTGAAGAATAGTACGGTAATTGGGTATTCGTTATATTGCGAGTAATGGTGGATTCTAATGATGGGCAAACCCAAACTGTAAAGTTCGGGGCCCGTACCAAACACATGGTGTTCATTTACATGACCCTGAACACGAGCTTTCTGGGACATTCGTGTTACAGTTCATGTAACAGTTCGGGTCCAGGGGCTGTTAAAAAATAGCATGTTATTAAAAAAAACATTATAATCATACTTAAAGATCCCGTGACGCATCCTGTAGACTCTGTCTCCCGGCCGCTTCTGCTTCCGCGTCCGTCCGATCATTGCTGTTTCCCCGGTTAGCACCTCTGGCTAAAAGGACCTGCTGTGAACGGGACGTCATACCCATGTGACCAGTCACATGTGAATGTTGTATTACCTCATTGGCTACAGACTGGTCATGTGAGTATGACATCATCAAAAGTCCTGGTGTGCCATGATGCGAGTGTCATCGCATCACAGCGCACAATCTCCCAACGGCAGCAGGTTAGCTGTATGTATTTCCATGCAGCTGAGGCACTCCTGTCCTGAGAGTGGGGTGATGCAATGTGAGACATAAGTGCAATCATCCCCTCACTGTCAGCATCTGCTTCATCACTCTGTCCAGAGCGATGTATCAGACCTGACATGGCTCTCTTTGCTTCTCACTGTGTATAGACACTGTCTGTGCACAGTGATGAAGCAGAGTTGACTTTGCGCTTTGCTTCACACTGTGTATAGGTACTGTCTGTGCACAGTGATGAAGCAGAGTTGAATTTGCTCTGTGCTTCTCACTATGTATAGACATTGTCTGTGCACAGTGATGAAGCAGAGTTGACATTGCGCTTTGCTTCTCACTTTGTATAAACACTTTCTGTGCACAGTGATGAAGCAGAGTTGACTTTGCTGTTTGCTTCTCACTATGTATAGACATTGTCTGTGCACAGTGATGAAGCAGAGTTGACTTTGCTGTCCCAGTGGATTATGTCGGACTAAGGATTTTTTTATAATAAAGATGGAGTCTCTAAATGTTTTTTTGTTTCATTTCTAATAAAAATCTGTGTTGTGTTTTTTTTCAGTTTCCTAGAAATTCATGGTGGCCATGTCTAATTTGGTGTGGCACAATGAATTTCGGGCTAAGTACCATCTGAGAATACCAAGCTGGTATTAACCCCTTTATTACCCAGCAAGCCACTGCCATCACGGCTGCTGGACGAGCTGGGTATAGTGCCTGGAAATGGCACTAAGAAACAATGCGCCATTTCCAGGGTCGGCTGTGGGCTGCCGAGAATCCTAGCCCCCTGCTACCTGGCTTTACCTGACTGGTGATCAAAATACGGCGGGAGCCCATGCATTTTTTTTTTATTATTTTTTTTAAATAAAAAAATATAATGGGATTCCCAGTATTTTGATTGCCAGTCAAGGTAAATCAGGCTGATGGTGGTAGCAGCCCCTAGCTGTCTGCTTTAACTGCGCCGAGAATGAAAAATACAGTGGAGCGCTACATCATTTTTTTAATGATTTATTTATTTTTACAGTACTATGATGTCAGGCAATCAAAATACAGGGAAGCCCATTTTTTTATTTATTTCAATCAATTAAAAAAAACTATGCATGGGATCCCACTGCATATTCTATTGCCAGCTATGTGTAATCAAAGCAGCTATTGGCTGTTAACCCCCACTGCTTGGTGTTACCTTCACTGGCAATGGAAAATCCAAGGAAGCCTTTTTTTCTTTTTTTTGTTAAGTTTTTTGCCAAAAAACTAAAACAAATTACGTGGGCTTCGCCATATTTTTGTATGCCAGCCAAGTACAGCAGGCAGGGGCGGGCTGTCCCCAACCCCCAGCTGTCTATTTGTACCCAGCTGGGAATTAAAAATATAGGGAAGCCCTTTTTTTAATTATTTTATGAATTTCATGAAATAATTAAGAAAAAAATGAAGTGGGCTTCGCACAATTTTTGTGTCCAGCCAGGTACTACTAGGCAGCTGGGGATTGAAATCCGCAGAGCAAGTTGGCCCAAGCTTTCTGCCCCCCCCCCCGCTGCAAATTGTAGTCCTCAGCCACAACAGAAAATGGTGCTTTCATAAAAGCCGGGTGGCACGCTAGGTAATAAGGGATTAATACCAGCTTTGTTTTACTAGCTAGTATTAAGCCAGAGATTCTTAATGTTAGGCCAAGTTTGACCAAGCCATTAAGAATCTCCAATAAAGTGTTAAAGAAAAAGACACCACACAGAGAAAAATACTTTATTAGAAATAAATACACAGACACACTTAGTGACTCCATGTTTATTACTCCCTCTCATGCCTCCACGATCCTGGTTTTCTGTCTTCTTTCTCATTCAACCCATGCCGCTCTGCTATATCAGACAGCATGGGATGGGAGGAAGAATACTGCTCCTCTCCGTGCAGTCTAATCACTCAATGAGTGAGCAGAGGCTGTGGGTTGGTAAGCGGTGATGTCACCATTGCCACTATTGCCATAGTAACCTGATGGGCGGGTCACTATAGCAACGGTGATCTCCGATCACCTGATTCCCGGCACCACTAATCATCAGCGGCTGTGACAGACAATCCCTGCATGTGGGCTGACTCTGTAAAGAGTGCCGACATGCAGTGAGGGGGAGCCGAGCATGTGCCCAAGCATCTTGCCTGTACACGGCTTGCCGAGTATACCGAGTACTGAGATGCTTGGGCAAGCACCGCGTACTGGCAAAATGCACTGACAGGACCTAGCATGACTTCATAGCCATGTGACTGGTACGTAGCAAATGAGATAATACAACATTCACACGTGACTGGTCACATGCTATTTGGAACACCATTCTAAGTCCGAACTGGGTGCAAAAACCTAAAAAAACATCACTATGGGGAGCTAAGGTATGCACACCAGTGATTATGTAAGGGGAATACATGAAATAGCAGAAACTGCTGTGTGAATACTGACTTGAAAAATCCAATAGCTATATGCAAGAGTGAAAATGTGAAAAATGGAATCTGCATTACTGCCATGAACATATGAATCAAGAGAAATTTAGCTACTGATTCATGTTCATGTTCATGTTCATGGCAGTAATGCAGATTCCATTTTTCACATATTCACTCTTGCATATACAGTTAGGTCCAGAAATATTTGGACAGTGACACAAGTTTTATTATTTTAGCTGTTTACAAAAACATGTTCAGAAATACAATTATATATATAATATCGGCTGAAAGTGCACACTCCCAGCTGCAATATGAGAGTTTTCACATCCAAATCAGAGAAAGGGTTTAGGAATCATAGCTCTGTAATGCATAGCCTCCTCTTTTTAAAGGGACCAAAAGCAATTGGACAAGGGACTCTAAGGGCTGCAATTAACTCTGAAGGCGTCTCCCTCGTTAACCTGTAATCAATGAAGTAGTTAAAAGGTCTGGGGTTGATTACAGGTGTGTGGTTTTGCATTTGGAAGCTGTTGCTGTGACCAGACAACATGCGGTCTAAGGAACTCTCAATTGAGGTGAAGCAGAACATCCTGAGGCTGAAAAAAAAAGAAAAAATCCATCAGAGAGATAGCAGACATGCTTGGAGTAGCAAAATCAACAGTCGGGTACATTTTGAGAAAAAAGGAATTGACTGGTGAGCTTGGGAACTCAAAAAGGCCTGGGCGTCCATGGATGACAACAGTGGTGGATGATCGCCGCATACTTTCTTTGGTGAAGAAGAACCCGTTCACAACATCAACTGAAGTCCAGAACACTCTCAGTGAAGTAGGTGTATCTGTCTCTAAGTCAACAGTAAAGAGAAGACTCCATGAAAGTAAATACAAAGGGTTCACATCTAGATGCAAACCATTCATCAATTCCAAAAATAGACAGGCCAGAGTTAAATTTGCTGAAAAACACCTCATGAAGCCAGCTCAGTTCTGGAAAAGTATTCTATGGACAGATGAGACCAAGATCAACCTGTACCAGAATGATGGGAAGAAAAAAGTTTGGAGAAGAAAGGGAATTGCACATGATCCAAGGCACACCACATCCTCTGTAAAACATGGAGAGGCAACGTGATGGCATGGGCATGCATGGCTTTCAATGGCACTGGGTCACTTGTGTTTATTGATGACATAACAGCAGACAAGAGTAGCCGGATGAATTCTGAAGTGTACCGGGATATACTTTCAGCCCAGATTCAGCCAAATGCCGCAAAGTTGATCGGACGGCGCTTTATAGTACAGATGGACAATGACCCCAAGTATACAGCCAAAGCTACCCAGGAGTTCATGAGTGCAAAAAAGTGGAACATTCTGCAATGGCCAAGTCAATCACCAGATCTTTACCCAATTGAGCATGCATTTCACTTGCTGAAATCCAGACTTAAGACGGAAAGACCCACAAACAAGCAAGACCTGAAGGCTGCGGCTGTAAAGGCCTGGCAAAGCATTAAGAAGGAGGAAACCCAGTGTTTGGTGATGTCCATGGGTTCCAGACTTAAGGCAGTGATTGCCTCCAAAGGATTCGCAACAAAATATTGAAACTAAAATTTTTTTTTTGGGCTTGGTTTATTTGTCCAATTACTTTTGACCTCCTAAAATGTGGAGTGTTTGTAAAGAAATGTGTACAATTCCTACAATTTCTATCAGATATTTTTGTTCAAACCTTCAAATTAAACGGTACAATCTGCACTTGAATTCTGTTGTAGAGGTTTCATTTCAAATCCAATGTGGTTGCATGCAGAGCCCAACTCGCGAAAATTGTGTCACTGTCCAAATATTTCTGGACCTAACTGTAGCTATTGGATTTTTCAAGTCAGTATTCACACAGCAGTTTCTGCTATTTCATGTATTCCCCTTACATAATCACTTGTGTGCATACCTTATCTCCCCATAGTGATGTTTTTTTTAGGTTTTTGCACCCAGTTCGGACTTAGAATGGTGTTCCAAATGTTATTCCTATTTGTTAGTATTTTTTCGTTTGTGAACCCTCCCCAACCACACCTATTGCCAATCCATATCATACGCATAAATAGCCTGGGTCTCAGCTTCCCATACACGGTAGGTTTTTTAACTGCATGAGAGGACACACACAAGCTAGGGACCCCAACGTAGAGAAATACTTTGGCGTAGTGTTGGGGCTCTATTGCATTGATCAATTCAGTAGCTAAATTTCTCTTGATTCATATGTTCATGGCAGTAATGCAGATTCCATTTTTCACATATTCACTCTTGCATATAGCTATTGGATTTTTCAAGTCAGTATTCACACAGCAGTTTCTGCTATTTCATGTATTCCCCTTACATAATCACTGGTGTGCATACCTTATCTCCCCATAGTGATGTTTTTTTAGGTTTTTGCACCCAGTTCGGACTTAGAATGGTGTTCCAAATGTTATTCCTATTTGTTAGTATTTTTTCGTTTGTGAACCCTCCCCAACCACACCTATTGCCAATCCATATCATGCGCATAAATTGCCTGGGTCTCAGCTTCCCATACACGGTAGGTTTTTTAACTGCATGAGAGGGCACACAGAAGCTAGGGACCCCAACGTAGAGAAATACTTTGGCGTAGTGTTGGGGCTCTATTGCATTGATCAATTCAGTAGCTACATTTCTCTTGATTCATATGTTCATGGCAGTAATGCAGATTCCATTTTTCACATATTCACTCTTGCATATAGCTATTGGATTTTTCAAGTCAGTATTCACACAGCAGTTTCTGCTATTTCATGTATTCCCCTTACATAATCACTGGTGTGCATACCTTATCTCCCCATGGTCACATGCTATGACGTTACGGAAGGTCCTTTGTTTACCGGGCGGCAAAGAGATGATCGGAGTCTGCAGGATGCGTCGCGGGACCTGAAAGTATAATAATAAAGTTTATTATTAACAGTATTCTTTATTTTAAAGCCCCCCCGCCCCATCACATAACTGTAAAGTCCAAGTTCGGTGTTCGGACGCAAGTTTGTGTTATATCAGAACCAGAACGCGAACTTTACAAAACATTCGGGCGAGTCTCCCAAACATCGGAGGGTTCGCCCATCCCTACTGGATTTGCCTCCCTATACTCGGATGTCCTGCCCAGCCATTTTGACGCCTGATTTGCATCCAATAAACCTGCTGGGCTTCTTAACCAATCACAGTAATACCATAGCCATCTTGGTTGTGGCATTACTGTGATTGACTGGCCTCTCAGTGTCATATGGTCTATAAAAGACTTTCAGCCACCAATTTGCACAGATGGCCTCCAAAGCCTGCATTTTATCGGCGCAGGGATAGAGCGTGCAGCTGCTATGGAGAGTGTAAGCCTCTTAATAACACAAAAAGTCCTTCAGGACTGCCTGCCGTGCATAGGTCAGTGTAGCATTCGGAGGGACACATTTCCAAGCAGGGACAGTGCTTAAAGCAGTATGTGTCACTACCTCCATAGTATCGTCAAGAAACGAAAATACAATAGCTCTTTTAAGAGCTGACAGCACTGAACAAATTAATAGCATGAAGGGAATAGATTGTGGATTAGGAAGGGAATCGGAAACTGTTTCCACAATATTTAGGAGTTCAAAGCCTGACGTTTGGCACCCAGATCAACCACATTCATATGTTGCTAGTGGCTTTTGCAAATACAAAGCATTTTTATTGCTAGATTATTTTCAATGCATAAAAGACATTTGTTTGTTAGAAAGACACCTTACTCTTTTTAAATCTGCTGCTGATGTAGTATGTACCATTTCAATCTCTTAAAGCAGGGGTGGGGAACCTCCGGCCCGCGGGCCGTATACGGCCCGCCATGCCCTTTTATGCGGCCCCCGAGCAGATTCCCGGGGGCGGCAGTGCTCGAGCCGCCACCGTCATCTTGTGCGCCGCCGGCCCTTTAAATCCGCACATGTGCTGCTGTGCTTACCAATGCGTTCTCCCTCTGGCCAGTGCCAGCGAGAGAGGACTTCTTTTGTGGGCGGGTTTAGTGCTCTGCGTTGCCCGCCCTCTGAGCTGCGTGCCACCCCCGGCCCTCTGAGCTGCGTTCCCGCCCCCTGGCCCTCTGAGCTGCGTTCCCATCCCCGACTCTCGGAGCTGCGTGCTGCCCCCCAGCCCTCTGAGCTGCGTTCCTGCCCTCTGAGCTGCGTTCCCACCCCCCGGCCCTCTGAGCTGCGTTCCCGCCCCCCGACCCTCTGAGTTGCGTTCCCAACCCCGGCCCTCTGAGCTGCGTTCCCGCCCCCGGCTCTCGGAGCTGCATGCCGCCCCTGGCCCTCTGAGCTGCGTTCCCACCCCCCGGCCCTCTGAGCAGCGTGCCCGCCCCCAGCCATTGGAGCTGCGTGTCCGGTGCCTGCTCTCCGGTGCCTGATCTCCGGTGCTGAGTCCAGCACTGCTGTGTGTTCAGTGCCAGCCCTCTGCTGCTGTGTGCCCTGTCCAGTGCTTTGTGGCCCCCCTCCCCTCAGTGCTGTGTACGCCGCCTTCTGTGTATCACCCCAGGTTTGTGTGTCCCTCCCCCCCACTGATGTCAGGGATCCGCAAGTGATATCTGTGCCCCCCCCAGTGGTGCCTGTGACCCAGCCCCTCTTGTGTGGTGCCTGTGCCCCAGCCCCTCTTGTGTGGTGCCTGAGCCGCAGCCCCTCTTGCGTGGTACCTGCGCCCCAGCTACTTTTGTGTGGTGCCTGTGCCCCAGCCCCTCTTGTGTGGAATCTGCGCCCCAGCCCCTCTTGTGATGTGTATGTCCTCAGCATCTCCTGTGACAAATGTTTATATACATTTAATTAGTATTTGGTACTATTGCCATTGAACTGTATGACTTGAATCAAACGTTTTGGATATCCTTCCACAAGCTTCTCACAATAGTTGGTAGGAATTTGGGCTCATTTCTCCTGACAGAACTGATGTAACTGAGCCATGTTTGTAGATTGCCATGCTCGCACCTGCCTTTTCAGCTTTGCCCATTAATTTGCAATAAGATTGAGATCAGGGTTTTGTGAAGGCCACTCCCAAACTTTTTTATCCTTAAGCCATTTTGTAACTAGTTTGGCAGTATGCTTAGGGTCATTGTCCATTTGGAAGATTTATTTCTGCCCAAGCTTTCAGTTCCTAGCTGATGTTTTGAGATGTTGCTTCAGTATTGCTACATAATCTTGTTTCCTCATGATGTCATCTATTTTGTGAAGTGCAACAGTCCCTCCTGCAGCAAAGCAACCCACAGAATAATGCTGCCACCCTCATGTTTTAAAGTTGGGACGATATTTTTACACTTCAAAGCTTCTCCCTTTTTACTCCAATGATGGTCATTATAGCCAAACAGTTGAATTTTAGTTTTGTGATACCACAGGACATGTAATTGCTCCTGTGTGCATTTTCATACATTATTCTGGCTTTTTTATGTTTCTTTTGCAGTAATGGCTTCTTCCTGGCAGAGTGGCCTTTCAGCCCACATTGATACAGTACTCGTTTTACTGTGGATAATGACATAATCTCATGAGATTCCCCCAGCATCTTCACAGGGTCTTTTGCTTTTGTTCTTGAGTTGATATGCACATGTCTGACCGAAGCACATTCATCTCTGGTACACAGAACCCATCTCTTTCTTAAGTTGTAAAATAGCTAGACATTTTCTGAGATAATGACTTTTGGGTTTTCATTGGCTGTAAGCCATAATTATTAACATTTACAGAAAAAAACACTTGAAATAGATCACTCTGTTTGTAATGACTCTATATAATATATGCATTTCCATTTTTGTAATGAATTGTTTAAAAAAAAGTAACTTTTTTGAGGATATTTTAATTTCTTGAGATGCACTTGTATGTGTCTTCTTAGATAGTTTATGAAAACTTCGGATTTCAACTGTACAAGCAATCATTCATAAGCAACAATTATAGAAGATACAATAATTAAAGCAAAAATAATTATGTACTTTAAAACATGTAAAATCCATCAATATCAAACCTGAATACTACGCATAAATATAATGCTTTCAACATTCCAGTAAGAAACACTTCTGAATATACACATACACAAACAAGTATCTATACTCCCAACACTTGAACACTTAGCACTGTGGCTAATAAGAAATATCTGGCCACTTGTGTGGGTGAATTATTCTAATTATTCCAGACGTATTGTTCCTTTGTTCAGTGAGTCAAGGAACATATGCCATTTTATCATGTCAAACTGTAAGCTAACGTGTAGAATGTCCGCTGATTATGTTTTGCAGCAGCCCCCTGCAAACTATTAGTCTGCGTCATCTGGAGGACCATTGAACTAGTGAACAATGAGGGAATAACTATAATTATCCTCCCCAATGCTGTGGGTTACAATGCTGTGAAATTGCAGCTGAGGTATATAAAAAATGGGCCTACTCCAATCACTGGTCATTCTTCAAGACTTCAGCCTAGGCACCAATGTTCCAGCTGATGGATTACAGAACTGCACCTCTAGTTTGGAAAGCCCAGGTTGGAACTATCCTGTCAGCTGGCCATGTACCTCACTTTTTAAGCTAGCCAACCATTCCACACTGGCAAATCAATCAAGTCACAAATGTCCATAAATTTAGTAAGGTACAATATTGAGAAAAGAAACAGGGAAAGTGTATTGAACACATGAATAAAGAGATGCAAAAAGGCAAGGCAAGTGTTGATACTTGCTGAAATCCATCAACAAATAGAAAGCAATTCTGTTACTTAGTGAAAAATAAGTTCTTCTTGTTCACCTACAAAAGGTGTCTTATTACCAAGGTACAGCAGAAAAAAAGATATCATTATGGGTAAAATCAATGAATTGTCTGAAGGACCTTTGCAACTTTATTGTTGCAAAACATACTGATGGCATTGGTTACAGAACAACTTCTAAACTACAGCACTGAAGGTTCCAGTGAGCATTGTAAATCCCTTCACCCCCCGGCAATTTTCCATTTTTCATTTTCATTTTTCCTGTCCTTCTGAGAACATATATTTTTTATTTTTCCATCAATATTGCCACATGAAGGCTTATTTTTTTGTGGGATAAGTTGTACATTTGCATTAAACAATTAGTTTTAACACATAGTGTACTGGAAAACGGGAACAAAAATCTAATTGCGGTGAAATTGCAATTGCACAACTGTTTTCGGGGTATTTAATTACCATGTTCACTATAAGGTAAAACTGATATATCAGTGTGATGCAAAACGTTGGTATGAGTTTGTAGTTAGCAAACATGTATACTTTTACTTTTAGCGAACGGGTTAAAAAGAATTCAGACGTTTTCCTAAAAAAAGAATAGCGCTTTTGTCGCCAAGACCCATAGCATTCTCATTTTTCAGGTTTTGGGGCTCAGTGATGGCTTATTTTTTGCATCTTGATGACATTTTTAATTATACCATTTTTCTGTAGAGTTGATGTTTTGATCACCTGGTATTGCATTTTAAAAAAAAAATTATGGTGACCAAAAAATGTAATTTTGGCATTTGGAAATTTTTTTTCTCGCCACGTTGTGTACCAATCAGATTAATTGATTTAATATTTTTATAGATTGTGCCTTTCTCAACTCGGCGATACAAAATATGTGTACTGTTAATTTTTTTAAACTGTTTTATTTTTAATGGCACAAAGGAGGCATGATTTGAACTTTTAGATTTTTTATTTTTTCAAACTTTTTTAAACTTTATTTTACATTTTTTATTTATTGTACTAGTCCCCTAGGGGAAATTATGCCTGCACAGTCAGATCGCCTGTGCATTTCTGCTGATCAGAGCAGCATCGCTCTGATCAGCAGAAATGCTCATGTCCTTTGAGTGCCGGCGCTCTGTCGGCTTTCACAGGAAGTGAGGCATGGCAGTATAAGGGGTCATCAGCTGAACCCGCATTACCATGAAAACACATTAGCACCCTGTGATCATATCAGTGTTTGACAGCACAATCTAGGGAGTTAAAATCCATGGGTGGATCTTTTGTCGTAAGAGGGTTTAAGCCATAATCTTGAAATAGAAAGAACATAATTTCACCATAAACCAGACATGACCTGTTGCTCCCCGCAAGACTTCAGACAAGAGAATTAAAATAATTATCAGAAGAGTTGTCCAAGAGACAAGGACCACATGTGGAGAGCTACAGAATTAGCAGATACTATAATTTTAAAGAAAGAGCGTTTAATGTTTGCTCAGTAATATTTAGACAAGACTGTCAAATACTGGGAGATTACTATCAGATGAAACCAAAATTGAACTCTTTGGATACCATAATACATGCCATTAGGGATGAGTTAACCCCAAATTTTAACATTCAGAGTCCATATCGGACACCTTGTTTCCAGTTCTGAACCCCGAACACAGACTTTTTACTGTACATCCGGTTCCTGTTCAGGTTTATCACCCTAATAAAGCTTGTTTAAAGGTTGCAGAGCAGTGAATCAGAAAGATTTTCTGGTATGGTAACTTCCGGCCCCATCACAGCTATGTCAAGTATTAGCATGACTGTGATTGGCCAGGAAAATTGCTGTAAAAAAATAAATAAATAAAATGAGGTACAAATTCAAGTTAATTGGTAGTAAGAGCAGTATAGTTATACAACTGTGTTTCCTAGAGGATCACACTGCAGTCAGACTCTTTTCAGGCCCGCTTATTAAGGTTCATCATCAATAGTCACTGCTTCCCCTGCCTACCCTATGTGTCAGTATCTATGATTGGTTGCAGACTATTATACATGTCCCCCATCTTGTGACCGAGTCTGCGGTTGGTTACAGCAGTCAGCTTGCTGCATCATAGTGTAAAAACGAATGAATAAATAATTTAAAAATTATGTGAGCTCCTGCTATATTTTGATAGTCAGTGCCATTAAAACAACAGCTACAGGCTGCAACCCTAAACTGTGAGCTTTACCATGGCTGGATAATAAAATAGAGGGGATCCTACGGCTTTTAAAAATTATTTAAATAAGTAATTTTAAATAAAAGTGTAGTGCCTCCCTCATTTTTGATAACCAGCCAAGGTAAAGTAGACAGGTGGGGCTGGTATAATCAGGATGGGAGGAGCCATGGATATTGGCTCCCCAGCTTAACAATACCAGGATCCACAGGCCCAGGATTGGCACATCACATTAGATGTGCCAATCCTGGTACTTTGCCAGGCTCATTCCGATTGCCCTGGTGCAGTGGCAATATAAGGGGTTAGTGACAGCTGTGGTTTGTCAGAAAGTGAGGGCTGCCACCAAGCCGTGGATTAGAAATGTGAGGCATCTATGAACACACCAATTCTTTAAGTGAAAAGAAAAAAAACACAATCACCGAAAAAATCCTTTACTTGAAATAAAATAAACAATGTTTATTAACCCTCAAAATACCCTTGCAGATCCGACATGATCCATACAAAGTCCCACAACAATCCTCAGCAGTGCTGCATTCAAGAGTTGCAGAGTAGAAAAAACATGTCTGCTCTTTGCAGGCTCCAGAGATCACTTACAGCCGAGGAGGACCCAGCTGTAAGCAGCTGACATTATATAGTTCACTGGTGGTCACACTTAGATTTCCATGGTGTGACCTCTGGTGACCTGATTGCTGGACTGTTAGACTGCGGACACAGACGGTGGGCAGGAGAAAACAGAACTGTAACCAATCACAGACACTGTCACAGAGGGTGGATGGGGAAGCAGTGCCTATTCATGATCTTTAATGATAGGACAAGGAACCAGTGTTACAGCCACAGGGAAACTCTATAAGTTTAATTGCCCTGTTTTAATCCTTGTAATGCTAGGAACATATTATTCTCAGAACAGTCAGAAATGCATCAAGGCATCTTCCCCATTCTGTTCTCATTCAGTTTTAGCACTTTCCGTCCATTGCAGCATTTTTACAGTCCTCCCACACCTATTTTCGATGTCATCTAGAAAATTATTTGACTTTCCTATTGATTTACATTAGGTTCAGTATTTGGTACGAATACACAAATAATAGAAATTATTCGGCACAAAGATTCTGAACCTGAATATTTGACTATTCACCCATCTCTAATGCTGTCATCCCCAAAAAGGGCTTTTGCATAAAGTATTTAAAAAATGTCAGCTAGTGTTTTCAATAATTTTTCCCTGTGTCCTTAATTTTACCTGCTGTACATCTAATATATAAAGCTGAGTGTATGTATGTATGTGTGGCACCCTGGACTAGCCAGGTCGTCACAGGTACTACAACACACACCCCCACCCTGAGACAGGCACATCAGCCAGACACAAAATCCTTGTTGCCTCCCTCCAGGGGCTGATGTCCACACCAGGTGGGGTGGAGTCAGGCGGTTGACCCCACCCACTGAGGAGTTCACAGTCCTGGAGGCGGGAGAAGGAAGGCAGTTGAGTTCAGAGAGTGAGGAGTAGAGACGAGTTAGGGAAGTGGTAGGAGAGGAGCAAACTGACTGTGTCCGTGTGTGTGGCCCGGGCACCAAGAGCAAGGTTGGCAGACGGTGGTGGCCGTCTGCAGGAGAGGCAGATCAACGCGGAACCGTAGGACCGGGGATGGGTGGTGGCCCGCCGGTACCGAACCGGGGAGCGAAGTGAAGCCAGCACACACAGACAGGGCCTACGGACCCCGACCCGGCTTGGAGTTGCCATTAGAGGTCAAATCCGTCAGTGACCGGAACCCTAGGGGTTTCCTAACAGCCAAGACCTGATTGAAGGCAACCGTATGACCAGCAAAAGGAAATACAGCTACCGCCACAGCTAGAGTTCCAAGGGCCAGAGTCTGCAGGGAAAAGGGCTCCGCTGGCACATACACATGCTGGGGAGCGGGTTACCGGTGGGAATCCATCGGGACCGAACATACACAAAGGTGCAGGGAAAGGCAGCCACCACTAACAGTCCAGGAGAAGTCACAGCAGCCGGCTGCGGGACCCGTCCATCCAGCCGTTTGGTTTACCAGAGACTTTGCGTACCTTTGTGGCTGAGTGAGTACCACCGTGCCATCTGGCACCGCGCTGCGCAGTCCAAGCGACCCTGCACCCATCCAACCCTGCCTCCCCATCATCTCACCGGGCCCCGGGACCACCAACCCCTACCCACGGAGGGGGAAAACAACATCCCAGCTGCTCCCTGCCATTGCTCCCGGGATCCGCGTCACCAGCAGCGGTGGTGCCCAACCTCACCACAACCCGTGGGTGGCGTCACGGACCAAATCCCCAAACCAAACTACCCCCTTTCACTGATGGGTGAGGAGCGCCGCTCGAGTCCCCGGATCCGGCCCACCGTTCGAGCCACCAAGCAGCCATCGCAGCAGCGCCGGACCCGAGCGTTAGCAAGCGCAGCGCAGCGGCGTCCTTCCCCGCCCGCGACATATGTATGTATGTGTGTATGTGTATGTATGCCCACTAAAGAAATCTGCACCTGTTTTGAGGGGAACATTTAACCCCACATTTTATAGTTATTTGCCAAATAACCTGCTTACATTAAAAACAATGGAGTTGGGTGCTACAAGTCTTTAATAGGAGCTTTGATTTTGCTATAGGCAACAAAGCACATTCTTAGAATAAGACAGCTTATGTGTCAGTTAATATGATTTTGTTGGAGAGAGAGACATAGAGAGAGTGGCAAACAAAGAGAAAGACAGAGAAACAGACAGAAGGAGACAGAGAGAGACACACAGACAGCCATAGAGACAGAGAGAGAAATATTGAGACAGACAGAGAGACAGAGAGAGACAGACAGAGAGAGACAGAGACAGACAGACAGACAGACAAAGAAACAGATTGACAGATACAGACGGAGAGAGCAACAGAGAGACAGAGAGAGACAGACAGAAAGACAGACAGAGACAAAGAAAGAGAGACAGAGACAGATAGACAGAGAGAGGCAGGGAGAGAGACAAAGACAGATAGAGATAGACAGAGAGTGAGATATAGAGAGAGAGACAGAGGCAGACAGGTAGAGAGACAAAGAGAGATGGATAGCAAGAGAGACAGAGAGAAAGACAGATAGAGAAGAGAGAGAAACAGAGAGACAAACAGAGAGATAGACAGAGAGAGACAGACATCTACCGACCATTGCAGAGGGACTACACTCTGGCCCTATATTTGGAAAAGTTACGCCACCCCAAAGACAGGCAGACACTGAGCGTGTACAGACTGAGTGCCCACAGCATAGAGGTGGAAACAAGGTAGCACCAACAGACATTCAAGCCGCGGGAGAACAGATTGTGCCAGCACTGCCAGCAGGGGGCTCTGGAGGACGAGGCGCATTCCCTGCTGCACTGTAACAAATACTCAGCTGTGAGGGCCTCCCACTTCTAGATACTTACCACTCATACCCCGGACTTTCCATCCATGGACAAGGAGAGGAAACTCTGCATCCTACTAGGGGAAGAAGAATCAATGGTGGAGATTGCCGCCCAATATATAACCACATGTCATAAGCTGAGGGGTACTAAAGACCTCCAAATGGACCATCATTCCCCAAATTGTGGCCCAAACTCCCCATCCCCACAACCCTAACCCAGTCCCCTGTCACACTTTTCTTGCTTGGGCAATGCTAATTGTATTTTGGTCCTGCCAATAAAGCCTATTTGATTTGATTTGATTTTGATTTGACAGTAAGAGAGGCAGACAGGGAGTGAAAGACACAGAGAGAGACTGACAGAGACAGAGAGATGGATAGAGAAAGACAGACAGAAAGCTATAAAGAGACAGATAGAGAGAGAGAGACAGAAAGAGAGACAGACATAGAGACATTTTGTTATTTTGGTCCTGCCAATAAAGCCTATTTGATTTGATGTGAGACAGATAGACGGATAGAGAGACAGACAGACACAGAGAGAAACAGAGAAACAGACAGAGATAGAGACAGAGAGAGAGACAGAGAGAGACAGAGAGACAGAGATGGAGACACAGAGAGATAGACAGACAGAGAGGAATGGAGGGAGAGTGAGAGAGAGGGAGAAAGCTAGAGTGGGAGAGAGACAGAGAGACAGTTACTATCCTGAGCAATGCTGGGTACTACAGCTAGTATACAATAAAAAGATTTGCTTTTAAAATGTCTGTTCTATAAAAAGGGGCATAAAATATTCCAAGGGAAATGTACATCCCTAAATAGGGCATTATAAATAAACAATTTATCACTGGACTTCACATTTGTATCAGCAAATTGAAGTGTAAAGTTGAAGAAAGTAAAAAGAAACCAGGGGTTACATAGAGTTACTTCACCAGCAGATAAACTATAATGCTGGATTTTAAATTTAGGCATGGCTAAAATGTTCCACAAATATTATTGCTCTCATTGCTTCTTTATGGGTGAATGATTTTGTCCTTTGTTTTAAATTAAACATTTTTAATGTTGTGGCATTGTCTTTAATATTGTATCCTTTTTATGCCAAGTTTTTATTTTTTTACATTTATGTGTTGTAATTAACATATTATGTATATGTGATTTAAGTATTATCCTGTTAAAAGGAGTCTGTCCCCAGGAAGTCACACCTAATCTGAGAGCAGAATTATGTAGACAGAGACACTTAATCCTTCAATGTGTCATTTAATTGGCTGCTTAGTTTTGATTTAATAAATGTTTTTTCAGCAGGAATTTATCATTAGCGGACTAGTAAACCTGCTGCCAGGTAGTCCACCACATTCATTAGCTCTGTATAACCCTTTCTCTACGACTGTGGCAGTTTCTACACTGTATATTGGCAGAAAGATTAAAGGTTTTGATGGGTTACTACATTGCTCATTATTAAGAGAACTTCTAGTTTTGAAGCAGAGAAAAAAATTATTTTATCAAAATGTCAGCAAACAGCCTATTACATTTCATAGTTTTTATGGTTAAAGATAAGTCTATTGATTTAAGTTTTTTTACATGTTGATCCAAAGGAAGTTAAAAGGCCCATGGGGAAGACACTAAACTCCATATTAGGGGAAATACTCCTTCCTGAATCAATATACAATAATCAAACTAGTTCCCTGGATTAATGCTTAATCACAGAATGCAATGCATATAGCCAGTAACATTATATTCTTCAAGAAAGGCATTCAGAATTTTAGAAGTGAATCAGCCATTACATCATGTAGAGGCACATCATGTTTCAGGAAAGTTCCATAGTTTCCCTGCTGTTAGGGTATGCGCCCACAATCAGGACTCACTGCATCCTGGACTGCGTCCATGAGTCTCCTCCACAGGAGAACGCAGGAGACTGCAGCTGCTCGTACCTACGATCAGGGTTCTGTGCGCTGCGGTCTGTCGCTTGTGTTTTTTTCCTACCAAGGATGCATGCGAATCCGCTGCAAACAATTGACATGCTGTGGCTTGGAAAGCCGGACTGCAGGTCAGTGTTTAGTGCGGAAAAAAACAAGCACAGTAGGCACAGGATTTCTAGAAATCCTTTCCGCTATGCTTGTACTGTACAGCGCAGCATTTTGGATGCAGCGAAAACATCCAAAACGCTGAAAACACTAATCGTGGGCACGCACCCTTACAGTAAAGACTGTGATATGTTTCTTCAGGCTTGAATAGGCTTTGTGGTATGATCCTGGAGAGGTTTTATGTGATGTAAAATTAACCTGCTGAACTTTTTAAATGAAAGTGATCCTGTTGATATCCCTAAGAAACAATTTAATTTAATTTATTTAATTTAATAAATAAACAGTTAAAAAAAAGATGTGAGGTCCCCCTATTGTTGATAACCAGTAAAGGTAAATGCGACCGTTGGGGACAGATATGATTAGGCTGGGAAAGTCCATGATAATGGTCCATTCCAAGCCTAAAAATACCAACCTGCAACCATCCTAGAATTTACGCATCCACTAAATGCTCCAATTATGGCACTTTGCCTGGCTTTTCTCAATTGCCCTAGTGCATTGGCAATCAAGGTCATATTTTTGGGGGTTGATGGCAGCTGTTTAATGTCAGCTGGCATCAAACCCAGGGGTTACTAGAGGAGCGGTGTGTATCAGATACCCCATTAGTAACAGTCTAAATAAAAATAAAAAAATAGTTTATTTGAATAAAGACTCCCCAAAACTATCCCTTGTTCACCAATTTATTATCAAAATATTCCCACGAAGCTCTGATGCCAAGATCCATGAATGCAGCTCCTACAACTGTGTATACCAGTAAAGTAAAGCTGTTCACAGACACCGAGTAGTAAGACATCTCTCAATAGCATTGACAGGTCTTGCTGGTGGCTCTGATGAGAGTTGTCTCACTAGTCTGCATCTGTGAATAGCTGTACTTTACTGCTATTCACAGTTGCTTTGTTTCCATCTACTTCTGGGTGCATCTTGAAGTATGTTTGGCTTATTGTTATGCAGGAAGACCCATGACTACTGATGAGTGGACCTGCAGATATCCGGGAGTGGGGAGTCTAATCGGGTTTAAAAACAACCCCGGTTCCAGCCCTAAATTGATCTTGGATATCTGACCAGACACTGGTCCCCATATGCTTAACGCTACTTCCAGGGCCACTCATTAACCTCATACATATACACTGCTTCCCCCATCCACAGGCAGTCCCGGACATCTCTGATTGGTTGCAGTTAGACGTGCCCCCACCCTGTGTGACAGCGTGTCTGACTGTTTTCCATCAGAAACACTGTCTTTGTGTTTATACTGATGTAAAAATAAATAAAAAAAAAAATTCGAATAGAGTCCTCTCATATTATGATACCAGGCATAGATAAATCATTTGGATACAGGCTGTGACCCCTAGTTGTGCACTTATTCTGGCTCTGTATCAAAATAAGAGGGACCGTATGTGACTTTTAAAAAATTATTTAAATAAATAATTTTAAAAAACAGCATGCGGTCCCCCCAATTTTGATACCAGCCATAATGAAGCAGAATGCTGGGGGATGGTGAAGCCCATGGTTACTGTATCTCTAAAAATAGCAGCCTGCAGCTGCCTAGAATTGTTACATCTATTACAAGCAACTATCCTGGAACTTTATCTGGCTCATCCCTGTTGCCCTGATGCAGTGGCAATCGGAGTAATAAAGGGTTAATGACTAGAGATGAGCGAACCGGTTGCGGTTCGGCTCGAGTTCGGTTCGCCGAACGGAGGTCTCGTTCGAGCTCGGTTCGGCGACCGTTCGACGAACCACTCGAACCGCATAGGAAACAATGGGAGGCAATCACAAACACATAAAAACACCTGGAAAACACCCTCAAAGGTGTCCAAAAGATGACAAACAATTCACAACACAAACACATGGGAAAGTGACAAGGACATATACTCATGTGAAAACAAAAGAGCTGGACAAGGAAAAAGAGGAGGAGACACAGATATAGGCATGGCACGCCCTTCTAAAATCATGTAAAACACCGCAAGGTGACTCCAACCGGAGTCTCCCTTTTTTCCAAAAATTGGGCCACACACACACCCACCCCTTCAGTGGCAGCACTTGTGCCCCAGTTGTACACTTCACAGCTAGATTTGCATCAAGCACATTCAAAAATACGCCATACTTAACCGTCCCCAGGATGACACCTGGGTAGGTAGCAAAGTCTTTCCTGATTCCAGCTCTGTGCATCTTGGATCATTTTTAAAAACAATGTAAGCAAGGGTTACTCCAAGCGGAGTCTCCCTTTTTTCCAAAAATTGGGCCACACACACACCCACCCCTTCAGTGGCAGCACTTGTGCCCCAGTTGTACACTTCACAGCTAGATTTGCATCAAGCACATTCAAAAATATGCCATACTTAACCATTCCCAGGATGACCCCGGGGTAGGTAGCAAAGTCTTTGCTGAACCATGACTTGTTCATCTTGGCTCCTTTTAAAAAACACAGCAAGCAAGGCTTACTCCAAGCGGAGTCTCCCTATTTTCCAAAAATTGGGCCCCACACACACCCACCCCTTCAGAGACAGCACTTGTGCGCCAGTTGTACACGTCACAGCTAGATATGCATCAAGCACATTCAAAAATACGCCATACTTAACCGTCCCCAGGATGACACCGGGGTAGGTAGCAAAGTCTTTCCTGATCCCAGCTCTGTTCATCTTGGATCATTTTTAAAAACAATGTAAGCAAGGGTTACTACAAGCGGAGTCTCCCTTTTTTCCAAAAATTGGGCCCCACACACACCCACCCCTTCAGTGGCAGCACTTGTGCCCCAGTTGTACACTTCACAGCTAGATTTGCTTCAAGTACATTAAAAAATACGCCATACTTAACCGTTCCCAGGATGACAACGGGGTAGGTAGCAAAGTCTTTCCTGATCCCAGCTCTGTTCATCTTGGATCATTTTTAAAAACAATGTAAGCAAGAGTTACTCCAAGCGGAGTCTCCCTATTTTCCAAAAATTGGGCCCCACACACACCCACCCCTTCAGAGACAGCACTTGTGCGCCAGTTGTACACGTCACAGCTAGATATGCATCAAGCACATTCAAATATACGCCATACTTAACCGTCCCCAGGATGACACCGGGGTAGGTAGCAAAGTCTTTCCTGACCCCAGCTCTGTTCATCTTGGATCATTTTTAAAAACAATGTAAGCAAGGTTTACTCCAAGCGGAGTCTCCCTTTTTTCCAAAAATTGGGCCACACACACACCCCCCCATTCAGTGGCAGCACTTGTGCCCCAGTTGTACGCTTCACAGCTAGATTTGCATCAAGCACATTCAAAAATACGCCATACTTAACCGTTCCCAGGATGACACCGGGGTAGGTAGCAAAGTCTTTCCTGATCCCAGCTCTGTTCATCTTGGATCATTTTTAAAAACAATGTAAGCAAGGGTTACTACAAGCGGAGTCTCCCTTTTTTCCAAAAATTGGGCCCCACACACACCCACCCCTTCAGTGGCAGCACTTGTGCCCCAGTTGTACACTTCACAGCTAGATTTGCTTCAAGTACATTCAAAAATACGCCATACTTAACCATTCCCAGGATGACACCGGGGTAGGTAGCAAAGTCTTTCCTGATCCCAGCTCTGTTCATCTTGGATCATTTTTAAAAACAATGTAAGCAAGAGTTACTCCAAGCGGAGTCTCCCTTTTTTCCAAAAATTGGGCCCCACACACACCCACCCCTTCAGTGGCAGCACTTGTGCCCCAGTTTTACACTTCACAGCTAGATTTGCATCAAGCACATTCAAAAATACGACATACTTAACCGTCACCAGGATGACACCGGGGTAGGTAGCAAAGTCTTTCCTGATCCCAGCGCTGTGCATCTTGGATCATTTTTAAAAACACAGCAAGGGTTACTCCAAGAAGAGTCTCCCTTTTTTTCAAAAATTGGGCCACACAGACACCCCATCAGTGGCAGCACTTGTGCCCTAGTAGTACACTTCACAGCTAGGTTTGCATCAAGCACATTCAAAATACACAAGCATTTACTCTCCCCAGGATGACACAAGGGTAGTAAATTCCTTGTGGATCCATGACTTGTTCGTTTTGATGAACATTAGTCTGTCCACATTGTCATTGGACAGACACGTGTGCTTATCTGTCAGCAAACACCCAGCAGCACTGAAGACACGTTCAGAGACAACGCTGGCAGCTGGACACGACAAAATCTCCAAGGCGTAAGTGGAGAACTCTGGCCATTTTTCAAGATTTGAAGCCCAAAATGAGCAAGGCTCCATTTGCAAAGTAATGGCATCGATGTTCATTTGGAGATACTCCTGTATCATCCTCTCCAGCCATTGACTATGTGTCAGACTTGTTGTCTCTGGTGGCCTTGCAAAGGAGGGTCTAAAAAAATTATGAAACGATTCAATAAAATTGCTGTTACCAGCACCAGATACGGTGCTGCTGGTACGGGTAGACTGTTGAAGATGACGAGACCGTCCCATGTTTGTCAAGCTACAACTGGGAGATTCACTCCCTGCTCCTGCACGGTTGTTTGGTGGAAAAACCGACCTAAGATCGAGTAACAGCTTCTGCTGATACTCCTGCATACGTGCGTCCCTTTCTATGGCTGGAATTATGTCACAAAATTTGGACTTGTACCGGGGATCTAATAGTGTGGCAAGCCAGTAGTCATCATCACTTCTAATTTTGACAATACGAGGGTCATGTTGGAGGTAGTGCAGCAAGAAGGCACTCATGTGTCTTCCGCAGCCATGCGGACCAAGTCCACGCTGTGTTTGTGGCATAGAGGTGCTAACCGTTCTTTCTTCCTCTGACATCTCCCCCCAACCTCTTTTAACTGAAATTTGACCAAGGTCTCCCTCATCCGCTGAGTCTTTCATGTCCATGGACAGTTCGTCCTCCATTTCTTCATGTTCTCCTGCACCTTCCTCAACATTTCGCCTGCTACCATGCGCCCTTGTTGATCCCTGTCCCCCATGGTCCCATGCCTGCCGCGTTGGTGATGATGATCGTCTGGACCTTGATGATGTTGTTGTGTCTTGCGCATATGAATCCTCCTGTAGTTCCTCCCCTTCCTGTTGTCCCACCCCCTGACTCCGAATAGTGTTTAGCGTGTGCTCAGCATGTAAAAGTCTGGAATTGTCATGCTGATAATGGCATTGTCAGCGCAAAACATATTCGTCGCCATGTCGAAACTGTGCAGAAGGGTGTAGAGGTCCTTGATCTGAGACCACTCCATCAGGGTGATCTGCCCCACCTCTGCATCTCGTTGGCCCAGGCTATACGTCATGACGTATTGCACCAGGGCTCGGCGGTGCTGCCACAGTCGCTGTAACATGTGGAGAGTCGAATTCCAGCGTGTCGGCACATAGCATTTCAGGCGATGAACCGGCAGGCCGAAAGATTTCTGGAGTGATGCAAGTCGCTCAGCAGCGGTGGTTGAACGGCGGAAGTGAGCAGACAGTTTTCGTGCCCTGTTCAGAAGGCCATATAGGTCAGGATAGTGTGTTAAAAATTGCTGGACAACAAGGTTCAACACGTGAGCCATACAAGGCACGTGGGGACGCACCCAGGTTTGCAGCATTTTCGCACACGGCCTTACCAGGCTGCAGGTTGAGTGGAGATAACCATTTATTAAACTCAGTCTCCAGAGCTGCCCACAACTCAGCCGCTGTGTGACTTTTATTTCCAAGACATTTCAAGCTAAAGACCGCCTGATGCCGTTGCGCTCTGCTGCCAGCATAGTAATGAGGGGTGCGTGATTCCTTCTGCGCAGTGAGAAAGCTGGTGGCCTGACCAGGCAGGCTTGGGGCGGAGGTGGAGGACACAGATGAGGTGGAGGAGGCAGAAGCAGTGGCGGAACTTGGACAGACAGAGGATTGACACACAAGTCGTGGGGACGGCAAGACTTGTGCAGCAGACCCTTCACCATCTATCACCATAGTTACACAGTGCCCAGTCAGCGACATGTAACATCCCTGTCCATGCTTACTGGTCCAAGTATCGGTGGTGAAATGCACCCGATCACACAGAGTTTCTCAAGGAAGCGGTGATGTTGTGTGCGACATGCTGGTGTAGCGCGGGCACACCTTTCTTAGAGAAGTAGTGGCGACTGGGCATCTGGTACTGGGGCACAGCAACAGACATAAGGTTTCTAAAATCCTGTGTGTCCACCAGGCAGAAAGGCAGCATTTCGGTAGCCAAGAGCTTACTTGTTTCCCCTTCCAAACCAACTGAAGACCTACCAAGCAAACTGCCTGTTGTGGTTACAGTGGTGGAAGTTGTGCGTGGAAAACCAGGTGTGACAGCTGTCCCTACAGTCCTAGAAGATGAAGAGCGCGCGGATGCACTGGAAGGGGCAGGCGGTGGATGATTCGCTCCGCTAGGCCGCATTGCAGCACGGTGAGCTTCCCACTGGGACATATGATATTTATTCATGTGACGATTCATGGAAGAAGTTGTCAAACTGCTGAGGTTTTGCCCTCTACTAACAGAATCACGACAAATTTTACAGATCACATAATTTGGGCGATCTTTTGCTATGTCAAAAAAGGACCTGGCTAGGCAAGGCTTAGAGGGCATGCAACCTGCTGATCCACCCCGACTAGTGCTCAGAGGCACAGTGGTGGCTGTGGATGCAGTTGTAGACGTGCTACTAGTACTCCGACTCTGTCCAGGAAGGCGCAAGGTAACTTCGTCGTCAGTTGCATCCTCCTCCACCGTCTCTGTTGACCTCCTCGAGGGCCTGACTGTGGGTTGGCAGTAGGTGGGATCTAGAACTTCCTCATCAATTGTTGTGTTTGCACTCCCCTCACCCTCAGACCGAGCCTCTTCTTGCCCTGATCAAATATTTAAGTTGTCATCCCAATCTGGTATCTGCGTCTCATCGTCATTAGTATGTTCCTCATTGTCTATTACAACAGGTGTTTCAGTTTGTGAATAAGGGTCAACATTATGCTCAGAAACTTGGTCATCACGGCCTGAATCTGAGTCACAAAGGTTCTGGGCATCACTGCAGACCATTTCCTGGTCTGTACTCACTGTAGCTTGGGAGCAGACCTCTAATTCCCAGGCTATAGTGTGACTGAACAGCTCTGCAGACTCAGCCATCTCAGTTCCACCATACTGTGCATGGAGGATGGAGACTTCAGAGCTGGGAGAAAGCAAGTGTGATTGGGATGACAACTCAGAGGACTGGTGTTTTTTGGATGCGGTAGTTGAGGTGGCGGAGAGGGCACTTGTTGGACCACTTGAGATCCATTCAAGCATTTTCTTTTTTTGGCCATCATCTACCTTTATTCCAGTTGTTCCTGTCCGTAAAAAAGGGAGCACATCGGATAGTCCACGGTAAGTAGTAGACATCTTACTTTTGCTGTAAGATGTTAATGGAGCTTTGACACCTTCCCCACGGACAAACCCTTTTTTTCCTTTTCCAACACGCCTCTTCCCCTTTCCACCAGCATCTGTCATTTTGCCACTCATTTTGATTGCGACAAGATTGTGCACTTAAAATGTGGTAGTAAAAATTGAGAGGTGCTGTAGATTGCAGCGGTGGTCTATCTTTATTAACAGCAGAATAAACAACAATAACTATCCCTGACAATGCAACTACGGCCCTTAAACTGGCAGCATAGTTTGCTAGTGTAATGGCTTAGTAACAATGAGTTTGAGCGTGCAATGCAGAGGTGCTGCACATAGGTTTGCACAAGTGGGACACTAATGGAAGTCCAACAGCCACTTTTAGGATGCCACTAAGTTTACTCAGTGTTTGCTAGTATAATGGCTTAGTAACAATGCGCTTGAGTGTTCAATGTAGTGGTGCTGCAAATAGCTTTGCACCAGTGGGACACTAATGGAAGTCCAACAGCCACTTTTTGAATGCCACTAAGTTTACTCAGTGTTTTCTAGTATAATGGCTTAGTAACAATGAGTCTGAGTGTACAATGCAGAGGTGCTGCAAATAGCTTTGCACCAGTGGGACACTAATGGAAGTCCAACAGCCACTTTTAGGATGCCACTAAGTTTACTCAGTGTTTGCTAGTATAATGGCTTAGTAACAATGAGTTTGAGTGTGCAATGCAGAGGTGCTGCACATAGATTTGCACCAGTGGGACACTAATGGAAGTCCAACAGCCACTTTTAGGATGCCACTAAGTTTCCTCAGTGTTTGCTAGGATAATGGCTTAGTAACAATGAGTTTGAGTGTGCAATGCAGAGGTGCTGCACATAGGTTTGCACCAGTGGGACACTAATGGAAGTCCAACAGCCACTTTTAGGATGCCACTAAGTTTACTCAGTGTTTGCTAATATAATGGCTTAGTAGCAATGAGTTTGAGTGTGCAATGCAGAGGTGCTGCACATAGGTTTGCACCAGTGGGACACTAATGGAAGTCCAAGAGCCACTTTTAGGATGCCACTAAGTTTACTCAGTGTTTGCTAGTATAATGGCTTAGTAACAATGAGTTTGAGTGTGCAATGCAGTGGTGCTGCAAATAGCTTTGCACCAGTGGGACACTAATGGAAGTCCAACAGCCACTTTTAGGATGCCACTAAGTTTACTCAGTGTTTGCTAGTATAATGGCTTAGTAACAATGAGTTTGAGTGTGCAATGCAGAGGTGCTGCACATAGATTTGCACCAGTGGGACACTAATGGAAGTCCAACAGCCACTTTTAGGATGCCACTAAGTTTCCTCAGTGTTTGCTAGTATAATGGCTTAGTAACAATGAGTTTGAGTGTGCAAAGGGCAGGAGGGTACAGTGACAGGGTTGTGGGTCTGGGTAGAGGAAAGGAAGCCTCCCTTTCTATCCCTCCTAATGGGGAAATGCAGCGAGGAAATCCCTGACCTTAGCTACACAGACGCTGTCATCTTGTGTAGCTGTTAAAATCTGTTTTCACGGACCTGACTGTCACCTATGGCTCTGACCCTGCCGGTATTAGCCCTTACAAGGACTAATAGAAACTTCTATCCCTATTCTGTACAGCGCTGTGTATAGAGCGTACACAGCAGTATCGGAGACAGGAGCTACGCCAGCGGTGACTGACACCAAGACGCAGAAGGCAGATAATGGCGTGCTGGAGGAAAATGTCCGTTTTTATAATGCATGGACATGTGACATGGACATCATATCATAAATTGTTACACCATATTCTTACACCAAATCTACACCCTCTGGCTAAAAATCACAACAATACCACATTATAATGCATACAATCTGCATCTCTTGGCAAAAAAAGCACAAAATGGTTTTAACATCATTTCAATGTGGTTTTCTGCCAGGAGGTGCAAATTTGGTATTGAAATGCATACATCAGATTTCGGCCTCAAATTTGCACCTCTGGCGGAAAACTGCACAAATATGACATTAAAACTGTTTATGTGCATTTTTTTGCCCAGAGATGCAGATTTGATTCTGAAATTTCTACTCCATATTCTTGCACCCAATGTATACCTCCTGGCAAAAAATTGCATTAAACCTCATGTGTTATGATGCAGTATTCATGTGATTTATTTTTTTTTACCAGTAGGTGCAGATTGGGTGCAGGAATATGGTGTACAAATTTCAACATCAAATCTGCATCTAATGGCTGCAACAATCCTAGGCAGCTGCATGTTGCTATCACTATGCTGGAGGGACAGTAACCATAGGCCTCCTCGCATAAAAATGCCAGCCCTCAGACTTTATTGTTGCTGAGTATCAAACATTTTTTACACCAATAGAGACATACAGACAGCGTGTGTGATGTAGTATGCTGAGCCTTGTAGTTCTGCAGCTTCTGTCTGTCTGTATGGAGGAGAGCAGACAGCAGCTGCAGAACTTCAAGGCTCAGAATACTCCATTCAGTAGTGTATGCAGGAGAGCAGACAGCAGCTGCAGAACTACAAGACTCAGCATACTCAATCCAGGACTATATGCAGGAGTTTTTTGCCCACCAAAAAAATGACGTGGGCTTCGCCATATTTTTGTATGCTAGCCATGTACAGCAGGCAGGTACGGCTGCCCCCAACTCCCAGCTGCCTATTTGTACCCGGCTTGGAACAAAAAAAATAGGGAAGCCCTTTTTTTAATTATCTCATAAATTTCATGAAATAATTAAAAAAAAAAAAGACATGAGCTTCGCCACATTTTTGTGTCCAGCCAGGTACAACTAGGCTGCTGGGGATTGGAATCCACTGCACGGGTTGGCCCGAGCTTTCTGGGCCCCTGTGCTGTGAATTGCAGTCCGCAGCCGGGCAAGAAAATGGCGCATTCATCTGGCCCTGTATCAAACTTTTCCAGCAGCCCTGAAGCCGGGTGGCTTGCTGGGTCATAATGAGTTAATACTAGCTTTGTTTTACTAGCTAGTATTAAGTCAGAGATTCTTAATGTCAGACAAGTTTTACCCAGCCAATAAGAATCTCCAATAAAGGGTTAAAAAAAGACACCACACAGAGAAAAAATACTTTAATAGAAATAAATACACAGACACATTAGAGACTCCATGTTTATTAATCCCTCTCATCCCTCCACGATCCATGGTCTTCTGTTTTCTTTCTCTGTCAACCCATGCAGCTCTGCTACATCAGACAGCGCTGCATGGCAGAAAGGATGCTGCTTCTCCCTGTGCAGTTTAATCACTCAGTCAGTTAGCAGAAGCTGCAGGCTGTAAGCGGTGACATCACAACTGACAAGCGGGTTGCTATAGCAACGGTGATCTCCGTTATTGACCGGCTGTGGCAGCCGGTGAATAACGGAATGGGAAGCAGAACGGGGAAGCCGACCATGTGCCAGAGCATTTCGCCGTTATACGGAGATGCTGGAACGATCACCGCGTACCAGATAGATGCAATGACAAGACCTAGCATGACATCATAGCCATGTGACCAGTCTGTAGCCAATGAGATAATAGACACATGACTGGTCACATGCTTTTTTTGACATCACGGAAGCTCCTATCATCAGTGCTGGTTACCGGGAGGACGCAGCAATTATCGGAAGGAAAAGCAGTGGGAGACGAGACAGAGTACAGTTTTTTTGTGTTTGTGTTTGCCTGCCATTGATTTCAATGGGCTCGAGAGGTTCGTCGAATGGTTCGTCGAACCAAACTCGAACGGGGCTTCCGTTCGACGAACCAAACCAAACCGAACTCGAGCCTTTACAGGCTCGCTCATCTCTCATTGCAACCTATTATCAATTTTTCTCTGCATCCACATCCAGAGAGATTACAATAAGCTTTCGGTAGAGGGCACCACAGATATAAACTGAGATCAGACCAGTAATGATTTTATGGAAATTTGAACATTTTAAGATTTTATTCCCAGTTCATAGAAAAAACAACTTACCTCTCCCACACTACTGAAGGTAGTGAGCAGGCTAAAGTAATTGTGCATTCCCACTCGGGCCTTCCCATAATGTACTGCAGAATAAGTTAAATGTATAATTTACTAACATCGCTGAAAGCATTGGCACCACTGAAATTGGTCCAGAAAATGAAATATTTTTCCAGAAACTTATGGCAATAACACATGTTGTCACAAACCAAGCTGCGGCATCTTCTCAGATGCCTCCCGGCACGATTTCCCCCTATTCTCAGCCTTGTTTGGTTCGCCTCCTTGAGTCTCAGGTACTGACCCGAACATCTATGCATTTTCAGCCTAAGTCCTGTGTTGTGCCGTTTGAGTATGCTCAGCCTGATAGTATCAATTCTGAGACTAAAGCCTGCTTTACACGAGACGATAGATTGTGCGATAGCACAATCGATCGTACCCGCCCCCGTCATTTTTGCGTCACGGGCAATTAGTTGCTCATGGCACACAAACTCGTTTAACCCCCATCACACGTACATACCTTCCGGACAACCTCGCTGTGGGCGACGAACGTCCACTTCCTGGAGTGGGCGGGACGTTCGGCGTCACAGCGATGTCACCGGCAGGCGGCCAATAGAAGCGGAGGGGCGGAGATGAGCGGGATGTAAACATCCCGCCCACCTCCTTCCTTCCATTAAGCCGGCGGGTGCCGTGGGAGGCAGGTAAGCTGCTGTTCATTGTTCCCGTGGTGTCACATGGAGCAACGTGTGATGCCACGGAAACGATGAACAATCACCGCCATTTTAATTAAACAATTTTATGAAACCTAGCGACGAGTACACGACTCACGATTTGTGAGCGATACTGCGTCGCTAGGAGGTGTCACATGAAACCACGTCGTGCGGTATGCCGGATGTGCGTCACGAAAACCATGACCCCAACGACATATCGCACAATCTATCGTCTCGTGTAAAGCCCGCTTAAGTCAGTGGTTCAGGCTTCTGAGCATGCTCAGTGCATCAGGTGTCCAGATGATGTGGCGCGATCCCATTGGTCGTAATGACATCACAGATGATGTGGCACGATTCCATTGGCCTTGGTGGCATCACAGATGACGTGGCGTGATCCCATTGGCCACTATGACATCATCAGTGACGTGTGGTGACATGGAAGACCGCTAATTGGTTATGGTTTGGGCGAACCATGGGGATCTCCATCTTGTGGGCGGTCCTTAGGTTATATAAGCCTTGGGCACCCACATGGCCATGCTCAGTTGTCTTCATATGTGGTGCAGCAAGCACTAACCACGTTAGTACAGGACCAGGCATCAAAGTCCTCTGGGACTGATACAGGGTAACGAGGTAGGTGTAGGGCGAGGTGTCGTGGTCACATCAGACCAGATTAGGGTCAGTTGCCGGTTAGGCAGAGCTTGTGGGCTACACTAGTACTGGGTTCACCGGTGGTTGGCTGGTGGAACTCCACAGCAGTCCTTGATAGGAGCTAGTGACCTCATTGACTCCTCTACAAATCATCTGAGTCTCCTCCATAGTGGGATATGGCCAGTACCCACTAAATACTCCTTATTCACACTATGTATGCTATATATATATATATATATATATATATATATATATATATATATGTATATATATATATATATATATATATATATATATATATGTATTAACTTGAAGTAACAGAGTTAACAAGCCATAATCCGACACTGTGAAATACAGTGTAACACAGGATCTCAAGCCTACCATTACTTTCCTCCCTGTGGGTAGTGTAACTCAGGGGATCCTCAGTTTTAGTAGCAATTTGCCTGGTTGCAGTTCAGTCATTCATCTACCAGCAGCAGCCATAATATCACTGAACGGTGGACCCTGACTTCTGATAGGCATATTTATCCATCTATTAGTCTATCAGCTAGCCATACCGTAACACATGTTTTGTTATGCACATATATATATTTCCTTTGTGTATTAGTTCAACACAGAAAAAAGATAAAAATAGACAATATAAACATAATTTCGCATAAAAATAAACACAAATGGACAGGATAGAATTGTTGGCACCTTTCCAACATTGTGGGTAAATAACTTTGTGTAGGAATTAAAAGGTGTGGGCAATATGAAAATGACACACCTGAAAACATAAAAAGGGAGAAGTTGTCTTAATATTTACATTGTGTGTCTGTGTGTCACACTAAACATAGAAAACAGAAAGAGAAGTGTCTTATGACTTGAGAACCAAAATTGTAGAAAAATATCTCCCAGATCTTCATGTTTTTTTGTCCAAGGTGCACAACATAATCAAGAAATTTACAACTCATGGCACTTAAGCTAATCTCCCTGGACCAAGAATATAGCAAAAGACAAAGCGGTGTACAAAACAATTGGGATCACTAAAAGATCATGAAATAAATATGTAGATACTTTAGTCTCAAAATACAAAAACACACAATAGCACACTTAAAAAACATTTAAAAACACCAAAAATGGGTATAGATGTAATGTGTGTCCCTAACAGACATACCATCCCCCAATAATTATACAAAAATACGTGAACATGCAGATACAAGAAACAAACATGTAGCCGGACATCAAGGACCTGAAAGAAAATAAAGAAATATTTACCTTCAATAACCAACAGGAAGAGGAACCAAATGATGTAGAAAATGCCCATTACACACCAAATTATAACATGGTATTGCAAAGTAAGCTGGTCCACAGTACCATACCATAGCTTAAATAAAAGCAAATGTGCAGACAGATGATTAGCCTAAATAGAAAAACAACTATAGCCTCCTGCTACAACACCTATAGGAGGAAATAAAGATTAGGGAGATGTGGGAAAACCCCATGCGTTTTGCCACACGCCTGTGGCTTCCTCAGGGGTGTGGGTAGAAACAGTCAGTGCTAGAGGTTCTTAAATACATACAGTATAATGAAAAAAATAATCTAATTACCATTATAATGAAGACAGACACGCTGAGAAGCAGTGGCATCTGGAAGTGTATAACCCACATGCGCGGTAATACAATCAATGGGGTTGTGATGTGAGACAGGACAGCAAATGCATGCACAGATAATAAGGATACTAAACGGGTGAAAAAAGGAATGATCCAGCTTCACGTTTCCATAAAAACACAGCTTTAATGAAAAACTTTTTAAAATACAAAGAATATTTTTCTTGTAATAAAGATATGCCACAAAAGTATACCATCTGAGTCAGGGAAAATCCAAAGGTTCTTTAAACCGCACACCAGACGCCAGGGCTGCCATCAGGGCATTACTACTGTGCCTGGTGTATGGGGCCCAGTGAAGAGAGGGGGCCCGGGGTAAATACTTATCTTTATTAAGCTCCCGGCAGGACGGGTCCCTTCTCTTCACCAGGCCCCAGTCACAGCAGCAGCAGAGAGGCCCAGTGGTGTCACTTCACTTCCTTACATGACTAATTTGCATGCGACAGGGCGGAACATGCAAATTAGCCATGTGGTGGAGTGGAGGCAGAGTCATTGGAGCAGAGTAGGGCGCGTCATTGCTGGGCCTTGCAGCAGTGTGGTGAGTTCATCACTCTGCGACCTCATTACACTTCTGCAAGTAACAGCTTCAGAGGTGGCGAGGACGCGGCAGCCAGCAGGACAGGTAAGCGTTGTGAGCTGAAGACATTCGCTGGGGGGGTGAGGTGGTGAGGTGGCCCGCCCGCTCATCTCAGCCCGGGGAAGCCTACTTATCTGACACCGGGTGGGTGGTGAGGCGGCCCGCCCGCTCATTTCAGCCCGGGGGGCCCGCTTATCTGAGACCGGGGGGGTGGTGAGGCGGCCCGCCCGCTTATCTCAGCCCGGGGGTGGTGGTGGTGAGGTGACCCACCCGCTCATTTCAGCCCGGAGGGGTGGTGAGGTGGACCGCCCGTTCATCTCAGCCCAGGGGGGGTAGTGAGGTGGCCCGCCCGCTGATCCCAGACGGGGGGTAAGGTGGTGAGGTGGCGAGCCCACCCGCCCGCTGATTTCAGCCCGGGGGGGCCCGCTGTGATCTCAACCTGGGGGGGTCTGATCCCAGCCAGGGACAGCTGATCTCAGACTGGGGGGGCCTGCCGACCCTAACCCCTGCCTTGCCTCAGCTAGATGCGTGTGAGGGCGCTGAATTGCATCACGGGCAGGTGAGTATAAGGTGAAGCATGTGTTATGTGCTGCCTGTATGTGTTATGTGCTCTCTGCATGTGTTATGTGCTGCCTGTCTGTGTTATGTGCTGTCGTATGTGTTATGTGCTGTCTGATGTGTTATGTGCTGTCTGATGTGTTATGTACTGCCTGTATGTGTTATGTGCTGTCTGATGTGTTATGTGCTGTCTGATGTGTTATGTGCTGCCTGTATGTGTTATGTGCTGTCTGATGTGTTATGTGCTGACTGTATGTGTTATGTGCTGTCTGATGTGTTATGTGCTGCCTGTATGTGTTATGTGCTGCCTGTATGTGTTATGTGCTGTCTAATGTGTTATATGCTGTCGAATGCGTTATGTGCTGACTGTATGTGTTATGTGCTGTCTGATGTGTTATGTGCTGCTTGATGTGTTATGTGCTGACTGTATGGGTTATGTGCTGCCTGTATGTGTTATGTGCTGTCTGATGTGTTATGTGCTGCCTGTATGGGTTATGTGCTGCCTGTATGTGTTATGTGCTGCCTGTATGAGTTATGTGCTGCCTGTATGTGTTATGTGCTGCTTGGATGTGTTATGTGCTGCCTGTATGTGTTATGTGCTGTCTGTATGTGTTATGTGCTGTCTGATGTGTTATGTGCTGCCTGTATGTGTTATGTGCTGCCTCTATGTGTTATGTGCTGCCTGTATGTGTTATGTGCTGTCTGATGTGTTTTGTGCTGCCTGTATGTGTTATGTGCTGCCTGTATGTGTTATGTGCTGCCTGTGTGTGTTATGTGCTGCCTGTATGTGTTATGTGCTGCCTGTGTGTGTTATATGCTGTCTGATGTGTTATGTGCTGCCTGTATGTGTTATGTATAAGATATGTGTGTCCTGTATAGTGTGCAATATGTAGATGTCTGTCTATGTATACTATCTGTGTATAGTCTATCTGTCTGTGTATACTGTGCATGTCTGTGTACACAGTCTGTATGTGTACACAGTCTGTCTGTGTACACAGTCTGTCTGTCTGTGTACACAGTCTGTCTGTCTACACAGTCTGTCTGTCTACACTGTCTGTCTGTCTGTCTACGCAGTCTGTGTAATTTTCTTAGGGAAACAACTTCAAGGGTGCTAACACTTTTGGCCATGACTGTATATATATATATATATATATATATATATATATATATATATTATACTCTATATATATGCATACATACATGTTTTTGCAAGAGTGGCAGTGAGACTGTAGGAAGTTTGAGTGGTGGAGGTGGAGCCGGGGGTGGAGCCTGGGCGGAGTCCCAAGGGGGCCCGAAAATTTTGCCAGTATGGGGCCCTGAAATTCCTAGTGGCGGCCCTGCCAGACGCGTTTCGAGCACATGGCTCTTAGATATAAAGTAAAAACATAAAGTACTCTAAACTCTCACCCCCCCCTTTTTTTTTCCTTCCCTCCCCTCCTCCTGTACCTACTACTACATACTGCATCACCTAGGCACTCAAAGGCAAAGTCAGTATTAACACTCCAGCATCAAACATTATTATTCTTATTCCCTTTTTTTTCCCCCTTTTCCTTCTCAGTCTATTATATAATATAATTTATCATTCCATTTATACTTGTATAGCCTCATCTTTAACCCCTCCTGTACAAGTGAAAATTTAAACTCTAAGTATAGACCATATCAACAACTTAAAGGGAACCTGTCACCACTTTTTTGGCGTATAAGCTGCGGCCACAACCACAGGGCTCTTATATACAGAATTCTAATATGCTGTATATAAGAGCCCAGGCCGCTGTGAGAACATAAAAAACACTTTATAATACTTACCTAACGGTTGCTCGGTTAGCCATATGGGCGTCTCCGTTGTCCAGTGCCGGCGCCGCCTCTTTTGGTCATCTTCATCCTTCTTCTGACTCCTGTGTGCATGATGTGTCCTACGTCATACACACTTGCCGATCCTGCGCAGGTGCACTACAATACTTTGATCTGCTCTGCTCAGAGCAAATCAAAGTGTGCCTGCTCGGGACCTGAATGCCGGCGAGTGTGGATGACGTCGGACGCGTCATGCGCCGTGGCTAGAGAAGAAGGAGAACGAAGATGGCCGAAAGAGGCTGCGCTGACACCGGACAACGGAAACGCCCATATGGCCAACCGAGCGACTGTTAAGGAAAGTATTATAAAGTGGTTTTTTTATGTTCTCACAGCGGCCTGGGCTCTTAGATACAGCATGTTAGAATGCTGTATATAAGAGCCCGGTGGTGGTGGCCGCAGCTTATACGCCAAAAAAGTGGTGACAGGTTCCCTTTAATTATTACAGGTACTTTCAAATTACTATTATCCTTCCATTTCCATAGCCCTACAGTCCACCTCCTTATCACCCCCCATACAATTATTTTAAGCGCAGCTGGTATGAATACTATTTTTTTCATCTTTCTTGGCAGGGAACACGGACCCTGCCCACTGAAGCTTTACCTCTGTGAGACATAATACCTTTTCATAAACATACTTTGTTATTGAAGCTATCTTTGTCTCCTTCCCTTTAAGCGCCAGTGGTTCCCTGTTAAAATGTTGATATGTTAACTTTATATTTTAATTAACATTAAAAATGTTGAAACACATGGGATCACAGGAGCTATACTCGCCACAATCACCGCTGGGGACTCGGCTTTCCTGACAGTTGAGCCCTGACCCTCACAGCCAGGGATGGTGCCTGCACTGTCCCTGACTGTTTAGCTCCCTAAATGATGTGATAGATATCGATTGTGGCACTTAGGAGATTGGTAGAGAGATTGCATTCCCTCTCCCCTCTAATAGAGGGCTCCGTGATGTTATCGCTAAAGCCTGGTCATTGTCATCATGAACCAAGGTCATCATAATGGCCTCCGGGTCACCTGACTACTGGAAGCCTGAGTGATCATGCCAGCAGCATAATCACTCAGGCTTTCCCAGTGCAGTGATCGAGCATTGCAGTACAATGCAGCTGTGATCAGAGCAGCAAAATGTAATGTACCATATAAGTAATAACTAAAACAAGTTAAAGAAAAGAGTAAAAACATAAAAAAATCTGAAAATAAAAAACATAAAAATAAAAAAATATTCAAATAAATAGTTATATTTGTGTAAAAAAAGGCACAAAAAAGTAAACATATTTGGTATTGCCGCGTCCATAAGAACCCAATCTATAAAACTGTCACAGAAGTTAACCTCTTCAGTAAACACCGTAAAAAAAGTAGCAAAAACAATGTCTTTTCATCATACAGATGACAAGAAGAGTGTAATAAAATGCAATAAAAATTCAAATCTAAATAAAAATGGTACCGCTAAAAACATAAAAAAAACCCCATCCTACAAGGCAAAACATAAAAATAACTATATATATATACAGTTAGGTCCAGAAATATTTGGACAGTGACACAAGTTTTGTTATTTTAGCTGTTTACAAAAACATGTTCAGAAATACAATTATATATATAATATGGGCTGAAAGTGCACACTCCCAGCTGCAATATGAGAGTTTTCACATCCAAATCGGAGAAAGGGTTTAGGAATCATAGCTCTGTAATGCATAGCCTCCTCTTTTTCAAGGGACCAAAAGTAATTGGACAAGGGACTCTAAGGGCTGCAATTAACTCTGAAGGCGTCTCCCTCATTAACCTGTAATCAATGAAGTAGTTAAAAGGTCTGGGGTTGATTACAGGTGTGTGGTTTTGCATTTGGAAGCTGTTGCTGTGACCAGACAACATGCGGTCTAAGGAACTCTCAATTGAGGTGAAGCAGAACATCCTGAGGCTGAAAAAAAAGAAAAAATCCATCAGAGAGATAGCAGACATGCTTGGAGTAGCAAAATCAACAGTCGGGTACATTCTGAGAAAAAAGGAATTGACTGGTGAGCTTGGGAACTCAAAAAGGCCTGGGCGTCCACGGATGACAACAGTGGTGGATGATCGCCGCATACTTTCTTTGGTGAAGAAGAACCCGTTCACAACATCAACTGAAGTCCAGAACACTCTCAGTGAAGTAGGTGTATCTGTCTCTAAGTCAACAGTAAAGAGAAGACTCAATGAAAGTAAATACAAAGGGTTCACATCAAGATGCAAACCATTCATCAATTCCAAAAATAGACAGGCCAGAGTTAAATTTGCTGAAAAACACCTCATGAAGCCAGCTCAGTTCTGGAAAAGTATTCTATGGACAGATGAGACAAAGATCAACCTGTACCAGAATGATGGGAAGAAAAAAGTTTGGAGAAGAAAGGGAACGGCACATGATCCAAGGCACACCACATCCTCTGTAAAACATGGTGGAGGCAACGTGATGGCATGGGCATGCATGGCTTTCAATGGCACTGGGTCACTTGTGTTTATTGATGACATAACAGCAGACAAGAGTAGCCGGATGAATTCTGAAGTGTACCGGGATATACTTTCAGCCCAGATTCAGCCAAATGCCGCAAAGTTGATCGGACGGCGCTTCATAGTACAGATGGACAATGACCCCAAGCATACAGCCAAAGCTACCCAGGAGTTCATGAGTGCAAAAAAGTGGAACATTCTGCAATGGCCAAGTCAATCACCAGATCTTAACCCAATTGAGCATGCATTTCACTTGCTCAAATCCAGACTTAAGACGGAAACACCCACAAACAAGCAAGACCTGAAGGCTGCGGCTGTAAAGGCCTGGCAAAGCATTAAGAAGGAGGAAACCCAGCGTTTGGTGATGTCCATGGGTTCCAGACTTAAGGCAGTGATTGCCGCCAAAGGATTCGCAACAAAATATTGAAAATAAAAATATTTTGTTTGGGTTTGGTTTATTTGTCCAATTACTTTTGACCTCCTAAAATGTGGAGTGTTTGTAAAGAAATGTGTACAATTCCTACAATTGCTATCAGATATTTTTGTTCAAACCTTCAAATTAAACGTTACAATCTGCACTTGAATTCTGTTGTAGAGGTTTCATTTCAAATCCAATGTGGTGGCATGCAGAGCCCAACTCGCGAAAATTGTGTCACTGTCCAAATATTTCTGGACCTAACTGTATATATATATATATATATATATATATATATATATATATATATATATAGTCATATGAAAAACTTTAGCCACCCCTATTAATGTTAACCTTTTTTCTTTATAACAATTTGGGGTTTTGCAACAGCTATTTCAGTTTCATATATCTAATAACTGATGGACTCAGTAATATTTCTGGATTGAAATGAGGTTTATTGTACTATCAGAAAATGTGCAATCCGCATTTAAACAAAATTTGACCGATGCAAAAGTATGGCCACCCTTATCAATTTCTTGATTTAAACACTCCTAACTACTTTTACTGACTTACTAAAGCACTAAATTGGTTTTGTAACCTCATTGAGGTTTTAACTTCATAGGCAGGTGTCATCATCTGTCATCAATCATGAGAAAATCATGAGAAAAGGTATTTAAGGTGGCCACTTGCAAGTTGTTCTCCTATTTGAATCTCCTATAAAGAGTGGCATCATGGGCTCCTCAAAACAACTCTCAAATGATCTGAAAACAAAGATTATTCAACATAGTTGTTCAGGGGAAGGATACAAAAAGTTGTCTCAGAGATTTAAACTGTCAGGTTCCACCGTGAGGAACATAGTAAGGAAATGGAAGAACACAGGTACAGTTCTTGTTAAGCCCAGACGTGGTAGGCCAAGAAAAATATCAGAAAGGCAGAGAAGAAGAATGGTGAGAACAGTCAAGGACAATCCACAGACCACCTCCAAAGACCTGCAGCTTCATCTTGCTGCAGATGGTGTCAATGTGCATCGGTCAACAATACAGCGCACTTTGCACAAGGAGAAGCTGTATAAGAGAGTGATGCGAAAGAAGCCGTTTCTGCAAGCACGCCACAAACAGAGTCGCCTGAGGTATGCAAAAGCACATTTGGACAAGCCAGTTACATTTTGGACGAAGGTCCTGTGGACTGATGAAACAAAGATTGAGTTGTTTGGTCATACAAAAAGACGTTATGCATGGAGGCAAAAAAACACGGCATTCCAAGAAAAGCACTTGCTACCCACAGTAAAATTTGGTGGAGGTGCCATCATGCTTTTGGGTTGTGTGGCCAATGCCGGCACCGGGAATCTTGTTAAAGTTGAGGGTCACATGGATTCAACTCAGTATCAGCAGATTCTTGACAATAATGTGCAAGAATCAGTGACGAAGTTGAAGTTATGCAGGGGATGGATATTTCAGCAAGACAATGATCCAAAACACCGCTCCAAATCTACTCAGGCATTCATGCAGAGCTACAATTACAATGTTCTGGAATGGCCATCCCAGTCCCCAGACCTGAATATCATTGAAAATCTGTGGGATGATTTGAAGCGTGCTGTCCATGCTCGGCGACCATCAAACTTAACTGAACTGGAATTGTTTTGTAAACAGGAATGGTCAAATATACCTTCATCCAGGATCCAGGAACTCATTAAAAGCTACAGGAAGTGACTAGAGGCTGTTATTTTTGCAAAAGGAGGATCTACAAAATATTAATGTCACTTTTATGTTGAGGTGCCCATACTTTTGCATCGGTCAAATTTTGTTTAAATGCGGATTGCACATTTTCTGTTAGTACAATAAACCTCATTTCAATCCAGAAATATTACTCAGTCCATCAGTTATTAGATATATGAAACTGAAATAGCTGTTGCAAAAACCCAAATTGTTATAAAGAAAAAAAGGTTAACATTAATAGGAGTGCCCAAACTTTTTCATATCACTGTATATAGGAGGTATTGCCACATTCAGCAGAAATTGTGTTACACAATATGCAGCCTTTTTACCTATTCCCCTTTTGAAAATTGGAAATTTGGGCTTAAAACATTTTAGTGGATAAAATGTAATTGTTTTGTTCATCATTCAATTGTATAAAATTTTGTGACACACCTGTAGTGTCAATATGCTTTCTGCACCACTGGATAAATTCATTGAGTTGTGCAGGGTGGTCTGGCACAAGAGAGGCCTTACCAATGTGACATGGCTCTCGCAAACCATTCCAACTAAATATGAACTGAAATATGGTGTTCTTTCCCTTTTTCCCTTTGTATTGTGCCTCAAAGGTAGTTTTCCATCACATATGGGGTATTGGCAGGGGAAATTGCACAACAAATTGTACATTTCATTATATCTTGTTACCCAAGTAAATTTGAAAAGTTTTCGAAAATGAGGTAACTTGTGGGTGAGCTGCATTGTATAAGCACATCAGGGGCTCTCTAAATTCAACATGGAGTCCACATACGATTCCAGACAATTTTGCAATCAAATGGCGCTCTTTCCCAGCCAATCTTTGCCATTCGCCCAAGCAGTAAAATCCCACCAGAAATTAGGTATCGTCCTACTCATGAGAAATTGCACAACAAATTGTATGATTCATTTTCACCTCTTACCATTGTGAAAATGAAATATTTAGGATTGACGGAAAAAATATATTTTTTCATTTTCACAGCTCAACATCATAAAATTTTTGAAGCACCTTCACTCCATTGTTTAGGCACATCAGGGGCTCTCTAAACAAGGCAAGACATCTGCTAACGATTCTAGCTAATTTTGCATTCAAAAAAGTCAAATGGTGCTCCTTCCTTTCCGAGCCCTGCCGTGAGCCAAAACTTTTCTACCGCCACTTGGTCAACCCCTCTTGAGTGACGGATGCGAAAGCCACGAGGTGCCTAGGTCCAGCTAACCCACCATTGATTATCCCTGCTGTTACCAGGGTTGTGCAAGGGTGCATAACTTCATTAGGGTAACGCCACTAGTATATATTATATTTATCCTTTATCCTTTATATATTATATTTATCCTTCACAGCGCTCCTCTCTTCTCTTTTATGTCTAAAACGTTTCTCCTGTTACCCTTATGAAAATGCAAAATATGGGGATAAAGTAACATTTTTGTGGGAAAAAGTAAATTTTTCACTTTTTCCTTCCATATTGCTTTCATTCCTCTGAAGAATCTAAAGGGTTAATAACTTCTTGAGTGGTATTTTAAGTACTTTGAGGGGTGGTACCTAAGAATATGGTTTTGCAAATTTTGTTTGAAAAATGAGAAATTGCTGATAAACTTTGAAACCTTCTAACTTCCTAATAAAAAAATATGTTTCAAAAAGTGAGCTGATGGAAAGAAGACATGTGGGAAATGTTGTTTATTAACTGTTTTGTGTGACAAAAGGGCATAAAAATTTGAAAATTGCTAAACTTCAAAAAGTCTTGCCAAATTTCCAATATTTTCCCAAATTATTGCAAAAAATAGCAAAATAAATTCATCACTATCATATGTCTAAAAAAAATAAACAATCTCATACTCACTTGGATGCGTTGAAGCGTTCCAGAGTTATACCAGCATAAAGTGACCATGGTCAGAATTGAAAAAAATGGGCCGATCTTGAAGGTGAAAATAGGCTTGGGGTGAAGGGGTTAATAATATGTCACATTTTTTGAGCATATATTTGGAAATTATTTGTAAAGCAATATATTCCACCAAGAGAAAAATGAGTAACTACAAAAACCTAGGAGAAGAAATTTAATTGCAGAAACATTTTACCAAAGAACCTGCAATTTAAGCGTTACTTTATGCTTGCAATTTAAGCTGAATAACAAGACACAGCATGAGTAAAAGTACATTAATTAAAAGCGCAAGCCTGGGAAGCCACATAAAGCGGATTCAGTAGAATTGTTTCAAATAATAAGCACGATTTGTTTTGTGAGGGTTTTTACTTAAGTTGAAATATGCAAAGGATAAGTTAATTTTTTTTGTTAGGTAAAAAATCATGGCCTACAAAGTCATTTTTTTCAATATTTGGTGTAAACCACAATGTTCAGATTATAAATGGGAGCATTTGTTCAAAATAAGTAAATTCTGCTTAAATTTTATGAAAATAGTCAATGTGATGAATACAATTTTTTTGTAAATCACTCCATCTTGCTGAAAAGTAAAGAGTCAAAGTTCTGTTTGCCATTCTTTGGCAAACTTCTCTATGTTCAACGAATCATTCGCCAAACTTTTTTGAACCAGATTGGAGTCATTGGGAGGCCAAACCTAAGGCAGAGAAAATACCATTGGGGGGATCAAAAAGTTTCCCTAACTGCAAAAATATGTTTTACAGTGCAGCCCCCACTGTCTTGGAATCACCATTAGCTTCCTAGACTATTGACAAAAAAATATTTAAGTGGCTGAGTGACAGGTGTAGGGCTGGTGCTCCCATAGTCCTGCCAATACATAAAAGACACAACTGGGAGACCCATCTTAATAGTGTTTTTAGACTGCAGTGAGGTATGGTCCATGCAACACACAGCATGTGGCCTGGCATTTCCAGTTTTAAAATCAAGAGGTGGATGAGTGACAGGATTAGGCCTCTTGCTCCCACACCCATGCCAGTACAGACAAGATACAACTTGTAGATGCATCTTGAAGTCTTGATATTTAAAAAACATTTCAGACAGCAGGACAGTGGAATCAATTGCCCCACCCCCATTTCCCCACATTGTCTTTGCACAGCAGTGAGGTATGGTCCATGTAACACCCAGGATCTGGCCTGGTACAGTTAGGTCCAGAAATATTTGGACAGTGACACAATTTTCGCGAGTTGGGATCTGCATGCCACCACATTGGATTTGAAATGAAACCTCTACAACAGAATTCAAGTGCAGATTGTAACGTTTAATTTGAAGGTTTGAACAAAAATATCTGATAGCAATTGTAGGAATTGTACACATTTCTTTACAAACACTCCACATTTTAGGAGGTCAAAAGTAATTGGACAAATAAACCAAACCCAAACAAAATATTTTTATTTTCAATATTTTGTTGCGAATCCTTTGGAGGCAATCACTGCCTTAAGTCTGGAACCCATGGACATCACCAAACGCTGGGTTTCCTCCTTCTTAATGCTTTGCCAGGCCTTTACAGCCGCAGCCTTCAGGTCTTGCTTGTTTGTGGGTCTTTCCGTCTTAAGTCTGGATTTGAGCAAGTGAAATGCATGCTCAATTGGGTTAAGATCTGGTGATTGACTTGGCCATTGCAGAATGTTCCACTTTTTTGCACTCATGAACTCCTGGGTAGCTTTGGCTGTATGCTTGGGGTCATTGTCCATCTGTACTATGAAGCGCCGTCCGATCAACTTTGCGGCATTTGGCTGAATCTGGGCTGAAAGTATATCCCGGTACACTTCAGAATTCATCCGGCTACTCTTGTCTGCTGTTATGTCATCAATAAAGACAAGTGACCCAGTGCCATTGAAAGCCATGCATGCCCATGCCATCACGTTGCCTCCACAATGTTTTACAGAGGATGTGGTGTGCCTTGGATCATGTGCCGTTCCCTTTCTTCTCCAAACTTTTCTCTTCCCATCATTCTGGTACAGGTTGATCTTTGTCTCATCTGTCCATAGAATACTTTTCCAGAACTGAGCTGGCTTCATGAGGTGTTTTTCAGCAAATTTAACTCTGGCCTGTCTATTTTTGGAATTGATGAATGGTTTGCATCTAGATGTGAACCCTTTGTATTTACTTTCATGGAGTCTTCTCTTTACTGTTGACTTAGAGACAGATACACCTACTTCACTGAGAGTGTTCTGGACTTCAGTTGATGTTGTGAACGGGTTCTTCTTCACCAAAGAAAGTATGCGGCGATCATCCACCACTGTTGTCATCCGTGGACGCCCAGGCCTTTTTGAGTTCCCAAGCTCACCAGTCAATTCCTTTTTTCTCAGAATGTACCCGACTGTTGATTTTGCTACTCCAAGCATGTCTGCTATCTCTCTGATGCATTTTTTTCTTTTTTTTTCAGCCTCAGGATGTTCTGCTTCACCTCAATTGAGAGCTCCTTAGACCGCATGTTGTCTGGTCACAGCAACAGCTTCCAAATGCAAAACCACACACCTGTAATCAACCCCAGACCTTTTAACTACTTCATTGATTACAGGTTAACGAGGGAGATGCCTTTAGAGTTAATTGCAGCCCTAGAGTCCCTTGTCCGATTACTTTTGGTCCCTTTAAAAAGAAGAGGCTATGCATTACAGAGCTATGATTCCTAAACCCTTTCTCCGATTTGGATGTGAAAACTCTCATATTGCAGCTGGGAGTGTGCACTTTTAGCCCATATTATATATATAATTGTATTTCTGAACATGTTTTTGTAAACAGCTAAAATAACAAAACTTGTGTCACTGTCCAAATATTTCTGGACCTAACTGTATATCCATTTTAAAAATAAAGAGGTGGGTGAGTGACAAGATTAGACCTCTTGCTCCAAAGATTTGGTGACCCTACTTGGAGTCTCCAAATTTGCAAAAATTAAGGTCAAACAACAGGAAAAGTGGCAACAATTGTCACAGACAACAAATAATTGAACACCGCAACATGGATGCGTGGGCCTGGTTCTTTAACAAGGCCTGAACTAGCATTTCTACCTTCACCAGAGACAGTAAGATGACAAACAGGTGTAGGGCTGGTGCTCCCAGACCCCTGGCACTACACCATTGCCTAGTCTGCACAGTCTGGGACATTTGTGGAAAAGCAATTGAACATCCATGACTTGTTCATATTTATGAAAGTTAGGCAGTCTACATTTTCAGAAGAAAGCTGAATGTGCTTATCTCTCAATACACAGCCAGCAGCGCTGAAGACACATTCTGAGTGAACACTGGCTGAAGGGCAGGCCAAAACTTCCAAGGCATGACTGGCGAACTAAGATCACTCTTCCATTTTTGAAGACCAAAATGCAATAGGGTCCAATCTCCTTCTTATGGAATTGATATTGTGCTCTAGATACTCTTGCACCATCTTCTCTAGTCGTTGTCTATATGTCAGACTTCTACTATATTCTGCTGGTGCATGCCATAGACTAAAGAATGTGTGCCAAACCTCACAGAAATTGCTTCTGCCACTTTAACTGCCGCTGATGCTAATGTTTCTCCGACATGATGTTCCCATGGTTGAAATTATAGAACTGAGATGCATACTGTGTGCCTCACTGCTGTCTGTGTAAAGCTACTGTTAAGATAGTCTACAAGCTTGTTTCGATAATCCAGCATCCATGCATTCCTTTGAGGTGGGAAGCATCTTGCTAAATTTACTCTTGTACCGTGGATCTAACAGAGTGGCAATCCAGTAGTTAGCACTATTTCTAATCCTAAAAATACAGACATCATGTTGCAGATAGTGCAGCATATCTCGGATGCTTCCATGAGGTCCAAGTCCATGTTGTGTTTGTGATTCAGTAACGTTCAAGCTTGCCTCCTCCATCCCCTCCCACCAATCACTGAAAACAGAGACATTATCAATATCTTCTTCATGTCCTTAGTTATCTGTGCCCATCACCTCTTCCTCCTCCATTTTCCCTCTTCCTCGGCTCCTGCACCTTCACTACCAGTTTGTTTGTTACCATGATGGACTCCACCATCCAATGACACCCACCTGTGTGATAACTGTCTGGACCCTACAGTAAATGGTATCCTTTCCTCATCCTCCTCCTGTTCCTCTGGGACCCCCACCTCCTCCCAAAGATTATTCAAAGTGTGCTCCAACATGTACCTGAGCAGAATAGTGATGCTGATGATGGCTTTGTCAGCATTAACCATCTTTCTAGCCATTTCAAAACTGTGCAGGAGGGTGCAGAGGTCTTTCATCTGTGCCGACTCCGCAATTGTGATTTGCCACATATCTGGACTGTGGTGTCCCAGGCTATGCATCATAGCATAGTTCACCATGGCTCGCTGACACAGTCACTGAAACATGTGCAGACTGAAAATTCACCATGTCGGCACATTGCATATCAACCGGTTAACTGGTAGGCCAAAAGACCTTTGTAGCGTTTCAAGTTGATTAACCACGGGGGGCGAATGGCGGAATTGAGTACACAGTGATCGTGTCGTCTGCAGCACCACATCAAGGCTGGGATAGTGGCCCAGAAATTGCTGTACAACCAGATTGAGGACGTGAGTCATACAAGGCACGTGTGTAATGTCGCACAAGCAGGGAGCCGACATCAGATTTGCATCATTATCGCACATGGCCATCTCTATTTCCAGGTTCAGTGGAGACAACCATTGATCAAACTTGGCCTGGATAGTGATCTCAACTCTGCAGCTGTGTGACTCTCCAATGCATATTATTTTAAGCACTGCCTGATTGCGCTGAAGCCTGGCTGAGCTGTACAGAGGTGGAGGGGATTCTTTCTGCACTGTTGGAACACGTGTTACATTAAGGGAGAGGTTGAAAGTGCAGGTGGAGGGCCTAGAGGAGGTGGAGGAAGCAGAAGCAGTGGAAGAAGCCGTAGATTTAGAGATTTGTCCCGCAAGCCTTGGGAATTTCATGACTTGGGAAGCAGCCCCTTCCCCACCTGCCCAGCAGCCACTAGAGTAATCCAGTGCCCAGTCAGCGAGTTGTAACACCCTTGGCCATGTTACTCATCCAGGTAGGTCTGAGTGGTGAAATGCACCCTGGGAGACACAGAGTTTTTCAAGGAAAAGGTAATGTTGTCTGCAACATGGTGATGTAGCGCAGGCAAAGCTTTAGTAGATTAGTAATGGCAACTGGCCAACTGGTACTGGGGTACTGCAATGGCCATCAGGTTTTGGAAACCGTCTGTATCCATCAGGCTGGAAGGCAGCATTTCTGTGGCCAACAGTTTAGATATGGTGAAGTTCAAACTCTACACTTTGGTATCTGTGGGAGGAAATGATTTTTATGTGACCAAAACTGCGACACCGAGGACTCTCTTCTGTGCTGTGAGAGGAAGGAGTAGGGTGTACATGACCCACTAGTGGACTACGAACGAGATGAAGGCGGAGAAATTTTCGTGGATTGAGAAACATGGGGTGTGCTCAGTGTCTCACAAAGATCAAAAGCACCAGACATAGTCACTTCCATAACAGATGACGGGCTCTCACTTACACCGACTGCAACGGGTGAACAAGTGGATGTTCTGCGGCCAGAGACCTGTGTGACAATAGTTTTGACAATGACACAGGAGTAAGAACTAGCAGCAGACGCGGTTGATTTGATGGTTGATGGTTGGATAGGCTTGGTTTTAGCACAGTAAGCACAGGCCTGCATTTTAGCACAGTAAGATTTTGACAGTAATGCATGTTGGTTGTGGATTTGCCAGTTCATGCATATAGTACTCAAATTATTTGAATTTTTGCCTCTACTGAGTTGTTTACAATGTTGGCAGACAACGAAAGTTGAGTTATCGTTTTTGGTCTCAAAAAAGGCCCAGGCTTGGAAACCCTTCTTGTGAACTTCAGACCCGCGACTGCTGCTGGCCACAGCCAGAGTTGTGGCTGAGGATTCAGTGGTCCTCATGGTTGCATCACTAAATGTTTGTGCAGTAATCACCAATATAACATCCTTGTCTGCCTCCTCCTCGTCTTCTGAGCTGTTTAGCTGCGTGCTTCTGGGTTCACACCAAATGGGTTCTACAACTGCATCGTCATGCTCTATGTTGTCCCACTCCTCCTCTTCCTGACATCACAGAACAGTACTCATGCACATCAGGTATCTGAGTCTCATCATCATCACCTCCACCCCGGGGGTGGTTAACATCAGTTGATTAGAGTCGTTATCTTGCTAAGACCCTAGTTCATACGGGCCAGGATCCAACTCACAAAGATTTGGGGCATCACTGAGATGCTTTCCTCTTCTTGAGTGTGTGAATCTTTGAAGCAGAACTCTGATGCGCATGGGATAGAATGTGTGAACAGCTATGCAGACTCACCCATGTGTGGTTCCCCATAGTCAGTTTGGCGAATGGAGAGATGTGCTGCAGAGGAAACAAGTGTAATTGGGGTGGTACCTCTTAGGAATGAACTGTGTGTATGTTAAGGTGCAGGAAGAAGAGAGGAGTAACAAAAATCTTATTACCATAGAAAAGTATAATATTTATTATTAAAATTTAATACCACACCATAGGTGCAAATATACAGGTAACCAAAGAATGGTCAGTTCTGTGTAGACAATAACAGATTTAACACAGATCAATATACATGACACAGTACATAATAACAGGGTACGATTCACATAAAAAAGTCACACCAATAGCCAGACTTAACTTGAGGCCAGCCTTAAAAGACAATTTCTCCAGATATAGAGTTGCATAGATATACAAATCACTAGAGTTTTGCAGTCCAGATTGATCCAGGCAGTCAAATGGCACTTGATGTCCAGGTGTCTTTATTAGCAAGGTGAATCATCAGCCATGATAGACAATTGTATTGTTTCCACCTCGACGAGTTTCCCCACACAAAGGTGGTTCATCAGGAGGCTATAAGAGTAGATGCAGCCTATCAGATATCAAGCCAAGAAAAAATACACATATATACATCGTTCACAGTGAAGTTTACACCAGACACCGTGTGGTAAATCAGTAGACAGAAAAAACAAGGTATAGATTATATGTTACTTGCCCAGAAAGGTGATATAATCAGATATGCAGGTCCATGGTGCCCATACCATCCAGATCAGCAGTGATACAGATAATACTGTGTAGATAAACAGCCACCACCATCTTCAGGAGCGTCATGGAGCTGCATGTCAATGTGGGGTTTAAATAGCCCATACACTATCAATCAGCTGTGAGCCACTTAAGAAAATTAGCGCCTTCAGTAACCCGAGTGCGCATGTCTGATGCTCTTGCATCAATGCGTACGCGCGATACGGAAGCGCAGAAGGGACAAAAAAGCATACAATAAGGAATGAACCGCGCATGCGCGGGATCACGAGCGAGACTCTGGACGAGATCACGACCATTACCAAGGGCGGAGATCACATGATAGACCAGGAAAAGAGGGCATAATAACCAGATGATTTTCGCGCATGCTCAGTGCCACAGGACAGGGACTTAGTATAAAGTCACGTCATGCCCCCCGCGCACGTGTTGAAACTAGTGAGCACCGCAATTATGGGGTCAAAGCATTAAATATAGATAATGGCACTATATCCAGGAGTCTCATATATACAATATACAATACATTCATAGCAAAGCCGTTCAATATCATTAATATAGTAATAGTAAGGGGTATAATAATACAATATCAACAAAATTGTATAATGACATTGGATTACATATAATTCAATAAGTGAATCAAAATGCTATATATGGTTTTATTAAAAATAGTCCCCAAAACTACTCCCAGGGCAAGGAAACAATATAAAAGATAGTGCCCAATAATATGGGTAGTTCCCCTATGGGAAATGCTCAATCTTTCAAGGCATGGCTAATTAGGACTTAGAAAACAATGAGGACCTTGTTATCAGCTATGTATAATTAGGACTTAGAAAACTGGGCAAGTAACATATAATGTATACCTTGTTTTTCTGTCTACTGATTTACCACATGGTGTCTGGTGAAAATAGGTGATACCTATTTAGCTAGTTCACTGGCTAATTTTGAGCAGGCACTAAAAAGTGCCAATACCTATTTAGCTACTTCACTGGCAAATTTTGAGCAGGGACTACTAAGTACCAATACCTAGAAATGTGATTACTGGCTAATTTCAAACAGTACCTTCCCTAACCTTTAACAAGCACAAAATGGCACAGATGCTGCATGTCTGCACTTTATATGCAGAGGGATATGTAACATAGGTAGCCAATGACACAAGCCTTGTTCTTTAAGGATATTTTGTTTGCTATGATTGGCTGTAGGAACATCCACAAATAAACTTAAGGAAAAAAAGCGCCTCTCATCTGGCTTTTCCGAGGCCCCACCGCCTCCACTCATTAAACATATCCTCCATTCATCACACTGCACCATAATCCTATCCTAAAGCATAACATGTTATTATAAAAGCATTATGGTAAACTCAATCAGTTATTGAACAAAACTGAACATTACCAATTTTTCAGGAAAGTGATTGGATTACTGAGCCTGAGACAAATCAGCTAAAGCTCATACCAGATTTGAGATTTGTGAACCTTTATTAAACAGGTTCACTTATTTCTACTCACCGCTTACCACTTCCGCCTCCCTGTTGCTTTCTGCTCTCTTTCTGGTCCTCACCTCTGTTGCAATGCATATCAGAAGCTTATTTAAGACTTGGGTTTCACTGCATATGCTTTAAGACTTACAGGGAGATGCAAGGGTGGCAGAAACAGTGATCAGTGAGGTGAGCATGCTTGTTTTTTCTCCTTAATCTTTTGTCAGCTTGATACCTCTCTGGGTGCACTTACTGCTCCCTGTGTAAAGCTTAGTCTTTTGTTGCATGACAGCTTCATCCCAATATTCTATACTGGGATTTCAGCCACGAGCTGACTCAGGAGCTTACTGTGTATTCTTTCCTCTACATTCTGAAGACCTAACCTAGAATGACGATCAAGCCAGAGATGAAATATAGGAAAGTTTAGAGAAGCAAACATCGGACAGGGACATTTCATTTGGGAAATATCTTCACTGAAATTTCCCAGGAAAATGTGCTTGATTTGATGAAATCAAATTTTGGCAAACCCACTTATCTCTAGCTCAGATGTTTCAGATGATTATTCCCAGGTCTACATGCTAAGGGACCTTCATCAAACAATTATACAAATGACTAAGAATTTTCAAATGTTAATTTGATTCCAAAACACTTGCATAAATTAATAGCATAGCCAAATACAAGAAACTATATAATATGTCTTATAAGAAAAATACACTTCTGCATCTACTTATAAGCAATGTCCCTGCTAAATTACACAAGAGTGTAGCTTCTAATCTTTCCCTGCTCAGCAAAGATCAAAGTCTGCACACTGCTAAATATGCTCATAGCAGAACTTGCCACATGGAAGGTACAACCTCCTTCCTCAAAGTCATAAATACAGTACTAACAAAGTGCACTTAGCTTGTGCTGCAGCAAAGAATGTGTGCCCTTTTAAGATAAATGTGTGGATCTCAAAAGGACACTCTAGGTTCCACTTGGATCAGCACCAATTCACATACTGCTGAAGACTCATTGAGACTGTTAATGGCATCAGTGGCAACCACGCAGGCTTCCCCTTAATGCCCTGTAGCAATTAAATCATATGATGCAGCCAAGACAGTAGAGGCTGTTACAGCAAATGTAAAAGATAGGGGCCAACCAATGAATGCTTGTACTGTGTATGGATAGGAGCTCAAACAGCCCAACATAGGGCCTAAACATAGGGCCCAACATTCATAGGCCTAAAGTGATTATACTATTTCAGTTATGATATACCAAATTAAAAATGAGAGTCATCATCACAGTATCTGAATCCAGATCCAAATATTCAAGTGAGATACAATACAACTATTGTAGCTATCATTCATTGTGACTGAATTGAATTATTTGTGATGTACTTCAGTAACAGTAACTTAATTGTAGCATTTGTTTCAGAGTGCTATTAAGAAGGGTCTGCATTAGGCAACTTATTAATAGGGATCAGCGAGCAGTAAAATGTTCGGGTGCTCGATACTCGGATCGAGCATATTGACATGCTCGGGTGCTGACCCAAGCAGCGAGCCCAATGTTAACCTATGGGAAAGTCGAACATTTTTCCAGTGACACCTCCGGCAGTCTGCAGAAAGCCTAAAAATGTCACAAATGTATAAGAACAGTGCTCAAATGACATGGGAACAGCATAGGGAAGACCCCTGTAAGCATTTCTGACTCCAAGGTCACTGCTGTGAACAATGTTGTCTGAGTATTAGGGGGAGGAAAAATCCCATGATCCTCCTCCCGTGCGACATGTGTGACATGCACCTTTGCTTAGTAGTGCATGTGCTGCAGCTTCTCTCTGCCTGTACATTCACTACTAAGCGAAAAGTGAACAGTAGAAAAAAATCCAGCACACTCACCTCTCTGCAGACTCCCGGGACATGTCCGATTGGCTCCAGGACCTCCCAGTAATCAGCTGATGCTGTCACCTGACAGCATTATATGATCGCTTAAACCGACCGGCTTTTATGAATGACTGATCCCAATGCTGTCTAATCACTCAATCAGTGAGCAGATACTGCGGGATTGTAAGCGGTGACGTCACTGGTGCCACCGTTGCCATAGTAACCTAATGAGCGGGTTACTATAACAATGGTGATCTCCGATCACCTGATTATGCGGTGCCAGTAACCAGGTGATCGGAGATCACCATTGCTATAATAACCCGCTCGTTAGGTTACTATGGCAATGGTGGCAACAGTGATGTCACCGCTTACAAACTCGCAGTCTCTGCTCACTCATTGAGTGATTAGACAGCACGGGCAGCAGAAGCGTTCTTCTTCCTCCCGTGCTTCCTTACATGCTAAATCTGTCCCTAGCCTCTGCAGTACCTCTCCCTACACTAGCTGACTGTGGATCAGCGTAATGAGCACAGCGCCGTCAGATCTTATATAGACCTGATGACGCTGTGCGGCCAGCCAATCACTGTAATGCCACAACCAACATGGCTGTGGCATTACAGTGTGTGGCAGCCAATCCCTGCATGTTGGCTGACTCTGTAAAGAGCGCCAACATGCAGGGAGGGGGAGCCGAGCATGTGCCCGAGCATCTTGCCGGTAGTCGGAGTTCGCCGATTATCTCGAGTACTGAGATGCTTGGGCAAGCACCGAGTACCGGCGAGCATGCTCGCTCATCCCTTGTACGATTAAAAAAAAAAGAAAAAATGTACCAAATACTGTCTTTTTATCATACAGCTGAAATAAAGTGGAAAAATATGCAATAAAAAAGTCATGTATAAATAAAAATGGTACTGCTGAATAGCTGAAAAAAGAGCTATAGCTCTCAAAATATAGCAATGCAAAAAGTGTTTTTTCCCTGTAAAATAGTTTTTATGGTGTAAAAGCGGAAAAACATAAAGAAAACTATGTGTTGTATTGCTGTAATCATAAGGAGCCGAAGAATACATCATTACTTTTCCAACATGATGTATGGCATACATTTTTTTTTAAATAAACAACTTCTGAACTGTTGTTTCTTCTTGATTCTGTATCACAAAAAGCGGAATAAAAAGCGATAAAAAATACTATGTGGCTTGAAATTTAAAAATGAAAACTCCCCAAAAAATAAAGCCCTTACATGTTGGCAGAAAAATAAAAAACTATATCCTTCAAAAGTTTTCAAAAGTTGGTGATGCAAAAAAAAATCTTAATTTTGTAAAAAAGCGATATTAGTGTGATATTTGCCAAAACTAAAATAACAATATAATTCTGGTATAGCTGTAATCATCCTGACTGGAGGAACAAAGGTGCCTTTTTACATATACCGCATGGTGAATGGCGTAAAACATAAATAAATAAAATTGTTCAACTGCTGTTAATTTGTTTATTCTTTCCTCCCAAATACCTCAGTAAGGTGCGGCTCATATTTATCCTGAGCTCTACGTTGAGTGCTTACGCTGGAAATTAAGTGTAAATCTCTGAAAAACGTCATTCAGACAAAATTCCCAATGGAAAACTCACTGTATTGAGGCAGAGGATATCACTTTCATCACTCGTCTGTCTCTTTGTGCAGCAGAGTCAATTTTTATGGGTCTTTTTAGGCCTGCACAAAAATGGGGTCATCAAAAGTTTTGTTCAAGTTTAAAAAGATGGACATCACTGAGCTGAGACCAAACAGAGTCTGGAGTAACACTGCTGCCTCATTATAGCGAATGGATCCAGCGAGCATCTCATCTGTGTCACGTATTTCAGAGATGTATATGGAAACCCATATGCAAGCGCTCAGCATAGAGCACCTGATAAATGTGCACTGATCCAAAATGTCCTATAACGAAATTGCCACCAAAAAGTATTTAAGTCAACCAATAAAAACACACAACCTCACTCAGGTCTCTCATCCATTATCAGAAATAAAGGGGGCTTCCATGTTACTAGCAGCACAAAGGCTCTGGGAGTGGCTTAACTAAATGCCCATCATGAGGCAGAATGCCTGGTACCACTTCCAGGGCAGTGACCAGGACTGTGGCACCTGAGCGGTACAGGGTGACAGCAGGACACGGAGAACAACAACAAATAGAGGAGCACAGTCCATATGAGGAACAGGTACCAGCAGGTACAAGGGGCAGGTACCAGCAGATACGGGTCATCAGGGGCAGGTAATTAGACACATTACATCAGGAACAGCAGGCGTGGACCTCAGCAGGATGGTGCAGGCACAACAGGCACAGACCTTAGCTGGATGGTGCAGGCACAACAGTCGTGGACCTCATCAAGATGGTGCAGACACAACAGTCGTGGACTGCAGCAGAGTTGCACAGGCACATCAGGTGTGGACCACAGCAGGATGGTACAGGCATATCAGGCATGGACTGCAGCAGGGTGGTACAGGCAGATCAGGTATGGACCACAGCAGGGTGGTACAGGTTTATCAGGCATGGGCCACAGCAGAGTGGTGCAGGCTCAGTGGGCTTGGACCACAACAGGATGGTGCAGGAACAGCAGGCTTGGACCAGAACAGGGTGGTGCAGGCACAGCGGTCTTGAACCATAGCAAGGTGGTGCAGGCTCAGCAGGAACTCTGAATTTCAGGTTTAAAACACAAACAGGACTTTATTCACAGAAACAGGACACAGCAGGGTTTCAGGTACAGAAAACAGAAGGAATACCAGTACAGGACACAAACTGGTACCAGGAGAACACATGGACAGGATAGGTCCAAGGCAGACATCAGCGTACCAGAACTATAGCAGTCATGACTGGAGCTGGGTACGGGCAGACCAGAGCAACAAGGCAGGACCAACACAAAGCTAGGTTTAGTAACCTAAAGCAGTTGCTTGGCCATGCCCATCAGTGAAGAGGAATTTTTATACCAGATGCCTCCCAATCACAGGCTAGGGACACTAATTCAAGGTGCATGCACACCCCAATGTAAGACGGGAAGGTGAGCGTGTGCACACCCTAGGCTTTACCCAGGAACTCAGCAGGATAAGCTTAGTGCCTGGGGCCTAGGGACCGAACACATATGGATGGCCATATGAGACAGCAGAGGACCAAACAACACGTGAGTTGTTGCGCAAGTAACCAAAAGGAAATGGCAATGCTATCCTAGCTGAGTAGGGGGAGAAGAGTTCAGCTGCGTTAGGATGCATCGGAGTGTCAGTATAAGTATGGAACCAAACCCCCAATACTACAGAAATCAAGCAAAGTCTTTACTCCTAAATTGCCCCACAATATGCCTAAACCACAGCTGGCATCCACATGTTTGACATTATTGCAGTGAGGAGGGCCTGGTTAATTCATAGGATGCAGGTTTGCAGAAACACCAGCTGGGCACGATGTAGCAGCACTACAATGTACTGGGTATCACAAGAGCTTATTTGCAATTTTTAATTCTGCATTATACATTGCATTTGACTCCAAGGGGTGTTTTCCAGAGACTATGTTGTCACTACCCTCGTAGATCAATTCCCAGAAGGGTGCAATTTCTAAAATTTGGTTACTAGAGGGGGTTTTTGCTGTTCTGGCACTTAGCGGCTCTGCAAATAGAGTCTGCATACTATTCTATGAAAATTGGTGCTCCAAAATTCAAATGGCGCTTCTTCCCTCCCAAGCCCTGTGGTGAGGAATACCAGTACTCTATAATCACATGTGAGGTATTGCCACATTCAATAAAAATTGTGTAACAGATTACGGGGGAATTTTTTTCCTTTTTACCCTGTTGGAAATCTGGTTTTAAAACAACATTTTAGTGGTAAAAATGTAATTACTATTTGTTCCCTGTCCAATAGATTAAACTTTTGAGACACTCTTGTAGTGTCAATAGGCTCACTGCACCCCTGGATGAATTGATTGAGGGGTGGAGTTTGTAAAATGGACCCACCTTTGGGGAGTTTCCTCTACTATAGCACCTAACGGGTTCTGCTAATGTGACATGGAACGCGCAAACCATTCCAACCATTCCAACTAAATTGGATCTCAGATAACTCAATTATGGTGCTCGTCCCCTTCTTCACATTGTACTGTGCCTCAAAAATAGTTTTTAACCACAAATAAGGTTTTGGCTTAATTTGCAGTTGCACAACAAATTTTATAGAGCATTTTTTTCTGTTACCCTAGTGAATTTGAAAAATCTGAGGTTAAAGCAATATTTTTGTGGTTAATTTATTTTTTCATTTTCTCAGCTCAATGTTCGAAAAGTCTGTGAAGCATCTTGGTGTTCTCGGTGCTCATCAAACATCTAGCTAATTTTCTTGAGGGGTCTAGTTTTCACTTGTAGGTGACTTCTGCTGTTTAGGCATATTAGGGGCTCACCAAATGGGACATGGCATCCGCTAACGATTCCACACAATTTTGTGCTCTAAAATGCAATTGGCACTCCTTCACTTCAGAACCCTTCCATGTGCCCAAACAGTTGATTCCCACTACAATTGACGTGTCAGTAAACTCAGAGAAATTGTGCAACAAATTGTATGGTGCACCTTCTCCTGATACCCTTTTAACAATAAAAGATTTGGGGTTAAATCAACATTTTTGTGGTTAAAATGTATTTTTGTATTTCTACGGCTCAAAATGATAAAATTCTGAGAACCACCTGGGGGTTCAAGGTGCTCAGCAAACCTCTAGATAAATTCCCTGAGGTGTCTAGTGCCCAAAATGTTGTCACTTGTGGGGAAGCTTCACTTTTTAGGCAAATCAGGGGTTCTCCAAATAGGAAATGGTGCCCACTAACGATTCCAGACAATTTTATATACATATATTTGGTATCGCCGCGTTCAGAAATGCCCGATCTATCAAAATATAAAATCAATTAATCTGATTGGTAAACGGTGTAGTGGCAAAAAAATTCCAAACGCCAAAATTACGTTTTTTGGTCGCCGCATGTTTTACGCAAAGTGCAATAAGAGGCGATCAAAACGTAGCATCTGTGCAAAAATGGAACCATTAAAATTTTTAGCTTGAGACACAAAACATAAGCCTTCACTGAGCCATAGATCCCAAAAAATGAGAACGCTACGTGTTTCGGAAAATGGCACAAAACGTGCATCACTTTTATTGGACAAACTTGTGAATTTTTTTAACCCCTTAGATACAAGTAAACCTATACATGTTTGGTGTCTACAAACTCGCACCAACCTGAGGCATCACAAAGATACATCAGTTTTACCATATAGTGAACACGGTGAATAAAACATCCCAAAAACTATTGTGCGATCACACTTTTTTTGCAGTTTTTCCACACTTGGAATTTTTTTGCTTTTTTTCAGTACACTATATGGTAAAAACTATGATTTCATTTAAAAGTACAACTCGTCCTGCAAAAAACAAGCCCTCATATGGCAAGATTGACAGAAAAATAAAAAAGTAACGGCTCTTGGAAAAAAAGGAGCAAAAAACAAAAACGCAAAAACGGAACGTGCCCGGGGGCTGAAGGGGTTAAGTTCTAAAATTCTAATGGCACGCCTCACTTTTGAGCCCTGCTATATGCCCAACTTTTGATTTCCACCACAAATGAGGTATCAGCATACATGAAATTGCACAACAAATTGTATGGTGCATTGTCTCTTGTTACTCTTGTGAATATGAAAAATTTGGAGTTAAAGTAACATTTTCGTGGTTAATTTTTTTAATCATTTTCTAAAATTCTGTGAAGCACCTAGGGTTCTTCTTTGAAGCACCTAGAGTTTTAGGGTTCTAGGTGCACACCAAATATACAGCTAAATTCATTGAGGGGTCTAGTTTCCAAAATGTGGTCACTTGTGGGGAATTCCACTGGGGCTCTCCATCTGGCACATATTGTCCGCTAACGATTCTAGACAATTTTGAGATCCAAAATGAAAATGGCGCTTCTTCCCTTCCAAGCCCTGCCGTGTGCCCAAACTGTAGATTTACATCACATATGTAGTGTTTTGTGCACTGAGGAGAAATTGCAAATTGCATTTTATCTTGTTACCCTAGTGAAAATAGAATATTTTGGGGTTCAAGTAATATTTTTGTGTGAAAAAGTAAAACTTTCATTTGTTCCTTCAATATATAAATCCTTTATTTCTCTTATTTAATTTTGTGTACTTTGAAAGGTGCAGTTTTGTATATCTTGTTGGAAAAATTTGAAATTTTGAACATTTTTAACTTCCTAACAAAATAAAATGATGTTTTAAAAACTATGCTGATGTAAAGTAGAAAAGAAGGAAATGTTATTTATTAAAGGAGTTTTCCGACATTAGCTTAAATTTTTTTTTTAGAGTTTATCTGTGCTGTATTGTCATATAAAACACACTATCACGCTCCTGAGGCCACGGCGCCGCTCGTCACGGCGCCACTTATCTCGGCACCGCTCCACACTCACAGACCCGGTCCCCGTGCGCTCTGACCGTGGCTGCTGCTCCCACACCCCTCCTCAGCCTCCTCCGTGCTCCCTGCTTCCTGCACTGATCTCCAGCTCCCAGGCCTTGCACATGCGCACTAGGGCACGGGCACGCTCTCACCTTCTCTTAAAGGGCAAGCGTCTCTGAAACAGGATATGGCTGATAACAGGTACAGGGTATATAAGAATTCCTTTTCCATGTGGGCGGTGCCTGTTCAACGTGTACTAGTAGCTTTGTCTCTTATGCTAGGTGTTCACGTCCCTCTGTGTCACGTACCCAGGTTAACCCTGTCTCTGCCCACAGATCCCGACTGCCAGCCTGTGTGTGTCCAGTCCTCCGGTTTTCCAGGAGATTCCCCGGTGATGATCTGCTGTGGATTCCATCATCTTCCGCCAACCTGTACCCATCGCCGGTTCTGGACTCCACTCGGTATCATCAGTCTGCACCCTCGCTGATCCCGGACTCCGTCTGTTACCACCAGTCGGCACCTGTACCCAGTTCCCCTCATCCATACTGATTCCTTCAGCCTACATCTACCCTTGGACCAGCCTCCCTATCCTGCATGGACATCTTAAGGACGCTGACTCGTATTCCTGTCATGTCCCGGTTGCTGTGCATCTAGGCCCTCTGGGGTGGCCGCCGGACAGTCCCTGTATAGGGGTTCTCTCCTGATAGTCTCTCTGGGGGAGTCCGGTGAATGGTCCCTTGGATGCTCCTTTGCACCGAACATTACACACACCTACATTATTATTTTTTTGTTTCTGACTTTTATTCCTCTTGAATTATCCCTTTATTCTCTGCAGACACTTTGTTTACCTGCAACTTAACCAAACATGAAATCTCCCTATGCCAAACCTCACAGTCAGAGCTGGCCCTGCCTGGCCTCACTGTTCTGCCCCGCTCTGTGCTCACTCATTGGCTGTCAGTAGTCTGCCCAGCACAGACCTCTAGCAGAGGACCATATGAGCACATATAATGTAATAATGTTCCCCATCCTTGTGCCCATCTTGTAATAAATGTGCCCATCCTATAGTATTGTGCCCCATCCTTCTGCTCATCCTATAGTAATGTTCCCTTGAGGTCTTCTTCTTGTAGTAATGCTCCATCCTGTAGTAGTGTCCCATATTGTGCCATTCTTCACATAAGCAAAAAAAACAAAAAAAACAAAGACAAATCCTCCTCATCTGTCCTCATTTGCTCAGGGTGGCCTGTTTCCTTTTTGCGGCTGCAACCCCCTTGATGAACGCTGCTGGTGCTGCAGACAGCGCTTTATATCAGAGGACAGATTACCGGGAGCTGTGCAGAGCCGAGGTCTCTATGCAGCTCATACAGTGATCAGCTGCTGCTTCTGATTGGCCCACGGCTGATCATTGCAGTAGCTGTTTACAGATCTCAGTCCTGAGCAGTGCCCGGGAATCTGTCCTCTGATATAAAACGCTGACTGCGAGGACCCAGCACAGGCAGCAGTCAGCAAAGGGCCATGGGCCTGCGTGCCGCAAGCAGCATCAGGGGCCGCATGCAGCCTACCGGCAGTGTCTTTGACAGCACTGCACTACAGAATGTGTGGGAAGGTGTGGGGAAGGTGGGTGGGTTCTCAACGCACAGTACCTGCCCAGCAGGGCAGCAACATGTTGTCGACTGTGATTCTCATCAACAAACTCCTGCCCATGTTGATGTGACATCACAGGAAGCATCAAAATCATGGCAGGAGCGGTCACATGACCGCTCTGAGCCAGGGGTGAGGGGCTGACAGCAGCGCAGGTAGGTAGTCGCTATCTACTCACCTGCCCTAATGTAGCTCAATAGTGAAATTACAAAAAAATAACGAAAACAGCCGGTTAACCCCTTTAACTATTTTGTATGACATAATTCTCTGGTTGAAGGGCATAAAAATTAAAAGTTTGAAAATTGCGAAATTTTCAATGTTTCCGCCAAATTTTTGATATTTTCCAAAATAAACACAAAAATATTCTAATGTTCTAAATTTACCACTAGAATGAAATACAATATTTCCCAAAAAATATACTGGCATCTGTTGAATTGTTACAGAGTTATAACTAGAGTTGAGCACGGTTCGTGGTTCGAGGTTCTCCAGTTCTAAGCTCGAGTGATTTTTGGGGCTGTTCGAGATCGAACTAGAACTCGAGCTTTTTGCAAAAAGCTCGATAGTTCTAGATACGTTCGAGAACGGTTCTAGCAGCAAAAAGCAGGGCTTTTTACAGCTACAGTGAGCAGGAGCCATCGCTGGCAGCCTGCCACAAGCTGGTAACCAAGATAAACATCGGGTATCCAAGCAAAGCGCTTTGGTTAGTAACCCGATGTTTATCTTAGTTACGTGCAGAAAGCCCACACTTCCCCGCTCAGCTCGCTCCGCCCCCTCCTGCCCGCGGCATGTACACATACATACACACACACACACACACTCTCACACACGCACCCCCCCCCCGCTCAGCTTACCTGCGGTGATGAAGTCCCGCCATCCCGACCTCAGCGCTGTCACTGTCCTCCATGGCCGCCGCTTGTCACATCGCCTCTCGCTTCCGACCCGAGACTGACACTGGCGGTGACGTCACGGACCTCTCGCGATATTTGGCTGTGAAGGCGGCGGTCATTGACCTCAGTGAAAGGGGCTGTCAGTGTGCTGGAGATCAGCGCAGGTAATGTACCTCGCTGACAGCAGCACTTGTAACCCCCCTGCAGTGACCTGGGCTGACCCATTGATGTTAGCTCAGGTCACTGCATTGCTCTCCCAGCCAATGGGGAACATCCTGCTCTTCATTGACTGGGACATTGTGGATCGTCATGGCAACCCCTTGGATTACAGCAGACCTGGATTTGTTTTTCATTCTAATAAATTGGTTAAAGAGGGAATGTTTTGGGGAGTGTTTTTTCAAATAAAAATGTGTTTGTTGTCTATTTTTTTTTATTACTGACTGGGTTGGTGATGTCGGGTATCTGATAGACGCCTGACCTCACCAACTCCAGGGCTTGATGCCAGGTGACATTACACATCTGGTATTAACCCCATATATTACCCCGTTTGCCACCGCACCAGGGCGCGGGATGAGCTGGGGCGAAGCACCAGGATTGGCGCATCTAATGGATGCGCCACTTCTGGGGCGGCTGCGGCCTGCTATTTTTAGGCTTGGGAGAGTCCAATAACCATGGACCTCCCTAGTCTGAGAATATCAGGCCCCAGCTGTCTGCTTTACCTTGGCTGGTGATCCAATTTTGGGGGACCCCTACGTGTTTTTTTTTTTTAAATTATTTATTTAATTTAAAATAACAGCGTGGGGTGCCCTCAGTTTTGGATTACCAGCCAAGGTGAGGTTGCCAGCTGTGGTCTGCAGGCTGCAGCCGTCTGCTTTACCCTAGCTGGCTACAAAACTAGGGGGAACCCTACGTCATTTTTTTTTTTTCATTTTTTTGGCTAAATACAAAGCTAAGCACCCCTTAGTGCCACATGAAAGGCACCAAAGGGTGCTCCACTTTTTCTCCACTTTTTCTCCACTTTTTCTCCACTTTTTCTCCACTTATGGAGAATAAGTGGAGAAAAAGTGGAGAAAAAGTGGAGAAAAAGTGGAGAAAAAATAGAGAAAAAGTGGAGAAAAAAATGGAGAAAAAGTGGAGAAAAAGTGGAGAAAAAAATGGAGAAAAAGTGGAGAAAAAGTGGAGAAAAAATAGAGAAAAAGTGGAGAATTTTTTTCTCCACTTTTTCTCCACTTTTTCTCCACTGTTTCTCCATTTTTTCTCCACTTTTTCTCCACTTTTTCTCCATTTTTTTTCTCCACTTTTTCTCCATTTATTCTCCACTTTTTCTCCACTTTTTCTCCATTTTTTTCTCCACTTTTTCTCCACTTTTTCTCCACTTTTTCTCCACTTTTTCTCCATTTATTCTCCACTTTTTCTCCACTTTTTCTCCATTTTTTTCTCCACTTTTTCTCCACTTTTTCTCCACTTTTTCTCCACTTTTTCTCCACTTTTTCTCCATTTTTTTCTCCACTTTTTCTCCACTTTTTCTCCACTTTTTCTCCATTTATTCTCCACTTTTTCTCCACTTTTTCTCCATTTTTTTCTCCACTTTTTCTCCACTTTTTCTCCACTTTTTCTCCACTTTTTCTCCACTTATTCTCCACTTATTCTCCACTTTTTCTCCACTTTTTCTCCATTTTTTTCTCCACTTTTTCTCCATTTTTTTCTCCACTTTTTCTCCACTTATTCTCCACTTTTTCTCCACTGTTTCTCCATTTTTTCTCCACTTTTTCTCCACTTTTTCTCCACTTTTTCTCCATTTTTTTTCTCCACTTTTTCTCCATTTATTCTCCACTTTTTCTCCACTTTTTCTCCATTTTTTTCTCCACTTTTTCTCCACTTTTTCTCCACTTTTTCTCCACTTTTTCTCCACTTATGGAGAATAAGTGGAGAAAAAGTGGAGAAAAAGTGGAGAAAAAGTGGAGAAAAAATAGAGAAAAAGTGGAGAAAAAAATGGAGAAAAAGTGGAGAAAAAGTGGAGAAAAAAATGGAGAAAAAGTGGAGAAAAAGTGGAGAAAAAATAGAGAAAAAGTGGAGAATTTTTTTCTCCACTTTTTCTCCACTTTTTCTCCACTGTTTCTCCATTTTTTCTCCACTTTTTCTCCACTTTTTCTCCACTTTTTCTCCATTTTTTTTCTCCACTTTTTCTCCATTTATTCTCCACTTTTTCTCCACTTTTTCTCCATTTTTTTCTCCACTTTTTCTCCACTTTTTCTCCACTTTTTCTCCACTTTTTCTCCACTTATTCTCCACTTTTTCTCCACTTATTCTCCACTTATTCTCCACTTTTTCTCCACTTTTTCTCCATTTATTCTCCACTTTTTCTCCATTTTTTTCTCCACTTTTTCTCCACTTTTTCTCCACTTTTTCTCCACTTTTTCTCCATTTATTCTCCACTTTTTCTCCACTTTTTCTCCATTTTTTTCTCCACTTTTTCTCCACTTTTTCTCCACTTTTTCTATACTTTTTCTCCACTTATTCTCCACTTATTCTCCACTTTTTCTTCACTTTTTCTCCATTTTTTTCTCCACTTTTTCTCCATTTTTTTCTCCACTTTTTCTCCACTTATTCTCCACTTTTTCTCCATTGTTTCTCCATTTTTTCTCCACTTTTTCTCCACTTTTTCTCCACTTTTTCTCCATTTTTTTTCTCCACTTTTTCTCCATTTATTCTCCACTTTTTCTCCACTTTTTCTCCATTTTTTTCTCCACTTTTTCTCCACTTTTTCTCCACTTTTTCTCCACTTTTTCTCCACTTATTCTCCACTTTTTCTCCACTTATTCTCCACTTATTCTCCACTTTTTCTCCACTTTTTCTCCATTTATTCTCCACTTTTTCTCCATTTTTTTCTCCACTTTTTCTCCACTTTTTCTCCACTTTTTCTCCACTTTTTCTCCATTTATTCTCCACTTTTTCTCCACTTTTTCTCCATTTTTTCCTCCACTTTTTCTCCACTTTTTCTCCACTTTTTCTCCACTTTTTCTCCACTTATTCTCCACTTTTTCTCCACTTTTTCTCCATTTTTTTCTCCACTTTTTCTCCACTTATTCTCCACTTATTCTCCACTTATTCTCCACTTTTTCTCCACTTTTTCTCCACTTTTTCTCCACTTTTTCTCCACTTATTCTCCACTTTTTCTCCACTTTTTCTCCATTTTTTTCTCCACTTTTTCTCCACTTTTTCTCCACTTTTTCTCCACTTTTTTCCCATTTTTTCCTCCACTTTTTCTCCACTTTTTCTCCACTTATTCTCCACTTATTCTCCACTTATTCTCCACTTTTTCTCCACTGTTTCTCCATTTTTTTCTCCACTTTTTCTCCACTTTTTCTCCACTTTTTCTCCACTTTTTCTCCACTTATTCTCCACTTTTTCTCCACTTTTTCTCCGTTCTTTTTCTATGGTCGGTCTACCCATTAGCTCTGCCATGCATACTGTAGCTCTACACCTACTGCACATGTTACTTTATGATTGACATCTCTTTCGTACCAGAGCTGTCTAAGTCTACTCTGACCCCATATTTGTCATTACTATATTGTCCTTGTACTGTATTATGACATTTGTATCATGTGTTTCATTTCTTGCTGTGTTGCAGTTTTTTTGCTGCATCCCAATTGTACCTCTACATTGTTCGAGTTTATGTTATTGTTCTCTCACTCTTATGTGATACTGATTATTGTCATTTTTCATGATTACATGCAGATAAGTCCAATCTGACGAAGGCTCAGGCCGAAACGTCAATTGTAACTTGTTTTGGACAAAAACATATATGCTTATGAAAAAAAAAATGTTCTTAATAAGGACCAATAAAGAGTGATTTTGCATTACTATCCATTGGGACTTACTGACTTAGTCTGGGAGATTTAGAGTGCCGAGGTTACTCACTAATTTTATCTATTATTACCTCTGAGCACCTATATACCAGTGAGCAGAGCTTCCTCTACAGTAGTTCTCCTGATTAGGCATGCCCTTACCTCATGAGCAGGGCATTGCAGCTTTGGTAGCAACCATTACGACATGGACTCTGCTGCTGTGGACCCGGGGAGAGTGAGTGCAGATTCATTGCACCCACACTCCTCACATGAAGGGTCCGCACTCCTAGAAAATGGGGGATACGTTCCCTGAGTGTCTCCCCCCCATATTCTAGACGGTCCAGAGTCGTCGTGGGACCCCTTTATTTTTTTTCTTACAATAAATTGGTGAAAGAGGAAATGTTTTGGGGACTGTTTTTTCAAATAAATTTCTTTTGTCGATTTTTTGTTTTTGTTAGTACTGACAGTTTATGATGTTGGGTATCTAATAGACGCCATGACATCACAAACTGCTGGGCTTGATCTCAGGTGACTTTACAGCTAGTATCAACCCGATTTATTACCCCGTTTGCCACTGCACCAGGGCACGGGATGAGCTGGGGTGAAGCGCCAGGATTGGCGCATCTAGTGGATGCGCCACGTCTGGGGTGCCTGCGGCCTGCTATTTTTAGGCTGTGAAGGCCCAATAACTATGGACCTTCCCACCCTGAGAATACCAGACCACAGCTGTCCGCTTTACCTTGGCTGGTGATCCAATTTGGGGGGGACCCTACTTCTATTGTGTAATTATTAATATTTATAAAATAATTATAAAAAAGAGCCTGAGGGGACCTCCACATTGGATCCCCAACCACGGTAAAGCTGCCAGCTGTGGTTTTCAGGCTACAGCCGTCTGCTTTACCCTAGCTGGCTATCAAAAATGGGGGGACCCAACGTCATTTTTTTTTTAACTATTTTTTAAATAGAAAAAATTAATGGGCTTCCCTGTATTTTGATTGCCAACCAAGGTAACGGCAGGCAGATGGGGGTGGCAACCCATAGCTGTCTGCTTTATCTGCGCTGAGAATCAAAAATACCGCGGAGCGCTACATCATTTTTTTAAAGATTTATTTTTACAGCACTGTGATGTCCAGCAATCAAAATACAGGGAAGCCCATTTTATTTTTAGTTATTTAAATAAATAATTAAAAAAAATATATATGGGCTCCCGCTGCATTTTTTGTATTGCTAGCTAAGGGTAATCCAAGCAGCTACTGGCTGCTAACCCCCACTGCTTGGTGTTACCTTCACTGTCAATGAAAAATCCAGGGAAGCATTTTTTATTTTTTTTGCCAAAAAACTACAAAAAAAGGACGTGAGCTTCGCCATATTTTTGTATGCTAGCCAGGTATAGCAGGCAGGTGCTGGAAGAGTTGGATACAGCGCCAGAAGATGGCGCTTCTATGAAAATGCCATTTTCTGAGGCGGCTGCAGACTGCAATTCGCAGCAGTGGGGCCCAGAAAGCTCAGGCCAACCTGTGGTGCAGATTCCAATCCCCAGCTGCCTAGTTGTACCTGGCTGGACACAAAAATGGGGCAAAGCCTACGTCATTTGTTTTCTAATTATTTCATGAAATTCATGAAATAATAAAAAAAGGGCTTCCCTTTATTTTTGGTTCCCAGCCGGGTACAAATAGGCAACTGGGGGTTGGGGGCAGCCGTACCTGCCTGCTGTACCTGGCTAGCATACAAAAATATGGCGAAGCCCACATAATTTTTTCAGGGGGCAAAAAACTTCTGCATACAGTCCTGGATGGAGTATGCTGAGCCTTGTAGTTCTGCAGCTGCTGTCTGTCTGTATGGAGAAGAGCAGACAGCAGCTGCAGAACTACAAGGCTCAGCATACTCCATCCAGGACTGTATGCAGAAGTTTTTTGCCCACCAAAAAAATGACGTGGGCTTCGCCATATTTTTGTATGCTAGCCAGGTACAGCTGGCAGCCACGGGCTGCCTCCAACCCCCAGTTGCCTATTTGTACCCGGCTGGGAACCAAAAATATAGGGAAGCCCGTTTTTTTTTAATTATTTCACTTATTTCATGAAATAATTAAAAAACAAATGACGTGGGCTTCGCCCCATTTTTGTGTCCAGCCGGGTACAACTAGGCAGCTGGGGATTGGAATCCGCAGCACAGGTTAGACCGAGGTTTGTGGGCGCCTCTGCTGCGGATTTCAGTCCGCAGCCGTCCCAGAAAATGGCGCTCTCATAGAAGCGCCATCATCTGGCGCTGTATCCAACTCTTCCAACAGCCCTGGAGCCGGGTGGCTTGTTGGGTAATCATGAGTTAATACTGGCTTTGTTTTACCAGCCAGTATTAAGCCAGAGATTCTTAATGTCAGGCACGTTTGACCCGGCCATTAAGAATCTCCAATAAAGGGTTAAAAAAAAGACACCACACAGAGAAAAAATACTTTAATAGAAATAAATACACAGACACATTAGAGACTCCATCTTTATTACCCCCTGTCAGCCCTCCACGATCCTGCTCTTCTGTCTTCTTTCTTTCTAGTGTAGTAGTAGTGACGATTGTAGTGAGGATGAGATTCACCAGCTCATCACTTGGGGCTGGGGAACCTCCATCCTCACTACAATCATCACTAGTATAGTAGTAGTGACGATTGTAGTGAGGAAGGATGAGGTTCACCAGCTCATCACTTGGGGCTGGGGAACCTCCATCCTCACTACAATCATCACTAGTGTAGTAGTAGTGACGATTGTAGTGAGGAAGGATGAGATTCACCAGCTCATCACTTGGGGCTGGGGAACCTCCATCCTCACTACAATCATCACTACAATCGGGAAGCAGCGTGCAGCCTTCACTCCGTGAGTGATCAGTGCTGGCTGCTAGCGGTAACGCTGACAGACGCGTTACCATAGCAACGGTGCTCTCGGAGCCGCGGTTAGCGGTGACGTCACCGCTAACTGTGTTGCTATGGCAACGGTGATCTCCGTTAATGACCGGCTGTGTCAGCCGGTCCCTAACGGAATGGGGAGTCGACCGTGTGCTAGAGCATGTCGCCGGTACACGGCGATACACATATGTGCACCGTGTACCGGAGAGATGCACTCGCAGGTCCTACATGACGTGTCATAGTCATGTGACCAGTCTGTAGCCAATGAGATAATAGCCACGTGACTGATCACATGGCTATTTTGACGTCACGATAGGTCCTGCATCTCTGCTGGCAGTGCAGGTCACCGGGAGGATTCAGCGATCATCGGATGGAATAGCGGCAGGAGACAGAGTGCAGAAGGGATCGCGAGGACCGGTAAGTGTTATGGCAATGTTTATTAACTGTTTGTGTACATTTATCATGCATTTTTATGTGTTTGTGATTGCCTCCCATTCTAGCCTATACATTCGAGTTCGGTTCGTCGAACGTTCGACGAGCCGAACTCGAACGGGACCCCCGTTCGGCGAACCGGCCTCGAGCCGAACCGGGACCGGTTCGCTCATCTCTAGTTACAACCTCATAAAGTGACAGTGGGCAGAGTTGAAAAATTGGCCTAGTCATGAAGGTGAAAACAGATTGGGTGGTAAAGGGGTTAAAAATGTTTTATATTATCCGATAAAAATGTATTGACTTTCATGACTGCATTGTTCTTCAACAAAATTATATATTTTTTATCAAAATTGTTATAACATTTTTTAGCTAGGAATTGGTATGCGATCAGAAAATTCTTTGTTCCTTATTTGATGAAGTTTTGCATAGCTCATGGTTGTATACCGCATGTATACCTATGCTACAATTATGTGCTCCCTGCAGTGTCAAAACATCAGCACTAGTGATGAGCGAGTACTAAAAATCTCGGGTACTCGAGGCTCGGGCCGAGCATCCCAAGATACTCGTGTACTCGGCTCGAGCACCGAGCCCAATGTTATCCTATGGGAGACCCGAGTATTTTTATGAAATGACCCCCGGCAGCATGTAGAAACCCTAAAAATGTCACAAAAGTCTCAGAAGAGTGCTCAAATGACATGGCAACAGCATGGGGAAGACCCCTTGAAGCATTTATCACTAAAAAGTCACAGCTGTGAACAATTTTGTCCGCGTTTTACGCCATTTTTACGGACTCACCAGAAAACCTTCAAAATGACACCAAAATGAATTTTCATGGCGGAAATGTTAAGGGCACATACCCAATAGTGAGATAGAGCTGGTGTATGTTACTTTTTGAGATTAATACATGAAAGATTTTACGTAAAAGATTGTGTGGCACTCCGATGTCCCTGAGAAGAGACGTACATGAAAGCCTCTTGAGTCTAATGTGCCCATTTTGAGGAAGTGAGTCTTTGTAGTATTTTCCTTTGCCAGGGCAGTCCAAAATTGTGAGGTTCACCAATGCCCCTGCATACAGACGTGCATGAGGGCCTGTAAACCTGAAGTGCCCATTGTAAGGAAGTGGGTCTATTGTAGTATAGCCCTTTGGCAGGGCAACCAAAAATTGGGAGGCTCCACATTGTCCCTGGATAGAGACGTGCATGAGGGCCTGTAAACCTGAAGTGCCCATTGTAAGGAAGTGGGTCTATTGTAGTATAGCCCTTTGGCAGGGCAGCCAAAAATTGGGAGGCTCCACGTTGTCCCTGGATAGAGACGTGCATGAAGGCCTGTAAACCTGAAGTGCCCATTGTAAGGAAGTGGGTCTAATGTAGTATAGCCCTTTGGCAGGGCAGCCAAAAATTGGGAGGTTCCACATTGTCCCTAGATAGAGACGTGCATGAGGGCCTGTAAACCTGAAGTGCCCATTGTAAGGAAGTGGGTCTATTGTAGTATAGCCCTTTGGCAGGGCAGCCAAAAATTGGGAGGCTCCACATTGTCCCTGGATAGAGACGTGCATGAGGGTCTGTAAACCTGAAGTGCCCATTGTAAGAAAGTGGGTCTTTTGTAGTATAGCCCTTTGGCAGGGCAGCCAAAAATTGGGAGGCTCCACATTGTCCCTGGATAGAGACGTGCATGAGGGTTTGTAAACCTGAAGTGCCCATTGTAAGAAAGTGGGTCTTTTGTAGTATAGCCCTTTGGCAGGGCAGCCAAAAATTGGGAGGCTCCACATTGTCCCTGGATAGAGACGTGCATGAGGGCCTGTAAACCTGAAGTGCCCATTGTAAGGAAGTGGGTCTATTGTAGTATAGCCCTTAGGCAGGGCAGCCTAAAATCGGGAGGCTCCACGTTGTCCCTGGATAGAGACGTGCATGATGGCCTGTAAACCTGAAGTGCCCATTGTAAGGAAGTGGGTCTATTGTAGTATAGCCCTTTGGCAGGGCAGCCAAAAATTGGGAGGCTCCACGTTGTCCCTGGATAGAGACGTGCATGAGGGCCTGTAAACCTGAAGTGCCCATTGTAAGGAAGTGGGTCTATTGTAGTATAGCCCTTTGGCAGGGCAGCCAAAAAGTGGGAGGCTCCACATTGTCCCTGGATAGAGACCTGTTAGGTTCTTAGTGCATCCGTGCTTGCATTTAAAACCCGCACGTGTGTGCCTGTTGGTGGCAGCGTTCAGGTGCACTTGTGTGCGTTTTGCAAAAACTTGGATATAACGCACAAATCTAGTGAATACACATCAGCACAGCATTGCAAAATGCGCAAGGGCGTTGGCAACGAACAAGGAAGTGAACGTGATGGTGGTGCTGGCAGAGACCGAGGTCGTGTGCAAGCTCTAATTTCGCCACAACAAAGGGTCACATCTACTCGCTCGCACGTCCTGACCCAAATTCTTGGGGACCGCAGCAGTACACCGCTCTTGAACCAAGACCAGTGTCAACAGGTTGTTAGTTGGATAGCGGATAATGCTTCCAGTCAGATTGGCACCACCACAAACACTCTGTCTTCCACACGGTCAAGTGTCAGTAGCCGTGATACTGCACCGCACATTTCAGAACCTGATCCTCCTTCCTACCACCAGGCCGAGTACACGTCCATGGACATTACTGATCCCACACTTGGACACTCGGAAGAGCTGTTCACGTTTCCATTCACACATTCTGGCCTCTCGCCAGCTCCTGTTGAAGTGGGCCATGACAAGATTGTATGTACAGATGCCCAAATATTTGAGCAGCCACGTTCTCACGAAGTTGGCAACGTGTCTCAACAAGGGGTGGACGATGATGAGACACAATTGTCAGGAAGTCAGGAGGAGGAGCAGGGTGCGGAAGAGGAAGACGACGTGGTGGATGATCCAGTAACTGACCCAACCTGGCAGGAGGATATGCAGAGCGAGGACAGCAGTGCACAGGGGGAGGGAGGCATAGCATCCCAACAGGCAGTAAGAAGCAGGGTGGTGGCCCCAGGAAGACGTCAGGCAACCGTTCCCCGGAACAACAACACGACACAAGGTGCCTGTACAAATGTTAGGTCTTCCCGAGTCTGGCAGTTTTTTAAGTTGGCTCCAGATAATTCTAAAAAGGCCATTTGCAACACCTGCCATGCCAGCATCAGCAGGGGTACCAAAACTAGCAGCCTGACCACCACCAGCATGATCAGGCACATGTCAGCCAAGCACCCGACTTTGTGGGATGTACAACAGAGTCGAGGAGCAGTGCTTGCTGATGTCACTGCTACGTCTTTGCTTGTTGTGCATGCGAGCCAATCCCCTGTCCATGCTGCCCGCGAACAAGCCTCCTCCGGCCCTGCACCTGCAGTTGCCCACGCAGAAATAACACCATCATCAAGCACGTCCTTGTCCCAGCGCAGCGTTCAGTTATCCATTCAGCAAACCTTTGAATGCAGGCGCAAATACACTGCCAACGCCCCACATGCCATACTTCTAAATGCTAACATTTCGCGACTGCTTGCGCTGGAAATGTTGCCTTTTAGGCTGGTGGAGACAGAAGCATTCCGTGACCTGATGGTGGCAGCTGTCCCACGTTACTCGGTCCCCAGCCGCCACTATTTCTCCCGGTGTGCCGTCCCCGCATTGCATAACCACGTGTCACAAAACATCACACATGCCCTGAACAACGCTGTTTTAGCCAAAGTCCACCTAACCACAGACACGTGGACAAGTGCTTGTGGGCAAGGCCGCTACATCTCGTTGACGGCACACTGGGTTAATATTGTGGAAGCTGGGAACCCAGTCTGAGCTAGGGACGGAACACGTCCTTCCCACACCAAGTTTTGCAGGCCCTACCTCAGTCAGGGTTTCACCCACACTCTACAGCTCCGGAATGTCATGCTCCTCAGCCTCCTCCTCCTCCTGCGCATCCTCATCCACTTTACCCTCCACACCAGTCCCAAGCTGGAAGTGTCGCGGGCGGAGGAGGGGACGCTGCGCTCTCCCACTGCTCGGGTCCGGCTGCTGCTGCTCGGTGGCTCGAGCGATGGCCGGATCCCGGGGACTCGAGCGTCGCTCCTTGCCCGTGAGTGAAAAGGGGTGGTTTGGGTTTTGGGGATATTGTGCGTGACGCCACCCACGGTTGTGGTGATTGTGTGGACACCACCGCTGCTCTGGACGGGGATCCCGGGAGCCTGTGACTGGGAGCAGCTGTGTTGTTATTTCTCCCCTCCGTGGGTAGGGGGTTGGTTGTCCCGGGGCCCGGTGATGGGGTAGAGATGGATGACAGGCGGGTTGCGGGGCTTGATGAGGTGCAGGGTGGCAGGGGCAGCGCTGTGCCGCACGGCACGGAGGTACTCACTCAGCCCAATGATGATGACACAGTTCATGGTAAAACAAGCGGCTGGATGGACGGGTCCCTCGGACGGCTGCGGTTGTTCCTCCCTGCAGGTTAGTGATGACTGTCTCTCCCTGCACCTAAGTTCAGTGTTGGTAGTGATGGTTTCCCACTGGTAACCCGCTCCCCGACCTGGATATGGCTGGAGGAGCCCCTTTTGCCCACAGGCGCTGGCCCTGGGAGACGGTTGCCCTTGGCGGTGGCGGTGTCTCCCCTTCACGGTTGGACTGTTGCCTTCTATCGGGACTTGGCTGTTTTGAAACCCGGAGGTCCCCTTCACTAACGGATTTGGCAAATTCACGGCGACACCAAGCCTTGCCGGGATCCGAAAGGCCCCTGCCAATGGTGCTGGCTTCTCTTTGTATACCGGTCCGGTACCGCCGGGTCACCACCCGTCCACGGTCCTTACGACAGACTCCAATCGGCCTCCACTGCAGACAGTCACCACATCCTGCCAACCTTGCTGTCCTGTCCGGGCCACACACCCGGACCAACTTCAGGCTCTTTGCTGTCACTTTTCTCCTCTCTACTACTTTCCTCCTTCCACTTCCTTAGCTTAACTCTCACTGCCTGTGTTTTCCCTCCTCCAGGACTGTGAACTCCTTGGTGGGTGGAGACCAACCACCTGGCTCCACCCCCTGGTGTGGACAACAGCCCCTGGGGAAGGCAACAAAGATTTTGTGTTTTGACTATGATGTGCCTGCAGGGAGTGTGGGGTGTGTAAGTGTTGTGCTCTGTGGCCCCTGGCTTGTCCAGGGCGACACAGAAGCACTGCAGCACTGCCTCGGCGAAGCGGAAACAGGCTGTGCTGAAGCTAATCTGCATAGGTGACAAACCCCCCAATGCAGAAGAGGTGTGGACAGCTCTGAAACAGCATGCAGATCACTGGCTCACACCTCTGAACCTAAAGCCAGGAAAGGTTGTGTGTGACAATGGCCGGAACCTGGTGGCGGCTTTGAGGCGAGACCAGCTGACACATGGTTCATGCGTGGCCCATGTGCTCAACCTCGTGGTTCAGCGATTTCTAAAGTCATACCCAGAGCTGTCTGATCTGCTGGTAAAAGTTCGCCGCCTGTCTGCACATTTTCGAAAGTCACCTACTGCTTCAGCCGGCCTTGCCGGCTTTCAGCGCCATTTGCATCTTCCGGCTCACAGACTGATGTGTGATGTCCCCACGCGTTGGAATTCAACTCTGCACATGTTGGTCAGGATATGTGAGCAGAAGAGGGCAGTTGTTGAGTACCTGCATCACATAAGCCGTAGGGAAATGGGTCAAACTCCAAACAAAACACCTGAGGAGTGGAGATGGATGTCCGACCTATGTACCATCCGCCAAAACTTTGAGGACTCCACCAAGATGGTGAGCGGCGATGACGACATTATTAGCGTCACCATACCGCTTCTCTGCCTTCTAAAATGGTCTCTGCTCAAAAACAAACATGATGCATTGCAGGCGGAGCGCGATGAGTTGGAGCAAGAAACAGTAGTGGGTGTGGGTGATAACACACAGCCCAGCCTCGTCTCATCACAACGTGCAGTGGAGAACTATGACGAGGAGGAGGATGAAGACATGGAGCAGCTCTCCAGCCGAATTGAGGATATGACATGTAGTCATATCCTCGATTCAGCGTGGCTGGCCAGAGGACAGGGTAGATGATGAGGAGGAGGAGGAGGAGGAGGAGGACAGCATGTTCAGTCATCGTGTTGGTCAGGATAGTGAAGTGATGGCTGTTAAGAGTCTGGCACACGTGGCTGACTTTATGGTAAGCTGCCTGTCTCGTGACCCTCGCGTTAAGAACATCTTGGCCGACAATCATTACTGGTTGGTAACACTGTTAGACCCACGCTAAAAGGAAAACTTTATGTCTCTTATTCCCGAGGCGGAGAGGTCAGGCAAAATGCAGCAGTTCCAGAAGGCAATAGTTACGGAAGTGGGCAAAGCATTCCCCTCACAAAACGCTAGCGGCATAGGTCAGGAATCAGTGGACAACCAAGGCGTACAGCCGAGAGGGGCACAAGTCCAATCTGCCAGAGGTAGGGGAACAGTCTTTAAGATGTGGGACAGTTTTCTCAGCCCCTCGCATACCACAGCCCCTGAGGTGCGGGGTAGTGCCACAAGAAATCCTAACTTTGCCCAGATGCTCAAGGAGTACCTTGCAGATCAAAAAACTGTACTTCGACATTCCTCTGTGCCTTACAATTAATGGGTATCCAAGCTGGACACGTGGCATGAATTGGCTCTCTACGCCTTGGAAGTCCTGGCCTGCCCTGCCGCTAGTGTTTTGTCAGAGCGTGTTTTTAGTGCCGCAGGTGGAATCATTACAGATAAACGCACCCGCCTGTCAACTGAAAATGCTGACAGGCTGACTCTGATCAAGATGAACAAGGGTTGGATTGGGCCAGACTTCACCACACCACCAGCAAATGACAGCGGAATTTAAAGTTTGTAACGGGAATTTGCCATGTACCTCCACTCACCCATGGTAACACACTTCTGGACTTTGGCTAATCGCTGGACTGTTCCTCCTTCTCCTCATGCGCCATCATGATGACCGTTACAATAGTTAGGCCGTTGTTTCAGGTATACCCCCAGTGGTAAATTTTTTCGCCCATTCTTTCAGAATGGGCATTACAACGACAGGAGGACCCGCTCCTTTGCAATGGGAACAATGTTTTGAGGCCCTCATGCACATCTCTATCCAGGGACAATGTGGAGCCTCCAAATTTTTGGCTGCCCTGCCTAAGGGCTATACTACAATAGACCCACTTCCTTACAATGGGCACTTCAGATTTACAGGCCATCATGCACGTCTCTATCCAGGGACAATATGGAGCCTGACGCTGCCACCGACTGCCACACACGTGCGGTTTTTAAATGCAAGCACGGACGCACTAAGAACCTAACAGGTTTTTTAGGAGCGACAATTACTGAGAAGTCTGACACTATCAGACACTGCTGACTGACTTGTATTATACACTAGACTTGTGCGTTATATAATAGTTTGTGCAAAACGCGCACCTGTACCCTGCCACCGACTGCCACACACGTGCTGTTTTTAAATGCAAGCACGGACGCAATAAGAACCTAACTGGTTTTTAGGAGCGACAATTACTGAGAAGTCTGACACTATCAGACACTGCTGACTGACTTGTATTATACACTAGACTTGTGCGTTATATAATAGTTTGTGCAAAACGTGCACCTGTACGCTGCCACCGACAGGCACACACGTGCGGTTTTTAAATGCAAGCACGGACGCACTAAGAACCTAACAGGTTTTTAGGAGCGACAATTACTGAGAAGTCTGACACTATCAGACACTGTGGACTGACGTGTATTATACACTAGACTTGTGCGTTATATAATAGTTTGTGCAAAACGTGCACCTGTACGCTGCCACCGACAGGCACACACATGCGGTTTTTAAATGCAAGCACGGACGCACTAAGAACCTAACAGGTTTTTAGGAGCGACAATTACTGAGAAGTCTGACACTATCAGACACTGCTGACTGACGTGTATTATACACTAGACTTGTGCGTTATATAATAGTTTGTGCAAAACGTGCACCTGTACGCTGCCACCGACAGGCACACACGTGCGGTTTTTAAATGCAAGCACGGACGCACTAAGAACCTAACAGGTTTTTAGGAGCGACAATTACTGAGAAGTCTGACACTATCTGGACTGTTTTAGACTGTGTACACCAGCCCCAGATATGATGAAGGCTGGTATACGGTCACCACTGGGAATGGCTATATACCCTGCCTGCCTGCCTGCCTGTATACTGCTACAATAGTCCTGACAAGGACTCTTCTGGTCACTAGCCTGTATTCCGACCTGGCTATACCCTGCCTGTATACAGCAACAATAGTCCTGAGAAGGACTCTGCTACTGTACTCCGACCTGGCTATACCCTGCCTGCCTGTATACAACTATAATAGTCCTGAGAATGACTTCTGGTCAGACTGTTTGCAGCCCTGCTACGGAAATAGCTATAAAGGGCCGCAAACCTTTCCCTGAAGCAGCAACACTCTCCCTGCATTGACTGTCTGGATGGCTGTGTGCAGAGCACAGCGCGCCCGCCGGTATAAAGGCTCGGTCACGCTGTGCAGGCCGGCCAATCACTGCAATTCCACAACTAACAGGGCTGTGGCATTGCAGTGGTCTGCCAGCCAATCCCTGCATGCGGGCTGGCTCTCAAAAGAGCGCCAACATGCAGGGTTGAAGACCACGAGTACAGCACGAGTATCGCGAGATTACTCAGTCCCCGCCGAGTAGCCCGAGTACAATGATACTCGTGCGAGTACCGAGTAGTAACAAGCATACTCGCTCATCACTAATCAGCACATGTACAGGCCCTGCACAGGACAAGTCAGAAATAAACAAATTGTCATAAGAGCTAAATTGCTGAATATTATCAAACCAAAATTATTTCACTTACAAAGGTGCAATTTTCTTACACAAAATTATTAAATTTGCAAATGACAACAACAGCAGAAGCACCAATTAGAATTGATTAGACATGACAGACTACAGGGTTTATATGCTAGTGCAACAAATTCTTCCACATCAGCAAACAGAGTTGCACCATCTAATTAGCCAGGTTCACTCATATCAGCACTATGGTCTTTCTTCAGCAGAAACTATGGATGTCTGGGTCAACTGATTGAAATGGTTGCAAAATCTCGCCCAGTTTGCTATGGGAGTACAGTAATGTTCATCCTCCAGTGTAATGATAATGTGTTTATTTTGTTTGTGCTTGGCTTTTTCACTCACAAGTGGTTATCTCCCACAAGAGTTGAAAAGCTAACATTTGTTAAAATGATCAGTACTAACTTTCAGTCATCTATAGCTGATGCCAATAACTAAATCAGCAATACAATCTGCCTTCTGAACTCTCTAGTTTATGTCTTCTACAATGTTCTGAAGCCACCAGTACCAATAGCATATGCTCAGCCAAGCATCTACTTTCTGTCATTTATGTCATTTCTACTATAATACTGCTACTGCTGGGAATTGCTGTTATGGCCCTTGTCTGCCCAGTCCTAACTTTCTATTTTGTAGTTTCTACACCCTCAACTGAAGAGCTTTGCCAACCACTCCTCTCCTGGCTGCATACTGTGTTTCAAGCTAGCCTATATTGATGCTGACAGTGTCTCTGTTTGTGACTCTGCACTAGAGATGAGCGATGTTCGAGGTTCGCCAATTTCATGTTCGAGTGATTTTACAGCTACGTGTGCAGGGAGCCATCGCTTGCAGCCTGCGGTAAGCTGGTAACCAGGGTAAATATCGGGTATCCAAGCAAAGCGCTTTGCTTAGTAACCCGATGTTTACCCTGGCTACGTGAGTAAAAATCCCCGGAAGCCAGACAGAAGCACTTCCGTGTGACTTCCGTCAGATGCCGCTGCAGTCTGTGTCCCACTCCAGCCCCAGCCCCAGCCCCACGGCTCCCCGCTCAGCAGTGTCCACAGCTGCCCGCACTGTATGGTGTCCGCAGTGTCCCACACTGCAGTGACAGCAGCCATGGGGATGACAAGCGCTGCCATCAGGAGGTTAGTGAAGTTCCTTACCTGCGGTGATAATGTCCTGCCCTCCTGACGTCAGTGCTGTCACTGTCTTCTATGGCCGCCACTTGTCACATCTCCTCTCGCTGCCGATCCGAGACTGTCACTAGCGGTGACGTCACAGGCACCCGCGATACTTGGTTGTGAAGGCGGCAATCATTGAACTCAGTGACAGATCTGCTATCAGGAGTGCAGCGATCACCGCAGGTAATGTACCTCGCTATCCTCCTGACAGTATCACTCATCATCCCCTGCAGTGACCTGGGCTGACCTATTGATGTTAGCTCAGGTCACTGCATTGCTCTCCCAGCCAATATGGAACATTCTGTTCTTCATTGACTGGGACATTGACTATGGTATGGATCGTCATGGGACCCCTAGGATTACACCAGACCTGGATTTGTTTTTCTTTCTGATAAATTGGTGAAAGAGGGAATGTTTTGGGAGTGTTATTTAAAAAAAAAATGTGTTTGTCGTCTATTTTTTTTTTAATTACTGACTGGGTTGGTGATGTCGGGTATCTGATAGATGCCTGACACCACGAACCCCAGGGCTTGATGCCAGGTGACATTACACATCTGGTATTAACCCCATATATTACCCTGTTTGCCACTGCACTAGGGCAACGGGATGAGCTGGAGCAAAGCACCAGGATTGGCACATCTAATGAATGCGCCACTTCTGGGGTGGCTGCGGCCTGCTATTTTTAGGCTGGGGAAAGTCCAATAACTATGGACCTCCCTAGTCTGGGAATATCAGACCCCAGCTGTCCGCTTTACCTTGGCTGGTGATCCAATTTTGGGGGGACCCCCATGTGTTTTTTTTTTTTATTTATTTAATTTAAAATAACAGCGTGGGGTGCCCTCAGTTTTGGATTACCAGCCAAGGTGAAGCTGCCAGCTGTGGTCTGCAGGCTGCAACCATCTGCTTTACCCTAGCTGGCTATCAAAAATAGGGGGAACCCCACGTCATTTTTTTTTAAAATGTATTTATTTTTTTGGCTAAATACAAGGCTAAACTGTTGTGAATGTTAGTTATGTCTTGGCTGCTGGGAGGCTCCCTCTGGTGGCCAGGAAGGGTTTGGACAGAGACCAGGTGGGTTGTGCAGTGGGTGTTTCCTTTCCTAACTCTCTGCTTATTTAAGTCCTGGTCTGATTGCAGGCTGTTGCCGGATGTCGGTTGTTCTTTGTATCTCCAGCCTGCTTAATCCTGCTCTACATCACATCCACTCCAGATAAGTTCTTGCTCTTTATTTATTGCCTGGTTCTTTTGCTTATCTGTGTTTGTCATTTGTTGTGGTTGGTTTCAGTTTATTTCCTTCCAGGGATTTTCCCCCTCAGTGGATTGTTGAGGAACTCCCTGCAGTTCTGTGTGGAGTATAGCTCCTTTGGGTCCATGTGTTTATGGCTTGTTGAATTTGTTATAATTCTTGTTTTCTGTTCATTGGTATGACAAGGGCACCTGGTATAGGACGGAGTTCAGATCGAGCGATCTGAGGGCCTTTTTGTACTATCAGGAAGTTGGTATTTTGCAGGGTTTTTCTCTGGCTACCATCAGTCCCTTTCCTGTCTTTTCCTATTTTAGTCAGCGGGGGCCTCACCTTTTGCTAATCCTGTCATCTACCTGTGTTGTGTTTTTCCTATATCACCGCAGTCTTTGAATGTGGGGGGCTTGCTATTCTTGTCTATTTTCTGAGGCAGAGAGTTATTCATCTTTCCTACCTTTAGGATAGTTAGTTCTCCGGCTGGGTTCGCGGTGCACAGGATGTTAGTTCACCCCTTGGCTACTTCTAGTTGTGTTGGTTAGTAAGGGGATGGCGGCCAGATTAGTTGCCAATGCTCTTGTCACCTTTTTGCCAATGATTTGTGGTGATCTTCCATGGTTCCGGATCATAACACTAAGCACCCCTTAGTGCCACATGAAAGGCACCAAGGGGTGCAAAATTACAAAATGCAGGAGAGTGGGACATTATGTGTCTTTCTGCCATTATAATGACAGAAAAGACTGATATGAAGTGTACAAACACAGGAAAATCACCAGAGCGCTCTACGCTGTGAAAAGCAGTAGAAAATGGCATTGGAGTCAACATGTGACCGCCTCATGTAGGATGAAGCTATGGATCCTGAGTAAATTTATGTATTTTCCCTCCTTCAGTTTTTTTGCAGCACGCAAAAAAATGGAAGGCACACGGATGAGATAAGGACCGTATACGGAACGGAAGCGGATGCCACATGGATACATCCGTGAAAACAAGCACCGTTTTTTGCAGACTGCAAAAATGGATTGGTCATGTGAATGTAGTCTTATTCTGATCTACCGTTTATAAACAGCAGGCAGAAATAAGTGATTAGCGCCCCCCCCAGCGCCAGGGGTAGCTGAGACCCTGGAGATCATGATTTAGGATGGTTTTTCCGGTCCCCGCTCACATTATCACCGGTATACACCGTATACCGATGATCACGTTACAGTAAATGACAGCGTCAGTAAAAAATTATTTATCTCCCATCTGGCATGAACAAACATGTCAGATGGGACATAAATCTCCTCCCCAGTGCCCTCCGGTCCCCCGGTGTCGCCAAAGTTCCCCCCGACCCCTTCCCGGAAATCCAAGATGGCCGAGCGGCGGCCGCATTCACGTTACTCCTCTGAATTCTGTCGCATGTGCTATAACACATGCGACAGAAAACTCCTCCCCAGGCCCTGCCAGGTCACCCCCTGTAACCCCACCGGTGTTCCCCAGTGTCCCTTGGTACCTGTGCAGCGTTGATCCCACGTGGCCCCCTCCTTCACAATAGACGCTGCCACATGCATAGAGCGGCTGTCAGCTCAGCTTCCTGTGTTCAGACACAGTGAGTGGCGGTAACCATGCATCTGTAAGCTACTGCAATGCCCTGCTCATGAGGTAAGGAACATAGTTGATCAGGAGAGCTATACTACAATTCCAAATGGAGGTATTTGATTTTATAGTTGCCCTGCTGAATGACTACCAAACATGAGAGTCCCTTATATGCCACAAGAAAACATGTCTAAATAACGAACTCTGTTGTTTAGTATTCATTCAACTGGATAACTGGACTTAAAGGGGTATTCCATCTCCAAGATCCTATCCCCAATGTATAGTAGGTGGAATAGCAATAATATCAGCAAATAGCAATATTTGGAAATGTAGAATAGTTCTACTGATTAGGCATACCCTTACCTCATGAGCAGGGCATTGCAGCTTTGGTAGAAAACAGTTACGACATGGACTCTGCTGCTGTGGACCCGGGGAGACTGGGTGCAGATTCATTGCACCCACACTTCTCACATGGAGGGTCTGAACTCCTAGAAAATGGGGGATACGTTCCCTGAGCATGTCCCCCCCATATTCTAGACGGTCCAGAGTCGTCATGGGACCCCCTTATTTTGTTTTCCTTACAATAAATTGGTGAAAGAGGGAATGTTTTGGGGAGTGTTTTTTCAAATACATTTTTTTTGTCTATTTTTTTTGTTAGTACTGACAGTTTGTGATGTCGGGTATCTGATAGACGCAATGACATCATAAACTGCTGGGCTTGATGTCAGGTGACCTTACAGCTAGTATCAACCCCATTTATTACCCCGTTTGCCACTGCACCAGGGCATGGGATGAGCTGGGGTGAAGCGCCAGGATTGGCGCGTGTAGTGGATGCACCACTTCTGGAGCGACTGGCGGCCTGCTATTTTTAGGCTGTGAAGGGCCAATAACTATGGAGAATACCCTGAGAATACCAGACCACAGCTGTCCGCTTTATCTTGGCTGGTCATCCAATTTGGGGGGGACCCTACTTTTTTTTTGTAATTTTTATTATTTATAAAATAATTATAAAAAAAGAGCCTGGGGTGACCTCCACATTGGATCCCCAACCATGGTAAAGCTGCCAGCTGTGATTTTCAGGCTACAGCCGTCTGCTTTACCCTAGCTGGCTATCAAAAATGGGGGGACCCAACGTCATTTTTTTTTTAAATAAAAAAATTTAATTGGCTTCCCTTTATTTTGATTGCCAGCCAAGGTAACTCCAGGCAGATGGGGGTGGTAACCCGTAGCTGTCTGCTTTATCTGCGCTGAGAATCAAAAATACCGCGGAGCGCTATGTCATTTTTTTTAAATGATTTATTTTTACAGTACTGTAATGTCAGGCAATCAAAATACAGGGAAGCCCATTTTGTTTTAGTTATTTAAATAAATAATTTAAAAAAAAAGATATGGGCTCCCGCTGCATTGTTTGTATTGCTAGCTAAGGGTAATCCAAGCAGCTAATGTCTGCTAACCACCACTGCTTGGTGTTACCCTTCACTGGCAATGGAAAATCCAGGGAAGCATTTTTTATTTTTTTTGCCAAAAAACTAAAAAATAAATGGCGTGAGATTTGCCATATTTTTGTATGCTAGCCAGGTACATCAGGCAGGTACGGCTGCCCCCAACCCCCAGCTGCCTATTTCTACCCGGCTGGGAACTTAAAATATAGGAAAGCCCTTTTTTTTAATTATTTCATGAATTTCATGAAATAATTAAAAAAAAATCCACATGGGCTTCGCCCCATTTTTGAAATCCAGCCAGGTACAACTAGGCAGCTGGGGATTGGAATCTTCAGCACAGGTTAGCCCAAGCTTTCTGGGCCCCTGTGCTGTGAATTGCAGTCCGCAGCCGTCCCAGAAAATGGCGCTTTCATAGAAGCGCCATTATCTGGCGCTGTATCCAACTCTTCCAGCAGCCCTGAAGCCGGGTGGCTTGCTGGGTAATAATGAGTTAATACTAGCTTTGTATTACTAGCTAGTATTAAGCCAGAGATTGTTAATGTCAGGCAGGCTTGACCCGGCCATTAAGAATCTCCAATAAAGGGTTAAAAAAAGACACCCACAGAGAAAAAATACTTTAATAGAAATAAATACACAGACACATTCTAGACTCCATAATTATTACTCCCTGTCAGCCCTCCACGATCCTGCTCTTCTGTCTTCTTTCTCCTTCAACCCATGCAGCTCTGCTACATCAGACAGCACAGTATGGGAGGAAGAATGCTGCTTCTCCCGTGCAGTCTATTCACTCAGTTAGTGAGCAGAATCTGCGTGCTGTAAGCGGTGACGTCACCGCTGACAGGCGGGTTACCATAGCAATGGTGCTCCGATCGCATGATTCCCTGTGCTGCAATTTACCGGCTGTGACAGCTAGTCCCTGCATGTAGGCTGACTCTGTAAAGAGTGCACACATGCAGGAACGGGGAGTCGACCATGTGCCAGAGCATTTCGTCAGTACACGGACATGCCTGAATGATCACCGCGTACCGGAGAGATGCACTGATAGGACCTAGCAATGACGTCTAGCCAATGAGATAATAGACACGTGACTGGTCACATGCTATTTTGATGTCACGATATTTCCTGTCATCAGTGTTGGTTACCGGGAGTTCGCAGCTATTATCGGAAGGAAAAGCGGCGGAAGACAGAGTGCAGGACACGTCGCAGGGACCTGTAAGTGTTACGCCAATGTTTATTAACTGTATGTGTACATGTATAATGTGTTTTTATGTTTTTGTTTGCGTCCCATTGTTTTCAATAGGGTTCGAGTGGTTCGTCGAACGGTTCGTCGAACATTCGTCGAACGGGGCCTCCGTTCGACTAACTGAACTGAACTCGAACGCCAGGGGGGTGGCTCATCTCTACTCTCCACTGCTTACCCCATCTTTTTAATTTTCAATGCATCTTCTAACAAAAACAATTTACAGCCAGCCACACATCTCAAGGTGCCCAACTGTGTTTGATAGTGCTAGTTTATATTCTTGCTGCCAGGGCTACCATTGTTGTCCCTAGCCTGCCCTGGCTTAATTCTCTCTCGTGCAGCTTTTGTCTCTGCCACTGACACTACAAAACTTTTCCTGCCTGCAAGCCCACTGTAATTTTTAGTGTTAGACTGTTCTGCTTACGGTATGTGAAATGCAATACTGTTAGGCTACAACAACAACATTTCAGCTCACAAAATATAGATAATTTTTGGGAAAGATTGCTGACAGAATATTGCTTCTTCAATATGAAATGAGCTACTCAGTTCTTGCTCCCTAAAAAAAGCATAATCTTTGGATGGCTTGATTAAAACTCTTTGTAATTGTTTTAGTATTTCGTGAGTAGAAAATGTACTAAAGAATAAAGGTTTTTATACTCACCAAAGATATTTTTTGCACTATAAGTGTTTAGAAAAGAATCATGGCGTCTTCTATTTGTATCCCCTGTGTTTAAATATTGGCAGGTATACAATGTAGAGATCCTACAAAGTCTGAAACTGCAGTATGTAGCTAAATATGCTACTGGTGAACACCCTATACCATTTGTTTTCCCCTTTAAGATTAAGATCCCTTGGACATTAATAAGGTTATCTTTGAACATAAAACAGGTTCAATAAACACTTATGAGACCTCTAATGTTAGGTACATTTTTTTCCACGTAATTAAAGGCTTTTCAGTAATAAGTTTATTCACTACATATCAAATTCTCTTAAAACACTTGGCAAAACTGTCAAATTTGAATGTCACATGATCCATTCATCTAAGCACAAAAAGTTTGGCAAAATGTTTGTTGGGCTAGTTAATTTGAGAAAAAAAGAGCATAGGTGTCCTTTAGAGATGAGGGAAAATAGAATTTGTGTTTGCACAAATTTTCTAAGTTAATTTAATGTCCCTTATTATGCTCTGAAGTCTGTTCAGATATCCAGAGCATAATAAATGCATTATTTAAAAATTAAAACTTCTGACCATCCTCATCCTCATGATGTAAATATTTAACACCTAATCATCACCAGCCCAGCCCTCTCTGAATCTTCCCCTCATCACCCATGAGCACTACAACTCTCTAATGGTGCAAAATATCAAGACCTCATGACTGCGGAATGTACAGAACCAACCCGAGATTTCAGTGCTCATGTGGAGGGCCTGAAGATGAATGGACTTTATGACTTTATGATGGTTAGTTATACAAATGTTTAATAAATGCAGCTATTCCATCTAGCTAATATAGATACAGTAAGTAAATAATATGATGCAAACAGTTCCTTAGAGATTCCTTTCAAACATAATCCATTGAAGTTTTCTCTAACAAAATAATGAGTACTCCCAAGTCATGTTTGTCACAAATAAAGCCACTTTGATAGTCCTTTACTTGAAGTACACAATTTTATGGCTTATCAACATGTGAGATATTTAACAACTTCACGACATTGCGATTTTTCTATTTTTGTGCTTTTGATTTTTCTTCCTTCTTTTCATTTCTTGGTTTCCTTTTTTCTCTGTTGACATGGCCATACTACAGCTTCAGATGTAATTTAAAATTGGAAAAATAATTACAAGTGTATAAATTAGCAAAAAAAAATGTTTTCTTTTTTGTGAATTTTTTGTATGGTAAAAAGATTCTGGTAACATGATAGTGTGAATTAAAAGCTTGTAAAGATTTTTTTAATGACATAAAACATTCCAAAATGCTTAAAAAAATAAGAATGTTACATTTTCATTTTCTGATGAGAGCTTGTTTGTAGTGTTTACATTTTCTATTGTTCTATTGATATCTTTTTTGACGCGTTTATATTGCTTTTTTTGCAACATTGCAGAGACTAAAATAGCTAATTAGTGAGTTTTGATATTTTTTTTCTGCCAGTGGAGATTATCGATTTGATTAAATATTTTTTATATTTTTGTAATAGTCTTTGGCAGACATGTGTACCAAATATGTGAACTTCGAAAAAAATATTGGGGAAAAATGAGCTCAATTTTTTTCAGATTTTTTAATTATGTTTTCTTTATTTCTTAGTTCTCCTTCCTAAAAAAGGTCAGAGTACTAGCGCCTTCCAAGCCTCTAGATTTTCCTAGTGGAAGTTTTGGGTTACACAGCAAAACGTTTCTTTAAATTTAGGAATTATTGCTTTAATAAAATTATACAGTCCTCTTATTACATGGGGACTGCCGTCTACTTTGTCACAGTATTTAAAGGATTAGAACTTTTGTCATGCTCATATTTATTAGAAGTAGGTATGATATGTCTTCTATTATTCTGTGTAAGGGTGTGTGCACAAGATAAAATGTAAAAATTTTGGTCATGATTAAGAGCCTTTTTTCGCTTGAAATGCATTGACATTTCTTTGCTCTGTACCCGCCCTAACAATTTTTGTAATGGGATTTTTCACTTTCTTATTTTGTTGTTCACCTTCCAGCTGAAGCAGGTTGTCCATGCACAACCACTCTTAATTTTCTCTAGTGACCTATGCATTTATATTTTTTCTGCATGTGCACAAGATGTATTTTTCAGGTGGATTTTGCCTGAAAGGTACAAAAAAATGTCAAGGGTGAATATATACATACAGTGCCTTGCGAAAGTATTCAGCCCCTTTGCATTTTTCAACTTTTTCCCACATTTCAGGCTTCAAACATAAAGATAAAAAATTTTAATTTTATGGTGAAGAATCAACAACAAGTGGGACACAATTGTGAAGTTGAACAAAATTTATTGCTTATTTTAAACTTTTATAAAAAATAATAAACTGAAAATTGGGGTGTGAAATATTATTTGGCTCCTTTAAGTTAATACTTTGTAGCACCACTTTTTGATGTGATTACAGCTGCAAGTCACTTGGGATATGTCTCTATCAGTTTTGCACATCGAGAGACTGAAATTCTTCCCCATTCTTCAATTACAAACAGCTGGAGCTGAGTGAGGTTGGATGGAGAGCGTTTGTGAACAGCAGTTTTCAGCTCTTTCGAAAGATTCTCGACTGGATTAAGGTGTGGACTTTGACTTGGCCATTCTAACACCTGGATACGTTTATTTGTGAACCATCTCATTGTAGATTTTGCTTTATGCTTTTGATCATTGTCTTGTTGAAAGACAAATCTCTGTCCCAGTCTCATGTCTTTTGCAGACTCCAACAGGTTTTCTTCAAGAATGGCCCTGTATTTGGCTCCATCCATCTTCCCATGAATTTTAATTATATTCCCTATCCCTGCTGAAGAAAAGCAGACCCAAATCATGATGCTGCCACCACCATGTTTGACAGTGGGGATGGTGTGTTCAGGTTGATGAAGTGTGTTGCTTTTACGCAAAACATATCATTTAGCATTGTGCCTAAAAAATTTGATTTTGGTTTCATCTGACCAGAGCACCTTCCACATGTTTGGCGTGTCTCCCAGGTGGCTTGTGGCAAACTTTAAAGAACACTTTTTATGGATATCTTTGAGAAATGTCTTTCTCCTTGACACTCTTCCATTAAGGCCAGATTTGTGCAGTGAACGACTGATTGTTGTCCTATGGACAGACTCTCCCACCTCAGCTGTAGATCTCTGCAGTTCATCCAGAGTGATCATGGGCCTCTTGGCTGCATCTCTGATCAGTCTTCTTCTTGTTTGAGATGAAAGTTTAGACAAGCAGATAAGGATGCACAAGAAGTCAATATTCAAAAAACTACAAAAGAAAAACCTCTTATAAAAATAAATTTTATTGAATATCAAATTAAAACCACATTTAAATTGTATATAGGTAAAGTGCTTAGTGCAAGTGAACAGATATCCTGATTCGACAGTGCAGGTTTTGTTCTATAAAATATCAGAATATATAAATATATATGAAGGATAAGGAGGGGAAGAAACACTCTACCAATAATGTTCTTATCCTTACCCTTCCTGACAGTGGAGGGTTTCTTACTTTGTCGGACAACCCCTGCTCCACAATGGCAAGCCCTGATGGACCCTGAGCTCTGTCATCAGGAACCACCACCAAAGGTTCTCCAGAAGTGCTTATCAAGTGACATAAAACAAGACTGGTGTGGCACTGTTTTTCAATGAACTACAATCCTAGTAAGAATATTTATAACAGACAATTCTTTGTCTTTAATTCCTTAAGGTATTGAAATGATTTTTTTTCTTACTGCATCAAATTTTTATAGGTCAAAGTAAGGGGGTGTTATTGGTAAAACAACGCCCTTATATTTTTTCTCCCAACGCGTTTCACCCCTACCTGACAGTAGTGGATCATCAGGAGATTTTGTTTTTATCAGACAAAAAAACCCCATTGTTTTGTACATGAAAAACTTACAAAGAAGCAAAAACTTTTTTGTGATGAAAGTTTGGATGGATGGCCAGGTCTTGGTAGATTTTCAGTGGTATGATGCTCCTTCCATTTCAATATGATCGCTTGCACAGTGCTTCTTGGGATGTTTAACGTTTTGGAAAATTTTTTGTAACTAAATCCTGCTTTAAACTTCTCCACAGCAGTATCATGGACATTCCTGTTGTGTTCCTTGGTCTTCATGATGGTCTCTGTGCATTAAACAGAACACTGAGACCATCACAGAGCAGATGCATTTATACGGAGACTTAATTACACACAGGTGGATTATATTTATCATCAGTCATTTAGGAAAATATTGGATCATTCAGAGATCCTCAATGAACTTCTAACGTCTGGAGGGATTCTGCTGCACTGAAAGTAAAGGGGCCGAATAATATTGCACACCCCACTTTTCAGTTTATTCTTTTTTACAAAAGTTTAAAATAAGCAATAAATTTTGTTTAACTTCAAAATTGTGTCCCACTTGTTGTTGATTCTTCACCATAACATTAAAAGTTTTATCGTTATGTTCGAAGCCTGAAATGTGGGAAAAGGTTGAACAATTCAAGGGGGCCGAATACTTTCGCAAGGCACTGTATCAATGTAAGAAAAACTTGCTATGCATATTTTCCATCTTTGCAAACCTCTACCAGCTTAAAAACCAAGAAGCAGGTAAAAAAGTGAAAAGTCCATTCTTTTATTGTTACATACCATTTAAAACACACATAGAAAAATCCCATTGGAAAAAGTAATTGAAAAATTTCTTAAAGAAAAACACTACTGGTATTTCTTTGAAGCCTGCTTGCAAGAAATTTAGCTAGTATGCCAGCTTCTAACATACTACAAGATTATTATTACCTGCTGGGAAAGCTGCTGGCTCACTTTGAGGTGTTTGAGGTTCCCAGTGTGTGTGTGGTGTGTTGTGTGTGTGTGTGTTGGAGGGAGGTGTGCACCTCCCATCGTGCTCCATCCCCCATGCTGTGCATCCCCCATTGTGCCCCATCCCCCATGCTGTGCACCCCCCATTGTGCTCCATCCCCCATGCTGCCCAACCCCCATCGTGCTCCATCCCCTATGCTGCGCATTCCCCATCGTGCTCCATCCCCGATGCTGCACACCCCCATCGTGCTCCATCCCCCATGCTGCGCACTCCCCATCGTGCTCCATCCCCGATGCTGCGCACCCCCCATCGTGATCCATCCCCCATGCTGCGCACTCTCCATCGTGCTCCATCCCCCATGCTGCACACTCCCCATCGTGCTCCATCCTCCATGCTGCGCACCCCCCATCGTGCTCCATCCCCGATGCTGGGCACCCCCCATCGTGATCCATCCCCCATGTTGCACACTCCCCATCGTGCTCCATCCCCCATGCTGCGCACTCCCCATCGTGCTCAATCCCCCATTCTGCGCACCCCCATCGTGTTCCATCCCCCATGCTGCGCACTCCCCATCGTGCTCCATCCCCCATGCTGTGCACTCCCCATTGTGCTCCATCCTCCATGCTGCGCACTCCCCATCGTGCTCCTCTCCCCATGTTGCGCACCCCCCATCGTGCTCCATCCCTCATGCTGCCCACCCCCCATCGTGCTCCATTCCCCATGCTGCACAGTCCCCATCGTGCTCCATCCCCCATGCTGCGCACTCCCCATCGTGCTACATCCCCCATGCTGTGCACCCCATCGTGCTCCATCCCCCATACTATAATAGTTCTCCTATTATACTCAGAGAGGAGTATATTAGGAGGACTATAATAGGAGGAGTAGTCCTGGGGGAAGGAGTATAATGCCGGCTCCCTGCACATGTGTACCGGGATCCGGTGTACGCTGGTAACTATGATACACATCGGGTAACCAAGGGACCTTAGTTACCCGATGTGTATAATGGTTACCAGCGTTCACCGGCTCCGTCACGATCCCAGCATCGCAAGGTTATGTCTGGTGCTGCTGGGATCGTGAAGGAGCCGGTGTACACTGGTAACTATGATACACATCGGGTAACCAAGGGACCTTAGTTACCTGATGTGTATAATGGTTACCAGCGTACACCGACTCCGTCACGATCCCAGCAGCGCAAGGTTATGTCTGGCAATGTGTGCGGAGGGCCGAGGTGAGCGGGCAATCCATGCGGAGGGCGGGGCCATGCCGAGGCGAGCGACCAATCCATGGGGGGGCGGAGCCGATGCAAGGCGAGCGGCCAATCCGTGCGGGGGGCGGGGCCATGGCGAGCCCAGCGGCCAATCAGCTTTGTGTCACCGTAAGGACACAATTTTGGAGCAAGACAGACAGACAGACAGACAGAATAAGGCAATTATATATATATATATATATATATATATATATATATACACTTTTTAGTTAAAAATGAGAAAAAACATAAGCCTCCAAATTAGCTAATGCTAAAATAAAATGATTTGATTCAAAATGGTTTGATACATCTGAGTTCCTTTTTTTTTTTTTTTACATACTTACTTAGGTTGAAAAAAAGACCTAGGTCCATCTTGTTCAACTTTCCTAATTAATTTTTTTTTTCCTATTTTGGATTTATGATTAGGAGGATTTGCAAGCAATTACTGATTTCTCATATAGATATGATTTTAGGTTACAATAAGTTCAATGAACAATGGTTGTCAGTAAATTTTTTAACTTAAAGAACCACTGTATAGTCACTTGTACTTCTGTATTCTCATGCAGCTATTTTCTTAGGCCGAAGTGCAGAACACAAGAGACCTGGCTAACAGTGGGAAATTATTAGTCTGATTTAATAATCCAATTTAAGCTCCAAAATGGTAAAAAAAAGATGGTTATAAAAGAATATTCGCTTTACTGACGTGAAAAATTAAAGTGATTAATTAATATGGTGAATAATTTGTTCAATTTCATTCTTTATCTTTGTTCCTAACAGTCTGTAATTGTGAACTTGTTGCCCTACTTTACAATTAGAAACAGTAGGAATTAGTAATCACTTTATTTTTAATGAGTTAATTTGCCTCTTTACAGGTTCATACTGGGATGTATTTTAATCTAACAAAAAAAAGAACCTTGCATAATGTACACAGGGTAATGATGGTTTTCATTTTAATGGAAAGCACATTATTATTTTGCGAAATTAATACATAAAAATACAGTTCCAAGATTTGTTATGTTGTGTAAATGATATGGAAAAAAATATTGTTTGACTCCTGTATATACTGAATTTGACTCATAGTTACATAGTTACATAGTTACCAAGGTTGAAAAAAGACCTAGGTCCATCTAGTTCAACCTTCCTCCACCAGTTCTACATTTGGTCACTAAGTCACTTATAACCAACAATGTTTTGTGTACTGAGGAAATCATCCAGCCCTTTCTTAAAAGCTGTTATAATATCTGACATTACTACCTCTTGTGGTAGTGTATTCCACAGTCTGACTGCTCTAACTGTAAAGAACCCTTTCCTATTTAGCTGTTGGAATCGCTTTTCTTCCACTCGCAGTGAGTGCCCCCTGGTCCTTAGTATTGTTTTTGGAAGAAATAAGTCATGTGCCAGTCCTTTATATTGACCACACATGTATTTATACATATAAATGAGATCTCCTCTGAGACGTCTTTTTTCTAAGCTAAACATATCTAACTTTTTCAACCTGTCATCATATGGGAGGCCTTCCATTCCTTGTAATAGTCTAGTTGCCCGCCTTTGAACTGACTCTAACTTCTGAATGTCCTTTCCATATAAGTATTGATTGTGTAAGTATTATTTTTGTATTTAAATAGTAAAATAAACTGCTTGCTAACAGATATGAGTGGAATAGGCAAAACTCAAATTCACCTTTTCACTTTTTTCTTTCTGGGAAATTTGATCTAAGTTGGAGTGATTCTTTGAAGTGGTCCTTTTTTAACATTATTTTTTTTACTCTATTGTTTATTTTATGTTTGTTATCAATGTGAATGTATAGCTAGCAGACCTCAGAGTATAAAAAGCAAAATGTGCAAAAAAAAACCTAAAACAAAGACTTATACTCAAAACCCCACCTGCCATTTCTACTTTCCTGACAAGGCCTCTCTGTATCCATAGATCACCCAATTCAGTTAAGACCCCTGTGTCTCCTACACTGTGCTAGGACTTTCATGAAGGCCAGGAGGGTTCTGTGCTTGACAGCAAAGTTACTATGCACAATATGATGTCATGACATTTTGAACTCTAAACTCTAAAATGGGCAGCTTTACAGTATTGGCGTGATCCGGGGGTCAGAAAACCAATTATAATCTAGTGTAACCACCATTTGCCTTTCGCAGTGCAACACATCTCCTTAGCATAAAGTTGATCATGTTGTAGATTGTGGCCTGTGGAATGTTGTTCCACTCCTCTGCAATGGCTGGTCAAAGTTGCTGAATGTTTGATGGAATTTAAACACGCTGTCATATATACTGATCCAGAGCATCCAAAACATGCTCAGTGAGTGACATGTTCAGCAATTATGCAGGCCATGTAAGAAATGGGATGTTTTCAGCTTGTTTACAGATTCTTGCAACATGAGGCCATGCATTATCGTGCTGCAACATGAGGTAATGAATCCCGGTCTCTCTGTGCATTCAAAATGGCATCAATTAAATGCACCTCTGTTTGTTGTCCATAACATATGTTTGTCCATAACATAACCCCATTGTCACCATGGACTAACCGTATCATAACAATGACATTATCAAACCACTCACCCCCACGATGTCATGCATGCGTTATGCCATCTGCTCTGTACAGTGCATACCAGGATTCATCCATGAAAAGAACATGTCTCCAAAATGCCAGATGACATAGAATGTAAGCATTTGCCCATTCACGTTTGTTCTGAAAACAAACTGCAGTTGCAGTCAGGTAGAGACCTCATTGAGAACTTCAAGCATGCAGATGATTTTCCCTGGGATGGTTTCTGAAATTGTGTGCAAAAATTCTTTGGTTATGCCAATCATTGTTCCAGTAGCTGTCCAAGTTGCTGGTCTCAGACGATCTTGGAGGTGAGGATGCTGAATGGTGAGGTCCTGGGTTAGTGCAGTCACATGTGATCTGCGATTGGAAAGCCGGTTAGATGTACTGCCAAATTCTCTGAAACACCTTTGGAAATGACTTATGGTACAAAAATGAACATTCAATTCACAAGCAACATCTCTTGTGGACATTCCTGTAGTCAGCACACCAGCTGCAAATTCCCTCAAAACTTGCAACATTTGTGGCATTGTGCTATGGGATAAAGCTGCACATTTTAGAGTGGCTTGGGGTTAGCTTAAGGCAGAAATGTGCAATGATCATGCTGTCTAATAAACATCTTGGTATGCGCCATTTGTGTGCTGGATGGATTATCTTGTAAAAGGAGAATTACTCACACAGATTTAGACAAATTTGTGAACAATATTTTAGAGAAAAAATGTATTTTGTACACATGAAAAAGTCTTAGATCTTTGAGTTCAGCTCATGAAAAATGGCAGCAAAAACAAAAGTCTTACGTTTATATTTTTGTTCAGTGCGCTTAGTGTCAGAAAGTAATGCATGAAGGCTCTGTTAAAGTTCAAATAATTGTACAACATATTTGTAAATTCATAGTGAGACATTTTTTCAAAAACATTGCTTGCACATATTTTTGCAAGGAGAGAGATTTTGTTGTATGTGAATTAGAAGTCATATTTTTTTCCTTTTTTCAATCAATATTTTACAAAATCGCCTCTTACATACTGAAATCTATAGCTTATCCATGTTAATAGAAATCAGGGATAGAATGAATAACGCCCATCCCTGACAACAAGCAACTAAAGGAATACATACATATCAAGAGGAAATAGAGGTATTGCTTGAATGAATTTATTAAACATACAATTTAGTAAACATACATGAAAGTGCCAAGTGCTTACATGAAAATCATGACCAGAAAATCCCATACAAAAGGACAGAAAAAAGAAATGGAGTAAATGGTGTCAATTCCCTGAGGGATGCTTGGGATTACATATAATGACAACCATATATGACAAGTAAAGGACCCCAGCATTCAAAAATAATAGCATAACACCAAAGTGGTTTTGTCCACAGGGTCACTGTACAAACTGCAGGGGGGAGAGTATAAACAATTAAAATGACTATGCAAACTGCAGGTGAGAAAGTGTGGACAGTAAGAACAATATATTCAGAATGTGGGGGATAGAGGTATACAAACAAATAAGTCACATACCAGAAGGTGGAGGACAATGCCCATAAATCTCAAAGGGAAATCCCTGTACACAGGAGAGGGCCCCGACGTACGTTTAACGGGTATACAAAGCAGGTCACCTGATCCTTCAGGGGGAGTAAAAGGTATGAAGCACAGATCCTGCATATCCAATAAATGGGCCCCCAAATTAGAAGTGCAACCACATCTCTGTACACTCTCTACCTTCAGAATCACAGCACTGCGATGAGCACAGCCTGCGCACCTTCACATGCCAACCTCTTCCTGGGTTTCTGGGAGAGGGAGGGTTTTGGCGAATAGGCCATTGCCCTAGCGCAGTGGTGGCTAAAGTATATAGACGACTTTTTGTTATTTTGGCAGGGCACAGCGAAGCAGCTCAACTACTTTATTGGGGATCTGAATACGAATGACTAAAACATATGGCTCACACATAGATACAGCTCCAAAATAATAGATATCTTGGACATCTGCCTAGAGGCAGATTCAGACTCACTGGTTCATACCGACATCTTTAGGAAAAAGACGTTGATTAATGCTTTATTGCATGCTTCATTGGTCCACAATATATCCACAATATGGGCTATCCCTACGGGCCAATTTTTGTGGATTCTATCCCTTCGGGCTATCCCAGGGGCCCTCCTGGTAAATACTGTCCCCCCTCTTGGTATTTTCTGTCCCCATACTGGGGCCCTCCTGGTATACGCTGTCCCCTTCCTGGTATCTACTGTCTCCCTCCTAGTATATAAGTCCCCATCCAGGTAAATATGTCTCCGTTCTGTCTAATACAAAAAACAACATTGTACTCACTATCCCTGGCTCCCACGTTGCGCAGTGTCCTCCTGTGTAGCTAGTGCACAGTGGCCGGTATATTTTATTGGTGTCGGTGCTATTGCAATGCATGATGTCATTGCTATGCACCACCCTCAGTTACTGGGACACAGATGAAAGATGCTGGCTTCTGTTTGGCTGGCAGTGTGTATCACAGTACAAAGACCCAAAGGGTTTCTGCACCACGATGCATTTCAGCTGGATGTGCAGTCTCGGACAAACACCCAACTGAAGCAGGGGTTGGGGCCGGTGGGCTCCCTGAACCCCTGGACCCAGTCAGAGTTGCAATCCCTGCGACCGCGATCAATCTACCCCTGGTCACAGCTACCCAGACAGCTATTGCTAGAGTCTTTTGGTGGCCATTCATGCATAACAATGTTAAAGATTTTTTATTTGCTCGTGTAGCCTGCACACATGCTAATTTCTGTCATAGCTGGCCAGCATGGATCTGGCTCCATTGACATTTCCGGAAAGACCGTGGACTCATTTCTCAATGGATTTCATTACTGATTTGTCTTTATCTGGTGAGAAAACTGTGAGTTGGGTGATAGTCAACTGATTCAATAAAAAAGCCCACTTTGTTCCATTTTCTGGGTTTACTAAACATCAGATGCTTTCTAGGTTGTTTACCAATCACGTGATTAGATTTAATGGAATCCCTCTAAATATTGAAACTGATAAAGGGCTGCAATTTGTCTCTAAAGTTTGAAGAACATTTTGAAAAAAGTTGGGGATTGATTAGGATTGATTTGATTGAATTTGGAAAATTCCTTTGCTTATCACTAGAGATGAGTGATGTTCGAGGCTCGAGGTTCAGCAATTTCATGTTCGAGTGATTTTGGGGGGTGTTCGAGACGTTCGACGAACTCGAGCTTTTTGCTAAAAGCTCGACAGTTCAAGTTACGCTCGAGAACGGTTCGGGCACCAAAAACGTGGCTTTTCACAGTAAGGCTATGTGCACACGTTGCTGTCTGCATGCGTCCTGCGTTCCCAGCACAATCCTTCTCTCTTTCCTACTCACCGATTCCGGGTGTCTCGTTGCACGGCTGTCACAAATCTGCGGCGTCTTTTCCTCTTTTGAAAATGGCTGCCGCTTCATTATTCAATCAGTTATTCATTGCTTTCCTCGCCCACCGGTGCCATGATTGGTTGTAGTCAGACACGCCCCCACGATGAGTGCCAGCTGTCTCACTGCTACCAATCACAGCCGCTGGTGGGCAGGTCTATATCGTGCAGTAAAATAAATAAATAAATAAAAAAAAAGTGTGGTTCCCCCATATTTGATACCAGCCAGGATAAAGCCACACGGCTGGAGGCTGGTATTGTCAGGATAGGGCGCACCACGGTATGGGGAGCCCTCCAGCCTAACAATATCACCCAGCAGCTGCCCGGAATTGCTGCATCTATTAGATGCGACAGTCCCGGGACTCCACCCAGCTCATCCCGAATTGCCCTGGTGCAGTGGTAATCGGGGTAATAATGAGTTAATCATGCCAGGCGTCTCCCCGAGATACCTTCCATGATTAAACTGAAAGTGAAAGTAAAGAAAGACACACAGCAAAAAATCCTTTTTTTGGAATAAAAGACAAAAAACCCCTCTATTACCTTTTTATTAATCCCAAAACAACAATCCAAGTCCGACATAACCCACACGACACTATCAGCTCTGCTAGCTCTGCTACATAAAAATGATAGGGAGCGATCTGTGTCCTCTCCACGTAGCACCTGAAGTAAGCCGCGCTGTCACCTCAGACTTCAGTCTGCTTTGCAGACCTCAAGACTACGAAATCTGCCTATGTTTCTCATTGGAGCTAGTGGCTGAATGACTAGAGGGGTCACCTAAGAAGCAGTACTTCACGAGTTCTAGCCCCGGCCGTCCCGGTAAATAATTTAATTTATTTTAAATTAGAATTATTTATTTATAATTCTAATTTAATTTAATTATGCACTGAGGGGAGGAGCCGGACATCAGCTGTGAGCCACACCTCTAAAATAGGAGCAGTTCACGGAATGAAGCTGCATTGCTCTCAATCTTTCTCTCAGTCAGTCAGTCAGTCTCCGTCAGTCAGTCAATCAGTCAGTCTCAGTCAGTCAGTCTCAGTCAGTCAGTTACTCTCAGTCAGTCAGTCTCAGTCAGTCAGACAGTCTCAGTCAGTCACTCAGTCTCAGTCAGTCAGTCAGTCAGTCAGTCAGTCAGTCAGTCAGTCAGTCAGTCAGTCAGTCAGTCAGTCAGTCAGTCAGTCAGTCAGTCAGTCAGTCAGTCAGTCAGTCAGTCAGTCAGTCAGTCAGTCTCAGTCTCAGTCAGTCTCAGTCAGTGTCAGTCAGTGTCAGTGAGTCAGTCTCAGTCTCAGTTTCAGTCTCAGTTAGTCTCTCTCTCTCTCCTCTCTTCTCTCTCTCTTCTCCCCTCTTCTCTCTTCTTCTCTCCTCTTCTCTCCCCTCTTTCTTCTCTCCTCTCTCTTCTCTCTCTCTCTTCTCTCTCCTCTCTCTCTTTTCTCTCTTATCTCCTCTTCTCTCTCTCTTCTCTCTCTCTTCTCTCCTCTTCTCTCTCTCTCTTTCTCTTTTCTCTCTCTTTTCTCTCTCTTCTCTCTCTTCTCTCTCTTCTTTCTCTCTCTCTCTCAGACCAGGCGATGATCAGCTGATGTGGTCACCTGAAGGAATCAGCTGACACTATAAGTCGAGCGGTGAGGCCTGCTTTTTACCGCTCGGCCGGCTAAACTATCAGCTGATGCTGTCGAACAGGAGTCTGCACAGAAGTGTGTAGTTTGTTTGTTTTTTTGCACTGATGGATCAGCTGATTGTATAAAAGCCGTTTATACAATCAGCTGCTGTGTCATGTGATTCAGGCCCTTGAACCTGATGGCGCGGGACCCTTGACCCAGGATTACTGCGGAGGGGGGTTCTTTATTTCAATAAAGATGGAGTCACTAATTGTGTTGTGTTTTATTTCTAATAAAAATATTTTTCTGTGTGTTGTGTTTTTTTTATCTGTACTAGAAATTCATGGTGGCCATGTCTAATATTGGCATGACACCATGAATTTCGGGCTTAGGGCCAGTTGATAATATACAGCTAGCCCTAACCCCGTTATTACCCAGCGAGCCACCCGTCACTAGGGCAGCTGGAGAAGAGTTGGATACAGCGCCAGAAGATGGCGCTTCTATGAAAGCGCCCTTTTCTGGGGTGGCTGCGTAGTGCAATTCGCAGCAGGGGTGCCCAGAAAGCTTGGGCACCCTGAGCTGCGGATTCCAATCCCCAGCTGCCTAGTTGTACCTGGCTGGACACAAAAATTGGGCGAAGCCCAGGTAATTGATTTTTTTTTGAAATTCATGAAATAATTAAAAAAAAGGGCTTTCCTATATTTTTGGTTCCCAGCTGGGTACAAATAGGCAGCTGGGGGTTGGGGGCAGCCCGAAGCTGCCTGCTGTAACTGGCTAGCATACAAAAACATGGCGAAGCCCACGAAAAATTTTTTGGATCGCAAAAACCTCCTGCATACAGTCCTGTATGGAGTATGCTGAGCCTTGTAGTTCTGCAGATGCTGTCTGTCTGTATGGAGGAGAGCAGACAGCAGCTGCAGAACTACAAGGCTCAGCATGCTCCATTCACTAGTGTATGCAAGAGAGCAGACAGCCGCTGCAGAACTACAAGACTCAGCATACTCCATCCAGGACTGTATACAGGAGTTTTTTGCCCACCAAAAAAATGAGGTGGAGTTCACCATATGTTTGTATGCTAGCCAGGTACAGCAGGCAGGTATGGCTGCCCCAACCCCCAGCTGCCTATTTGTACCCGGCTGGGAACTAAAAAAATAGGGAAGCCCTTTTTTTAATTATTTCATGAATTTCAAGAAATAATTAAAAATAAAATCGACATGAGCTTCTCCCCAATTTTTGTGTCCAGCCAGGTACGACTAGGCAGCTGGGGATTGGAATCCTCAGCACAGGTTAGCCCGAGCTTTCTGGGACCCTCTACTGCGAATTGCAGTCCGCAACCGCCCCAGAAAATGGCACTTTCATAGAAGCTATATAGAATATAGAAATGTGGCACTCCTTCTATAGTCGCTGGTGCTTGGATAGGGTCCCACCCCAGATCAAAAAATTGAAAAAAATCCAGCACTCAAAGCATTCAACTGGAATTGTTTTATATTTTATTCATTGTTCTGTGTAATTATTAAAGACGTTTCGGTCATCCGACCTTCATCAGTTTACACAGAAAGGGCTCTGTAGAAATATATGGAAAAGCTGGACCAGAGGAAAAAGCTGCCCGTCCGGGTCTGCAGTCAATGTCATTGACTGCAGACCCGGACGGGCAGCTTTTTCCTCTGGTCCAGCTTTTCCATATATTTCTACAGAGCCCTTTCTGTGTAAACTGATGAAGGTCGGATGACCGAAACGTCTTTAATAATTACACAGAACAATGAATAAAATATAAAACAATTCCAGTTGAATGCTTTGAGTGCTGGATTTTTTTCAATTTTTTTTTTACTTTCATAGAAGCGCCATCATCTGGCGCTGTATCCAACTCTTCCAGCTGCTCTGAAACCGGGTGGCTCGCTGGGTAATAATGAGTTAATACTAGCTTTGTTTTACTAGCTAGTATTAAGCCAGAGATTCTTAATGTCAGGCAAGTTTGACCCGGCCATTAAGAATCTTCAATAAAGGGTTACAAAAAAGAACACCACACAGAGAAAAAATACTTTTATAGAAATAAATACACAGACACAGTTAAAGACTCCATGTTTATTACTCCTTGTCAGCCCTCCACAATCCTGGTCTTCTGTCTTCTTTCTCCTTCAACCCATGCAGCTCTGCTTCATGAGACAGCACAGCATGGGAGGAAGAACGCTGCTGCTCCAGTGCAGTCTATTCACTCGGTGAGAGTGATCAGAGGCTGCAGGCTGTAAGCGGTGACGTCACTGCTGACAAGCGGATTATTCCCGGTGCCGCTGTGGGCTGTAAGCGATGATGTCACTGCTGACAGGCGGGTTGCTATAGCAACAGTGATCTCCGTTATTGACTGGCTGTGGCAGCAGGTGAATATCGGAACAGGGAAGCAGAACGGGAAAGCCGACCATGTGCCAGAGCATTTCGCCGGTATACGGCGATGCTGGAACGATCACCGCGTACCGGAGAGATGCAATGACAGGACCTAGGATGACGTCATAGCCATGTGACCAGTCTGTAGCCAATGAGATAATAGACACGTGACTGATCACATGCTTTTTTTGACATCACGGAAGGTCCTATCATCAGTGCTGGTTACCGGGAGGACGCAGCGATTATCGGAAGGAAAAGCGGCGGGAGACAGAGTGCAGGACGCGTCGCGGGGACCTGTAAGTGTAATGGCAATGTTTATTAACTGTATGTGTACATTTATAATGTGTTTTTATGTGTTTGTGTTTGCCTCCTATTGTTTACAATGGGGTTCGAGAGGTTCGTCGAACAGTTCGTCGAACCGAACTGGGACGGGGCCTCCATTCGACGAACCGAACCGAACTCGAGCCTTCAGAGGCTCGCTCATCTCTACTTATCACCATGAAAGTTCGTATTTAACAATCTGGTCAATCAGTCCACTGGAACTTTCCCCTTTTCATAATACTGGTTTTCATCCTTATTATAATGAATTCTCTGGGTGTCTTAGAGTTTGAGGTAATTATACAGAAACTCAGGGATGTATGGAGCGAGGGTCAAAAGAATATTAAAGTGGCTCAATGTCATAAAAAACTTAAGGCCAATAGGAAACGTTCAACAGGTCTCATCTTCAAGGTTAGGAGATAAGGTTTGGTTCTTGTACAAAATTATTAAGCCGAAGGAACCATCAACAAAATTGGGTCCTAAATTTATGAGCCCCATATGAGACTTTGGAGGTAGGTAATCTAGTGACCCCTAGACTAAGGGGTACTTTGCACGTTGCGACATCGCTTCTGCGATATCATCGGGGTCAAATCGAAAGTGACGCACATCCGGCGCCGGTAACGACGTCGCAACGTGTAAAGCCTAGATGCACCGATAAACGATCGCAAAAGCGTCGTAAATCGGTGATCTCTGCAGCGTCGAGCATTTCCATAATGTCGCACCAATAGGAGATACGATGTTGTTCCTCGTTCCTGTAACAGCACACATTGCTGTGTGTGAAGCCGCAGGAGCGAGGTTCATCTCCTTACCTGCCTCCACCGCCAATGCGGAAGGAAGGAGGTGGGCAGGATGTTTACGTCCTGCTCATCTCCGCCCCTCCGCTTCTATTGGCTGCCTGCCGTGTGATGTCGCTGTGACGCCGCACGACCCGCCCCCTTAAGAAGGAGACGGGTCGCCGGCCAGAGTGACGTCGCAGGGCAGGTAAGTGCGTGTGAAGCTGCCGTAGCAATAATGTTCAGTGGATCATGGATTTTAGGAACATCTGGAATTACAGCCAATATCTCTTAATTGGAAGGGATCCATTTTCCAAGAGTAATCCTGGGTTCCGGCTCATTCTGTAAAGACTGATCGTTTGATCAAGGTGTTCCATCAAAGGTTTACGGGGAAACCAGGTGGTCTGGTGGCAACTGCTTTAAATAGGGGGTATTGTTGTGATTCCTCTGCTCTGTTGTCCAACCTGGAGCGTGCTGAGCTGACATTGTTTTGAGCGACAGCTCAGTCATCCAATCTCATACTGGAAGGTGCTGAGTTTCTGCAGGTCTTCATTGACCTGGTAATTGCCAAGCTATTTAACTGAGCAGTTTATTCCAAAGCACTGCCATTGTTAGCATTCAGTTGTGTGGTCCTTGCAGGCCTGTATCTGTGCTTGGCGTTCTAATCATTGTTGCCAGACCTTTGACCATCATCTGACCTTCCTCTTGCCTTGTCCTTTTGCTCTGATCCGTTACCCTCCAGGTATTCTAACTTCGGACCATGACCTAACTGTGCCTTTGCCTGTACCTTTAGTTTTAATGTGCTGTCTTGTTACCTGAACCTGCAAAGTTCAATTAGCCTGGATCTTGACATGTCTGTGTAGTGACTAGCATCACAATTATTATATTTTTAAAAATCATAATCTGTAAGTGCAATGTGTTATTAAACAGGTTGTTTGTTAGCACTGATTACCATCTGTTTATACATTGTCATAAAAGTTAATGTCATGTTAAAATTACTAAGACTATGCTTGTATTACAGAGTGTTATACAGAACTTTACAAGGAAATTGTCAGCTTTGGACTACTTTCAAAGCAAATCAAATGATTTGGACAAGTCGAAGGAAGCTCTCAAATTTGAATTTCAAAAGGTTCACTCATATATACAGTCATATGAAAAAGTTTGGGCACCCCTATTAATGTTAACCTTTTTTCTTTATAACAATTTGAGGTTTTGCAACAGCTGTTTCAGTTTCATATATCTAATAACTGATGGACTGAGTAATATTTCAGGATTGAAATGAGGTTTATTGTACTAACAGAAAATGTGCAATCCGCATTTAAACAAAATTTGTCCAATGCAAAAGTATGGCCACCCTTATCAATTTCTTGATTTGAACACTCCTAACTACTTTTTACTGACTTACTAAAGCACTAAATTGGTTTTGTAACCTCATTGAGCTTTGTAGGCAAACTTCATAGGCAGGTTTATCCAATCATGAGAAAAGGTATTTAAGGTGGCCACTTGCAAGTTGTTCTCCTATTTCAATCTCTTATGAAGAGTGGCATCATGCGCTCCTCAAAACAACTCTCAAATGATCGGAAAACAAAGATTATTCGACATAGTTGTTCAGGGGAAGGATACAAAAAATTGTCTCCGAGATTTAAACTGTCAGTTTCCACTGTGAGGAACATAGTAAAGAAATGGAAGAACACAGGTACAGTTCTTGTTAAGCCCAGAAGTGGCAGGCCAAGAAAAATATCAGAACGGCAGAGAAGAAGAATGGTGAGAACAGTCAAGGACAATCCACAGACCACCTCCAAAGACCTACAGCATCATCTTGCTGCAGATGGTGTCAATGTGCATCGGTCAACAATACAGCGCACGTTGCACAAGGAGAAGCTGTATGGAAGAGTGATGCGAAAGAAGCCGTTTCTGCAAGCATGCCACAAACAGAGTCGCCTTAGGTATGCAAAAGCACATTTTGGACAAGCCAGTTACGTTTTGGAAGAAGGTCCTGTGTACTGATGAAACAAAGATTGAGTTGTTTGGTCATACAAAAAGGCGTTATGCATGGAGGCAAAAAAACACGGCATTCCAAGAAAAGCACTTGCTACCCACAGTAAAATTTGGTGGAGGTTCCATCATGCTTTGGGGTTGTGTGGCCAATGCCGGCACCGGGAATCTTGTTAAAGTTGAGGGTCGCATGGATTCAACTAAGTATCAGCAGATTCTTGACAATAATGTGCAAGAATCAGTGTCGAAGTTGAAGTTACGCAGGGGATGGATATTTCAGCAAGACAATGATCCAAAACACCGCTCCAAATCTACTCAGGCATTCATGCAGAGGAACAAATACAGTGTTCCGGAATGGCCATCACAGTCCCCAGACCTGAATATCATTGAAAATCTGTGGGATGATTTGAAGCGGACTGTCCATGCTCGGCGACCATCAAACTTAATTGAACTGGAATTGTTTTGTAAACAGGAATGGTCAAATATACCTTCATCCAGGATCCAGGAGCTCATTAAAAGCTACAGGAAGCGACTAGAGGCTGTTATTTTTGCAAAAGGAGGATCTACAAAATATTAATGTCACTTTTATGTTGAGGTGCCCATACTTTTGCACCGGTCAAATTTTGTTTAAATGCGGATTGCACATTTTCTGTTAGTCCAATAAACCTCATTTCAATCCAGAAATATTACTCAGTCCATCAGTTATTAGATATATGAAACTGAAATAGCTGTTGCAAAAACCCAAATTGTTATAAAGAAAAAAGGTTAACATTAATAGGGGTGCCCAAACTTTTTCATATGACTGTATATAATAGTCATCAAGGAAATTATGAGCCATCACAATAAGGCTTGGGGCTATTTTAATCTTCACTATAGGAGTTCCAATTTTCTATTTATATCACTGTAAATACTTATTAAAATATTCAAAGTATTCATAAATACAGAAAGTATAAATGTGGGTGTACTGTATGTGAGTTATATAGAACGATTGCAATATCCGTATCCTATGTGTTGCCTCTGACTAGAATTGTTTCTTTGGCTTTTGTCTTTTCAGTCTTGTTCCTGTGTATAGCTATGCTTGTGAAATCAATGGTTAATAAGAGCACAGAAGTGCAGGGTTCTTTTCTGTTAATCATTCATGTTTGAGAGATTTGTGTTCAATTGTACAAGCATTAAACTATCAAAATCAACTCTTATGCTTGTTTCTTTTATTAAGGCAAACTTGCAATTCCTTGCAGAAATCTGAATTGATTGGGGAAAGTGACAAAGTAATGTTTGGTTTTGACAGTTTTTAAATTAAGGTATCAAGACAAACTTAAATTCATGTTCTTCTGAGACGGATAATCTGAGTGTAGAAGAAAAGGCTCGACTGTCTTTCAGGTTGTCTAGTAAAACACTTTTAACTTCAGTTACATTAACAAGAACATCAGTGAACCATCTGACCAGATAATTAAGGCCCACAATAATATTTTGCAAGATTAGAAGCCTTGTGCTATAATTAAAAGTAATGTCTTCTTTTCATAACCTCCACATTCTTTTCAAACTACTATGCGCATCATACACATGGCATCTTAAAGAGGCACACGGAAGCCTATGGTGATATAAATAGTGGTGACTTCAAAATACTTGTGCGCATAGTTCCTATCCATGTCCTCCACTGACTATTTAGGCTATGTTCACACATTGTCTTTTTGCAGCATTTTTTCATGAGTTTTATGCAACGTAAAAGCTGCTTTTTACAATTCCAGCAAAATCTATGAGATTTTAGAAATCCCATGCACATGACTGCTTTTTTTCTGACAAATGAAAACTGCTGAATTTTTTAAAGAAGCAGCTTGTCAATTGTTTTAGTATTTTTGCAGCATTTCTTCACCATTGAAATCAATGAAAATGTGCAGAAAGGCAACCACTGTGATTTTGCTGCTTTTGTGGTGAGTAAAACTAACTTTATTAAACCTGCACTGTAGGAAAATGCAACAAAAAATGCTGCACAAATGCAGCAGAAAAAGCAGCAAAACCTGCTCTTTGGAAGCAGCTTTTTTACTGCAGAGAGCAGGCTTTGGCTGCAGAAAAAAACGTGTGAACATAGCCATAATATGTCACATTGAAAATTTAATTTCCGGCCACTACCCTACTAATGTACAGTGGTGTGATGAGCACAGGAGCTGAATCTGGCTGCAGAAAGCTGCCACCTCACTCTGAGGCCAGTTCCACACATCCTTTTTTTTGTTTATACAGGAAAACCTAATTTGCAGTGCTTTTATTCAGTGTGCTGAACCAAATGTCAATTTTTAACATCCTTGTAGTAACCGTTATTTCACTTCTGGAAGAAAATCTTATTTCACCCATTAAAGAGATCATCTGAGAGCACACTAATGTAGAGATAGAGACCCTAATTCCAGCAATGTCTCACTTACTTGGCTGCTTAGTATAATTTTGATAAAATCACTGTTTTATCACCAGTACATTATCATTAGAGGACTAGGAAACCTGTTGTCAAGCATATTGAGGTGAAGTTCAGTAAGTAACACATTACTGGAATCAAGGACCCCAGATTTACTGCTCTTGGATGAGATAGCAAAACCCTGGTGACAGATTTCCTTTATTGAGTGAGTGGCAATTATTGAGTTGTCATTGTATTGTTTCTTTTATGTTGCTATGCAATAAGGTTTGCCTTTTAGAAGGTTTTTTTTCCTCTCTCTACCTGTACTGCTCTGATGTCAGTAACCCCTCCATTCTTTCCAAGTTAATGAATGTCCGCCATCATGCTAACATTAAATCTATGTAGCTCTGGTTCAGAATTGTATTTATATACCTACTATACTGCCCATACTACAAAAATTCAGCTGGAAAATAAACAATTTATTTTGGAATCTTCATACATGTAATCAAGTCAAACTATCTGATGAAGTTTCTACCTGTATTGGTACATATGAGCATCCACAGAAATGGTGTCTCAAGCACTCTACACTTACAGCTAAGTTATGGAGTCAGAATAATCAGCATAATTTATTCTGTATGAGATTACATGAAAAGTAGTGATGGATGAGCACTGAAATGCTCAGCTGATAGGTACTCGAGTTACACAATGCTCGAATGCTCATCTCAAGTAACAAGCATAATGGAAGTGAATGGGAAACTGGAGAATTTTTCCAGCAGACCCTCCATAAAAGATCTGAAGGGGGCAGGAAAATTACTGAAATGGATGAAAACAGAGCTCAAATGTAATGGGAATAGCATGGTAAAGATGCATGGATGCTTCTCTGATTGCCAGAATACTGTCGGGAATATTATTGTCAGAGTCTTACACCACTTTTGCAGACTGACAATCAAACACTTCAAACCAAAGACGAAATGGATAGAGAAGAGGGAACCCATGAAAGTTCTATTTGGAGGGTTCAGCCGGACTTTAGATGAAGTTCAGTTTGGACTTTCAGTTTTCTGAATCCCAATGAAAGTCACTAATTAAGCAGTTTGGGTCTCTGCCCACATGCAGCCAGCCATAAACATAGCACTTCCAGGGGAGGGTGGGCTGGGTTCTTATATTTTTTTTTTTTGGTGCACATGTGACGCCCTAGCCTATCAGGTCGTCACAGGGGGCCGTGCAATCTGCCCTTTTGCATGGTACCCGCTCCTCCTTGGTTATGGGTTCTGTCCCTTTGGTGTTGCTAAGAACAGGTATACACAAATCCTGAGGAACACTCTGCACCACACCCACCAAACACCCATTGGGCGGCCTGAATAGGGCCACCCAGATGGGGGGATGGTAGAAGGAGGGCCAGAAGTGTCAGAGTAATCAGAGAGTGTCAGTGAGCCATGACAGGACAAGGTCACGCTGCGGAGCTGGGCTCCTGTACCCGTCCCAGGTGTCAAACGTTGGCCTGGCCTGGAAGGAGCTGGAACCCTGGTCGCAGGGGATAGTCAAAATGGGCATGGTAATGCAACGGAGGGCAGACCAGTGGCCTTGTGCTACAACCGGGCAGGGGCCAGGGCATGGCGAGGTACGCGGACCCTAGGCTAGGAAGGAGCTTTATGCAGCCCAGTAATTCACCCGACGAGGACGGAATCTTCACAAACCGTTCTCCACCCTCTCCAAAATTGGGGTACTAGCGCAACGAGGGGGATAGGACTTCCCAAATCCATCCAGAAAATCCCAAGCGTGATCCCATGCAGGTGAGCGGGACCTGAATAGTTTCAGGCGAAAGGGATCCACACAGATAAAAAGACAGTGCCAAGGGACAAGGCTTAAGACCAACCAGCAACACCAAAAGGGCACGGACCCAGCGTGCTCACCCAAAGGTTGCAAGGCATTCAGGACTTTGGTTTACCCGGTGTCAGTGTCAGAATCTCTGGACTGTGTGAGCACACTGTGCCCCACTACTCCAGACGGGTCCCCAGTCATCCATCACCGAGCCCCGGGACACCATCACCCTGCCCACGGAGGGGTTAACATCACAAGCTGCCATCCCATCGCTCCCTGGTGCTCTTCCCCAAATGCAGCAGCAGTGGTATCCTGTCTTACCACGACCCGTGCGTGGCGTCATGAACACTATCCAATCCTTTCACCCCCTTTTGTAAATAGCTTTTCCCCCTTCTTCAGTTCGAGCGGCCACGCGATCCCACCTCGGGTCCGGAGACCCCTCGAGCCACTGCGGATCCGGATCCAAGCAGCCCATCGACTGTTGCGGGGCGGCACACACACTATATCAGATCACACTGTTGTTTGCCCCAGAGCGAGCTGTTTAAGTACTGCACGTGGTTTGCACTCGGCTGAGAAACAAGGGTACCCAAGCAAAGAATGAGTGTTTTGCATATATAAATCACCTGGACTCTGACCCCCAAACTGTATTTTTTTTAAAGTCTGTGTTTGGCACGAACACCGAACACTGAAACCTCAGGTTCACTCATCTCTAAACATGGATTTACCAGGAAAAAATATTAGGAAACATTATTTCCTATCTAATGACTTGTATACAAGGCAAATTTAAGTAGAGGGAAAAAAAATGCTTCCTCTGACATTTAGGATATGTAGGTAAGGATGGTTGACCTTAGGGAGATCAACATCCAGCACCGCGGAGCACCATCACGTGTGTTCTCAACGCAGTGATTCTAGAGCAATGCCCCCTGGGAAATATGCAAAATAAGGAAGCCGCGGAGACACAATCACATGTTTCTCAACGCTGGCAGGTAACTAGCCAGGTCTTTCACCGGGAAGGAAAAACCATGGGAAGGGCAGTCTCCAGTCAAGGAAACCACCTATGCCAAAGCATGGTATCCATCCACAGACAGCTGTTTCTGGGTATATGGATATGGATATGTTCACACATTTCAATTTTGCTGCATTTTTGCACTCTCGTTGCTTTCAATGGTGACAAAATGCTTAAAAACACTGCAAAAACGCTGAAAACATTGACATGCTCCTTTAAAAAAATGCAGTGCTTTTCCATTCCAGTCAGGATAAAAAAGGAATCATGTGCATCAAACTTCTCAATTTTTTTCCAATTTGTAAGAAAAGAGATTTCTAGACTGGTGAAGCCTATGCACTAAGTGCAAGGCATATCAAAAATTGTAATGAGGGATTGCAATACACCCTAAAATACACATAGAGGATGGCCTCAGAAAACATTTTTTTCCCATGTGTAAGGGGTAGATTGGTAAAATGTATGCACTATGTGCAAGCACTGCCAAAAATTATAAGGAGGAACTGCATTATAGCCAACAAGAGACATACAGGAGAGGCTACGATTCAATTCTGGTACAATATTACACAGAATCTGACTCCAGATCTGGCAAAAGCTATGCCCTGTGAGGCCTAGCTAAAATTACAAGGAGGCATTGCCTTTCAGCAAAAAATGATAAGGAGGAACTCCAAGGAACTGAAAAGTGCAAGTGGCACAACAAGGACCTTCAGACATCCGACTTAAATCTTGCTTCCACTATGGTGGATGGCAGTTCCTCTTGTGCCAGTTCAGTGCATCAGGCAGCCCCAAGGCTTTAAGTAGATTGAAACAAGGATTTACAAACTTTTTTTTTATCTTCTTGGAGATGTTTGCCTCTTCTCTGCTTAAGTTGATTCCATGGATTTTTAGTGAGCTTGGGGACATAATAAGTAATAGGCAAATCCACCTGTCAAATGACAATGCCGACAGGCTGACTGTTCTTAAAATGAACAAGGCCTGGATTGGCCCAGACTTCTCAACCCCACCAGATGACATTAGTTTAACATAAAGCCAATTCAAATGTTTGTTGTTTTTTTTTACTGCTGTATTCTCATGCAACCCTTCTCACTGTAAAGAGGATATACAGTTGCGGTTCATGGTATAAATTTCTTGTCCTCCTACTCCTGTTTCTTCTTCTCCAGCATTTCAAAACAGTTATCATGTGGCCCTCAATTAAAATTTTTACAAGGCCATCAGGCAGCCCTTACTCATAATTTTACCCCCCATAGGCTTGAGCCAAATCAGAGTTTTGCAGGCCACATTCACAGTTCCCTCCATGCTTAAATTGATTCAGTGAATTTCTATTGCCATAGTGGGCAAAATAACTGTTTTTTTATGCTTTTCTTATCCTCCTCTTTTTCCTCCTCCATGATATCCACAGAGTCATCAAGCATCACTTGCTTGGTGAAATGTATTCTTCAGCTGGAACAGGGAGTGTATGAAAGAAGGGGGAATGTTAAAATGTTTGAGAAGCTATGGTCTCCTTGGCTGCAATGCGAATAGGACGAGTAATGGACCAGTAAACTGGTTTGGGAACGGGATAGCCATCGGAGACCTCTGATGTGTGTGTTTTGTTTCATTTGTGTTACTAGTAGTTCCTCCTGCACATCGGGGTGAACGGAATGGTTGCTATACTGCAGTTGGAGGGTATTCTAAGTGTGTACTAAATGGGATGTAGTATCGGGGAGCAGTGTTGCTGCTGGGAAAGGGGGCCGAAGGGGAGTTAAAGGGGTCATAGATATGATAAACTTAATTTGGATGCCGATTTGTTATTCTGTTGTATGTATTCTGTTTTAATAAAAAAGTATCTGATTTAAAAAAAAAAAGCATCACTCGCTTATAATTTTTAGAGGGCTAGCATGTGGGCCTCAATCAAATTTTAGGGGTCCAGCAGCTGTCTCTCATTTATAATTTTCAGAGAGCCAGTAGGCATCCTTTACTCAATTTTCAGAGGGCCAGCAGCCAGCTCTCACTCAGCATTTTAAGTTAAGGTCCCGATTTTATAAGAAATTACCCTGTTGTGGTTATTGGGCTCACATGCATTGGCCAATATGTAAACTAAGTTTGTTGGTTTTTTTTTTTCAAATATTCTTAAAGCAGTAATGCAATCCGAGAATTTCCTTATTCTTTGTTAGCATTTTATAGTGAAGCTATATGTATTTTTGTAGTATATACAGTCTTGTATTTTTAGCTGGCACTTGTTCCCACCTAACGGAGATGTTGGTCAGTCTTTTTAATATATTTGTAACAATATATCTGTATTTCAAAAACTAGAATAATATCAATAGGAGGAATGTACCTAAAATTGCATCCAAAAGGTGATTGGGGAGGCAAACAAGTAAGTTAATATATTTGTTACCTTAATAAAACCAAAGCACGGATAACAGAAACTAAACACCCAAGAAAAAGTTGAATGTACTCGGGTCCTGCAGACAGAGAAGCTGTACACAGACTGAAGGGTTTGAATGAAAGGGAGGAGGGCAATTGTTTCCCGGCGCACCCACACACTGCTAGTTCCCAAGTCAAGAGTTAGGTGTTCAATTTTTTTCCTGTATATTAGCATACACCACTCACCTCCCAAAAAGGAAATACTGTTCATGGTTAATTATTTTTCTTGTCCTCCTCCACCATATAGATGGTGTCAGCATGTGACCCTTGATACAAATGTTCAGAGGGCTGTCAGGTAGCTCTCATAAATTTTGGAGGGCCATCGGGTGGTCTTCACTAAACCGACAAAACTTAGAGGAATCAATCAAGATGGTGAGCGGCTATGACACCATAATCAGCGTAACCATCCTGCTTCTGTGTCTATTCAAATGCTTGCTACTCAAACAAAAGAAATTTGAAAAAAAGCACTTACAGACACCACCAAAAATCAAATAATATATAAATAGTATAATTTATCAGACCCCCTCATGAAAAAAATGCTGAAATGCACATCAGGGTGGGCATCCAGTGTGGTCTTATATGTGTCCTTAGTAATATGGTATATATTTTTTTTTTGTGCACTTCATACTTTATGATGTTGTTAGGCATATTTCCTTACTCAGCTGCCTTATACCACACTGCATTGATTTGTATACAATAAGGTATTTTGGACATTGCCCTGCACCCTATAGCCTTGTGCATATATGCAACAGGACTTGAATTCTCTATTTAATATTGGTCTATAGTGTGTTTCCTTGTGTATTAGGACCTTAGATATGCTGCATTGTATTAATCTGTGATTCTCTTATGTGCAATAGGCCTTTTGCTGCTGTGTATTTCATTAGGTGCAACATACATATAATTTTTTTTGACGGGAAGTGGGCCCTGATTTTTGCTACATACATTTTATTATTTTTTGTGTGGTGCTATATGAATTCCTCTTTTTTATGATATATTGATTCCTATGTAGTGTAATCATTTATATTGAATCTATTTATATTTACTAAGCAATTTTAACCAATGTATTTATTGCTATTGTTATCTTTTCCCAATATATGTATTTTTTTTGTAGTGTCCAGATTCATATTTAACTGCATTTGTGCACCATATTATCTATTTGCAATCATCTAATATATAAAGGTGTGTGTGTGTGTGTGTGTGTGTGTGTGTGAGAGGGTGTGTGTGTGAGAGTGTGTGTGTGTGTGTGTGTGTATCCGCTGTGAGGTAGCACGGTCGGCTGCGCAGCAGAAGACACGGGATCCAGGCATTAAGGTTCACAGCACACGGTTTTAATGTCCAAACAAAAGTCCACAACAATATACATGTGCCTCTCCAGCAGAGAACTCAGGGAGTTGTGTTCACTCCCTCACACCCGGCACACCTGCCCTTGTTCCTGTTTCCATTTAACCCTTCCTTCAGCCTGTAGGGAAACAGCATTAACCCTAGAGTGGATTCACTTTCTATCATGGAGTGAGCACAACCGGGGCGAGACATACCGGCCGTCATAGATAACCCCGGTCACAGTCTCACATACCCCCCCCCCTCAGTTCAAGCGTGCGGGGTTGAACTCCCGCCATCAAACATGGGCCGCGGGACAAGGCATCGGCGTTGCCCTGCAACCTACCGGCCCTATGTTCAACCGTAAACCGGAAGTTCTGCAGAGAAAGGAACCACCGGGTAACCCGGGCATTCCGTTCCTTGGCGGACCTCATCCAGACCAGTGGAGAGTGATCCGTCACCATGCGAAACTGCCGTCCCAGCAGGTAATAGCGTAGGGACTCCAAGGCCCACTTGATCGCCAGGCACTCCTTCTCCACTACGCTATAATTCCGCTCGGGAGGGGTGAGTTTCCTACTTAAGAAGGTGACGGGGTGTTCCTCCCCCTGAACCACCTGAGACAGCACTGCCCCCAGGCCGACCTCTGAGGCGTCAGTCTGTACTATGAACTCCTTCCGGAAATCAGGGTGTACAAGAACGGGCTGTCCGCACAGGACCCCCTTCAGGGCCTGGAAGGAGTCCTCGGCCTGCGGAGTCCAGCGCACCATGACGGACTTCTTGCCTTTGAGAAGGTCCGTCAAGGGGGCTGATAGTCCCGCAAAATCCTTTACAAACCTCCTGTAGTATCCCACGATACCCAGGAAGGCCCTAACCTGCTTCGTGGTCAGGGGTCTAGGCCACTTCTGGATCGCCTCAACCTTGTTAACTTGGGGCTTAATCACTCCTTGGCCTATCACGTAGCCCAAGTAGCGGGCTTCCGTGAGTCCCAACGCACATTTCTTGGGATTGGCTGTCAATCCGGCTGTTCGAAGTGCGTCCACCACCGCTTGTACCTGTTCCAAGTGGGTCTGCCACTCGGAGCTGTAAATAATGATGTCATCAAGGTACGCTGATGCATACGCCTGGTGGGGTTCCAGCACTAAGTCCATCAACCTCTGGAACGTGGCCGGAGCGCCATGTAACCCAAAAGGCAAGACAACATAGTGGAAGAGACCCTCTGGCGTAACAAAAGCGGTTTTCTCCTTGGCGGACTCCGTCAGTGGCACCTGCCAGTACCCCTTGGTCAGGTCGAGCGTGGTAAAATATCGCGCCTGTCCCAGCCTATCAATCAGCTCATCCACTCGGGGCATGGGGTAGAGATCGAACTTGGATATTTCGTTCAATCCCCTAAAGTCATTGCAGAACCTTAAGGAGCCATCGGGTTTTGGTATTAGGACAATCGGACTAGCCCATTCACTTCGGGATTTTTCGATGACCCTCAGGCGTAACATTGTCTTTACTTCCTCCGATATGGCTTGTCGTCGAGCCTCCGGTACCCGGTATGACTTCAGGCGTACCTTCAGGTGGGGCTCGGTGACAATATCATGTCGTATCAGACTGGTCCTACCGGGCAGCTCGGAGAAGACATCGGGGTTCTGCTGAACCAACCGTCTGGCTTCTCGCCTCTGAGTCTTGGTGAGGGCTTCTCCAATCCTTACTTCCAGTTCGTCCTCTCCGGAGGTCGCTGGAGCCGGATGTGAACCACCCGAAGAGGAGGGAGATGGGGAAAAAACAGCCATCAGGCTTTCCCGTTCCTGCCAAGGTTTTAATAGGTTGACATGGTATATTTGTTCAGGTTTCCGCCTACCGGGCTGCAATACTTTATAGTTAACCACCCCGACTCTCTCCTTTATCTCGTAGGGGCCTTGCCACTGAGCCAGGAATTTACTCTCCGCCGTGGGGATTAAAACCAACACCCGATCCCCGGGTTTAAAGGTCTGCACGGTGGCTTGTCTATTGTAGCGGTCGCTTTGCGCGGCCTGAGCCTCCTGTAAATGCTCCTTCACAATTGGCATGACCGCGCTTATGCGGTTCTGCATACCCAAAATGTGTTCAATCACACTTTTATGGGGGGTGGGCTCTTGCTCCCATGTTTCCTTTGCCAGGTCCAACAATCCCCGAGGATGTCGCCCGTATAACAATTCAAAAGGCGAAAACCCCGTGGATGCCTGTGGCACCTCACGGATGGCAAACATCAAATAGGGAAGCATCATATCCCAGTCTTTCCCGTCTTTTGAAATCACCCTTTTTAGCATGGTTTTCAGGGTTTTATTGAAACGCTCGACTAAACCGTCCGTTTGAGGATGATACACAGACGTACGCAACTGCTTGATCTGGAGTAGCCGGCATAGCTCTTTGGTCACTTTAGACATGAATGGGGTCCCCTGATCCGTAAGGATCTCCTTGGGCAACCCCACCCGGCAGAACACAGCAAACAACTCCCGAGCTATAAGCTTTGCTGCAGTATGTCTGAGAGGTATCGCCTCGGGATACCGGGTGGCATAGTCAACGATCACTAGGATGTGTTGGTGCCCTCGAGCAGACTTTACGAGGGGCCCCACCAGATCCATCCCTATCCGTTCAAAAGGGACTTCTATAATGGGTAACGGTACCAACGGACTGCGAAAATGGGTCAGGGGTGCGGTAAGCTGACACTCCGGGCAGGTTTCGCAGAACCGTTTTACCTCCCCAAAGACCCCGGGCCAATAGAACCTTTGCAATATTCGCTCCTGCGTTTTCTTGACCCCTAGGTGGCCACTCATCAGGTGTTTATGAGCCAAGTCGAGGACCCGCCGGCGATACGGCTGGGGCACCACCAACTGTTCTACCCCCACGCCCCGTATTTCATCTACCCGGTAGAGTAAATCTTGCTTAAGAGCGAAATGGGGGTACCTTACCTGGGCACCGGGCAGCTGTGCCACCCTGTCAACTACTGTCACCCGACTCCGGGCATGTATTAACGTAGGGTCCTGGAGTTGGGCTGTCCCAAACGTATCCGGGGACGCCTCCAACTCCGGGATGGGCTCGACCATCTCAGCCTCTCCTGCCAATACCTCTAGGGGTGACCTATTGGGTTCACACTCTGTCCCTATCATGGTGACCCCTACGGCAGGCGTCCCGGATTCAGGATTGTAGGGCTCAGGTCCCGGACTGACCAATATCTGAGGGGACTTAGGGGGTCCCCTCCATAAAGTCGAAAAATAGGGCAGATCCCTTCCTAGGATCACGTCATAAGGAAGAGTGTTAAGAAGTCCCACCTCATGTTACACCTGACCGCAAGGTGCTGTGATGGTGACAATCCCCGTGGGATAGTCTCGGCAGTCCCCATGTATGCAAACCACCCCCACGGTACGTCCTGTGGCCTTTACTTTAGCCCTCAAGGTGGATCGCACAAGGGTCACTAAGCTTCCGGAATCCAACAATCCTGTAACCGGACATCCATTCACCTGTATTTGGCACAAGTGGGGCTCCGTCTCTGGGGAGACCAGGTCAGCGGTACACACCACCTGAGCATACATTGAACCCCGCCGGGTAACCCCACAATCCATGGGCTCCGTGTTGAGGGGACACTGGGCTTCCATATGTCCCACCCGCTGGCACCGCCAACATCTAATGGGGACGGAAACCCCCTTGACGGGTTGTCGTTTAGGGTACAGAACCTTCCGGACCTCAGGAATGGCGGCCGCGGCCTCAGACGGGGCGGTAGGGGACTCCTGCACCATTGTCAGCGGTGGGTCCTTGGCCCTAGGCTTGAAGGGGCCGGACCGACGGGCGGTACGCAAAGTCTCAGTGTCCCATATCAAGTCCTGCGTAGCCACATGCCGCTCTACCAGGGACACTAATTGGTCCAGGGTACTCGGGTCACCCTGTCCTACCCACCGTTGAACGGTGACGGGTAAAGTGCGCACAAAACGATCCACTACTACTCTTTCCACCATTTCCGCCGGGCTCAGAGTGTCAGGCTGCAGCCACTTTTTTACAAGATGCAACAAGTCATAGGCCTGGGAGCGTACGGGTTTGGCTTCCTCATAGAACCACTGATTTACCCGCTGAGCCCATACATAGGTATTCACCCCCAACCGAGCCAGTATTTCGGCTTTTAGGGTCACATAGTCAATGACGTCCTCGGTACAGAGGTCCAGGTACGCTTTTTGGGGTTCCCCCGTCAGATAGGGTGACAATACCTCAGCCCACTGGGGGGTCGGCAGCTTTTCCCGCTCGGCCACCCGCTCAAACACCGCCAGGAACGCTTCCACATCATCCCCGGGGTCATCTTTTGCAACGCTTGTCTCACCGCTTTCCGGACGCTGCCGTCGTCACCCGGTCCCAGGGTTGTTGCTGCTGGTCCGGCACGGATCGACTTGGCCAGGAGAACCATCTGTTCTTGGTGCCTTTTTTCCTGCGCTTGCAAGGATTGCTGCTGACGTTCCAACGCCCGGAGCAGGTGTGCATTGGTCTGTTGCTGCTGTGCATTGGCCTCTTGTAGCTGTGCATTAGCCTGTTGTTGCTGTGCATTAGCCTGTTGTTGCTGTGCATTAGCCTGAGCCAGCTGCTGTAGTATGTCCTCCATGGCGTCACCGGGTTTGGGCTGTAGTATAGCCGCTCGAATCCAGGACATGTGCTACTGGGTCACCAGAGATGGATGCTACACCTCACCGGCTGGCATGCCCGCATTCTCCACCATATGTGAGGTAGCACGGTCGGCTGCGCAGCAGAAGACACGGGATCCAGGCATTAAGGTTCACAGCACACGGTTTTAATGTCCAAACAAAAGTCCACAACAATATACATGTGCCTCTCCAGCAGAGAACTCAGGGAGTTGTGTTCACTCCCTCACACCCGGCACACCTGCCCTTGTTCCTGTTTCCATTTAACCCTTCCTTCAGCCTGTAGGGAAACAGCATTAACCCTAGAGTGGATTCACTTTCTATCGTGGAGTGAGCACAACCGGGGCGAGACATACCGGCCGTCATAGATAACCCCGGTCACAGTCTCACACCGCTAAAAGAATATGCACCGTTGCATTTACAATCAGAGAATTTTGCACAGACACCCCATGTGACTCAGGGAACATCATAGATTTGCCAAGAAAATTTAAACCCGCGCTGTTACTCTCCAAAAAACATGCCTCCATTAAAGTGAATGGAGCTGCGAGCTACAAACTATTAATAGGAGCTATGATTGGTTGCTATAGGGACAAATGACATTCACAGTATAAGAAGCTTATGTGTGAGGTAATATGATGTCAGTGTAGATACAGACACAGACAAACACAGATTGGGAGACAGAAAGACAGAGACAGACAGACAGGCACAGACAGAGAAAGAGGCACACAGGGAAAGAGACAGAGACAAACAGAGAGACACACAGAGACAGGAAAAAAAAAGCCAGGCATAGACAGAAAGAAAGACACACGGGGAAAGAGACCGAGAGACAGAAAGTGACAGATGGGGAAAGAGATAGACAGGGAAAGAGACAGACCTGGAAAGAGACCAGACCAGTGAAAGAGACATACTTGGAAAGAGACAGACCTGGAAAGAGACAGATGGGGAAAGAGACAAAGAGAGACTGACAAGGTAAGAGACAGACAAAGACAGATGGGGAAAGGGACAGACGGGGAAAGGGACAGACGGGGAAAGGGACAGACGGGGAAAGGGACAGACGGGGAAAGGGACAGACGGGGAAAGGGATAGACGGGGAAAGGGACAGACGGGGAAAGATGGGGAAAGGGAAAGACAGACAGGGACAGATGGGGAAAGGGACAGATGGGGAAAGGGACAGGCGGGGAAAGGGACAGGCGGGGAAAGGGACAGAGAGACAGAGAAAGACAGACAGGGAAAGACGGGGAAAGAGACAGATGGAGAAAGAGACATACCTGGAAATAGACAGACGGGGAAAGAGACAGACAAAGACAGACAGGGAAAGACGGGGAAAGAGACAGATGGGGAAAGAGACAGACCTGGAAATAGAAATACAGGGAAAGAGACAGACAAAGACTGACAGGGAAAGAGATGGGGAAAAAGACAGAGAGAGACTGACAAGGTAAGAGACAGACGGGGAGACAGACGGGGAAAGAGACAGACTGGGAAAGAGCTAGACTGGGAAAGAGACAGACTGGGAAAGAGACAGATGGGGAAAGAGACAGACAAAGACAGACAGGGAAAAACGGGGAAAGAGACAGACGGGGAAAGAGACAGAACTGGAAAGAGACAGAACTGGAAAGAGATAGAACTGGAAAGAGATAGAACTGGAAAGAGACATACAAACAGACAAAGACAGAAAGGGAAAGACGGGGAAAGAGACAGACCGGGGAAAGAGACAGACCAGGGAAAGAGACACAGACATAGAGAGGGAGAGACAGACACAGAGATAGAGACAGACACAAAGATAGAGAGAGATGGAGAGACTGATACAGAGACAGACAGAGAGATAGACACAGACAGACACACAGAGACCGACAAGGAAAGAGACAGACAGACAGACAGACAGAGACTGGGAAAGAGACAGAGAGATAGTTACTCTCCCGGGCAACGCCCGGGTACTACAGCTAGTTCATTAGATATCTGTATATTGCCTTTTGCGCTCAAGTGTACAGCCTATTGTTCTTATGTAATTTATGTGATTCTAATTTTGGGTGAGTGCTTTATTTTCCATGCAAACCCTTGTTTTAATTACTGTGTTGTTTTGTCACTGTTCTTTATACTATCAGTTCTATTTTTTTTTTGTCAATAAAATCTCTATTATTTTAAACGACATCTTGGTTTTTCCTTTCTCTTTTTGGTTGCTCACAATTAAAGAAGACACTTTGCATGTGGAACTTGTGGAGATGAAGAAAGTACACAGGGTGCCATGTGTTTGCTTATCCTAACTGCATCCCCTTGAAATGTTGTTTGGGTTTGTGGACTCTGAGGCTTTCAGCAACATGATGGCAGCGGTCATCCTGTGGTATTCGGCCCCCAGTATACAATATAATTCTCTGTATGCTGTCACCGCCTTACACCTACACGTGTCCCATAACATCATCTGTACCTTGACCAATGCATTTAAGGTTGCAGCAGCAGTTTACCTATAGAATGACTATGCAGCAATATACCTTAACTATATGACTCTTACCCAAAACTATCTCTCCTCCAGCAGCTATTCCTACATTGAATTCAGCTAATAGCGGCATTGTTGAGGAATAGAACAGATCTAGGCCTGAAAAAGACTTTTGGCTTTAGGTTGCAGCAGCAAGGTCTGTAAGGTTAGAATCCCTCCTTACATGCCTTTTAATACACTATCTCTTTTCCAGCAGTTTCCCCTACACTAAATACAACTAAAAGTGGTTATATTAGAGAATAGAATCAATTTTTAAGGAAGCAGCAGCAAGGTCTGTAAGGCTAGAATATCTGCCTACATGCTTTAAATACATTATACCTTCTCCAGCAGCTTGCCCTACAATAAATGCTGCTAAGAGCAGTAATATTAGAGAATATAATATATTTCTAATGTAGTAGCAGGAATGTCTTAAAGGCTAAAATCCCTGCCTACGTGCATCTAATACACTGTCCCTTCTCCAGCAGCTTGCCCTACACTAAATGCAGCTAAGATAGATATTATTAGAGAATGTAATAGAATTTTAATGTGTAGAGATGAGCGAACCGGTCCCGGTTCGGCTCGAGTTCGGTTCACCGAACGGAGGTCTCGTTCGAGTTCGGTTCGTCGAACGTTCGTGGAACCGAACTCGAACTGCATAGGAAACAATAACAGGCAATCACAAACACATAAAAACACCTAGAAAACACCCTCAAAGGTGTCCAAAAGGTGACAAACAACTCACAACACAACACAAACACATGGGAAAGTGACAAGGACATATACTCATGTGAAAACAAAAGAGCTGGACAAAAAAAAAGAAGAGGAGACACAGATATAGGCATGGCACGCCCTTCTAAAATCATGTAAAACACCGCAAGGTGACTCCAAGCGGAGTATCCCTTTTTTTCCAAAAATTGTGCCCCACACACACCCACCCATTCAGTGGCAGCACTTGTGCCCTAGTTGTACACTTCACAGCTAGATTTGCATCAAGCACATTCAAAAATACGCCATACTTAACCGTTCCCAGGATGACTCCGGGGTAGGTAGCAAAGTCTTTCCTGATCCCAGCTCTGTTCATCTTGGATCATTTTTAAAAAACACAGCAAGCAAGAGTTACTCCAAGCGGAGTCTCCCTTTTTTTCCAAAAATTGTGCCCCACACACACCCACCCATTCAGTGGCAGCACTTGTGCCCTAGTTGTACACTTCACAGCTAGATTTGCATCAAGCACATTCAAAAATACGCCATACTTAACCGTCCCCAGGATGACTCCGGGGTAGGTAGCAAAGTCTTTCCTGATCCCAGCTCTGTTCATCTTGGATCATTTTTAAAAAACACAGCAAGCAAGGGTTACTCCAAGCGGAGTCTCCCTTTTTTCCAAAAATTGTGCCCCACACACACCCACCCATTCAGTGGCAGCACTTGTGCCCTAGTTGGACACTTCACAGCTAGATTTGCATCAAGCACATTCAAAAATACGCCATACTTAACCGTCCCCAGGATGACACCGGGGTAGGTAGCAAAGTCTTTGCTGAACCATGACTTGTTCATCTTGGCTTCTTTTAAAAAAACACAGCAAGCAAGGGTTACTCCAAGCGGAGTCTCCCTTTTTTTCCAAAAATTGTGCCCCACACACCCACCCATTCAGTGGCAGCACTTGTGCCCTAGTTGTACACTTCACAGCTAGATTTGCATCAAGCACATTCAAAAATACGCCATACTTAACCGTCCCCAAGATGACACCGGGGTAGGTAGCAAAGTCTTTGCTGAACCATGACTTGTTCATCTTGGCTCCTTTTAAAAAACACATCAAGCAAGGGTTACTCCAAGCGGAGTCTCCTTTTTTTTCCAAAAATTGTGCCCCACACACACCCACCCATTCAGTGGCAGCACTTGTGCCCTAGTTGTACACTTCACAGCTAGATTTGCATCAAGCACATTCAAAAATACGCCATACTTAACCGTCCCCAGGATGAAACCGGGGTAGGTAGCAAAGTCTTTACTGAACCATGACTTGTTCATCTTGGCTCCTTTTAAAAAACACAGCAAGCAAGGGTTACTCCAAGTGGAGTCTCCCTTTTTTTCCAAAAATTGTGCCCCACACACACCCACCCATTCAGTGGCAGCACTTGTGCCCTAGTTGTACACTTCACAGCTAGATTTGCATCAAGCACATTAAAAAATACGCCATACTTAACCGTCCCCAAGATGACACCGGGGTAGGTAGCAAAGTCTTTGCTGAACCATGACTTGTTCATCTTGGCTCCTTTTAAAAAACACATCAAGCAAGGGTTACTCCAAGCGGAGTATCCCTTTTTTTCCAAAAATTGTGCCCCACACACACCCACCCATTCAGTGGCAGCACTTGTGCCCTAGTTGTACACTTCACAGCTAGATTTGCATCAAGCACATTTAAAAATACGCCATACTTAACCGTCCCCAGGATGACTCCGGGGTAGGTAGCAAAGTCTTTCCTGATCCCAGCTCTGTTCATCTTGGATCATTTTTAAAAACACAGCAAGCAAGGGTTACTCCAAGCGGAGTCTCCATTTTTTTCCAAAAATTGTGCCCCACACACACCCACCCATTCAGTGGCAGCACTTGTGCCCTAGTTGTACACTTCACAGCTAGATTTGCATCAAGCACATTCAAAAATACGCCATACTTAACCGTCCCCAAGATGACTCCGGGGTAGGTAGCAAAGTCTTTCCTGATCCCAGCTCTGTTCATTTTGGATCATTTTTAAAAAACACAGCAAGCAAGAGTTACTCCAAGCGGAGTCTCCCTTTTTTTCCAAAAATTGTGCCCCACACACACCCACCCATTCAGTGGCAGCACTTGTGCCCCAGTTGTACACTTCACAACTAGATTTGCATCAAGCACATTCAAAAATACGCCATACTTAACCGTCCCCAGGATGACACCGGGGTAGGTAGCAAAGTCTTTGCTGAACCATGACTTGTTCATCTTGGCTTCTTTTAAAAAAACACAGCAAGCAAGGGTTACTCCAAGTGGAGTCTCCCTTTTTTTTCCAAAAATTGTGCCCCACACACACCCACCCATTCAGTGGCAGCACTTGTGCCCTAGTTGTACACATCACAGCTAGATTTGCATCAAGCACATTCAAAAATACGCCATACTTAACCGTCCCCAAGATGACACCGGGGTAGGTAGCAAAGTCTTTGCTGAACCATGACTTGTTCATCTTGGCTCCTTTTAAAAAACACATCAAGCAAGGGTTACTCCAAGCGGAGTATCCCTTTTTTTCCAAAAATTGTTCCCCACACACACCCACCCATTCAGTGGCAGCACTTGTGCCCTAGTTGTACACTTCACAGCTAGATTTGCATCAAGCACATTTAAAAATACGCCATACTTAACCGTCCCCAGGATGACTCCGGGGTAGGTAGCAAAGTCTTTCCTGATCCCAGCTCTGTTCATCTTGGATCATTTTTAAAAACACAGCAAGCAAGGGTTACTCCAAGCGGAGTCTCCATTTTTTTCCAAAAATTGTGCCCCACACACACCCACCCATTCAGTGGCAGCACTTGTGCCCTAGTTGTACACTTCACAGCTAGATTTGCATCAAGCACATTCAAAAATACGCCATACTTAACCGTCCCCAGGATGAAACCGGGGTAGGTAGCAAAGTCTTTTCTGAACCATGACTTGTTCATCTTGGCTCCTTTTAAAAAACACAGCAAGCAAGGGTTACTCCAAGCGGAGTCTCCCTTTTTTTCCAAAAATTGTGCCCCACACACACCCACCCATTCAGTGGCAGCACTTGTGCCCCAGTTGTACACTTCACAACTAGATTTGCATCAAGCACATTCAAAAATACGCCATACTTAACCGCCCCCAGGATGACACCGTGGTAGGTAGCAAAGTCTTTGCTGAACCATGACTTGTTCATCTTGGCTTCTTTTAAAAAAACACAGCAAGCAAGGGTTACTCCAAGTGGAGTCTCCCTTTTTTTCCAAAAATTGTGCCCCACACACACCCACCCATTCAGTGGCAGCACTTGTGCCCTAGTTGCAAACAGGATGTTTTGATTTGCATCAAGCACATTCTAAATCCACAAGCATTTACTCTCCCCAGGATGACACAGGGGTAGTAAATTCCTTTTGGATCCATGACTTGTTCATTTTGATGAACGTCAGTCTGTCCACATTGTCACTGGACAGACGCGTGCGCTTATCTGTCAGCACACACCCAGCAGCACTGAAGACACGTTCAGAGACAACGCTGGCAGCTGGACACGACAAAATCTCCAAGGCGTAAGTGGAGAGCTCTGGCCATTTTTCAAGATTTGAAGCCCAAAATGAGCACAGCTCCATTTGCAAAGTCATGGCATCGATGTTCATTTGGAGATACTCCTGTATCATCCTCTCCAGCAGTTGACTATGTGTCAGACTTGTCTCTGGTGGCTTTGCAAAGGAGGGTCTAAAAAAATTATGAAAAGATTCAATAAAATTGCTCTTACCAGCACCAGACACGGTGCTACTGGTACGGGTAGACTCTTGGAGATGACGAGACCGTCCCAGGTTTGTCAAGTTACAACTGGGAGATTCACTCCCTGCACCTGCACGGTTGTTTGGTGAAAAAGCAGAGCTAAGATCGAGTAACAACTTCTGCTGATACTCCTGCATACGTGCGTCCCTTCCTATGGCTGGAATTATGTCACAAAATTTGGACTTGTACCGGGGATCTAATACTGTGGCAAGCCAGTAGTCATCATCACTTCTAATTTTGACAATACGAGGGTCATGTTGGAGGTATTGCAGCAATAAGGCGCTCATGTGTCTTGCGCAGCCATGCAGACCAAGTCCACGCTGTGTTTGTGGCATAGAGGTGCTAACCGTAATTTCTTCCTCTGACATCTCCCCCCAACCTCTTTCAACTGAAATTTGACCAAGGTCTCCCTCATCCGCTGAGTCTTCCATGTCCATGGACAGTTCGTCCTCCATTTCTTCATGTTCTCCTGCACCTTCCTCAACATTTCGCCTGCTACCATGCGCCCTTGTTTATCTCTGTACCCCATAATCCCATGCCTGCCGCGTTGGTGATGATGAACGTCTGGACCTTGGTGATGTTGTTGTGTCTTGCGCATATGAATAATCCTGTAGCTCCTCCCCTTCATGTTGTCCCACCCTTTGACTACGAATGGTGTTTAGCGTGTGCTCCAGCATGTAAATGACTGGAATTGTCACGCTGATAATGGCATTGTCAGCGCTAAACATATTCGTCGCCATGTCAAAACTATGCTGAAGGGTGCCTAGGTCCTTGATCTGAGACCGCTCCATCAGGGTGATCTGCCCCACCTCTGCATCTCGTTGGCCCAGGCTATACGTCATGACGTATTGCACCAGGGCTCGGCGGTGCTGCCACAGTCGCTGCAATATGTGGAGAGTCGAATTCCAGCGTGTCGCCACACCGCATTTCAGGCGATGAACCGGCAGGCCGAAAGACTTCTGGAGTGATGCAAGTCGCTCAGCTGCGGCGGTTGAACGACGGAAGTGAGCAGACAGTTTTCGTGCCCTGTTCAGAAGGCCATCTAGGCCGGGATAGTGTGTTAAGAATTGCTGGACAACAAGGTTCAACACGTGAGCCATACAAGGCACGTGTGTCACCTTGCCCAGGCGAAGGGCCGCACCCAGCTTTGAAGCATTGTCGCACACGGCCTTACCAGGCTGCAGGTTGAGTGGAGACAACCATTTATTAAACTCGGACCGCAGAGCTGACCACAACTCCTCAGCTGTGTGACTCCTATTCCCAAGACATGTCAAGCTAAAGACCGCCTGATGCCGTTGCGCTCTGCTGCCAGCATAATAATGAGGGGTGCGTGATTCCTTCTGCGCAGTGAGAACGCTGGTGGCCTGACCAGGCAGGCTTGGGGCGGAGGTGGAGGACCCAGATGAGGTGGAGGAGGCAGAAGCAGTGGCGGAACTTGGACAGACAGAGGATTGACACTCAAGTCGTGGGGACGGCAAGACTTGTGCAGCAGACCCTTCACCATCTATCACCATAGTTACCCAGTGCCCAGTCAGCGACAAGTAACGTCCCTGTCCATGCTTACTGGTCCAAGTATCTGTGGTGAAATGCACCTGTTCACACACAGAGTTTCTCAAGGAAGCGCGGTGATGTTGTGTGCGACATGTAGCGCGGGCACACCTTTCTTAGAGAAGTAGTGGCGACTGGGCATCTGGTACTGGGGCACAGCAACAGACATAAGGTCTCTAAAATCCTGTGTGTCCACCAGGCGGAAAGGCAGCATTTCGGTAGCCAAGAGCTTACAGAGGGATAAAGTCAACCTCTTAGCTTTGTCATGGGTCGCAGGAAATGGCCTTATATTTGTCTACATCTGAGGGACAGAGATCTGGCTGCTGTGTGTAGACGGTGTTGAGTAGGGTGTCCCTGGAAAAATGCAGGTTTGTGAGGAAAGTGCAGGCGGAGACATGATGTTGCCTTCATCCAACGTTGGTGCTATCGATGTCTGAGAGAGCTGTACACACGCACTTGTTTCCCCTTCCAAACCAACTGACGACCTACCAAGCAAACTGCCTGTTGCGGTTACAGTGGTGGAAGTTGTGCATGGAAAACCAGGTGTGACAGCTGTCCCCACAGTCCTAGAAGATGAAGAGCGCGCGGATGCAATGGAAGGGGCAGGCGGTGGATGGTTCGCTCTGCTAGGCCGCATTGCAGCACGGTGAGCTTCCCACTGGGACATATGATATTTATTCATGTGACGATTCATGGAAGAAGTTGTCAAACTGCTGAGGTTTTGCCCTCTACTAACAGAATCACAACAAATTTTACAGATCACATAATTTGGCCGATCTTTTGCTATGTCAAAAAAGGACCAGGCTAGGCAAGGCTTAGAGGGCATGCGACCTGCTGAGCCCCCCCGACTAGTGCTCAGAGGCAGAGTGGTGGCTGAGGATGCAGTTGTAGACGTGCTACCAGTGCTCCAACTCTGTCCAGGAAGGCGCAAGGTAACTTCGTCGTCGGTTGCATCCTCCTCCACCGCCTCTGTTGACCTCCTCGAGTGACTGACTGTGGGTTGACAGTAGGTGGGATCTAGAACTTCCTCATCAATTGTTGTGTTTGCACTCCCCTCACCCTCAGACCGAGCCTCTTCTTGCCCTGACCGAATATTTAAGTTGTCATCCCAATCTGGTATCTGCGTCTCATCGTCATCAGTATGTTCCTCATTGTCTATAAAAACATGTGTTACAGTTTGTGAAAAAGGGTCAACATTATGCTCAGAAAAGACCTGAATCAGAGTCACAAAGGTTCTGGGCATCACTGCACACTATTTCCTGGTCTGTACTCACTGTAGCTTGGGAGCAGACCTCTGATTCCCAGGCTATAGTGTGACTGAACAGCTCTGCAGACTCAGCCATCTCAGTTCCACCATACTGTGCAGGGCGGATGGAGACTTCAGAGCTGGGAGAATGCAAGTGTTATTGTGCTGACAACTCAGAGGACTGGTGTTTTTTGGATGCGGTAGTTGAGGTGGCGGAGAGGGCAGTTGTTGGACCACTTGAGATCCATTCAAGCATTTTCCTTTTTTGGCCATCATCTACCTTTGTTCCAGTTTTTCATGTCCGTAAAAAAGGGAGCACATCGGATTGTCCACGGTAAGTAGTAGACATCTTACTTTTGCTGGAAGATGGTCTATCTTCAGCAGATGTTAATGGAGCTTTGCCACCTTTCCCACGGACAAACCCTTTTTTTCCTTTTCCAACACGCCTCTTCCCCTTTCCACCAGCATCTGTGATTTTGCCACTCATTTTGATTGCGACAAGATTGTGCACTGAAAATGTGGTATTAAAAATTGAGAGGTGGTGTAGATTGCAGCGGTGGTCTAGCTTTATTAACAGCAGAATAAACAACAATAATTATCCCTGACAATGCAACTACGGCGCTTAGACTGGCAGCATAAATTGCTAGTATAATAGCTTAGTAACAATGAGTTTGAGTGTGCAATAAAGGCAGACATGCTGCAAATATCTTTGCACTGGTGGGACAATACAGAAGTCCAACAGCCACTTTTAGGATGCCACTAAGTTCACTCAGTGTTTGCTAGTATAATGGCTTAGTAACAATGAGTTTGAGTGTGCAATGCAGGCAGACGTGCTGCAAATATCTTTGCACTAGTGTGACAATACAGAAGTCCAACAGCCACGTTTAGGATGCCACTAAGTTCACTCAGTGTTTGCTAGTATAATGGCTTAGTAACAATGAGTTTGAGTGTGCAATGCAGGCAGACGTGCTGCAAATATCTTTGCACTAGTGGGATAATACAGAAGTCCAACAGCCACATTTAGGATGCCACTAAGTTCACTCAGTGTTTGCTAGTATAATGGCTTAGTAACAATGAGTTTGAGTGTGCAATGCAGGTAGACGTGCTGCAAATATCTTTGCATAGTGGGACAATACAGAAGTCCAACAGCCACTTTTAGGATGCCACTAAGTTCACTCAGTGTTTGCTAGCATAATGGCTTAGTAACAATGAGTTTGAGTGTGCAATGCAGGCAGACGTGCTGCAAATATCTTTGCACTAGTGTGACAATACAGAAGTCCAACAGCCACGTTTAGGATGCCACTAAGTTCACTCAGTGTTTGCTAGTATAATGGCTTAGTAACAATGAGTTTGAGTGTGCAATGCAGGCAGACGTGCTGCAAATATCTTTGCATTAGTGGGACAATACAGAAGTCCAACAGCCACGTTTAGGATGCCACTAAGTTCACTCAGTGTTTGCTAGTATAATGGCTTAGTAACAATGAGTTTGAGTGTGCAATGCAGGCAGACGTGCTGCAAATATCTTTGCACTAGTGGGACAATACAGAAGTCCAACAGCTACTTTTAGGATGCCACTAAGTTCACTCAGTGTTTGCTAGTATGATGGCTTAGTAACAATGAGTTTGAGTGTGCAATGCAGGCAGACGTGCTGCAAATATCTTTGCACTAGTGGGATAATACAGAAGTCCAACAGCCACATTTAGGATGCCACTAAGTTCACTCAGTGTTTGCTAGTATAATGGCTTAGTAACAATGAGTTTGAGTGTGCAATGCAGGTAGACGTGCTGCAAATATCTTTGCACTAGTGGGACAATACAGAAGTCCAACAGCCACTTTTAGGATGCCACTAAGTTCACTCAGTGTTTGCTAGTATAATGGCTTAGTAACAATGAGTTTGAGTGTGCAATGCAGGCAGATGTGCTGCAAATATCTTTGCACTAGTGTGACAATACAGAAGTCCAACAGCCACGTTTAGGATGCCACTAAGTTCACTCAGTGTTTGCTAGTATAATGGCTTAGTAACAATGAGTTTGAGTGTGCAATGCAGGCAGACGTGCTGCAAATATCTTTGCACTAGTGGGATAATACAGAAGTCCAACAGCCACGTTTAGGATACCACTAAGTTCACTCAGTGTTTGCTAGTATAATGGCTTAGTAACAATGAGTTTGAGTGTGCAATGCAGGCAGACGTGCTGCAAATATCTTTGCACTAGTGGGACAATACAGAAGTCCAACAGCTACTTTTAGGATGCCACTAAGTTCACTCAGTGTTTGCTAGTATAATAGCTTAGTAACAATGAGTTTGAGTGTGCAATGCAGGTAGACGTGCTGCAAATATCTTTGCACTAGTTAGACAATACAGAAATCAAACAGCCACTTTTAGGATGCCACTAAGTTTACTCAGTGTTTGCTAGTATATTGGCTTAGTAACAATGAGTTTGAGTGTGTAATGCAGGCAGATGTGCTGGAAATATCTTTGCACTAGTGTGACAATACAGAAGTCCAACAGCCACGTTTAGGATGCCACTAAGTTCACTCAGTGTTTGCTAGTATAATGGCTTAGTAACAATGAGTTTGAGTGTGCAATGCAGGCAGACGTGCTGCAAATATCTTTGCACTAGTGGGACAATACAGAAGTCCAACAGCCACGTTTAGGATGCCACTAAGTTCACTCAGTGTTTGCTAGTATAATGGCTTAGTAACAATGAGTTTGAGTGTGCAATGCAGGCAGACGTGCTGCAAATATCTTTGCACTAGTGGGATAATACAGAAGTCCAACAGCCACATTTAGGATGCCACTAAGTTCACTCAGTGTTTGCTAGTATAATGGCTTAGTAACAATGAGTTTGAGTGTGCAATGCAGGTAGACGTGCTGCAAATATCTTTGCACTAGTGTGACAATACAGAAGTCCAACAGCCACGTTTAGGATGCCACTAAGTTCACTCAGTGTTTGCTAGTATAATGGCTTAGTAACAATGAGTTTGAGTGTGCAATGCAGGCAGACGTGCTGCAAATATCTTTGCACTAGTGGGACAATACAGAAGTCCAACAGCCACGTTTAGGATGCCACTAAGTTCACTCAGTGTTTGCTAGTATAATGGCTTAGTAACAATGAGTTTGAGTGTGCAATGCAGGCAGACGTGCTGCAAATATCTTTGCACTAGTGGGACAATACAGAAGTCCAACAGCTACTTTTAGGATGCCACTAAGTTCACTCAGTGTTTGCTAGTATGATGGCTTAGTAACAATGAGTTTGAGTGTGCAATGCAGGCAGACGTGCTGCAAATATCTTTGCACTAGTGTGACAATACAGAAGTCCAACAGCCACGTTTAGGATGCCACTAAGTTCACTCAGTGTTTGCTAGTATAATGGCTTAGTAACAATGAGTTTGAGTGTGCAATGCAGGCAGACGTGCTGCAAATATCTTTGCACTAGTGGGACAATACAGAAGTCCAACAGCCACGTTTAGGATGCCACTAAGTTCACTCAGTGTTTGCTAGTATAATGGCTTAGTAACAATGAGTTTGAGTGTGCAATGCAGGCAGACGTGCTGCAAATATCTTTGCACTAGTGGGACAATACAGAAGTCCAACAGCTACTTTTAGGATGCCACTAAGTTCACTCAGTGTTTGCTAGTATGATGGCTTAGTAACAATGAGTTTGAGTGTGCAATGCAGGCAGACGTGCTGCAAATATCTTTGCACTAGTGGGATAATACAGAAGTCCAACAGCCACATTTAGGATGCCACTAAGTTCACTCAGTGTTTGCTAGTATAATGGCTTAGTAACAATGAGTTTGAGTGTGCAATGCAGGTAGACGTGCTGCAAATATCTTTGCACTAGTGGGACAATACAGAAGTCCAACAGCCACTTTTAGGATGCCACTAAGTTCACTCAGTGTTTGCTAGTATAATGGCTTAGTAACAATGAGTTTGAGTGTGCAATGCAGGCAGATGTGCTGCAAATATCTTTGCACTAGTGTGACAATACAGAAGTCCAACAGCCACGTTTAGGATGCCACTAAGTTCACTCAGTGTTTGCTAGTATAATGGCTTAGTAACAATGAGTTTGAGTGTCCAATGCAGGCAGACGTGCTGCAAATATCTTTGCACTAGTGGGATAATACAGAAGTCCAACAGCCACGTTTAGGATGCCACTAAGTTCACTCAGTGTTTGCTAGTATAATGGCTTAGTAACAATGAGTTTGAGTGTGCAATGCAGGCAGACGTGCTGCAAATATCTTTGCACTAGTGGGACAATACAGAAGTCCAACAGCTACTTTTAGGATGCCACTAAGTTCACTCAGTGTTTGCTAGTATAATAGCTTAGTAACAATGAGTTTGAGTGTGCAATGCAGGTAGACGTGCTGCAAATATCTTTGCACTAGTTAGACAATACAGAAATCAAACAGCCACTTTTAGGATGCCACTAAGTTTACTCAGTGTTTGCTAGTATATTGGCTTAGTAACAATGAGTTTGAGTGTGTAATGCAGGCAGATGTGCTGCAAATATCTTTGCACTAGTGTGACAATACAGAAGTCCAACAGCCACGTTTAGGATGCCACTAAGTTCACTCAGTGTTTGCTAGTATAATGGCTTAGTAACAATGAGTTTGAGTGTGCAATGCAGGCAGACGTGCTGCAAATATCTTTGCACTAGTGGGACAATACAGAAATCAAACAGCCACTTTTAGGATGCCACTAAGTTCACTCAGTGTTTGCTAGTATAATGGCTTAGTAACAATGAGTTTGAGTGTGCAAAGCAGGTAGACGTGCTGCAAATCTCTTTGCATTAGTGGGACAATACAGAAGTCCAACAGCCACTTTTAGGATGCCACTAAGTTCACTCAGTGTTTGCTAGTATAATGGCTTAGTAACAATGAGTTTGAGTGTGCAATGCAGGCAGACGTGCTGCAAATATCTTTGCACTAGTGGGGCAATACAGAAGTCCAACAGCCACGTTTAGGTTGCCATTAAGTTCACTCAGTGTTTGCTAGTATAATTGGCCTAGTAACAATGAGTTTGAGTGTGCAATGCAGGCAGACGTGCTGCAAATATCTTTGCACTAGTGGGACAATACAGAAGTCCAACAGCCACGTTTAGGATGCCACTAAGTTCACTCAGTGTTTGCTAGTATAATGGCTTAGTAACAATGAGTTTGTGTGTGCAATGCAGGCAGACGTGCTGCAAATATCTTTGCACTAGTGGGACAATACAGAAGTCCAACAGCCACGGTTAGGATGCCACTAAGTTCACTCAGTGTTTGCTAGTATAATGGCTTAGTAACAATGAGTTTGAGTGTGCAATGCAGGCAGACGTGCTGCAAATATCTTTGCACTAGTGGGACAATACAGAAGTCCAACAGCTACTTTTAGGATGCCACTAAGTTCACTCAGTGTTTGCTAGTATAATGGCTTAGTAACAATGAGTTTGAGTGTGCAATGCAGGTAGACATGCTGCAAATATCTTTGCACTAGTTAGACAATACAGAAATCAAACAGCCACTTTTAGGATGCCACTAAGTTCACTCAGTGTTTGCTAGTATATTGGCTTAGTAACAATGAGTTTGAGTGTGTAATGCAGGCAGACGTGCTGCAAATATCTTTGCACTAGTGTGACAATACAGAAGTCCAACAGCCACGTTTAGGATGCCACTAAGTTCACTCAGTGTTTGCTAGTATAATGGCTTAGTAACAATGAGTTTGAGTGTGCAATGCAGGCAGACGTGCTGCAAATATCTTTGCACTAGTGGGACAATACAGAAATCAAACAGCCACTTTTAGGATGCCACTAAGTTCACTCAGTGTTTGCTAGTATAATGGCTTAGTAACAATGAGTTTGAGTGTGCAATGCAGGTAGACGTGCTGCAAATCTCTTTGCATTAGTGGGACAATACAGATGTCCAACAGTCACTTTTAGGATGCCACTAAGTTCACTCAGTGTTTGCTAGTATAATGGCTTAGTAACAATGAGTTTGAGTGTGCAATGCAGGCAGACGTGCTGCAAATATCTTTGCACTAGTGGGACAATACAGAAGTCCAACAGCCACGTTTAGGATGCCATTAAGTTCACTCAGTGTTTGCTAGTATAATTGGCTTAGTAACAATGAGTTTGAGTGTGCAATGCAGGCAGACGTGCTGCAAATATCTTTGCACTAGTGGGACAATACAGAAGTCCAACAGCCACGATTAGGATGCCACTAAGTTCACTCAGTGTTTGCTAGTATAATGGCTTAGTAACAATGAGTTTGAGTGTGCAATGCAGGCAGACGTACTGCAAATATCTTTGCACTAGTGGGACAATACAGAAGTCCAACAGCCACTTTTAGGATGCCACTAAGTTCACTCAGTGTTTGCTAGTATAATGGCTTAGTAACAATTAGTTTGAGTGTGCAATGCAGGCAGACGTGCTGCAAATATCTTTGCACTAGTGTGACAATACAGAAGTCCAACAGCCACGTTTAGGATGCCACTAAGTTCACTCAGTGTTTGCTAGTATAATGGCTTAGTAACAATGAGTTTGAGTGTGCAATGCAGGCAGACGTGCTGCAAATATCTTTGCACTATTGGAATAATACAAAAGTCCAACAGCCTCTTTTAGGATGCCACTAAGTTTACTCAGTGTTTGCTAGTATAATGGCTTAGTAACAATGAGTTTGAGTGTGCAATGCAGGCAGACGTGCTGCAAATATCTTTGCACTAGTGGGACAATACAGAAGTCCAACAGCCACGTTTAGGATGCCACTAAGTTCACTCAGTGTTTGCTAGTATAATGGCTTAGTAACAATGAGTTTGAGTGTGCAATGCAGGTAGACGTGCTGCAAATATCTTTGCACTAGTGGGACAATACAGATGTCCAACAGCCACTTTTAGGATGCCACTAAGTTCACTCAGTGTTTGCTAGTATAATGGCTTAGTAACAATGAGTTTGAGTGTGCAATGCAGGCAGACGTGTTGCAAATATCTTTGCACTAGTGGGACAATACATAAGTCTAACAGCCACTTTTAGGATGCCACTAAGTTCACTCAGTGTTTTCTAGTATAATGGCTTAGTAACAATGAGTTTGAGTGTGCAATGCAGGCAGACGTGCTGCAAATATCTTTGCACTAGTGGGACAATACAAAAGTCCAACAGCCACTTTTAGGATGCCACTAAGTTCACTCAGTGTTTACTAGTATAATGGCTTAGTAACAATGAGTTTGAGTGTGCAATGCAGGTAGACGTGCTGCAAATATCTTTGCACTAGTGGGACAATACAGAAGTCCAACAGCCACTTTTAGGATGCCACTAAGTTCACTCAGTGTTTGCTAGTATAATGGCTTAGTAACAATGAGTTTGAGTGTGCAATGCAGGCAGACGTGCTGCAAATATCTTTGCACTAGTGGGACAATACAGAAGTCCAACAGCCACTTTTAGGATGCCACTAAGTTCACTCAGTGTTTGCTAGTATAATGGCTTAGTAACAATGAGTTTGAGTGTGCAATGCAGGCAGACGTGCTGCAAATATTTTTGCACTAGTGGGACAATACAAAAGTCCAACAGCCACGTTTAGGATGCCACTAAGTTCACTCAGTGTTTGCTAGTATAATGGCTTAGTAACAATGAGTTTGAGTGTGCAATGCAGGCAGACGTGATGCAAATATCTTTGCACTAGTGGGACAATACAAAAGTCCAACAGCCACTTTTAGGATGCCACTAAGTTCACTCAGTGTTTGCTAGTATAATGGCTTAGTAACAATGAGTTTGAGTGTGCAATGCAGGTAGACGTGCTGCAAATATCTTTGCACTAGTGGGACAATACAGAAGTCCAACAGCCACTTTCGGGATGCCACTAAGTTCACTCAGTGTTTGCTAGTATAATGGCTTAGTAACAATGAGTTTGAGTGTGCAATGCAGGCAGACGTGCTGCAAATATCTTTGCACTAGTGGGACAATACAGAAGTCCAACAGCCACGTTTAGGATGCCACTAAGTTCACTCAGTGTTTGCTAGTATAATGGCTTAGTAAATATGAGTTTGAGTGTTCAATGCAGGTAGACGTGCTGCAAATATCTTTGCACTAGTGGGACAATACAGAAGTCCAACAGCCACTTTTATGATGCCACTAAGTTCACTCAGTGTTTGCTAGTATAATGGCTTAGTAACAATGAGTTTGAGTGTGCAAAGGGCAGGAGGGTACAGTGGCACCTTTGTGCGTCTCTGGGTAGAGGAAAGGAAGCCTGCCTTTCTATCCCTCCTAATGGGGAAATCCCTGACCTTAGCTACACAGACGCTGTCATCTTGTGTAGCTGTTAAACTCTGTTTTCACGAACCTGTCACCTATGGCTCTGACCCTGCCGATATTAGCCCTTAAAAGGACTGATAGAAACTTCTATCCTTATTCTGTACAGCGCTGTGTATAGAGCGTACACAGCAGTATCGGAGATAGGAGCTACGCCAGCGGTGACTGACACCAAGGACGCAGAAGGCAGATAATGGCGTGCTGGAGGAAAATGTCTGTTTTTATAATGCAGGGACATGTGACATGGACATCCTATCACACATGCCGTTGCTTTTCTGGCTAAAAGTCCACTTAGCTGTGTGTGTGTCTGGGATTGGCTGACATGCTGGCCCGCCCCACTACACGCGCGCGCTTAGGGAAGGAAGACAAGGAAAGAAAAAAAAATGGCGATCGCCATTATCCATACAGCAGTGATCTGAATGTGCTGGTCCCGCACACTATACACTGAAATTTCATAATAGTGTGAGTTACAGAGTGACTTACACTATTACAGCGGAAAGCCAGCTAGTAATTAGCTTGTCTTTTTGCTGCTAGAACCGTTCTCGAACGTACCTAGAACTATCGAGCTTTAGCAAAAAGCTCGAGTTCTAGTTCGATCTAGAACAGCCCCCAAAATCACTCGAGCTGCGAACTGGAGAACCTCTAACCGCGAACTGCGCTCAACTCTATTATTGTGGTAACTGCAAAGTCTGTAAGGCTATAATTCCTGCTTACATGTCTATAATAAACTATTCCTTATCCAGCAGCCTGCCCCACACTAAATGCTGCTAATAGTGCTATTGGATAATAGAATAGATTTTTTTAGGTAGCAGCAGCAAAGTCTGTAATGCTGAAATCCCTGCCCGCATGCCTCTAATACACCATTCTGTTTCTTTCAGCTTTCCTCACACTAAAGGCAGCTAAGATCTGTATTATTAGAGAACAGAATAATTTTTGACACACCAGCAGCAAGGTCTGTAAGGCTAGCATCCCTGTCTAGATGCTTCTAATACTGTATACTATCTCTTCTCCAGCAGCTTCCCTTATACTAAATGTAGCTAATAGCAGTGTTATCATACATTCATCCCTAAAAGGACTGTGGCTTTATTGTTTGACCAACTAGTACTGTCACACTACAACACACTTTCCCTTTCTCAGCAGAGATTCTTCCTTCACTATTTCCTGGTACAGTACGCTGAGCATGGCATCACTGGGCCTTAGGTAGACTGATAATGCGGCCGGCCAATCACAGAAATGCCAGTAGTCAGCATGCCTGTGACATTACTATGATTGGCAGGCAATCCCCGTATAATATGTGGCAGAAAAAAGTTCCAAAACATGCAGAGCAGGGACTCAAGCATGGCACTGGAGTACCAGGATCCTCAATCAAGTATCGAGTGTGCTGAGTGCCTCTATGCTTGATTGAGTACAAAGCAGTGCCAAACATGTGCACCCATCACTAATGAAAAGACAAAAAATTGTGCAGGGCTTTATCAACAGATATGTAGCTTAAAAAAACCCTACAGTATATGCAATTCTACCTAGGAGAACTCTTGGTTTGGTGCTGTTTTGAATATAACGTTTAGTCACACCAAGTATAGATTTCTTTTGTATATTTATTTTTTTGCATTTAGTTGATTTTTTTTCTTATTGCGAATAGAACTTACATGTAGGTAGTTGCTAACAACCCTCTTGCTCTACCCGGTGCCAATCTCTGCTGTCATGGAGTAAGTCTGTCAGGAATTCTGCAACTTCCATTGACATTACTTCAACTGAGCAGCATCTTCTTTTTCTCTCTTCTCGGTTGACGAGGAGTCTATGCTTATGTCATGGTGATTGACAGGCAGCTCCCCACTGCCAAACTGTGATGAGTTAGCTCTCAATCAGGATGACGTTGGCATGGATGATTGATTGCCCTGTCCACAGAGAAGACTGAAAGAGGAAGAGCTGCTCTGTTGACGTTCAGTTAAATGAAGCATCAGAAACACCAACAAGAACTGTCTGTGATTTTTGTGAAGTGGCCAAGTTTGGCTGAAATATATTACACAGCGGTGGCTGAAATTTATTACACACAGGTGGACTCAATTTACTAATTAGGTGACTTCTGGCTGCAGTTGTTAACTTAGGATTCAATTTAGGGTATTAGACTACAGGGGGCTGAAAACAAATGCATATCAATATTTATAAAATGATATATTTATTTAAATATTTAGAAAAACATGTATCATTAGCCTTACAGTTAATAAACATTTGCTATTTTGTGTTAGTATATCACAAAAATCCCAATAAAATATACTTAAATTTGAGGGTGCAACGTGAAAAAATGTTTGTGTATGTGTGTGTGTATATATATATATATATATATATATATATATATATACATATACATATATATATATATGTATGTGTGTGTGTATATATATATATATATATATATATATATATATATTTTGTACCACCCCGGTTTTAGTCGGACTGCTCGGATCGGGATCGTCGTGGCTCGAGGGCTCTGGACCCGGCTTGGCGGACACTATGATCCGTAAAAGGTTGGTTATTTACAGGGGGAAAGTTCGTGATTCCACCTGTGGGTTGCGGTAATGGGAGTACCGCCGCTGCTGGAGGGAGTACCGGGGCAGATGGTGTGAAGCAGCAAGGTGTCAGTCCCTTCACAGGTAGGGAAGACCCCAGGCTCAGGGGGTTGGTAGATTTGGGAGAACAGGGTGCAGGGACCAAGGTACTCACTGCGGGTAGTCGTGGTGCTGGATGAGGTTTAGAAAGGAGACACACACACACTGCAGGTAAACCAAAGTCTCTGCGTACAGTTGCCGCTGCCGGGAGCCCGTCCAAGTATCCGGTCCCACCAGTGTCACTTAGTGATTCGGAGCCTGCCTCCGTGCACAATTTGTTGTCCTTTGATGGTCCCTGTGGCTTGAAGCTGTTGGGGGCCCTGCTCACTGTGTGTAGTGTAGCCGTGCTCTTAAGGGCTGGCACTTGGGACCTCAGTGGGTTGCTGTGTCCGAAAAAACTCTGTCCACCTTGTTGTGCTGATGTCCTCAATCTCTGAGTGTCCCTTTCAGGTGAATTGTCAGGATGTTGAATCGGCTCCTGACCTGTACCCCGTCGTGCTCTGTGCCGGTCAGTTCTGTTGGGAATTTCTGGTGCCGACAGTCCTCCAAGACTACGTTCATCACACCCTTGTCCAAAGTCCCTGCAACCGGTCCCTGACTCTTCTGTACCCGAATCACTACTTGCGACCCAATCAGTTTCCCTAGCTCCACAGGAGCTACTTCTCCCAGCTCCTCTCTCTCTGGAGCTCACTTCACTACTCTCCCCTCTTTCAGCCTACTCAGCTTCCAAGTGGCTGGCCCATTTTCCAGCTAGTCCAAACCCCCTGGTGTGTCTGGCAGTAACTGATGTGAGGTGATTGGGTTTTGTTGTGAAGATGGGAGTGACACCGATTTCTTTAGTACCTGGAACCATGAGGGGGGGGTAGGCCCTGCACCCTGTTTAAGGATGCAGTTCCCTGTGGCACCCTGATGTATTCAGGGGAGCCACAATATAGTATCAACATTTGCAGTTATTTTTTACATCAATTTAGACCTTATAAAAAGGGTGGTTAGATGGATTACCGGTGCACTGACAAAGATGCTTATTTTGATCCCCCAAATCTGGGAAACTTTAATGCCCAGACTTCGTTTGTTGTTCATTAATTCAGTTTTGAACCCGTTATCCTCCGAGCACATGTATGATAATTTCAGAAATATATTTACTTAATTGTTTTATGTGCTTTATCCTCCATTTTTCTTGAAATTAAACATAAAATTTTTAAACTTTGAAAACAAAAAAGTTAAACATTGTTTTATTTTTTTCCTTATTTTTCATAACATTTTAACATTTTTTGTAAACTGATATCTAGCTTTAAGATGACACACTAACTCAATCTACAGTCTAAAACAAATCCTAACCCTCACTGCAAAGCTAAGCCTAACCCTAGATCAGGGGTGGATATGACCTTTTATGCAGCAGGAATATTCCTGGGGACCAGAGTGCTCAGGCTACTGCTACATCTTGCTGGCTGAGAGCCCTTTAAACCCTCCACATACAAGGATGTTCATGTAGAGTTCATTACTGAATGCTGCATGTGTGATGCCCTGGCAAAACCAGGTGGTCACAGTTAAGCCCCTGCATAACACCTTCCCCCACTTAGGAAACACACAGCCGACCTGAAACCCTAGTCACCCCCCCTTAGGGAAAGATAGACACACCAGTGGGTGTGACCAGGCTGTTGGACACGCCCACCCAGGGGTCCAGACAGCCCGGGGCGGGAAAACAGAGTTGAGTTGAGTTTGGCGTTGAGTTTGGAGAGGAGTGTGGGCTGGAGCTAAGTGTAGCTCCAGCAGGAAAGTTCAAGTTGAACGGTACCAGGGTAGGAGCCCTGGTGCCTCTGGCTAGAAGGCAGACGGTGGTCTCCATCAGCAGGAGATGGGAAGACGGCTCAGCAGAACCGAGGTGGACTGGGACAGGGTTGTAGCCCGCCGGTACCGATGCGGGGAACCGACCCGGAAACCGGACCACAAAGGGGGGTACTCGGACCCTGAAGCTAGGACCGGAAACAAGCGGCCTGGTTAATTAACCGATTGAGGCCAGGACTAGAGGTTCTGTCCCACCCAAAGTCCCTCATAGAAGACAACAGCCCACCGATAAGGATAAGAGGTCACCGCCAGGGCCCATAGATCCCATGGGCCAGCGTCTGTGGGCACGACTCCTTAGGCCACATCCAGCCGGGAGCAGACTCCTGAGTGCCAGACTAGGAAGTCCACCTTACACAAAACAGTGCAAAGAAAAAGGATAGAGACCACCAGCCTAGGTGGGGGACCCGAGGGCAACCGGCCGCGGCACCAGCCACCAGCACCTTGGTTTACCAGAGACTTGTGTGATTTATTGACTGATTAATCAAGCATCCCCCTTGCACTCACTACACCCTGCACCAGACACTGGGCCCCAGGGCAAGCATCCCTACCCACGGAGCGGTTAACATCCAGCTGCCACTACATCTCCCCCTGGTGCCCCATCACAGTAGCGGTGGTATCCCAACTCACCACACACTGTGGGTGGCGTCACGAACTTAATACAGCCTAGCCCGCACATCTACATCCCCCCCATTTTATTCGGCATGTCCGCGAGACCCCCAGGTCTGGGGACCCTCGAGCCACTGCCCCAGCAGGCCCAGATCCGAGCAGCGACGACAGCTGGCACGGGGGCGGCACACATGCGCATACACTGAAGGATTAGGTCACTTGAAGATGTAGTGGGCAGGGTTAGTGAGCTATGAGCTCCCACCCCACAAAAGAAGTTGAGCTCCACCACGATCTTTAGTGCTGTGCTTGCCCTCAGTGCTGTCTGTTTCCCCAGTGATGTATATGCCACCTAGAGAAGTATTTTCCCCAGTCATGTACATATAGCCAGTGATGAATATATGATGTGTACACTCCACAGTGACATCTGTCCCCCACAGCGCTGTCTATGCCTCCCATTAATGTACATATCCTCGGTCATGTATATGCCTGCCTGTGATGTAGATACTCCCCAGTGAAGTCTATGCCCCATCCTCCCCAGTGATGCTTTAGAACCTTCTGTGATGTGTATGCCTCAGCCCCTCCTATGATGTATATGCTAGCAACATCTCCTGAGATGTATATGCCCCAGCCCTTCCTTTACTGTATATGCTCCCAACTCCTCCTGTGATGTATTTGACCCCAGGCCTTCCTGTGATGTATATTCCCTCAGCTTTTCCTTTAATTTATATACAGCAGCCCCAGTGTTTCCTGTGATGTATATGATTACCAAAACTTATTTTCAAAAAGATATGAAAGCTCTTCAAACCAAGACAAACCTGAAAAATTGTGAGACGCAGTGTCAATATCACCTAACATCAAAGCTGCAATAAAAAGAAGCAGTTCCAGACACCACAGTGGTAATTTAATCAATTGTTTGACCAAATAATGCAGGATAATATTCAAGTTGATAATTTTGTATGGTCTTGAAGGAGAAACTTCCAAATTGCCCTTTGCTCTACATTACTACAAAATCCACAATAAAATCCCTCAAAAGGCGCAAGCTGATGGTTCTACAATGTCTTTGGGCAAAGAGTATTGTGTCAAATGGGCACCGAAACCAAGAAAAAAATATATAATAAAGCATATGTCTTACTTTATTCATATACAAAAGACAATTTTTATTAGAACATCAAGATTAAAAAACACCTAAAAACAATGGAAGTGAAAAGTGCAATGCAAAGCTGCAAATACTCTCTCTAAAATATGCTCAAAAAGTTATTACATACATATGGAGCATGTTCAATAGAAAAATGGTATAAATGACACCTGTCAATAATAAACATAACAGAAGAAAATAATATGAACAAACATGAAGGAATACATGAGTAAAGGTACAAAAAAATTAGTAGATCGTCCCTAAATCACAGGATGATTAAAGCCAGCTTTACACCTTACAATTAGGTGTGCGATCTCGTATGCGATGTGACACGCCCAGGTCGCATATGCGATTTAATGAGATTGCACGTAGGTCGTTCATTTGCTGTCACACGTGCGTTAGTAGTCTATGTTAAATTGATCAATTTTATGTGCGATCCTTTAGATCATGTGTTCTGTGACGTATGCATTGTGCACCCTTTTTTTTTATTATTTATTGACTTGCCAAGCGTGTGTAATGGGTAGGGATGCGTTTTTACTATGTCATCTGCCATTCAGCTCTGCTACATGGCCGCTAACAGCAGACACAGACAGCCATGTAGCAGAGCTGAATGGCAGATGACAGCAGACACAGAAAGAGACGCACTGTCAGAATGAACTCGGGTTAACTTCACTGTCTTCATTGTCATGTCTTCACCGACTTCATTGTCATGCTGCGGTTCTGTCTGTGCCGCATCCTGGTTAGCGGTCACTCGTGAAGGACTCACCGGTGACCGCTAAACTCCTGAGTAACTGAATTGAGCAGCCCTCTCTCATATACTCACCAATCCCTGATCACCGACGCAGCGCTGCACGGCATTCACACTGCTCCGGCGGCTTTCACTATTTTGAAAAAGCCGGCCGCTCATTAAACAATCTCGTATTCCCTGCTTTCCCCGCCCACCGGCGCCTATGATTGGTTGCAGTGAGACACACCCCAACGCTGAGTGACAGGTGTCTCACTGCACCCAATCACAGCAGCCGGTGGGCGTGTCTATACTGTGCAGTGAAATAAATAATCAAATAATTAAAAAAAACGGCGTGCGGTCCCCCTTAATTTTAAAACCAGCCAGATAAAGCCATACGGCTGAAGGCTGGTATTCTCAGGATGGGGAGCTCCACGTTATGGGGAGCCCCCCAGCCTAACAATATCAGCCTGCAGCCACCCAAAATTGCCGCATACATTAGATGCGACAGTTCTGGGACTGTACCCAGCTTTTCCCGATTTGCCCTGGTGCTTTGGCAAATCGGGGTAATAAGGAGTTATTGGCAGCCCATAGCTGCCAATAACTCCTAGATTAATCATGTCAGGCGTCTCCCCGAGATACCTTCCATGATTAATCTGTAAGTTACAGTAAATAACACAGCCGCTCCTGTCAGCTCCACGCAGCAACTGAAGACAGCTGCGCGATCAGCTGAGCTGTCACTGAGGTAACCTCAGTGACAGCTCAGCTGATCACGCTATTCCCTTCATTAGCTGCGTGGAGCTGACAGGAGCGGCTGTGTATTCTGCAGCTCCGGTCACCTCCATGCAGCAGAGCTGGAAGCGATGCTGGATCATCCTGGATTACGCAGGACATGGAGGGCTTTTTCGGGCTTATTAAAGTGGTGAATGAGGATATATGTTTGTGTTTTTAATTTCTAATAAAGGATTTTTTCGGGTGTGTGTGTTTATTTACTGTCGCTTCTGCCGCGATTTTGCTGCTTCCGGTAATTTCATGTCAACATGGGCAGGACCATGTTGACATTCAAATCTGGAACAGCATGTCGCCTCCCTGCTGGGCGGCTACAGTGCGATGAGCCCTGCCCTCTTCCCTGCACCCTCCCACACATTCCCCCACACCCCGTACTCTCCCCGCAACCTCCCCCTGCACTGCTGTGGCGTCCGTGACCTGGGGGAGGGGCCTGCCTGCGGCTGCCGTGGTGTCAGCGCCAGCACCGGGCCCCCTGCTCAGGATCACACATTCAAATGTACCAGCATCACAGATCACAGATGCCAATACATTTGAAAGCGCTGATGAGAGGGAGCGCAGCTTCTCATCACTGCCCCGCTGTCTGTGCTCTCTTCAGCACAGCGGTGACATCACTACTGTGCTGATATATCCAGAGCACAGACAGCATGTGAACGTGCAGGAGCGGCGGGGACTGAGGATGGGTGAGTATGTACTCCCTACATGTGTTCCCTATGGGGGTAGGGGGGGTCGGTACAGAGCGCCGTGTGTGCGTGCGGTGCAGAGCCATATGTGTGTGCGGTGCAGAGCACTGTGTGTGTGCGGTGCAGAGCATTGTGTGTGTGCAGTGCAGAGCCCTGTGTGTGGGGTGCAGAGCCCTGTGTGTGCGGTGCAGAGCCCTATATGTGTGTGCAGTGCAGAGCCCTGTGTGTGTGTGTGGTGCAGAGCCCTATATGTGTGTGCAGTGCAGAGCCCTGTGTGTGCGTGTGCGGTGCAGAGCCCGATGTGCGTGTGCGGTGCAGAGCCCGATGTGCGTGTGCGGTGCAGAGCCCGATGTGCGTGTGCGGTGCAGAGCCATATGTGCGTGTGCGGTGCAGAGTCCGATGTACGTATGCGGTGCAGAGCCCTATGTGCGGTGCAGAGCCCGATGTGCGTGTGCGATGCAGAGCCCAATGTGCGTGTGCGGTGCAGAGCCTGATGTGCGTGTGCGGTGCAGAGCCCTATGTGCGTGTGTGGTGCAGAGCTCGATGTGCGTGTGCAGTGCAGAGCCCGATGTGCGTGTGCGGTGCAGAGTCCGATGTGCGTGTGCGGTGCAGAGTCCGATGTGCGTGTGCGGTGCAGAGCCCTATGTGCGTGTGCGGTGCAGAGGCCGATGTGCATGTGCGGTGCAGAGGCCGATGTACGTGTGCGGTGCAGAGGCCGATGTGCGTGCTCGGTGCAGAGGCCGATGTGCGTGCGCGGTGCAGAGGCCGATGTGCGTGTGCGGTTCAGAGGCTGATGTGCGTCCGAGGTGCAGAGGCTGATGTGCGTGTGCGGTGCAGAGTCCGATGTGCGTGTGTGTGGTGCAGAACCATATGTGCGTGTGTGTGGTGCAGAACCGTATGTGCGTGTGTGCGGTGCAGAGCCATATGTGCATGTGCGGTGCAGAGCCCGATGTGGTGTGCGGTGAAGAGCCCAATGTGGTGTGTGCTGCAGAGCCCGATGTGGTGTGGGGTGCAGAGCCCTATGTGCGTGTGCGGTGCAGAGGCCAATGTGCATGTGCGGTGCAGAGGCCGATGTACGTGTGCGGTGCAGAGGCCGATGTGCGTGCTCGGTGCAGAGGCCGATGTGCGTGCGCGGTGCAGAGGCCGATGTGCGTGTGCGGTTCAGAGGCCGATGTGCGTCCGCGGTGCAGAAGCTGATGTGCGTGTGCGGTGCAGAGTCCGATGTGCGTTTGTGTGGTGCAGAACCATATGTGCGTGTGTGTGGTGCAGAACCGTATGTGCGTGTGTGCGGTGCAGAGCCATATGTGCGTGTGCGGTGCAGAGCCCGATGTGGTGTGCGGTGCAGAGCCCAATGTGGTGTGTGCTGCAGAGCCCGATGTGGTGTGGGGTGCAGAGCCCGATGTGTTGTGGGGTGCAGAGCCCGATGTGGTGTGGGGTGCAGAGCCCGATGTGGTGTGGGGTGCAGAGCCCGATGTGGTGTGTGGTGCAGAGCCCGATGTGGTGTGTGGTGCAGAGCCTGATGTGGGGCTGTTATTTGCAATGCTGTAGTGATAACAGGTCAGTGCTGGGCAGAATACTGACAGGGAATGTGTGTGCAGGGGGCGGGCAGGGGGCGAGGCTGGACACTGGGGCGAGGCTGGACAGTGAGGCCGGGTGGTGCCAGCTGTGACTGGGAGGTTTTGCACAGGAAGTGGTCAGTTTGCCTGTGTTAAATGTAAACAAAGAGCTGCAGAGAATAAAGGAATAATTCAAGAGGAACAAAAGTTAGAAAGCAAAAAATAACAATGAAGGGGTGTTTTATATGACAATACAGCACAGATTAGCTTACCAAAAATTTTTGTGTTTATGTCGGACAACTCCTTTAATGAGTGTAATATAAAAGTAATTCCTAAGTGGAATGTCCCCGGTGACATCACAGCATGTCACAATAGACAGTTGATGAGCTAAATGTATTAGACACAGTGAAAAGTGTAGGCTTAAGGAGAATAAACAAGCCCAAATCCTGAGAGCAAAAATATAAAAAAAGTATAAAGGATATTAAATTATAATCAATAACCAAGACACAATAAGCACACATTTCAGGAAGGATATAGAAACAAGCTAATGCATAACCAATCTAGCCAAAAATTAGGAAAGCGCCAGCACCGGGCCCCCTGCTCAGGATCACACATTCAAATGTACCAGCATCACAGATCACAGATGCCGATACATTTGAAAGCGCTGATGAGAGGGAGCGCAGCTTCTCATCACTGCCCCGCTGTCTGTGCTCTCTTCAGCACAGCGGTGACATCACTACTGTGCTGATATATCCCGAGCACAGACAGCGTGCGAACGTGCAGGAGCGGCGGGGACCGAGGATGGGTGAGTATGTACTCCCTACATGTGTTCCCCATGTGGGTAGGGGGGGTCGGTACAGAGCGCCGTGTGTGCGTGCGGTGCAGAGCCATATGTGTGTGCGGTGCAGAGCACTGTGTGTGTGCGGTGCAGAGCACTGTGTGTGTGCGGTGCAGAGCCCTGTGTGTGTGCGGTGCAGAGCCCTGTGTGTGTGCGGTGCAGAGCCCTGTGTGTGCGGTGCAGAGCCCTATATGTGTGTGCAGTGCAGAGCCCTGTGTGTGTGTGTGTGGTGCAGAGCCCTATATGTGTGTGCAGTGCAGAGCCCTGTGTGTGCGCGTGCGGTGCAGAGCCCGATGTGCGTGTGCGGTGCAGAGCCCGATGTGCGTGTGCGGTGCAGAGCCCGATGTGCGTGTGCGGTGCAGAGCCATATGTGCGTGTGCGGTGCAGAGTCCGATGTACGTATGCGGTGCAGAGCGCTATGTGCGGTGCAGAGCCCAATGTGCGTGTGCGATGCAGAGCCCAATGTGTGTGTGCGGTGCAGAGCCCAATGTGCGTGTGCGGTGCAGAGCCCTATGTGCGTGTGCAGTGCAGAGCCCGATGTGCGTGTGCAGTGCAGAGCCCGATGTGCGTGTGCGGTGCAGAGTCCGATGTGCGTGTGCGGTGCAGAGTCCGATGTGCATGTGCGGTGCAGAGCCCTATGTGCGTGTGCGGTGCAGAGGCCGATGTGCATGTGCGGTGCAGAGGCCTATGTGCGTGTGCGGTGCAGAGGCCGATGTGCGTGCGCGGTGCAGAGGCCGATGTGCGTGCGCGGTGCAGAGGCTGATGTGCGTGTGCGGTGCAGAATCCGATGTGCGTGTGTGTGGTGCAGAACCATATGTGCGTGTGTGTGGTGCAGAACCATATGTGCGTGTGTGCGGTGCAGAGCCATATGTGTGTGTGGTGCAGAGCACTGTGTGTGTGCGGTGCAGAGCACTGTGTGTGTGCGGTGCAGAGCCCTGTGTGTGTGCGGTGCAGAGCCCTGTGTGTGTGCGGTGCAGAGCCCTGTGTGTGCGGTGCAGAGCCCTATATGTGTGTGCAGTGCAGAGCCCTGTGTGTGTGTGTGTGGTGCAGAGCCCTATATGTGTTTGCAGTGCAGAGCCCTGTGTGTGCGCGTGCGGTGCAGAGCCCGATGTGCGTGTGCGGTGCAGAGCCCGATGTGCGTGTGCGGTGCAGAGCCCGATGTGCGTGTGCGGTGCAGAGCCATATGTGCGTGTGCGGTGCAGAGTCCGATGTACGTATGCGGTGCAGAGCGCTATGTGCGGTGCAGAGCCCAATGTGCGTGTGCGATGCAGAGCCCAATGTGTGTGTGCGGTGCAGAGCCCAATGTGCGTGTGCGGTGCAGAGCCCTATGTGCGTGTGCAGTGCAGAGCCCGATGTGCGTGTGCAGTGCAGAGCCCGATGTGCGTGTGCGGTGCAGAGTCCGATGTGCGTGTGCGGTGCAGAGTCCGATGTGCGTGTGCGGTGCAGAGCCCTATGTGTGTGTGCGGTGCAGAGGCCGATGTGCATGTGCGGTGCAGAGGCCTATGTGCGTGTGCGGTGCAGAGGCCGATGTGCGTGCGCGGTGCAGAGGCCGATGTGCGTGCGCGGTGCAGAGGCCGATGTGCGTGTGCGGTTCAGAGGCCGATGTGCGTCCGCGGTGCAGAAGCTGATGTGCGTGTGCGGTGCAGAGTCCGATGTGCGTGTGCGGTGCAGAATCCGATGTGCGTGTGTGTGGTGCAGAACCATATGTGCGTGTGTGTGGTGCAGAACCATATGTGCGTGTGTGCGGTGCAGAGCCATATGTGCGTGTGCGGTGCAGAGCCCGATGTGGTGTGCGGTGCAGAGCCCAATGTGGTGTGTGCTGCAGAGCCCGATGTGGTGTGGGGTGCAGAGCCCGATGTGGTGTGGGGTGCAGAGCCCGATGTGGTGTGGGGTGCAGAGCCCGATGTGGTGTGGGGTGCAGAGCCCGATGTGGTGTGGGGTGCAGAGCCCGATGTGGTGTGTGGTGCAGAGCCCGATGTGGTGTGTGGTGCAGAGCCTGATGTGGGGCTGTTATTTGCAATGCTGTAGTGATAACAGGTCAGTGCTGGGCAGAATACTGACAGGGAATGTGTGTGCAGGGGGCGGGCAGGGGGCGAGGCTGGACACTGGGGCGAGGCTGGACAGTGAGGCCGGGTGGTGCCAGCTTTGACTGGGAGGTTTTGCACAGGAAGTGGTCAGTTTGCCTGTGTTAAATGTAAACAAAGAGCTGCAGAGAATAAAGGAATAATTCAAGAGGAACAAAAGTTAGAAAACAAAAAAAAAACAATGTAGGGGTGTTTTATATGACAATACAGCACAGATTAGCTTACCAAAAATTTTTGTGTTTATGTCGGACAACTCCTTTAATGAGTGTAATATAATGCAAAGTAATTCCTAAGTGGAATGTCCCCGGTGACATCACAGCATGTCACAATTGACAGTTGATGAGCTAAATGTATTAGACACAGTGAAAGGTGTAGGCTTAAGGAGAATAAACAAGCCCAAATCCTGAGAGCAAAAATATAAAAAAAATATAAAGGATATTAAATAATAATCAATAACCAAGACACAATAAGCACACATTTCAGGAAGGATATAGAAACAAGCTAATGCATAACCAATCTAGCCAAAAATTAGGAAAGCATAAGCTAAACAGACTAGTATTCATAGAATAAGGAATATTAAACAAAGTGTAAATGTAGGAAAACAATTGGTAAATAGGTGGCAAGGCAGAAGGCTTATGTTTGTAAAAGCCCGTAAATACAAAGTTTTCATTCATGCCCCGAGGAGCTACGCTGTCCAACTTGTAAATCCAATATGACTCGAGGCGAAGAAGTGGTAGTGTAACATTTCCACCTATGATGTTGTCCATCACGTGGTCCAAGCCTGTTATTTCTGCACCCCAGATCCAACTATTATTGTGGTGCAGATAATGGGCTGCAACAGTAGATAGAGTCCTCCATTGTTTTCAATGCTTCTCAGCTAATGCAAAATTAGAGAAATGCTGTTGTATTCGTTTTCAAAGCTCCTGCTTGTTACAAGGGCAGGTGATAGCATAGATGACCTGGCTTGAGCGGCAATTGATGTACTTTTCCAGAGGAAATTCCCATTGATCTGTGTGGTTGAGAAAAAGTTGGGTTACTGGGACAAACTGGCAGATAGCGCAATTCCCACAGGGATAAGACCCTTTTAGTATAGTACCCGAGCAAGTACTAGTTCCAAGGCGTATAAAATGACTATTACTAAGATAGTCCTTCAAATTGCAAGCCCTCCTGTCAGTCAATAGAGGTCTACTAGGCACAATGTCCCTCACCCTGGAGTCCGAGGTTAAAATACTCCAGTTGTTGTCTAAGAGTCGATGGATGTCACCCCACTGGTTATTAAAAGTGGTTACCATCCTCAAATTATTGTCCTTATTTCTCATTCGTAGTGTGAGCAGTGAGGCTCTATCCTCCCGATCAGCACGGTACATGGCACGTCTAACAATATTCCTTGGGTAACCTCTAGCATAGAAACACTCCTTCAGGCCATCCGCTTGTCATAGGAACTCCAAGTTGGTGCTGCAGTTTTTTTTGACACATAGAAATTGTCCTATGGGAATGCTACATTTGAGACGATGGGGGAAATCTCTGAGGACACTTGTCATGATTGACTCCTGGCTCAGCTGGAGCTGAGCCTTTTTTTTAGTTTCACTTAGGGGTTAATCCTTCCTGCCTCGTTCTTGAGGTCAGGCTGCTTTATTAGGGCACTGTTTCTCTTGGACTTCACCAGTGATATTTCTGGCTCTGCTGTGTTCTGCTCTTGAGTGACCTGTTGTCTGCCCTGCCCCCTCCTGACCTCCGTGTTCACCTGACCTGTTAACCTCCCCTGTTCTCTGTTTCCATCAGTGTCTCTCCCGCTGTCTCCCTGTTCGTTCCTTATCTGTTTACCTTAATTCTGTCTTGTCTTCCCATTCCCCCTCGCTTCTAGGTTCTGATTTCCCGGCTGCTGACTATTTGCTTCCCTCTGACTACGTTTAGACTTTGCCCTTGTGTATTTACAAAACCTCATGTTGTGACATGGCTTTATGATGATTCTACTGCCATCTGGTGGGCTTGACTAGTATTACCTCTGCTAGGGAATTCAATGTTCATACGTTTCCTCCACTTTTACTCCTCCTAGTGGTTTACCAGCTAACTACCTTCTCAGGTAGTTTCAGGAATCCTCTCAGTCCCACATTACTGCGCTGTACTGCTATTGTACATCTTAGAGTACAGCGTGACAACACTATGGATTTTTGGACACCAGACTTACTATACAAGATCATCATATTTCTACAAGTCTTTACTGCAAGGTAACCACCACCAATAGCTTGTTACGTTTTAAAAGTTTTCACCTCCATTTCACCCAAATTGTTCTCAATTGCATAGATCAACGAGAATTTTCTCTGGAAAACTACATCATTTGCCACTCAAACCGGGTCATCTATGCTATCACCTTGCCTTGTAACAAGGTTTATGTCATTGAGACAACGCAGGAGTTCCGAAAAAGAATACAACAGCATTTCTCTAATTTTGCATTAGCTGAGAAGCATTGAAAACAATGGAAGACTCTATCTACAGCCCATTACCTGCACCACCATAATTGTTGGATCCGGGGTACAGAGATAACAGGCTTGCACCACGTTATGGGCAACATCAGAGGTGGAAATGTTACGCTACTGCTTCTTTGCCTCGAGTCACATTGGATATGCAAGTTGGACAGTGTAGCTTCTTGGGGCATGAATGAAAACTTGCCTTCTGCCTTGCCACCCATTTGCCAATTGTTTTCCTACATTTACACTTTGTTTAATATTCCTTATTCTATGAATACTATTCTGTTTAGCTTATGCTTTCCTAATTCTTGGCTAGATTGGTTATGCATCAGCTCATTTCTATATCCTTCCTGAAGTGTGTTTAAAGTGATTGGTTATTGATTAATATTTATTATCCCTTATATATTTTTATATATTTTTGCTCTCAGGATTCGTCTTGTTTATTCTCCTTAAGCCTACACCTTTCACTATGTCTAATACATTTAGCTCATCAACTGTCTATTGTGACATGCTGTGATGTCACCGGAGAAATTTCACTTAGGAATTACTTTGCATTATATCACACTCATTAATTGATTATTTCTGTTTCTCATTGTGGGTCCTGTGACACATGCAAACTAATCTTTATACAGCGAGGGCATGTGTCCCATGTAGATACGCAGTTTGTGCTACTTATTTCCTTTTTTTCTTTTCGTTACCAATCATTGTTCGTTTATTGAATGTAATTAGATCTGCCTGCACCATATTAAGTGGCTATTTAAACTGCTACTTGGTGTATAGCCACTGTACCCCTGAGGAAGCCCAGCTTTTTGAAAGGGCATAACGCGAGGAGCCAGCAGCCGCCTCCAGGTCTCTTTTTTGCTTGTATGGACAAGTGCCATTTATACCGTTGCACTTTCAGTTATATTTTGTTAATCATCCTGTGATATAGGGACGATCTACTATTTTTTTGTACCTTTACTCATGTATTCCTTCATGTTTGTTCATATTACTTTCTTCTGTTATGTTTATTATCGACAGGTGTCATTTATACCATTTATTCTATTAAACATGCTCCATATGTATGTAATAACTTTTTTGAGCATACTTTAGAGAGAGTACCGGGTAGCTCTGCATTGCACTTTTCACTTTCAGTGTTTTTAGGTGTTTTTTACTCTTGAGGTTGTAATAAAAATTGTCTTTTTACACATGAATGCAGGCAGCCATATGCTTTATTATTATATATTTTTCTTGGTTTTGGTGCCCATTTGACACAATTCTCTTTGCCCATACATATAGTTCCTCTTGTGTGGTGCACATTACCAATTATATATAGTTATTGTTTGTGGTGCCAACTCCACCCTCCCTTGTTTTCTTCGTTTGGTTCTACAATGGCCCTCACAGTCCCCTGATCTGAACATCATTGAAAATCTGTGGATAGACTTTAAAAGATCAGTGCTTTCAAGATGACTCAGAAGTCTCACAGAACTGTAAGATTATGCATGCCCAAATCTTTGCATGCCACTGCATAAACAACCCCATACATGTCATGTTTTCATCTAAATGTCTAAAAAGTGCACTGACTACAAACAAACTTGTGATTTTGTATTCATACGTGTGTTTATAATATAGACCTGTTAGGATATTAGGGAAGAAGAGGTCTAGCAGCAATCATCTACTAATTTTTTTCTTCAACCCATATGTATGTTATACTCCATTGTGGAGACAGACAAAAGAGGGCTCCTGTGCAAGAACAATATATGGGCCCCTTGCAGTCCAATAGCTCAATATAATGGACATTTCCCTTTGCTTCGGTCTCCAAAGTAGCTGCACAAGTTTCCCCAAAGATATGTCTGCCCCTGATTATACTCATATGCAACAATCTAGGGTGAAAATTAGTATTATTGCTAATAAGTACATTGACAAAACTTTAAAGGGAAAGTGTGGAAAAAAAAAATCAATAACTGAACAAATGTAAAGTATTATTGTTCTCATGTTTTATTTAAATATTATAATTTGTTTTTAATTGAGCAAAATATAAAAAATGTTTTTTAAGTTTGATATTTTCCACTCTGAAACACTAGAGGGAGCAGCTGCTGAAAACCTACTGTACAACTAGTTCACATTACAACTATAGTAAAAGTGGGTGGAATCTGCTCTCCTGTGTGTGATGTCACACCTCCCCCTCCCCTTCTGGGTGTATCCAAAAGGATAAGAAAAGATGAAGTTAAGGATCACAGTGTGGAGCCGTTTTGTTGGTCACCGCATAGTGATCCTAAAATGTCTAAAGTAACACTAAGGATAGGTGGCATAGTGCCCCACTGTATCCCGCGCCCCACTGTATACCATGTCCCAGTGTATCCTGCGCCCCACTGTATACCATGTCCCACTGTATCTCTCACCCCACTGTATCCCGCGCCCCACTTTATCCTGAGCCCCAATGTATACAGTGTCCCCCTGTATACTGTGTCCCACTGTATACCATGACCCCATATACTGTGCCCCACTGTATACCATGCCCCCATATACTGTTCTGCTGGATCAGAGGTCCAAGGTGACATGCAACATGTGGCGAGGAGGAGTGATCTGCAGCCTGAGCGGCACTGCACTACAGATGTCACTCCGTGATTACCACTCCCAGCCGCATATGCACTCACCTCAGTCCTCTTTCCTTGCAGCCTGTCCTGTCAGCCTGGTGTCTTGTCAGCAGGCAGAGCACAGAGCATTGAGGAGGAGCTGTCAGGAGCAGAGGCCTGATGTGAGCATACGCAGGGAGGGGGTTGATCAGCAGAGTGGGGGTGAGCGGCGGAGTGGCGGGTGAGTGGTAGGGGAGGGGTGTGAGCAGAGAGGAGTGGGTGGTGAGCGGAGTGGGGGAGAGCATCTGGTCAGGATCACTTATGGTGCAATCACTGCTGCCCAACACCGGTACTCACCCAAGCCAGAGTGGGTGACAGAGGAAAGTGCAGCACACAGCATATGCTGTGGGCTCCACAATGATGGCAGCGGTTGCTCACTCTGCTGTGATCTGGACAGCCCAGGGGGCATGTCCAGCTCACAGCAGGGAGCTCTCAGTGTTAAGTATAGGGTTGGAGTTTGTCTATCAGATCCAATGCACTGAGAGCTGCCATAAATGAGGTAATTGGTGTTACTCAAAGATGGCAGCCCCCAGTGTTTCAATAAAAATATAATTAAATAAAAACTAAACAAGCCATGAATTTAATTTTGTTATTTAAAACAATCACTATTAATAATACAAAAATATAATAGCGCTACACCTTACTTTTCATAGTGTTTTCAGCTTTTTTTTTTGTCTTCTTCTAACTATACTACTACATAAGATTGTGTCCTCTAGACCAATTTTTCTACTGCTCCTAAGAATTTATTTTCATCTTTTTCATTTGTTTAGCAGCAAACCATCAGTATCTAAGAGGAGTGCAGTGTATTATCTGTTTCTAATCTAATCCTTTTACTGGTAGTTTGCTCCTGCACTCAAAATAAATGAAAGCTTCATGCAATCTAGTCACCACACAATGGAGAAGTGAGAAAATCCCACTTGGCAATGATAAGTAATACAAAAAGAAGCAACAGTTCTACTGAAAAATAAGCCATCGAATAAAAGCATGTTATTGTTATCAGCATCAGTTTATTGCTTAGTACAGATAATTGTAATAAAATACAATAAAGAATGAATATATATATATAATATTAGAACATGACATTTATTTAACATAAACTGACTTCAAATGAGAGTTTGCTAAAAAATAAAATGGGTGTATTTTAATATTGTGCCATAAAGTATTAACTTATATGGTATGCAATTACAATGCATAAAGACAAAGTGAAACTGGCCCACTGCTAATGAAAAGACAATTTTTTATTAACCACTCTGCCTTTTTTAACTTCCACCGGACATGAAAAAATGAGGGGCTACATTTCAAAGTATGCAGCACTAATTGGTAGAGCACAAGTCAGCAGGGGTTTTTGGTCACAGAACATATTGCTCAGTCAGGAGGGAGAGCTTCTTAAAATAAGAACCCATTGGAGCTAAGGCTGACTGAATGTAAATAGAACATGAAGTTTAATACTTAGTGAATCTTGACAACTTATCCTCATAATATCTTTATAAATCTTGTGCACTTGGTCACAGTCATGCTGAAACATGAAATGGACATATGCAAACTGTTCCCAAAAAGTTGAATGTATGCAATTGTCCAAAATGACTTGGTATTCTGAAACATTGTAATTAGGGATGAGCAGACCAGTGGATATTCTTGTTTGCTGGGTTTGGATGGACTATAGTCCAAAGTTCAGTCCGGGTACCTGGACATTATTCGGATCTTAGGCTATGTGTCCACGATGCGTCGAGCTAGGTGCAGTTCTAAACGCACCCTCTGGCAGTAACTGGTTTTGCCAAAGTTGCTTTTTACAATAAAATAGCGCTAAAAACGCATGCGTATTTACTGCGTTTTAGGTACGTTTTTAGCGCTTTTTACATGCTTTTCAATAGCATTTTGACAGATGTGTTTTGAACATAAAGACACTGCTAAATAAAGATTAAACAATGAAAAAAGAGAAAAAAAAGGACAACATATAATTTATTAAAAAAAAAAAAGAAAATAGTTATATTTCATATAATTCTAGCGGTTATTTACTATTTAGCGGTAAAATAGCAATAAATTGATATTTTTCATTAATTTAATTGTCGGACTATGTGTGTGTGTAAAGGGACATGTCAAATCTTTATTTTGATGTCCAAAAAGCATGCGTTTTGTTAGTCCAAAACACATGTTTTCTGCACCTAAAAAGCATGTAAAAAGCAGGAATTTTGATGTTGCTTGCTTTTTGCAACTTCTCATTGACTTCAATGTTATCAAAACGCAGCCCAAATGGCAAAAACAATTATATGCTACTTCTTTAAACGCTGATTTTTTGCCCAAAATTATGCAAATTAAACGCAGCGTTTTGAACTGCATGGTGGGCACAAGAAATCCCCATTTCTCATAGACTTTGCTGGGAAATCACAACGCATGCATTTTGGCATTAAAAAGGTGCAGTTTAAAACGCTGCAGAAAAGCATGTAAAAATGCATCGGGGACACATAGCCTAAACCCCATATAAGTCAATAAAGACCCGAACTTAAGTGCTGTACAAGGATCATAGTAAGGGCTAGAGGGCTGCAAAGGGAAGCAAATGAGGGTAAGAGCGGGACAATTAGACATACAATGTCACGCACATGTTTAAGCACCCCTGTTGAAAATTACTGTTATTGTGAACAATTAAGAAAGTTATATATATCTTGTTGTATGAATATGTGGTGCCCCAGTGGTCTGGTTGCCACAGTAGTGTTGTTCCACAAAGGTCAATACTAAGCCTGGAAGCAAGAGGGGGAGTCCCTTGGCCAGTAATTACCTACAAACAATGCAGTTCCTTCTCAGGTCAGCAGGGGGAGCTCTGACCTGGGGGAGGAGTAGTGAGGTAGTAGGAGAACTGGTTAGAACCAGCCAGGTCTAGTCAGAGTGAGTTTTCCAGTCAGAGAGAAAAGTTACAGTTGACAGGGTGCTTGAGTTCCGGTAACCGAATCCGAAGGGCAGGAGGACTGCAGGTCTCCTGGCCCCAAAACAACCCGAAGGTAAAGCCGCACTTTAGGGGCCAGGTATTGTCTCCAGCAGAGTGGCATTAGTGAAGGCCCGAGCAGCCTACCCTACGGGAACGGGAAGTACCACAAGTTCCAGCCGAGAGGGCCTCCGTTGAATCAACGCAGCGGGGTCCTGTAAAAGAGAAGAAAGCGTAGGGAGAAGGCCTCAATACTCACCTGGCCAGGGAGATGCCCCCAACTGCTTCCAGGCCAACCGGATCGCTACCACAATGTGTACCGGTTTCCCAGGACTTCACTGTTTGTTGCAGAGTAAAAGGAAGGAGGTAAAGAAACCACTGTGTTGGTCTGTTATTTTTCGTATCCCGACCCCACACCCTGAAGTCCACCAGGCTCCAAAAATAGACTTTGATACTGTGCCCCGGGGTCCCGCTCCACCAGGGGGGAGCAAGAGATCACTTCAGCTGTGCCATCACCAACTGCCCCGGGGAACCTGAAGTGCAGCTGCGGCCTCATAGCCACAAAATACCACAGGTGGCGTCACGATTTTTACTAAACATTAACTACAACTCCCATCATCATCTCCCCTTTAATTATTAAAAGACACCGCCAGGGTCACAGAGCCAGACCCCCACCACCGCTGACATCCCCGGACTAGTCCGGCCCTTTTCGGAGTGCCCACGGTCCTGGGGTGGGCGTGTCTCTTTTGGCGTCACGAACAGGATCCTCGTGCCCGGTACACTACTGTGTGCCTCAGAACTGTATTTAATAGACTGTGTTTTACTGTTGATGGAAACTGATGCCACCATTAAAACTGCCGGGCGCAGGAAGAAAGGGGGCGTGCCAGAAAAAGAGCGTGAAGAAAGCCCGCCATCAGAGCGATGGTTAGTTAACCCTGCGCTACCCGGAAGAGAGACCGGGAAGAGAAACGCGGAGCCTGGAAGATCCACTAAGGGACTGGGGGGAAGAAGATGTCCAGCCCAGGTGGAGATGAGACTGCCGCTGCAGCTCCAGCTGCAGTGCCCGTAATGCCGCTCACAATGCCATACTTCCCGGGAGCGGCCTGGTTACCACAATACTCAGGGGAGTCGCATAATCTGAGCGACTTTAGAGAGAGGCTGCAAAGGCTATTTGAAGTATACCCCATGAGCAAAAGCCAGAAAGTGGGCATAATAATAGGACAGTTAACTGGCACAGCCCAGCGTGAAGTAAAGTCTTGGCTTAACACTGATAAAGGAACAGTAACACATATACTGGCCAGGTTAAAGGACACTTTTGACACCCACACTGCGGCAGAAATTAAAATGAAATTCTTTGGGTGCAAACAGAGGGCACAAGACAGTATACGGGACTATGCCTTAAACTTGCAAGAGGCACTGAGAGCAGTTAAACAGGTGGACCCAGGGAGTGTGCATGATGAAGACAAACTACTGACCGAGCAGTTTATAGAAGTGCTCCTGTCAGACGCTCACAGGACACAGCTGCGTATTATGGTCCTGCAGAACTCTGCCCTGTACTTTGCAAAGTTTAAGGACCAGGCAATTCGGGTGCTGAGAGAATCTACACCAAATGACACAGTACCTCTCCGGCAGCTTGCCATCACATACCCGGAGGTGGTGCCCACAACCCGAGCAACTGCAGGGGCAGAGGCACAGACCCTAGATAATGACCCCTCTGCAGACCTCAGACATCAGGTCCAAGAACTGAGCAAGAGTGTGGCTGCCCTCACAAAAACAGTGCAGTCTCTACAAGTGACCCCTTCGCCTGCAAGCATCGAGTTGGCATCCAGATGACGTCCCATGGATGCGGCAAAGGAAGATCCCACAAACCCAAGGAAAAGACACAGACCATTACGATTCAACTGGACAACCGATATGCCCCAGCTGTAACCAGGCGGGGCACTACACAAGGCGCTGTCCTTTAAACGGTCAGAACCTGGAGTTAGGAGCCAACCCCCAGGTCTAAGAAAACCCGGCTCATCTTCCTCGAGCAACAAGTATGTGGGAGGACGACCGGACCTTCCTATTGTGCTGGATAGGACTGCCCTCCTGGATATGGGGTACCAGGTAACGACCATACCTTATATACTGTACAAAAGATCCTGGGCTGATTCAGACATTACCCGTGGCCCAGATGATGACTTAACGATTGTAGCCAGTAATGGTCAGCCCTTGCCTCAAATTGGCTACAAAAAGGTAACCATTAAAGTGGGTCTGGTAGAATTGTCATCCAAGGGAATGATCATTGTGGACGTTGATCGCAAAGAATCTAACCCAATGTTAACAATCGGTACAAATGTTATAGAAATTTGTCTTGCCGAGGTGATAATTGTGTTGCAACAGGTGGCTGAAACTGCCAGCTCCGGGCAGCTGTGTGTCCTACAGAGGGAAATCAGAGCCCTGATGAGGAGGCAGCAGGTAGAGCAGGCCAGTGGTGAAGTTTGCAGTGTGCGGGTAAGTGACCCCTTCCCCATTGCAATACCCCCAAGAAGTGAGATGTTAATATGGTGTCGGACAGCAATTGGCCTCAAGGGTCAATATTACCAGGCCCTGGTAGAACCTGTGTATTCAGACAGTAGGCCTGGGATCCTGATAGCCAGGGGGGTAGTAGACGTCCACAAGGAGAGAGTACCCGTCCGCATCCTGAATTGTGGGGAGGAAGAAGCCAAATTACCCTGGTAAGCCACTGTAGCTAAGCTGTAGACTGTCAGTAATAATGCCATCAGGACAGTGGAACCCTTGATCCCGTCTGACCAGGTGGAAGACAACGGCTCCAAGGGACAGCTGGAGGACTGGTGTCAGAAATTGCATGTGGGCACCAACTCCATCCCTTCACACCAAAAGCATGGAGTTTACCGGGTGGTACAATAATACGAGGTCTTCAGCAAACACCCTCTAGACTTCGGGCATGTAAAAGGGGTTCAACATCAAATCCCCACTGGTGACCATCATCCCATTAAAGAGAGATACTGCCCTGTTCCCCCGGCTTAATATCAGCGTGCCAAAGAAATGTTATGGGAAATGAAGGAGGCTGGGGTGATCAGAGATAGTTGTAGCCCCTGGGCAGCTCCACTGGTGCTCGTATTGAAAAAAGATGGCACAATGAGAATGTGTGTTGATTACCGGCAGATTAACCGCATTACACATAAAGATGCTTATCTACTACCCAGAATAGAGGAGTTTTAGCAGTCTTAAAATCAGTTAATTATTTCTCCACCTTTGATCTCACCAGTGGGTATTGGCAGGTTCCCGTGGCAGAGGCGGACAGGGAGAAGACTGCATTCACGACACCAATGGGCCTCTGCAAGTTCAACTTTATGCCTTTTGGGCTCTGCAATGCACCGGGAACATTTCAAAGACTGATGGAGTGTTGATTGGGACATTACTACTTTGAAACCGTGGTATTGTATTTGGATGACATCATAGTCTACTCAAAGACCTATGAAGCCCACTTGAAGCACTTGGCCAAAGTGTATGAGTCTTTGTCCGGGTTTTGCCTGAAGGTAAAGCCATCAAAATGTCACCTGCTGAAGCCAAAAGTACAGTACCTGGGTCATGTAGTCAGCGCAGAAGGTGTGGCACCTGATCCAGAGAAGGTCACAGTAATCAAGGACTTGCCAAGACCCACCACGATTCAGGAGGTGCGGCAGTTCCTTGGACTGGTGGGCTACTACCGAAGGTTCATTAATGGTTTCACGAAAATGGCAGCGCCTCTTCAAGATCTCCTGGTGGGACAATCGAGGAAGGGTAAGAAACAGAGTCCTCCATTCAAATGGAACAGCCAAGTAGAAACATCCTTTGTCCGCTGGAAGATGGTTCTCACAGGAGAGGAAGTCCTGGCTTACCCTGACTATGGCCAGCCATTTGTACTGTACACAGATGCCAGCAATTTGGGATTGGAAGAAGTCCTGTCCCAGGTACATGGAGGCAGAGAGACGATGATAGCTTATGCCAGTAGAAAGCTTCGTCCAACAGAAAGGAATCCCTTAAGGTACAGCCGCACTTTAGGGGCCCGATGTTGCCACCAGCAGAGTGGCATTAGTGAAGGCCCGAGCAGCCTACCCTACGGGAACGGGAAGTACCACAAGTCCCAGCAGAGAGGGCCTCTGTCGAGTCAACGCAGCGGGGTCCTGTAGAAGAGAAGAAAGCATAGGGAGAAGGCATCAATACTCACCTGGCCAGGGAGATACCCCCAACTGCTTCCAGGCCAACCGGATCACAAGCACCATCTGTACTGGTCTCCCAGGTCTTCACTGTTTGTTACAGAGTAAAAGGAAGGAGGTAAAGAAACTACTGTGTTGTTCTGTTATTATCCGTAACCCGACCCCGCACCCTAAGTCCACCAGGCTCCCAAAATAGACTTTGATACTGTGCCCCGGGGTCCCGCTCCACATGTGGGAAGAAAGAGATCACCTTAGCTGCGCCATCACCAACTTCCCCAGGGAACCTGAAGCGCAGCTGCGGCCTCATAGCCACAAAATACCATAGGTGGTGTCACAAATTTTACTAATATTAACTACAACTCCCATCACGATCTCCCCTTTAATTATTAAAAGACACTGCCAGGGTCATGGAGCCGGACTCCTGCCACCGCTGACATCCCCGTACTAGTCCGACCCGGTTCCGAGTGCCTTAGGCCCTGTGGTGGGTCTGTCAAACACAAAGATTCAACCAAGAAAAGTTGTAGACCAGCTCACCTGTCTGTGCTCATGCCCAATTGTTTGTGTTTTTTGGCTAAGATACAAAGGAAATATGTGTTCTTCAATTTTGTGCCTTTTAGAGATCAGTTCATCCTCAATTTGATTAACTGTTCACAATAACAGTAATTTTCAACATGGGTGCCTGAACTTTTGCATGTCACTGTGCCATGTTTTCCCAAAGACAACATGGCCATTAGACTCCTGCACTGGTCTATTGTTTAAACAAAATAAATATTTACTGCTTCCTCACCCACCCTCTGTGCCAGCATCTGTGATTGGTTCTAATCAGTCCTTGTAGTGTAAAAATAAAAAAAATAATTATGTGGTATTTCCACCTATTTTGCTAATCAACCAAAGCTAAAGCAGCATCTGTGGGCTGATATAAGGCTGGGATAGGGCCAATGTCCATATTTCTTCCCACCTTAATAATAGCAGCCCCTATCTGTCAGCTTTGCCTTGGCTGGTTAGCAAAAATAGGAAGAACTCTTCTTAAATAAGTAAATAATAAAGGTCAAATCTTAAATACATAAATAAATAAATAATTTTAAAAAACGTGCTCTCTGCCCAACTTTTTTTTATAACCAGCCAAGGTAAAGTAGACAGCTGAGGGCTGGTATTATCAGGGTGGGAAGGCCCATGTTTATTTTACCCTTCACAGCTTAAAAATAGCATCCCACAGTCATCCCAGATGTGGAACATCCAATAGATGCACCAATTTTGGCACTTTGCCCTGCTCTTCCCAATTCCTCTGGTGCAATGGCAATTGGGGTAATGGTTTTGGGGCTGATGTCAGCTGTGTAATATTAGCTGATGTCAAGCCCAGGGATTCGTAATATAGAGGCATCTATCAGACAAACCATTACTAACCCAGTAAGTATAAAGATAAAAAAAACTCAAAAACACAGGAACAAAAATGTTATTTTAAAATATAAACCCTGACTTTTTCCTTCACCACTTATTAAAAAAAAAGAACATCCAACATAGTCCATAGAATCAGATATAATCTAGTAATAGGAACATTAAAATCATAAAAAGAGATAGATTAAATAAATAAAAGAAAGACTCAGTCCCTTGCTAACCACTTTATTAGCTCTGGGTACCATGAAGGGCAGCACCAAAGGTGGATTGTCCCACAAGTAGTAAGGTGATGTAAGTTTACTGACTTCACCATTCATGAGAAATAACCAGAAAAAAACAATACTCATATACACAGCATCCAAACACAAAGGAGCGACAATATGTGCACAGGGGAAAATAAAGTAAAAAGGGGGAAGTAAACTAACAACTGGGAAACTTCTGCACCACACACCGCAGATCACCAATGATTGGATCACCACTATAAGACTAGAATTGTTGCACAAGCTGGAGCTATTATTGACACTGAGCACAAGGATCCAATACCATATATAGGAAGGAGACGGCTGTGATTGGTTATTAGCAACCTAAGCTCCTAGCAGAGTTGTCCAGGCCAGCAGAAATGAACTCCTGCAGGACTGAGGGATAGTGGACATGAAACAGCCGACTCCCAGCCCTGGCTGAACAACTAGGTGACATCAGGTTGCTTGCCAGACTTTGCAGTGTGAACAAAGCCTGACGCTACCGTGGCACCTAATGAGTTTGGAACCGAACATCGCATGACACTTTTATGAGAGAATGAAAGTACATCATGGGACCACAATTCACTTTGGATTATGTCGGACCTTCGGGGTTTTTGAGGGGAGCTATTAAAGTGGGGAATGAGACTGTGTCTTGTTTTCAGTTATTTAATTTCTCTCTTTATGTCAGGTTCCAGTTATTGGATTACATCTAATTCTGTGGACTACGTTGGATCTTCATAAATGATTTTTTCCAATGTTTGTGTCTTTTTTTACTCTTTTTTTTGCTGGGTTTGTAAAGGGATGTCTGATATACACCTATCCATTACTAACCCCTGGGCTTGATGCTTGATGTCAATTCACAGCTGATATCCAACTCCAAACCATTACCACCACACCAGAACAATTGGAAAGAGCAATGTAAATCACCAGAATTGACGCATGTAATGGATGCTCCACTTCTGGGGTGGCTGCTTGCTGCTATTTTTAGGGTGAGTAGGGCCAAATAACCATTCCCACCCTCAAAACATAAGACCCAAGCTGTCTACTTTACTTTTGATGGTTCTAAAAAATAAGGGGGATTTTTTAATTTATTTAAACAAAAAAAAAAAAAACATTTGGGGTCTGCTCTATTTTTGATAACCAGCCAAGGTAAACTTACAGCTGGAGGCTGGTATTATGAGGGTGGGAATGCCCATGGCTATTTGGCTCTTCCCAGTCTTAAATCAGCTTTCAGCCGCTGCACTACCTGCGCTGGTTATTAAAATATAGGGGGACCCAACTTCATTTTATTGTAATTATTATTATTATTATTATTATAGAATGAGGAGTGCATGGAAATCAGTGAGATGTTATAAAAAATTCAAATGAATGGGAACAGTAAAAAATAGCTATTAACATTTTCCAGGTACTAAAGTCCACATACAGTTAGGTCCAGAAATATTTGGACAGTGACACAATTTTCATGAGTTGGGCTCTGCATGCCACCACATTGGATTTGAAATGAAACCTCTACAACAGAATTCAAGTGCAGATTGTAACGTTTAATTTGAAGATTTGAACAAAAATATCTGATAGAAATTGTAGGAATTGTACACATTTCTTTACAAACACTCCACATTTTAGGAGGTCAAAAGTAATTGGACAAATAAACCAAACCCAAACAAAATATTTTTATTTTCAATATTTTGTTGCGAATCCTTTGGAGGCAATCACTGCCTTAAGTCTGGAACCCATGGACATCACCAAACGCTGGGTTTCCTCCTTCTTAATACTTTCCCAGGCCTTTACAGCCGCAGCCTTCAGGTCTTGCTTGTTTGTGGGTCTTTCCGTCTTAAGTCTGGATTTGAGCAAGTGAAATGCATGCTCAATTGGGTTAAGATCTGGTGATTGACTTGGCCATTGCAGAATGTTCCACTTTTTTGCACTCATGAACTCCTGGGTAGCTTTGGCTGTATGCTTGGGGTCATTACCCATCTGTACTATGAAGCGCCGTCCGATCAACTTTGCGGCATTTGGCTGAATCTGGGCTGAAAGTATATCCCGTTACACTTCAGAATTCATCCGGCTACTCTTGTCTGCTGTTATGTCATCAATAAACACAAGTGACCCAGTGCCATTGAAAGCCATGCATGCCCATGCCATCACGTTGCCTGCACCATGTTTTACAGAGGATGTGGTGTGCCTTGGATCATGTGCCGTTCCCTTTCTTCTCCAAACTTTTTTCTTCCCATCATTCTGGTACAGGTTGATCTTTGTCTCATCTGTCCATAGAATACTTTTCCAGAACTGAGCTGGCTTCATGAGGTGTTTTTAAGCAAATTTAACTCTGGCCTGTCTATTTTTGGAATTGATGAATGGTTTGCATCTAGATGTGAACCCTTTGTATTTACTTTCATGGAGTCTTCTCTTTACTGTTGACTTAGAGACAGATACACCTACTTCACTGAGAGTGTTCTGGACTTCAGTTGATGTTGTGAACGGGTTATTCTTCACCAAAGAAAGTATGCGGCGATCATCCACCACTGTTGTCATCCGTGGACGCCCAGGCCTTTTTGAGTTCCCAAGCTCACCAGTCAATTCCTTTTTTCTCAGAATGTACCCGACTGTTGATTTTGCTACTCCAAGCATGTCTGCTATCTCTCTGATGGATTTTTTCTTTTTTTCAGCCTCAGGATGTTCTGCTTCACCTCAATTGAGAATTCCTTAGACCGCATGTTGTCTGGTCACAGCAACAGCTTCCAAATGCAAAACCACACACCTGTAATCAACCCCAGACCTTTTAACTACTTCATTGATTACAGGTTAACGAGGGAGATGCCTTCAGAGTTAATTGCAGCCCTTAGAGTCCCTTGTCCAATTACTTTTGGTCCCTTTAAAAAGAGGAGGCTATGCATTACAGAGCTATGATTTCTAAACCCTTTCTCCGATTTGGATGTGAAAACTCTCATATTGCAGCTGGGGGTGTGCACTTTCAGCCCATATTATATATATAATTGTATTTCTGAACATGTTTTTGTAAACAGCTAAAATAACAAAACTTGTGTCACTGTCCAAATATTTCTGGCCCTGACTGTAAGAGACACGGCTCAACCCCGACAGCAGCGCTGAGCCGCAGCTCTGATCAGAGTTGTCGTCATTATCCAAAAAATATTATTAGCTGTTTTTTAGTGTTCCCATTCATTTGAATGCTGTTTTATAACCTTTCACTGATTTCCCAGCCCTCCCCTGCTTTTAATAATAATTAGTGATGAGCAGAGCACTAAAATGCACAAGTGCTTGCTACTCGAGTCAAGAAATTTCTAATGCTCGGTTGCTCATCTTGAGTAATGAGTAGTGATGAGCGAGTATGCTTGTTACTACTCGGTACTCGCACGAGTATCACTGTACTCGGGCTACTCGGCGGGTACCGAGTAATTTCGCGATACTCGTGCTGTACTTGTGGTCTTCATCTTTGCATGCTGGCGCTCTTTTGAGAGCCAGCCCTCATGCAGGGATTGGCTTTCAGACCACTGCAATGCCACAGCCCTGTTAGTTGTGGAATTGCAGTGATTGGCCGGCCTGCACAGCGTGACCGAGCCTTTATACCGGCGGGCGCGCTGTGCTCTGCACACAGCCATCTCATATTCCCTGCTTTCCACGCCCACAGGCGCCTATGATTGGTTGCAGTTAGACAGGCCCCCACGCTGAGTGACAGGTGTCTCACTGCACCCAATCACAGCAGCCGGTGGGCGTGTCTATACTGTGCAGTAAAATAAATAAATAAATAATGAAAAAAAACGGCGTGCAGTCCCCCCAATTTTAATACCAGCCAGATAAAGCCATACAGCTGAAGGCTGGTATTCTCAGGATGGGGAGCCCCACGTTATGGGGTGCCCCCCACCCTAACAATATCAGTCAGCAGCCGCCCAGAATTGCCGCATACATTAACTTTGTGCTAAATGTGTTAATACAACACAAACCTTAAAATATTGTTTTAAAATTATTTTAACATGTTAGCATAATCATTGGTTTTGATTATGGTTAACAATAGTTTTGTGTTTGCTTTAGTTTAATAAAATAATCATATAAATATTTTTTATCAAAAATTTTAAAAACTAACATTTTTATATTAAATTATTTTTTGGACAAACAGTTACCGATATAACAAAAAGATGGCGTAGTGTACGGGACCAATTCCGGAGGGAGAAATAAAGTCGAGCAGCAAGTGGTTCTGCTGCAACAAATAAGAGGCCATATCTACATTATGAGCGTCTAAATTTCTTACATCAAATAGTGGATTTATGACCGTAAGTAAGTTTGTTATAATTTCAAATTATGAGTAATGTAAATCTAAACTTTTAAAAAAGGAAAAAAAAAACCCTTCTAATTTAAAATTCAAAAATTTAAAGATGTTACACAATAGAACAACGGCGCAATAAGCAGACATAGCGCGTAGGATGATGATGCAGTGGTATTTTTTACGCTGCCTCATCACTTGCTTTCTCGTTCGCCAAATGTAATTGTATATCGCAAGAGCGACATTTCAAAATCACACATGCGTTGAATGACCAATGTGCGATCACGAAACATCGAACTTGTGATCTAGCATGTCATATTGCTTAAAAGATCGCAAGCGATGTCGCTGGGGGTAAGGTATCCCTCCCTTCTCAAACGCATGTGCAATCTCTGCTAACCGCAAGTGAGATATGGAGTGTTATATCGCTAAATATATAGTTTGTGAAATTTGTATTTTCAAAAAGGATTACTTTATTTTGACTACATTTTATTGGTTTTTTTCTTCAAATTTTCAGGACTGAATCTAATTTGACGGATAAAGAAACAATTTCAGAATCAGACACACACAGGGAGTCAAATTATGAGGATAGAGATGGTCAAGGTGTCATGTATGATGTGGGAAATGTATCAGCATCTGGACCAAGTGAGATCCATAGATATTTTGCCACAACATGCACCCATATACACTAGGAGTAGACGCAGAAAAGAAAAAATGTTACAAGTACACGTAGAGAGGTTGATAATGGTGTACTACAGTACATGTCTAGAACTATAAATGACGATGGATTAAAAAAACTGTGGAAATAGAAAGCGCAATAGGGTCTTACCCGGTATATACCGAGAGAAGTGAAAGATTTACACTCACCTCAAAGAGTTGTGCCAGTCACAACTCCTGTATAAGCATGTGGTATTAAGGTGAATTCTGCTGCAGCCCCCGTGGTAGATAACAGAGAGTAATAATGGAGAAGGGGTTTTATGCCAGGCTATTCACCAGGCACAAGGACGAGAAGATATTCAATGTTCCTTTATTGTAGCTTGAGTCTACGCGTTTCAGGAGATCTGCTCCCTTCATAAGGACATGAGGCACAAAATTAACATATCTGTGGCGACACTTTGACGACACCGGGGGCTTTCCAGGACTTTGCCAGGAAGTGAGGTCAACAGGAAACCTCTTGACCTCACTTCCAGCTAAATGCCTGCGTTCTGGCATGCCAACAAAGCCCGCGGACCGCAACAAAAAAGCAGCTCACTGCGGTGTAGCTGCATTCTGACCCGCATCATTGATTCAATGGGGGAGAGAACGCAGCCACAATGCACAAAAGAAGTGACATGCTGCTTTTCTTTCCGCACCGATTTTTGGCATCCAAAACGCTGCGTTTAGAAACGCAGCGTGTGCACTGATTTTTTGGCTTTCTCACACACTTTGCTGCGAAAGCTGAACGCATGCAATTTGCCACTGAAACGCTGCGGTTCTAAACGTAGCGTTTCCGCAGTAAAAAACGCAACGTGTGCACACAGCCTTAATGTGCGTCTGGGATATGGACGCATCATATTGCTTGCCAATTTAAACGCCTCATCACCAACAAAATAAAATGGTATGGCCGGACCTTGAGTACCAACTAAAATTTGAGGAAAGGGTATATTTAAATTAGATTGCAACATACGTGCGCACATTGTTGATTGGCGGAAAATTTGCGAATCCCCAGCACCACCATATGCACCAACATCAATTAAAGTAAATCGGTATGTCGCATCTGCGACTGTAAGAAGAACAACAGAAAAAAATGTTTATAATTATAATATAGCGAACCAGAGTTGGGAGGCTTGCGAACTCTGACATGCTTGCCATCAATTGCTCCAATACAATTTGGCATCTGGCAATTACTGGCAATTACTGAAGAATCCGTGTGAAATTTGTAGCTACATTTCGACTGTGGGTTCGGGCATCACTATAGTATGCAGTTTCTGCCATATAGCTGCACAGGTTGTGGAAACAATTGCACATATAGTTGATTTTTCGGGTGTGTGTGTTTTTTAACTGTAATTTACAGATTAATCATGGAAGGAATCTCGGGGAGACGCCTGACATGATTAATCTAGGATTTAGTGGCAGCTATGGGCTGCCAATAACTCCTTATTACCCCGATTTGCCAAAGCACTAGGGTAAATCGGGAAGAGCCGGGTACAGTCCCTGAACTGTTGCATATAATGTATGCGGCAATTCTGGGCGGCTGCTGACTGATATTGTTAGGCTGGGGGGCTCCCCATAACGTGGAGCTCCCCATCCTGAGAATACCAGCCTTCAGCCGTATGGCTTTATCTGGCTGGTATTAAAATTGGGGGGACCGCACGCCGTTTTTTTTAATTATTTAATTATTTATTTCACTTCACAGTATACACACACCCACCGGCTGCTGTGTTTGGGTGCAGTGAGACACCTGTCACTCAGCGTGGGGGCATGTCTCACTGCAACCAATCATAGGCGCCGAAAAGCAGGAACGCAGGGAATACGAGATTGTTTAATGAGCGGCCGGCTTTTTCAAAAGAGGAAGAGCCGCCGGAGTTTAGTGAACAGCAGTGCAGCGCCGCGGCAGTGATCGGGGAACGGTAAGTAAGAGAGAGGGGGGAGAATGACCGACAGACTGTGAGAGGGGGACAGACAAGACAGAGAGAGACAGACAGAGCGAGACCGACCGACGGGAGATAGAATGAAAAAAAAAATGACCGACATAGCTAGTAAAAAGCACAAAACGTGCGTTTTGTACATATGAGTGCCACACAATGTTTTACGTAAAATCTTTCATGTATTAATCTCAAAAAGTAACATACACCAGCTCTATCTCACTATTGGGTATGTGCCCTTAACATTTCCGCCATGAAAATTCATTTTGGTGTCATTTTGGAAGGTTTTCTGGTGAGTCCGTAAAAATGGCGTGAAACGCGGACAAAATTGTTCACAGCTGTGACTTTTGAGTGATAAATGCTTCAAGGGGTCTTCCCCATGCTGTTGCCATGTCATTTGAGCACTCTTCTGAGACTTTTGTGACATTTTTAGGGTTTCTACATGCTGCCGGGGGTCATTTCATAAAAATACTCGGGTCTCCCATAGGATAACATTGGGCTCGGTACTCGGGCCGAGTACACGAGTATCTTGGGATGCTCGGCCCGAGCCTCGAGCACCCGAGCTTTTTAGTACTCGCTCATCACTATTCAGGACGTATTTCATTCAGGATGTAGTCAAATGTTGACACTTCCATGCGACAGTAGGCATGAAATTTGTCACTGTGCTCACGTAATTTACCATATAGTCGCATAAAATGTCCTGTGTTAGCGCGACACCGAACAATTGGATGTAGCCAATATCTTCGCCGTGACCTTAGGGATTCATCATGATAACATGTTCCAAAACGGCGTGAAAGAACCCAATGAAGTAAGATTCTTTCTGTAGTATTGAATGTCAAATGATTTGACATAATTCCTTTTTTGGATGACGATTGGATAATGCTTCAAGGCTCCAAAAAAGCAGGGTATTGCGATGAACCCAAAGCACAAATGTTTCACAGAGCCACGTGGGGGCTGGCACATTTAAATAGGCAAATTCCATGTGTCATTGATTTAAATTAGGTGAACTTTGGCAGAAATCTAGCATTGCAAACACGTCGCACATGCAAGCAAAATCATTAATTTATTCAGAAATAACATCGCACTTGCGTTGCACTCGCACCTAACGTGAACTAAAATCAACCGAGTTTTTTTTAGCCCAGTCGGACCGATTTTACTCACATAGATGTGTTTCCAGCCTTACACATACAGTATACCCATAGTGGAGCTACCTCAGTGGAGATCAACAGTGGTCTTTACTCAAATCTGCAGTTCTCTCACCTTTTAAATATTTAGTATTTTAATATATCATCAATGTCTATGTTTAGTGTTCTATTAATAACTAGAAACTTTCTAATAATAATAACTTTGCTTATACAGCAAATGGCTGTATAAGAGTCCAAATTATTTTAGTCTAGCAAAATAACTGCCTTTTCATTTTTCACTTTAAAATACTTTAGTTAGGTTTGTGAATTAACATTAAGGAGGATTGCCACAATCATAACATTTATGGCTTACCCTGCAGATAGGTCATCAGTGTCTGATCAGCTAGGGCCCCACACTATGCCACCTCACCAATCAGCTGTTCTTGATCCCAGTGGCAGCAGCAATCAGCTAAAAATGCTCAGTTCCAGAGCTGCCCTATCTTCTGATAGAATCTGCGGCCGGATGCTGCACATTCACATCCTATTGATTTGAATGGGAGAAGGATGTGTGGTACCCAGCTGTGGCTACTATCAGTTGATGAGGCAGCTTCGGAACTGAACTTTTCCGGCTGCTTGCTGCCACAGTTGGGACCGAGAAAAGCTGATCAGCAGGGGTGCTGGGTGTGGGACCCTGGTCGATTAGGTATTGATTACCTATTCTGTAGCACATCAATGTTAAAGTAGTGGCTAACCTCTTTAATATAAAATATTAGCACTAATTAGGCTTTTCAGTATATTGCTGAAGTATAAGTAATATGAACTTCACTAGAGAGATCCGAAGTAATTTTAAATCTTAGGTTCCTTATCTATGAAACATCCAACTAGCTCTTAAAGTAGTTTAAATGCAATGGCATCAAGAGTCAGTGGTGGAGACTCTGCATCAGCACATCCACCATCAAAAGATGGTTTGTGGTTTTTTAAAGGGTTGTCCACCTTTCAGGACAATTTTATATTTTTACTTGTGTGCATGAAATTGGGGCTAAAATACAATTTTGCAATTTGGTTTTGTTAAAAATATTTGCACAATGTGCTTTGTGTTCTGTAACCTGTGTGTTGTTCAGTGTTTTGTTGGCGGCAGAATGAATTAACTAAGAATTCTTTATTCAGCCTTAAACTGTGTAACAGTCAGACAGGAAGTTTGTCATTCTTAGGCTATATGCCCACATAGTGTATTTTCATGCAGTTACACTGTGTTCTGCACTGCAGCGTAACTGCATGCGTCCTGCGTCCCCAGCACAATCTATGAAGATTGTGCATAATCCATGCTTACGTGGCGTATTAGAACGCAGCGCTTCGGCTGCTGCCGAAGCGCTGCGTTCTAAGAAGTGACATGTCACTTCTTTTGTGCGCTTTGCATGCAGCCCCGGCTCTGTCTATGGGAGGGGCTGCATCCAGAGCGCATGAAGTCGGCTTTTTAGTACGCACTGTACTGTACTCTGCAGCGATTTGAAGCGCACGTTTGCTGTTCAAATCACTGCAGAAATTTCTGCAGGGACACAACGCAACATGGGCACATAGCCGTACTTGTCTTTATCTGAGTTCCTTTTGTCTTGTCTATGACCGCAGATCCCAGTGAAGTAATATGTGCTGAGAGATAAATAAAGAGCTTTCAGTAGCCAAACAGTACAACATTTTTAATGATAGCAAATTGTAAAAATAATTCCAAGTCCCATAAACATAAAGCCCCATAAAACCCAATAAAGTAGAAAAGAAACTCCTCAAAGGTGTACAAACCCTTTAATGGATTAATAGCTCTGCAGTTCTTTATCACTAAATACAATTAATAACTGCATTGTCATTTTCTAGGGGATTTACATGCTGAGAAAATAAGCCTTTATAATTCTTGTCATTATTCTCCATGTAATATTACAAGTAAATAATGTAATAATCTATGTTAATTAAAAAAACACTATTATTGAAGTATAAGAAAATTCTTAACGTATGTTGCTGACCATCTGTCATGCTAATTTGTTTATAATTGGAATAGTAATAGTCAATGTGTAATAGTCAAATTACCAAAGAGAATAAAAGCATGTGGAGAATAAATATTTTAATACAATATTTTCCTTTATTCTTAATACAACTATATTATTGCTCTTTGCAAGTTCCAGTGTAAAACAATAATACTGAACTAGAGATGAGCAAACATTTAAAAAAAAATTGATTTTACAAAAATATTTCATTTAGAACAAAAGAATTTGTGACAATTTGCAAGTACTACAAAGCGTATAATTGCTCTGAATACACATGCATAACATTCTGAGGTCTCGTAGGATCTATCCCTTTCAAGAAACTAGCTGCAACAAGTTTGCTGCTTTCAAGGTGGAGAAACATCTTTTTTGAGGAGCAGCTTCAGATGATACTATGTGCAGCATAGGCTTCCCAGTAGCACAATGTAGGGAGAATATGATGACTTGGCATGATGGAGGATGAAACTACACACTGATCCATGCCTTGTTCATTTTGAGATTTTGACGGCGTACCTTCTGGTCACTTGAATGTAACAAGGCCACCTGCCTTACTAAAAACCATTCTTTACATTAAACAAAAGGCTGTAGAAGACAATATGGCCAACACCATTACAACTGAGTATGACTTCAAACATCATGTCTCTATTTCCAGATGTACAATAGGTTGGTATAACAGCTGATAAACCATTTGTTCCATCATATCATCTAACCCCTTCATGACCAATTACATACCTGTTAGGGCCAGGTGGACGGGCAGACCCAGGAGGTGGATCCACTGGGCCGAACACCTTAATGAAGGCAAGGGGTCCGGTAGCCAGAGCACTACGGGTAACAGGACAGTCCGTGCAAAAGAGTGGAATGGAGAAGTCCCTGGGACCACGGAGTCACTGATGGTAGTCCGGGTGACGGAGCTCAGGTTCGGAGGCCGAGATGTTGTCAGGCAGAGTCCGGAACCAATGGAGCGAGAGGACGGGTCACCACAGGGATCAGAGATGGTACGGACTGACGGGATGGCAGATAGTCAGCGTTCGGGGTTCGGGAATCGGCAGGACCGGATGGCGAGGCAGGAGCGGCTCTAGAAGAGAGATAGGTAAGTATATCACAGAGACACAAGGAGACCTGACTCCTAGCTTAGGAAACACGAAGAACAGGCCCCGCCCACTTGGACATTAAACCCCTTTATACCCTGTACCTGTGTGTTCAATTTCCTGTCAGTGGACGCTGGCCCTTTAAGCGAGGATCAATGACCGCGCGCGCGCCCTAATGCGCATGCGCGAGGCCCGGGTGCCAGAAGCCAGGGCAGGGAGCGGTGTATAGGAAGCAGGGGAGCCGGCCTGGAGCAGAGCTGCTGTCGGGCGCCGGGAGCGGGGACCGGGCCGCCTGGGGACCGCAGGTGATGGAGGCTGGAGACCGTGGAGCGGGGGATGTCTGACAGAGGAGCCGGGGAGCGAAGCAGTGAAGCCGGGGAGCGTGGCAGGTGAGCCGGGGAGCAGAGCAAGGGACCCGGAGATCGTGACAATACCCATATATCATTGATCATGTATGTCACTGTAATGGCCGGCTTGCACGGCAAGTCAATATTATTCCTTCACATGTCGGCTGATCTGATCATCCGACATGTGCAGCTAAAAAGTGCAGGTGGATGAGAGATTCATTATCTCTTGTTAACTAGTTAGCTTGCGCTGTCAAACTCTGACAGAGCAATCCAACACCAGAAGGCGGGGAGCTTTACATTTTCCACCACCATCGGTGGCCCCTTTCGCTATCATGATGAAGTTCCTGTTAATACACACATTCACAGGAGAACAGCATTTCTGCTCTTCAGAGGGATGCTGAAGTATTGTCTTAAAAAGGAGAAGCAATCAGAGTATATCAGCTTCAAGTCCCCTAAGAGGATTAATTAAATCAATAAAAAATAGGAATTACTACTTACCGGTAATGATGTTTCCAGGAGCCATCATGACAGCACGGTAGGAGTTGCTCCTTTGACCTTTACAGGGACAGGAAACGGAAGAGGTTAAAAGCCCCTCCCCATCCCCCTCTCCTCAGTGATTTTTCAAGTACCACACCAGGATGGGAGATAACACCATTTTATTAATGCATAATCTTACAACAGACACATAATATAACAAGAAGGGAGGGAAACAATAGTGCTGTCATGATGGCTCCTGGCAACATCATTACCAGTAAGTAGTAATTCCTATTTTCCAGGACGCCTCATGACAGCACGGTAGGAGAATGCCAAAGTAATCCCTATGAGGGGGGACCACAGCCTGCAAAACCCTCCTACCGAACAACGTGTGCTGATTGGTGAGAAGGTCCAGTTTATAGTGCTTACAAAACGTGTGGGGACCAGACTACGTTGCCGTACGACAAATTTGTTCCAAGGAAACCCCCACCCTCTCCGCCCAAGAAGTGGACAAAGCCCTGGTGGAGTGGGCCCTAATGTGAGTTGGGGGGTCCCGACCCGCGGACTGGTAAGTAGCTGAAATAGTGGACCTAACCCACCGAGACAGAGTTGTCTTAGACACCGTCTTCCCTGGTTGGAACAGAACGATGGTAGGACCAATTCCTGTTCCAAATTGGTTGTGGAAACCACCTTTGGCCGAAACGTTGGATCGGGCTTCAAAACGATTCTGTCGTCCAGGACCTGAAGATATGGGGCCCGAATGGATAAAGCTTGCAGTTCACCAATTCGCTTTGCAGTGGTAATGGCTACCAAAAAAGCCATTTTGAAGGACAATTGCTGAATAGACAAACCATCCAGAGGCTCGAACGGGGTCTCACAGAGTCCATTGAGAACTAGGCCCAAATCCCACGGAGGAACTGTGGATCGAATCGTGGGCCGTAACCTTTGAAGTCCTTTGACAAAACAGATTATCCAAGGATGGGAGGCAAGGGAAGCATCAAAGAACACACTGAGCGCTGAGATCTGGACCTTTATCGTACTGGGCTTCAGGCCCTGGCGGAAGTCTTCTTGAAGAAAGTCAAGGATCCGAGGAATATCTGGACGAGCACTATCCAGCGGCTCTTCTCCCAGGAAGGAACAAAACCGCGTCCAGATCCGCCGATAAATTGCTTGGGTAACCGGCTTCCTGCTGGCCTGCAGGGTAGTAATAACTGCCGCGGACAAGCCCTTATTCTTTAAGAATTGCCCCTCAGGATCCAAGCGGATAGATGAAGATGAGGGAGATCCTGGTGGAACACCGGGCCCTGGCTGAGTAGATCCTCCCGCAGGGGAAGAAGAACGGGTTCGTCCACCGCCATGCTGTTCAGGAGCGAGAACCAGCTCCTCCTCGGCCAAAACGGAACAATGAGGATGACCTTGGCCCTGTCCTGGCGGATCTTCTGAAGGACTCTGGGAACCAATGGAAGGGGAGGAAAGGCATATGCCAGATCCATGACCCAGGGTTGAGACATCGCATCCACTGCGGCTGGTCGGTCGCTGGGATTGAGAGAGAAGAAGTTCTTGCACTTCGAGTTGCTCCGGGATGCAAACAGGTCCCAATGAGGTGTCCCCCACCGGGCAATTAGTGACTGGAACACTAAGTTGTTGAGGGACCAACCTGCGGGATCTAACCTGTGTCTGCTGAGGTAATCTGCCAGTCTGTTTTCTGAGCCTTTCAGATGGACAGCTGAAATGGACAGGACCGAGGTCTCGGCCCAGCGGAAGATTCGGTGCGTCAAGGCTTGTAACCGATGATGTCTTGGGCCGCCCTGATGTCTGAGGAAGGACACAATTGTCACATTGTCCAAGAGAACACGGACATGTTGCCTCAGGAATAGGTGTTGTCTGCTGCTGAGGGCCCGCCAGACCGCGTTCAACTCCCTGTAGTTGGAAGAAGAGTTCATTGTTTGGCTTTGCCATGTTCCCTGGAAGGAAACGGTGCCCACGTGTGCCCCCCAACCTGTTTGGCTGGCGTCTGTAATGAGCGTAACAGAGGGCAAGCAGTCCCAATGAACCCCTACCGAGAGGTGCTCTCCGTTCGTCCACCATCGCAGAATGCTTCGGAGCCGTACCGGAAGGCTGATCTTGCGGTTTAAGGTGGATCGGTTGGTCAGTGAACCATGGCGTCCCACTGGACTTGAAAGAATCAGCTGTTGAAGTGGTCTTGAATGAAACTGGCTCCACCTCACACATGGGATACAAGACGTCATCAGACCTAACACCCTCATAGCTTCCCGGATAGTGCACTTCTCTTGACTTTGGAAGGCCCTTATCCTGACTTGGAGTGACCTCACCTTCTGGGCCGGCAAGAATGACATTCTTGCATCCGAGTCCAGAAGTATTCCTAAGAAGATCTTTCTGGACTCTGCCTGTAAATTCGACTTGTGAGTGTTCACCATCCACCCCAGAGCCTGGAGTTGGAGCAGTGCGATCTTCACCTTTCTGGACAACTCTCGCGGGGTGTCTGCGATGAGGAGTAAATCGTCTATGTACGGAACAATGCTGACATCTAGTGTTCTCAGGTGGGCCACCACCTCCGCCATTACTTTTGTGAAGGTTCTGGGAGCGGATGACAGGCCAAAGGGAAGGCACCGGAACTGGTAATGATAGATTACACCCTGTTTTTCTACGGCAAATCTCAGGAACTTTTGACAGTTGGGGTTTATGGCTATGTGATAATATGCGCTCGACAGGTCTATTGTAGCCATAACAGAGTGATGACTGATGAGAGGAATGGCCGATCTTATGGATTCCATACGTCATTTTTTGTAGCGGACGAACCGATTTAGAGGTTTTAGATTGATAATGGTGCGCACCTCTCCCGACGGTTTTAAGACGGTAAAGAGTCTGGAATAGTGGCCCTGGAAGTGTTCCCCAGTTGGAACAGGACATATTGCCCGGGTATGTAACAGATTTTGGACCTCGGACCAGAGACGGATGGACGAGTCCGGGGAGCGAAATCGTGTGAGAAGAAACCTGTCGGGGGGAACCTGAGAGAATTCTATCTGGAGACCCCGTGACACCACTTGGAGAACGCAAGGATTGGACGTAATGCTTTCCCATGCCATTTGAAAGTCCGCCAGGCGTCCGCCCAACCTGGCGTCAGGATCGATCTTGTTTTTTTCTGGTATCAAAGGAGAGATTCCTATCTTTTCCCCCTTTGTAATAGCTCCATCTACCCGATTTACCCCTACTTTTGTAGTCAGCACCTCGAAAGGATCGAAACCGATGGGTAGGAGGGCCCCGTCAAGGTTTTTCCTCGGGGAATCCACCCTTTTTTATCAGAAGCTTTCTCTAGGATATCATCTCGAGCAGGACCAAAAACTCTAATACCCGAAAATGGGATAGCACACAGTTTATTTTTAGAGGCGCAATCCCCCGACCACATCTTTAACCATATGGCACGGCGTGCCGAATTAGTTAAGGCCTCATTACGTGCAGAGAATCGAATAGATTCCGCCGAAGCATCCGCCATAAACCCTGTGGCCAGTCTCAGGAGGGATATGGAGTCCTGGACAGTATCCCTTGGAGCTCCATCCGCGACCAGAGACTCCAGGTCATCTAACCACCTGGACATGGACCTGGCCACCGAAGTAGCCACAATGTTAGTTTTGATAGTGGTGGCCGCAGCTTCCCATGCTTTTTTTAAGAGGCCGTCTGCTTTTCTGTCCATTGGGTCTTTCAGACCGGAAGAGTCCTCGCATGGGATAGCAGTCTTTCTAGCCACCTTAGCCACTGGGACATCAATTTTAGGTATGTCCTCCCATTCTTTAATATCATCAGGTTCAAATGGAAGGCGGGCCCGAAATTCCCTGGGAATTACCAACTTTTTCTCAGACTCCTGCCATTCCTCCATGATCATTGCTCTGACATGGGGATTGACAGGGAATACCCGATGGCGTTGAGACCTGAGCCCTCCAAACATTTCGTCCTGGACAGACCTCAGTTTCTCTTGTTCTTCCACCATCATAGTCTTTTTGACTGCTCGAAAAAGTTCATCCGTATCACTGGAGGAAAAAAGATACCGTCATCCCTCCTCTGGTGTCGGACCTGCCATCTCCTCTTCTAACTGAGACTCAGAGCCATAAGAAATCTCTTCATCTTCTGAAGAGATCCCCATGTCTTGCCGCTGTCTTTTACGAGGTGCGTCTCGACAGCCCAGGTGGGATGAGGTACTGGCAATGACCGACTGCACTTCCTCACGGATCATAGCCCTCATATCTGTCAGAAGGGATTTTTGTTCACTGGAAACCAATTCTGCTATACAAGAGTCGCAAAGCTGTTTAGTGCAGGACTCTGACAGATGTGAATGACAGACTGCGCACTTTTTTATTCTGGCCGACTTCCTCTGAACTTTTTTAGGGATAGTGCCGGTGCGTGCCGTGGAAGAATCCTAAAAGGAAGGGGAGACTGAATCAGGCTCTACCCACACCACTACAGGCCAGATTCCTGATGCACCTGCACTTACGTGACCCTGGGACTCGTCAGGGGGGCTAGCATCTGACCTGTCACCTTCATCCATTGTAATCAGCAGTGAGTAGGCTGTTATACAGAAAATAGTGTGCACATTTCCCCGTTCCCAAGGTTTTATACCTGTTTGGACGATGTCAGGGCCCGTTCCCGCCTCCAGTGCTCCGTCCCGGATCACACGCCGCCTTCCAGGGCGCCGCCATATTCCGACCAGGAAATGCGTAAGTCTTTGCACTGCGCATGCGTCAGCGTGCGTGTCAAGCTGTAACGCATGGCGTGCGCACACCCGGAAGTGCCACATGGCCGCGGCAGACAGCGGGATGCCGAGAGCCCTCACCTGAGGGAAGCGGCTTTTGCCGGGAACTCCTCCTCCACCAGCTGGCTGAGGGACCTCTCCTTTAGGGGTGTCGGCCAGGGACTGCTTGACAGGCCGGAAGGAGAGAGCAAGCCCCCCCGATCCGCCTGGACCCCGTACATCCCGACGGTAAGACTTGCGTCCGTCCTGTACAGGGACAGGAAAAACACTGAGGAGAGGGGGATGGGGAGGGGCTTTTAACCTCTTACGTTTCCTGTCCCTGTAAAGGTCAAAAGAGCAACTCCTACCGTGCTGTCATGAGGCGTCCTGGAAAAAGTAAATAAATAAAAGAAAAATCTGAAAAAAAATCTAAAAGTTCAAATCACCCCTCTTTTGCCTTACTGAAAATAAAACGATAAAAAAATCTAACATATCTGGTATCAGCGAGTTAAGAAATCCCGGTCTATCAATATATAAGATCAATTAATGTGATTGGTAAAGGGAATAGTGAGAAAATAAATCAAAACGATAGAATCACAGTTTTTTTGGTTGCCGCAACATTGAATTAAAATCAAATGCTATTAAATAATCACACCTACCCAAATATGCTATAATTAAAAACATTAGCTCAATACACAAAAAATAAGCCATCACTCAACCCCAGATGCCAAAAAAAGAGAGTGCTACAAGTATCAGAAAATGGTGACAAGAGCATTATTCTTTTTTTTTTACAAATTTCTGATGTTTTTTCACCACATAGATAAAAGTAAAACGTTATATATTTGTTATTTACAAACTTCTTCTGACCCGGGAATCATATTGCTAGGTCAGTTATAAAATATAGAGAACATGGTAAGTAAAAATCAAAAAAATAATTGTGGATTTGCACTTTTTTTGCAATTTCACTGGACTGGACTGAATTTTTTTTCCCATTTTCTATTACAAAAGTACAACTCATCTTGCAAAAAATCAGAGAGGAGAGGAAAAAACATAAATAGAAAATCGCTCAGAGGTGAATGGGTTAAAATGACTTTTGTTGAAAGGGAGCAGAGAGAGGCTTTCAGGTCAGACATGCAGTTGTCAGGCATCTGCTCAGTGACAGCCTTGTTGAGTAGGGAAGCAGCTTATCCTCATATTGGGCCAATATTTACTCACTTTTGGAAGTTGAATAAAATATCTTAATTTTTCTTTTAGCGCAAGGTAACATAACAACATGTCCAACCTGTGCAACTATACAGGGGCCCAAGACGTTGAGAAGGGGGCATTTCTACCTAGAAAGTAGGTGAAATTCAGCATTTTGATGAGATCTTGGACTGCAAATGGCTTATATATTGTTCTTGCACATGGGGCCCTTTTATGTCTGTGTCTGCCAGTGGTTAAGCCAATTATAGCGCAGAAAAGACAGTGCTGTCTTTCATAGAATCTGCAATTTAAAACATTAATGGCAGCGAAAGCAGAAGCCGGTGTATAACACTGACTAGGAGAGTCACTGTCAGAGGTAATATCATCCTGTGTGACTGAGATGAATGATGTTCCCTAAATTCTGTAATATCCTTCACTTCCTCCTTGCTCAAAGCACAGGAGGCCAAATGTGACTTATAGGAGGTAGTATGGACCGTCGGGGCAATTAGCGGTTTTGCTACTGGAAAAATTTGCATCTTACACAATTATATTGTTAGAGGCCATGGTATGGGTTTTTCTTGCTTTACCAATAAGTAACATTGCTATGGGCACCACATGTGCTTATTGCACCATAACTTGCTTCCTATGCCAAAAACTCGTATCGGCATAGAACCCATATGACTGGCCTGATATAAAATAGAACTATTTACCGTAAGCATAATGGATATCTGAAATAGGTATGGATAAGCACTAATCCTACAGTTATAAAGAATAAATTATAATTTAATATAATAACAATTATAATAATTATGAATATAGGTGCAATGCATACGTACAGACAAAATGTATGATTTAGTATTGAACGAATATAAACTAGGTCAGCAGTAACAATGTGTAATAATGTAAGTGCCATGTGCACTGTCACATAGGTAACTTGAGTCACAGGAAAAGTAGCATACTGGAATAACAAACTCACACATATCTCAAGATGAGGGGTCTTCCTCATGCTATTTTATATTTTACATTATTGCATTTTTTTGCAACTTTTTTTACAATACATTTTTTACTAATTAACTTTCCATTTTACTTTGTAACCTTATGTCTAAATTTACTTAACTGTTGTCACTGTTTTCAACAATTTCTTCTACTCAAAAGGGAATGAACAAGTGCTAAGTGCACAATTGAAAAAACAGCAATAGGGTGTAGTATTGTTATTTTTTGTATGGGCATTAAATTTGATTAATGCAATAGGTGTTCATAAATACAGTAGTTAGTTGGACACAAAGTTTGCGAGGTAAACAATCACAATTAAATGTCTAGAGCAACCAGCTCTGTCCTCACCTATTGTACCATCACCCATTCCCTGTAGATTGTGAGCCCTCGCGGGCAGGGTCCTCTCTCCTCCTATACCAGTCTGTCTTGTACTGTTAATGATTGTTGTATGTATACCCTCTTTCACTTGCAAAGCGCCATGGAATAAATGGCGCTATAATAATAAATAATAATAATAATAATAATAATAATAATAGATGTTTATAATTCTCCTTTATACATTTTTTAAGACAATTTTTTCAATTTTACCACACATGACTAAACAAGAAATGCTAGACCTATGTCCAAAGAACAGCAGTAGGACCATGTCATAGTTTTACTTATATGTCATGGCTCAGATGCTGGCTCATGTTTCTTCACTTGGGTTAGTTCCTTTGTAAAAGTCCACACTTGGATACTATGTTAACCCAACAACTTCTTTTGACATCACCCAAGACCTTTTCAGGTGGACTCAGAATATTCAGGAATTACAGTACAATTATGTACTCTGAATATTCAGGAGGCATAATATTCAGTTACCACATGTACTTTAGAGTTTGTCTCACTATCCACTTCATTTAACTGGCTAATCATCTCTTAAGGGAACTATTGCTTGTTTCAATCATCTGAATTCACGTCCTACTCTAGCTTAGACTTTTAGTTAAATATTTGTCTGTTGCAAACATAACAAACTCTTCTCTACTAATACTGGTAATGTTCATAAAACTATGCTGTAATAATGTGTAATATTCTCTGCAAACAAGTATGCTGTTTGCCGCCTATTCATCACTACTATATTTCAGTTAATTTTTATGCTGAGAGCATATAACTTTGCCATTAACTATTTATGTGATGCAAGTACTGGCATGACTATACATTTAGAACAACCTTTTGAATCCACACTGCCTTCTCCATGTCTTCTGGGGCTTCCTTCTCTGCTCTTCTACAGGACTTCCAAAATACTCATTATCCAGGTCCTCGATGATCTACATGCCCCCTGTGAAGTCTTGACTGCTATAATCTTTGATTCACTTTGCTCAGACTGATCTGCCAAATAAATAAATAATAATAAAGAAATAAAAAAAACTGCGGTTCCCCCCAATTTTGATACCAGCCAGGATAAAGCCACACGGCTGGAGGCTTGTATTGTCAGGATGGGGAGCGCCACGTTATGGGGAGCCCACCACGCTAACAATATCACCCAGCAGCCGCCCGGAATTGCCGCATCCATTAGATGCATCAGTCCCGGGACTCTAACCGGCTCATCCCGAATTGCCCTGGTGCTGTGGCAATTGGGGTAATAAGGAGTTAATCATGGCAGGCATCTCCCCGAGATACCTTCCATGATTAACCAGTAAGTGAAAGTAAATAAACACACACAACAAATAATCCTTTATTTGGAATAAAAGACAAAAAAACACCCTCTTTCACCATTTTTTTAAAATTCCCAAATACCCCTCCAGGTCCAATGTAATCCACAGAGGTCCCGCGATGCATCCAGCTCTGCTACATGAAGCTGACTGGGAGCGCCATAGAACAGGTGCACTCTGTGTCATATCCATGCAGCAACTGACGTGAGCCGCGCTGTCAGCGGAGATGTCACTGAGGTAATTCCTGTGTGTGCGGTGATGATGGGGGTTGTAGTGCCTGCGTGTGTGCGGAGATGAGTGCGGTAGTGCCGGTGTTTGCCCTTCCATCCATCCCTCCATTCCTCCCTCCATCCCTCCCTCCATCTCTCCATCCATTCATCCCTCCCTTCATCCCTCCATCCATCCCTCTATCCATCCCTCTATCCCTCCATCCATCCCTCTATCCATCCATTCATCCATCCATCCATCCATCCCTCCATCCATCTCTCCATCCATTCATCCATCCCTCCATCCATCCCTCCATTCCTCCATCCCTCCCTCCATCACTCCATCCCTCCATCCATCTGTCCCTCCATCCATCCATCATCCATCCATCCCTCCCGCCATCCCTCCCTCCATTCATCCATCCCTTCATCCCTGGCGATGATCAGCTGATGCGGTCACCTGATGGAATCAGCTGTCACTGTAAGTTGAGCAGTGAGGCTGGCTTTTTACCGCCCAGCCGGCTAAACTATCAGCTGCTCTTGTCGGACAGGAGTCTGCACAGAAGTGTGTAGTTTGTTTTGTTTGGGTTTTTTTGCACTGATGCATCAGCTGATTGTATAAAAGCCATTTATACAATCAGCTGCTGTGTCATGTGATTCAGGCCCTTGAACCTGACACATCATCTGATCGCTTTGCCTTCCAGCAAACCGATCAGATGATATTGGATCTGGATTGGACGGCGTGGCACTCTTGACCCAGGATTACTGCAGAGGGGGGTTCTTTATTTCAATAAAGATGGAGTCACTAATTTTGTTGTGTTTTATTTCTAATAAAAACATTTTTCTGTTTGTTATGTTTTTTTTTATCTGTACTAGAAATTCATGGTGGGCATATCTAATATTGGCGTGACACCATGAATTTCGGGCTTAGGGCCAGTTGATAATATACAGCTAGCCCTAACCCCATTATTACCCAGTGAGCCACCCGTCACCAGGGCAGCTGGCAGAGTTGGATACAGCGCCAGAAGATGGCGCTTCTATGAAAGCGCCATTTTCTGGGGCGGCTGTGGACTGCAATTCACAGCAGGGGTGCCCAGAAAGCTTGGGTACCCTGCGATGTGGATTCCAATCCCCAGCTGCCTAGTTGTATCTGGTTGGACACAAAAATTTAACGAAACACACGTCATTTTTTTTTAATTATTTCATGAAATTCATGAAATAATTAAAAAAAAAGGGCTTCCCTATATTTTTGGTTCCCAGCCGGGTACAAATAGGCAGCTGGGGGTTGGGGGCAGCCCGTAGCTGCCTGCTGTACCTGGCTAGCATACAAAAACATGGCAAAGACCACGTAATTTTATTGGGGGGCAAAAAACTCCTGCATACAGTCCTGAATGGAGTATGCTGAGCCTTGAAGTTCTGCAGCTGCTGTCTGCTGTCTGTATGAAGGAGAGCAGACAGCAGCTGCAGAACTACAAGGCTCAGCATCCTCCATCCAGGACTGTATGCTGGAGGGAGAGGCAGGGGAGTAGAACTGCAAGGCTCAGCATACTTCATCCACTAGTGTATGCAGGAGAGCAGACAGCAGCGGCAGAACTACAAAGCTCAACATGCTGCATCCATGACTTTATGCTGGGGGGAGAGACAGGGGGAGCAGAACTACAAAGCTCAGCATGCTCCATTCACTAGTGCATGCAGGAAAGCAGCTAAAAAATACAAAAATATGGCAAAGCCCACGTAATTTTTTTGGGGGGCAAAAAACTCCTGCATACAGTCCTGAATGGAGTATGCTGAGCCTTGAAGTTCTGCAGCTGCTGTCTGCTGTCTGTCTGTATGGAGGAGAGCAGACAGCAGCTGCAGAACTACAAGGCTCAGCATACTCCATCCAGGACTGTATGCAGGAGGGAGAGGCAGGGGAGTAGAACTGCAAGGCTCAGCATACTTCATCCACTAGTGTATGCAGGAGAGCAGACAGCAGCGGCAGAACTACAAAGCTCAACATGCTGCATCCATGACTTTATGCTGGGGGGAGAGACAGGGGGAGCAGAACTACAAAGCTCAGCATGCTCCATTCACTAGTGCATGCAGGAAAGCAGCTAAAAAATACAAAAATATGGCAAAGCCCACGTAATTTTATTGGGGGGCAAAAAACTCCTGCATACAGTCCTGAATGGAGTATGCTGAGCCTTGAAGTTCTGCAGCTGCTGTCTGCTGTCTTTCTGTATGGAGGAGAGCAGACAGCAGCTGCATAACTACAAGGCTCAGCATACTCCATCCAAGACTGTATGCAGGAGTTTTTGCTTACCAAAAAAATGACGTGGGCTTTGCCATATTTTTGTATGCTGGCCAGGTACAGCAAAGAGGTACAGCTGCCCCCAACCCCCAGCTGTTTATTTGTATTTGTACCCGGCTGGGAACTAAAAATATAGGGAAGCCCTTTTTTTAATTATTTAATGAATTTCATGAAATAATAAAAAAAAAAACGACATTTGCTTCGCCCCATTTTTGTGTCCAGCCAGGTACAACTAGGCAGCTGGGGATTGGAATCTGCAGCACAGGTTAGCCTGAGCTTTCTGGGCCCCTCTGTTGAGAATTGCAGTCCGCAGCTGCCTCAGAAAATGGCACTTTCATAGAAGCGCCACCATGTGGCACTGTATCCAACTCTTCCAGCCGCCCTGAAGCCGGGTGGCTTGCTGGGTAATAATGAGTTAATACTAGGTTTGTTTTACTAGCTAGTATTAAGCCAGAGATTCTTAATGTCAGGCAAGTTTGACCCAGCCATTAAGAATCTCCAATAAAGGGTTAAAAAAGACACCACACAGAGAAAAAATACTTTAATAGAAATAAATACACAGACACACTTAGAGACTCCTTGTTTATTATTCCCTCTTACCCCTCCACGATCCTGGTCTTCTGTCTTCTTTCTCCTTCAACTCATGCAGCTCTGCTACATAAGACAACATGTGAGGAAGGCGCTGCTGCTCCCGTGCAGTCTAATCACTCAGTGAGTGAGGAGAGGCTGCGAGTTGTAAGCGGTGATGTCACCGCTGCCACCATTGCTAAAGTAATCTGGCAGGCGAGTTACTATAGCAATGGTGATCTCCGTTATTCACCGGCTGTGGCATCCAGTACTTGCATGTGGTCTGACTCTGTAAAGAGTGCCCACATGCAGGAACGGGGAGCCAGGCATGTGCCCAAGCATCTCACTGGTACACGGAGATGCTCAAACGAGTACCGCATACCAGAGAGATGCACTGATAGGACCTAGCATGACGTCTAGCCATGTGACCAGTCTGTAGCCAATGAGATAATACACACGTGACTGGTCACATGCTATGACGACATCACGGAAGGTCATATCATCAGTGCTGGTTACCGGGAGGGCGCAGCGATGATCGGAAGGAAAAGCGTCAGGAGACAGAGTGCAGGACGCGTCGTGGGGACCTGTAAGTGTAATGGCAATGTTTATTAAGTGTATGTGTACATGTATAATGTGTTTGTATGTGTTTGTGTTTGCCTCCCATTGTTTTTAATGGGGTTTGAAGGTGTTCGTCGAACATTCGCCAAACTGAGCCGCCGTTCGACGAACCGAACCGAACTCGAACACTAGGGGGGTGGCTCATCTCTACTCTTGATCAACTTTAAAAACATTTTCGGGCATCCCGCTGACAAATTTTAGGAGTGTTGTCTCATGCCTACCAAATTGAGTGTAGGAGTTGTAAATTGGGTGCAGTAATATCCTCTAGAAATTTCAGCACCAAATCTGCATATCTTCACAAAAAAAATATGTGTTTTGCTGCCAGGAGATGCAGGTTGCTGAATTCAGTAACCTTACCTAAGGTGAAGTCACTAAGTTCAATGAGGTCACCTGAAGTTAGGTTACTTGCAATCACAGGTGGAGCACCGTGGTAACCTCCAACTGTGACTGCAAATAACCTGAGGGACGTAACTGCTCATCGCATGGTTCATTCTCTGCCTGAAGCCCATAGCTGGTGGTCATGTTCTATGTCTGATCACTGTCACTTCAGATGTAGCATAGCTGGAATTATTGTGGGCTCTTGTGTGGATTATGTCGAACCTGGGTCTTTTGGGGGTTAATGAAGGTGTGAAAGAATGTGTTTTTTTTCTATTTTATTAGAAAATTATTCAAATTTTTTCTGTGTTTGTGTGTATTTCTTTTCCCTTACAGATTATTAATGGAGGGTCTTATAGACACCTCCCATTACAAATCTCGGGCTTAGTGGCAGCTGTGAGTTAATAACCCCTTATTACCCCGATTGCCACCACACTAGGGCAATCAAGAAGAGCCGAGTAAAGTTACAGGATTGTCACATCTAATGCATGCAACAATCCTGTACATCTGCGGGTTGCTATTTTTAGGCTACAGGGGCATAATAAGCATTGGTATCCCCAGCATTAGAATCCCAGACCGTGCTGTTGGGCTTTATCATGGATGGATATTAAAATAAAGGCCCCGTCACACACAGAGATAAATCTTTGGTAGATCTGTGGTTGCAGTGAAATCATGAACATATTGTTCCATTTGTACACAGCCACAAACCTGGCACTGATTGTCCACAATTTCACTGCAACCACAGATCTGCCGCAGATTTATCTCTGTGTGTGACAGGGCCTTTAGGTAGGGATCACATACATTTTTTTAAATATTTATTTAAATAATTTTAAAAAAGCTGCATGCCATTCCTCTTATTTTGGTACACAACCAAGATAAGAGCATGGCTGGGGACTGCAGCCTGTTGGCAAAAGTTTTATTTGTGCTAATTATCATAATATGGAGGACCTTACACCAATTTTTTTTTATTTATTTATTTTTACACTATGATAGAGCAGCAGACAGGGTCTGTGATCGCAAGCAGTCAGACACGCAACCAATCACATTCACAAGGACTGTTGGTGGGTGGGGAAAGCAGTGCAAATTTATAAACCATAATGAACGGGCCCTGAAATTATAATGGAAGTGCACAGCCATGCAAGAGACTCGGTAAGTATACCGTGCTTGCTTTATTCAAGTTGTGGCGCTCGGGTACTATTGAACCTGCACGTATCCGGACTTTTACAGTTAGGGTCCGCCCATTACTCAGTCTGCCTGAAAACATCATTTGGTTTTAAGTTGCAGCAGCAGAAAGAAACATTGCCTATATATAATGGTAAACTATCCCTTTTTCAGCAGCTAAAGTCTGTGAACTAAGTGCAAGGCCTGATAAACATTAGATGGAGGCACTTATATAGACCCTGGAAGAGATGGACAGTGGGACCTCTGAATAAATTTTCTGATAATTTTGAAAATATTTCGACTCTTAGGCCGACTTGTAATTAACTCGTATGAGTGCAATGCGAGAAATTCTCGCATTGCCCTCGGACCCATGTTAATCAATGAGGCAGCTCCCATCTGCTATTTTTTTCTCAGTCCAAATCGGACTGAAAAAAAAATCGCAGCATGCTGCGTTTTGGTGAGTTTCTCGCACGAGTCTCTCCAATACAACTCTATGGGAGCGGGTAAATAAACGGATGTCACACGGACGGCACACACACCATCCTAGTGACATCCGTTTTTCTAAATACATTTATCGCATTTTTCAGAAAACACTGGAAGTGAGTGAGGTCTCACAATGTCTGTCAATCTCTATCTCTGTCAGTCAGTCTCTCCCTCTTGGTCTCTATCTCTCTCTCTGTCCATGTCAGTCTATCCCTCTCCCCCCTCTCTCATACTCAGTGATCCCCGATCACCAGCGTGGTGCTGCACGGCGTTCACACTGCCGCTCATTATTCAATCTCGTATTCCCTGCTTTACTCGCCCACCGGCAACAATGATTGGTTGCAGCCAGACACGCCCCCACGATGAGTGACATCTGTCTCACTGCAACCAATATCAACTTCGGAACTGGAGGAAAACAGGTTTAGCGCCGCACTTGAAGACCACGGACATCAGTGTTGAACACACAATTCTTTTATTTTATTTCATTTCATTCCTACGCGTTTCGGAGACCACAACTGCCTCCTTCTTCAGGGAAAAGAACTTAAGTAAGTTCTTTTCCCTGAAGAAGGAGGCAGTTGTGGTCTCCGAAATGCATAGGAATGAAATAAAAGATGATTCCTAGGTTAATCATGGCAGGCGTCTCCCTACCTTCCATGATTAACCTGTAAGTTAAATAAAATAAAGACAAACACCGAAAAATCCTTTATTTGTAATGAAAGACAACCCCCCCTCTTTCACCAATTTATTAATCCCTCAAAAACACCTCCAAGTCCGACGTAATCCACGCAAGGTCCCACGATGCTTCCAACTCTGCCACATCGGAAGCTGACCACAGCGGCAATAGAACACCGCCTCTCTTGTGAGCTCCATGCAGCAACTGAAGTGAGTCGCGGGATCAGCTGTACTGTCACTGAGGTTACCCACGGCCACCGCGCTCAGGTGGAGGACTGAAGCTGTGGCCGCGGGTCACCTGAGTGAAAGCACAGCTGATCGCGCGGCTCACTGCAGTCACTCAGGGGATTTGTGATCACAGGTGAGTCCTTCACGTGTGACCGCAAATCAAGCCGCAGCACATGCACAGATCCGCGCGATCACAATGAAGTCGGGTGAAGTTCATCCGAGTTCATTCTGATTGCATGGCACTGTCTCGCAGCCAGCCATGCTCTTTTTAACAGTGCGGTCCCACTCAGCTCTGCTGCAAATCTATGGGGATACTGCAGAGCCGAATGGGACCGCACTGTCAAAAATCTGCGCTCTGTATGCTTTACCCACTCTGCCTATGGCAGAGAAAGCATCCAGAATGCATGGCTACTATCAAACTAAAAATGTTTTTTGAGAAAATAAATATGGGGTTTTTTTTTTGCTAACAGTCATGTGAGGGCTTGTTTTTTGAGGTATGAGTTTTTATTGGTACCATTTTTGGCCAAATAATATTCTTGATCGCTTTCTAGTCCACTTTTTGTGAGGCAGGATTAATAAAAAACAGCAATTAAGAAATACCTATTTTTTGCACGCAGTTCAACATGCTGTAGAGGTGATAGGAGAGCTTTATTCTTCAGGACAGTATGATTACAGCAATACCACATTTATGTAGTTTTGTATGTTTTGCAGATTTTCCATCATAAAATTTTTTTTATATAAAAAAACTATTTTTGCATTGCTGTATTCTGAGAGCTATAGTTTTTTTTTACTTTTTCACTGATGGATCTCTATGCAGCTTGCTTTTTGTAGGACAAAATTAAATTGTATTATTTTTATTTATATTTTACTTTTTGATCACATTTTATTCTACTTTTTTTGTCAGCTGTATGATGAAAAAACATGTTTTTTTGCTAAGTTTTTTATTTATTTTTTACTGTGTTCACTGAAGGGGTCACTTTATGGAATAACTTCTTTCAGTGATCTAATCACTGATATAATTCACTGCAAGGCTCGATCACTGCAGAAGGTTTGTGTGTCAGTGCTGAAGTCGCAGAAGTCTCACACCATCCCATCAGGAATGGTGTGTGAGGCTTTCTGTTGTTCAGTAACCTGGGGTCATCATGATGACGACCTCATATTACTATGGCAGCGATCATATTGCATTGCAGGGACCCGATCACCTGGGAAATGTAAGCAATCCTCTCCCGACCTCCTGAATGCTGCATTCACATTAATCACAGCATTTAGGGATTTAATCTGCCAGGAGAGGCATGAACATCACTCCTGGCAGTGACAGACGGGTCGCGGCTGTAACATCAGCCGGAGACCTGGTGGCGATCACAGGGATATAGCACTTGAACACTGCATTCGCTATGACGTACCTATATGTCATTGGTCATGAATGCAATGACTTGTTTGACATATACACTACAGTGCAAAAGTTTGGGGTGACCCCGACAATTTTGTCTTTTCCATGAAAAATCATACTTTATTATCAAATGAGTTGCAGAATGAATAGAAAATATAGTCCAGGTATTGACTAGGTTAGAAATAATGTTTTTTACTTGAAATAATTATTTTCTCCTTCAAACTTTGCTTTTGTCAAACAATGCTATCTTTCCAGCAATTACAGCTTTGCAGACCTTTGGCATTCTAGCTGTTAATTCGCTGGGGTAATCTGTGGATATTTTCCCCATGCTTCCAGAAGCCCCTCCCACAAGTCGGATTGACCTTTTTTTGTTGTGTACCATATGGTCAAGCTGCTCCCACAACAGCTCAATAGGGTTGGGATCTGGTGACTGGGCTTGCCACTCCATTACCGATAGAATACCAGCTGCCGTCTTCTTCCCTAAATACAGTTATATGAAAAAGTTTGGGGACCCCTATTAATGTTAACCTTTTTTCTTTATAACAATTTGGGTTTTTGCAACAGCTATTTCAGTTTCATACATCTAATAACTGATGGACTGAGTAATATTTCTGGATTTAAATGAGGTTTATTGTACTAACAGAAAATGTGCAATCCTCATTTAAACAAAATTTGACTGGTGCAAAAGTATGGGCACCTCAACATAAAAGTGACATTAATATTTTGTAGATCCTACTTTTGCAAAAATAACAGCCTCTAGTCGCTTCCTGTAGCTTTTAATGAGCTCCTGGATCCTGGATGAAGGTATTTTTGACCATTCCTGTTTACAAAACAATTTCAGTTCAGGTAAGTTTGATGGTCGCCGAGCATGGACAGCATGCTTCAAATCATCCCACAGATGTTCAATGATATTCAGGTCTGGGGACTGGGATTGCCATTCCAGAACATTGTAATTGTCCCTCTGCATGAATGCTTGGGTAGATTTGGAGCGGTGTTTTGGATCATTGTCTTGCTGAAATATCCGTCCCCTGCGTAACTTCAACTTCGTCACTGATTCTTGCACATTATTGTCAAGAATCTGCTGATGCTGAGTTGAATCCATGCGACCCTCAACTTTAACAAGATTCCCGGTGCCGGCATTGGCCACACAGCCCCAAAACATGATGGAACCTCCACCAAATTTTACTGTGGGTAGCAAGTGCTTTTCTTGGAATGCCGTGTTTTTTTGCCTCCATACATAACGCCTTTTTGTATGACCAAACAACTCAATCTTTGTTTCATCAGTCCACAGTACCTTCTTCCAAAATGTAACTGGCTTGTCCAAATGTGCTTTTGCATACCTCAGGCGACTTTGTTTGTGGCGTGCTTGCAGAAATGGCTTCTTTTGCATCACTCTCCCACACAGCTTCTCCTTGTGCAAAGTGTGCTGTATTGTTGACCGATGCACATTGACACCATCTGCAGCAAGATGATGCTTTGGGTCTTTGGAGGTGGTCTGTGGATTGTCCTTGACTGTTCTCACCATTCTTCTTCTCTGCCTTTCTGATATTTTTCTTGGCCTGCCAATTCTGGGCTTAACAAGAACTGTACCTGTGTTCTTCCATTTCCTTACTATGTTCCTCACAGTGGAAACTGACAGTTTAAATCTCTGACACAACCTTCCCGTGAACAACTATGTTGAATAATCTTTGTTTTCAAATCATTTGAGAGTTGTTTTGAGGAGCCCATGATGCCACTCTTCATAGTAGATTCAAATAGGAGAACAACTTGCACCACCTTAAAAACCGGATACACCTACCTATGAAGTTTAAAGCTCAATGAAGTTACAAAACCAATTTAGTGCTTTAGTAAGTCAGTAAAAAGTAGTTAGGAGTGTTGAAATCAAGAAATTGATAAGAATGCCCATACTTTTGCACCGTTCAAATTTTGTTTAAATGCGGATTGCACATTTTCTGTTAGTACAATAAACCTCATTTCAATCCATAAATATTACTGAGTCCATCAGTTATTATATATATGAAACTGAAATAGCTGTTGCAAAAACCCAAGGTGTTATATAAAAAAAAATGTTAATATTAATAGGGGTGCCCAACCTTTATCATATGACTGTAGTTCATGCATAATTTGGAGGTGTGCTTTGGGTGATTGTCCTGCTGTAGGATGAAATTGGCTCCAATCAAGTGCTGCCCACAGGGTATGGCATGGCGTTGCAAAATGGAGTGATAGCTTCCTTATTCAAAATCCCTTTTACATTAGACAAATCTCCCACTTTACCAGCACCAAAGCAACCCCAGACCATCACATTACCTCCACCATACTTGATAGATGGCATCAGGCACTCTTCCAGTATTTTTTCCTGTAGTTCTGTGTCTCACAAATGTTCTTCTGTGTGATCCAAACATCTCAAACTTTGATTTGTCTGTCCATAACACTTTTTTACAATTTTCCTGTGACCAATGTCTGTGTTCTTTTGCCAATATTAATCTTTGACTTTTATTAGCAAGTCTCAGATATGGCTTTTTCTTTGCCACTTTGCCCTGAAGGCCAGAATCCCAGAGTTGCCTCTTCACTGTAGATATTGACTCTGGCATTTTGCGGGTACTATTTAAAGAAGTTGCCAATTGAGGACCTGTGAGGCTTTGATTTCTCAAACCAAACTAGAGACTCTAATGTACTTGTCTTGTTGCTCAGTTGTGCAGCGGGACTTCCCACTTCTCTTTCTACTCTGGTTAGAGACTGCTTGTGCTCTCCTCTGAAGGGAGTAGTACACACCGATGTAGGAAATCTTCAGTTTCTTGGCAGTTTCTCACATGGAATGTCCTTCATTTTTAAGAAAAAGAATAGAGTGTCAAGTTTCACATGAAAATTCTCTTTTTCTGGCCATTTTGAGAGTTTAATGGAACCAACACATGTAATGCTCCAGATTCTCAACTGGCTCAAAGAAAGGTCAGTTTTATAGATTCTTTAATCAGCAAAACTGTTTTCAGCTGTGCTAACTTACTTGCAAAAGGGTTTTCAAGGGATTTCTAAACATCCATTAGGTTTCTAACACAGCACACACAATGTACCATTAGAACAATGGTTGTGGAAATGGGCCTCTATACACCTATGTAGATATTGCATTCAAAACCAGATGTTTGCAGCTAGAATAGTCATTTACCACATTAACAATGTACATAGTGTATTTCTGTTTAATTTAATGTTAGCTTCATTGAAAACAAAATGTGCTTTCTCTCAAAAATAAGGAAATATCTAAGTGACCCAAAACTTTTGAACTGTAGTGTAGGTAGGTCAAGGGTCGTGAACGGGTTCACAGATGAAAACACATATTTCAGATGGGAAAATTTACATTTTTAATTAAGTTACATAATAATCTGCACACAATTAGTTGGCCAATAATTATAGCTAGTGTCCTAAAAAAAAAGACAAAACATTAGTTTTACTTCCTTATCTATTCAATTGAAGTTATAAGTGTATTAACTTTACAGATCGACTGACAGCATTTTTCAATGGGAAATTTAATCTTTAAAAAAAACAAAAAAAACTTGCTTAATATTTGTCCACAGTGTATGACACAAAGGGCAGGGAATAAGATTCCCGGCTGAGAGTAGGCCATCTGCTCTCTCAACAGTAAACACTATGTGGATGACAGATAGAGGACAGTCAGGCATGCAGATGGTATGGCGGATTTTCATTTTTACAAAAGTAAGATCATCGTTTGTGGAAAATGTTAGTGATGGAATGGCTTTTATGCTTTCTTGATCAAAATAATGTTTACTTAATAAATAATTTACGTATTTGTTATTTGAATGTACTATTGCTATTTATTTATTTATTTACTTCCAGTAGGGTATATGCTACTTTTTCTTCTTGTGGTTTGGCTGATGCTTTTGGGTGTAACAAAACTACCGGTCATGTTTAGTCCTCTCTCTGACAGTACACTTGAGGCTAGACATGACGGCATGTATATTGCAAAGTAGGACACTTCTTGTCACTGCTCTCATCTTTTGAGCCAGAAGACCATGGGATCGGTGTTCAAGATATGTGCCAGAAAAAGGAGACAATGCTGATATGAGAGAGCAGGCTGTTCAGATAATGCAACTATTTGCTCATGTACATTAGGTTAGTGCAAATACATCATTAGTTCCATAAGCTCTTAGACTGTCCACAGTTTGCACAGATGGCAGACTACTGAACAGTGTTGGAGTTCACTGGGGAATAGTGTTGTTGCTCTATTTATGTGGTATGCAGCACATTTTAGTATAAATTTGGTTTTTGTTCCACCTTCAAAAATTCTCCGATGATTTCTTTGGTTTTTGGATGTTCGAAGGGGCCAGGTTAAGTATTAATCTAGAAAGGTAGAGTCAAATTTTGTAGATTGGTGCCTTGCTAACTGTCTACAACTAAATTTAAAGAAAACTAATGAATTGGCGGTAAACTATAGCAGTAGAAAGATGGAATGTTTACCTGTCAGTATTGCTGGTAAGGAATTTCAGTAGGTTGAGCGTTACAACTATTTTGCGGTCCACTTGTAGGTTCCATACAGAGAGGACTCACAAGAAGGGGATGAACAAGATGTTTTTCCTATGGAAACTAAGGTTTATTAATGTATGCAGCAAAATATTAGAATTGTTCTTCCAGTAGATACACTGTGTGCAGAATTATTAGGCAAATGAGTATTTTGATCACATGATATTTTTTATACATGTTGTCCTACTCCAAGCTGTATTGGCTTGAGAGCCAACTACCAATTAAGTAAATCAGGTAATGTGCATCTCTGTAATGAGGAGGGGTGTGGTTTAATGAAATCAACAACCTATATAAGGTATGCTAAATTATTAGGCAACTTCCTTTCCTTTGGCAAAATGGGTCAGAAGAGTGATTTGATGGGCTCTGAAAAGTCCAAAATTATGAGATGTCTTGCAGAGGGATTCAGCAGTCTTGAAATTGCCAAACTTTTGAAGTGTGATCACTGAACAATCAAGTGTTTCATGGAAAATAGCCAACAGGGTCGCAAGAAGTGTGTTGGGCAAAAAAGACACAAAATAATTGCCCATGAATTGAGGAAAATCAAGCATGAAGCTGCCAAGATGCCATTTGCCACCAGTTTGGCCATATTTCAGAGGTGTAACGTTACTGGAGTATCAAAGAGCACAAGATGTGCCATACTCAGGGACATGGCCAAGGTAAGTAAGGCTGAAAAATGACCACCTTTGAACAAGAAACATAAGATAAAATGTCAAGACTGGGCCAAGAAATATCTTAAGACTGATTTTTCAAAGGTTTTATGGACTGATGAAATGAGAGTGACTCTTGATGGGCCAGATGGATGGGCCAGAGGCTGGATCAGTAAAGGGCAGAGAGCTCCACTCCGACGCCAGCAAGGTGGAGGTGGGGTACTGGTATGGGCTGGTATAATCAAAGATGAACTTGTGGGACCTTTTCGAGTTGAGGATGGCGTGAAGCTTAACTCCCAGATCTACTGACAGTTTCTGGAAGATAACTTCTTCAAGCAGTGGTACAGGAAGAGGTCGGTATCGTTCAAGAAAAACATGTTTATCATGCAGGACAATACTCCATCACATTCATCCAATGACTCCACAGCGTGGCTAGCCAGTAAAGGCCTAAAAGATGAAAAAATAATGACATGGCCCCCTTGTTCACCTGATCTGAGCCCCATAGAGAATCTGTGGTCCCTTATAAAATGTGAGATTTACAGGGAGGGAAAACAGTACACCTCTCGGAACACTGTTTGGGAGGCTGTGGTGGCCGCTGCATGCAATGTTGATCGTAAACAGATCAAGCAACTGACAAAATCTATGGATGGTAGGCTGTGGAGTGTCATTATAAAGAAAGGTGGCTATATTGGTAACTAATTTTTTTCTTTTTTTTCTTTTTGCATGTCAGAGATGTTTATTTCTAAATTTTGTGCAGTTATACTGGTTTACCTGGTCAAAATAAACAAGTGCAATGGGAATATAGTTGGTTTTTATGAAGTTGCTAAATAATTCTGCACAGTAATAGTTACCTGCAAAAACAGATATCCTCCTAAGATAGAAAATTCTAAAACATACCCACTTCAACTTCCAAAAATATTAAGCTTTGATATTTATGAGTGTCGCGGGCGGAGGAGGGGATGCTGCGCTCTCCCACTGCTCGGGTCTGGCCGCTGCTGCTGCGGCTGCTACTGCTCGGTGGTGGCTCGAGCGGTGGGCCGGATTACGGGGACTCGAGCGGCGCTCCTTGCCCGTGAGTGAAAAGGGTGGGGGTTGGATAGTGGGGATTTGGTTATTGTCCGTGACGCCACCCACGGTTGTGGTGATATTGGTGACACCACCGCTGCTCTGGACAGGGATCCCGGGAGCGATGACAGGGAGCAGCCTGGATGTTAGTTCTCCCCTCCGTGGGTAGGGGGTTGGTTGTCCCGGGGCCTGGTGACGGGGCAGGGATGAATGGCAGGCGGGTTACAGGGCCTGGCGAGGTGCAGGGTCGCGGGGGCAGCGCTGTGCCGCACGGCACGGTGGTACTCACTCAGCCAATGATGAGGACACAGTTCTCAGTAAAACACACGGCTGGATGGACGGGTCCCACAGATGGCTGCGGTGTTTCTCCTCCCGGCAGGTTGACTGCCTTTCCCTGCACCTGTGTAACGTGTACGGTTCCAATGGGTTCCCACCGGTAACCCGCTCCCCAGCTTGGATGGGTGCTGAAGGAGCCCCTTTTGCCCGCAGGCTCTGGCCCTGGGAACTTTAGCCTTGGCGGTGACTGTGTTTCCCTCTCTCGGTTGGACTGTTGCCTTCTGACGGGACTTGGCTGCTGGGAAACCCGGGAGGTTCCCTTCGCTAACGGATTTGGCAAATTCACGGCAACTCCTAGCCTTGCCGGGGTCCGTAAGCCCCTGCCGGATGGTGCTGGCTTCTCTTTTGTACCGGTCCGGTACCGCCCATCCACGGTCCTTACGGTTAGCTCCAATAGGCCACTCCTGCAGATGGTCACCACCGTCTGCCAACCTTGCTGATCCATCCGGGCCACACACCCGGACCAACTTCAGTCTCCTTAACTGCCACTTTCCTTCCTCTCACTTCCACTTCCAAACTGAACTCCTTACTTTTCCCGCCTCCAGGACTGTGAACTCCTCGTTGGGCGGGGCCAACCGCCTGGCCCACCCCCTGGTGTGGACATCAGCCCCTGGAGGAAGGCAACAAGGGTTTTTGTCTGACTTCGGTGTGCCTGACCGGGAGTGTGGGGTGTGTTGGTGTTGTGCTTGTGACATCCTGGCTTGTCCAGGGCGCCGCATTCCCACTTAGTAAAATGCAGACCGTCCGCGCGCTGCCCGTCCATCACCGGTTTTATTTTCACAAACTGGAAAGATAAATGGTAAAACAAGTTACAATTATAATAACATCTTCCCACATCGGGAGGTACTCTTACTTAAACGTTGCTAAAACAGTTACGGCTTCCGCTCTCTCCCACCCAAGTAACCTGGCCCTGATGCTGCCCCTAAGCAAACAGGCAGCACCCCTTGACCCCAGTCCAGCACAAGTTACCCGAGCGGGTTCTGTCCTTTTCAGGGGACCCACGTCGATGGGGAACCCTCTGAAACCCCCAGAGGATTGCCACCGGTTGCGGTAGTGGCGGGCCTGGGCCATCACTTCCCTCCAGGCCCATCCTCCAAATCAGCCTCTCCGGAGGTGGTAACGGTTTAGCCTTAAAACATATTTTTATTTACATACCACAAGTTCGTGGTTGCCCTGCCAGTTCTCAGGCTTGTCCATAGTAGTTCCTATGCATTGGTAAAGGGGTCCCAACGGGGACCAGTTGCCGGCAACGACCGGTGCAAATCAAGGCTTCAATCAGGTGAACAACAGTGCTTCGTAGCCAACGGGCTACCACAAACAAAACTGTAGGATCCCAACGGAGACTTGCCGTAGGGTCCCGACGGGGACCGTCAGCTGGGTCCCAGGGGCCATCCACAGCACCTGGCTCCGGTACAACTTCCTCCGCAGATTTCCCACATTCCACCACCGAACAGCACGAGCCCCCAACGCCACCCACACACAGGGGTGACACTGTCCCACAGGACTCCATTTTCAGCTGCCGATGATGCGGGTATGACTGCCCCTCCAACCGGACTCCTTAGCCTTGAGGGCCGTCTGGAACGTCAGAAGAGTCCCAATGGGGACCGACAGCAAGGTAACCGGGAACTGCTACCATGCTTGAACTTTTCTTACTTCAAGGCGGGCCATTTGCAGGGCACTGACCTGCAAAATGCCCCCACTGCCGACAGTCCCTGCAGCGCACCATCCATGTGTCTCCGAAGGCGCAGATGACGAGCGGGGCCTCATCTCCCGACAGGGACTCCGTATCTTCCCCCGAGCTACTTCCATCTGTTGTCTCCTGTCCCGAGCTGGCTCCACCTGGGTCTTCTGCGCCGCCCGCCATTCCGGTCACGGTCGGGCGGGTTGCCGGGGCAGACACCCTCCCCGCGGCAGGCGGGCCGCTGTCAGCTGCTGCCGGGGAATTACTGCCGCATTCTCGGGGCCCGCGGCTCCTGTGACCGGAGCAGGGGCTGCATCCATCTCACCATCCTTTGCCCCCGCGGGCGCCGCCGCTCCATCAGGCAGTTCGGGGCTAGCATCAGACCCGGGAGCCGACATCTTCCATCCCATTCCCCCTTAGTCTCTTTTCGGCTCCTCCTCTACAGGGGCGGAGTTTTGGCCTTCGCGCCTCCACTACTCGAGGAGACGCTCGAGCGGGAATTTTTCGTGCCCAAGATGGCGGCTTCTCAAATTTTCCGGCCGGACACCTCCGGCGGTAACAAGGCGCACCTCTACCAGACGGCAGAGCGGTAAGATCCTGTTCGTGACGCCAAGTTGTCGCGGGCGGAGGAGGGGACGCTGCGCTCTCCCACTGCTCGGGTCTGGCCGCTGCTGCTGCGGCTGCTGCTGCTCGGTGGTGGCTCGAGCGGTGGGCTGGATCCCGGGGACTTGAGCAGCGCTCCTCGCACGTGAGTGAAAAGGGTGGGGGTTGGATGGTGGGGATTTGGTTATTGTCCGTGACACCACCCACGGTTGTGGTGATATTGGTGACACCACCGCTGCTCTGGATGGGGATCCCGGGAGCGATGACAGGGAGAAGCCTGGATGTTAGTTCTCCCCTCCGTGGGTAGGGGGTTGGTTGTCCCAGGGCATGGTGACGGGGTGGGGATGGATGGCAGGCGGATTACGGGGCCTGGCGAGGTGCAGGGTCGCGGGGGCAGTGCTGTGCCGCACGGCACGGTGGTACTCACTCAGCCAATGATGAGGACACAGTTTTCGGTAAAACACGGCTGGATGGACGGGTCCACAGATGGCTGCGGTGTTTCTCCTCCCGGCAGGTTGATGGTGACTGCCTTTCCCTACACCTGTGTAACATGTACGGTCCCAATGGGTTCCAACTGGTAACCCACTCCCCAGCTTGGATGGGTGCTGAAGGAGCCCCTTTTGCCCGCAGGCTCTGGCCCTGGGAACTTTAGCCTTGGCGGTGACTGTGTTTCCCTCTCTCGGTTGGACTGTTGCCTTCTGACGGGACTTGGCTGCTGGGAAACCCAGGAAGTTCCCTTTGCTAACGGATTTGGCAAATTCACGGTGACTCCTAGCCTTGCCGGGGTCCGTAGGCCCCTGCCGGGTGGTGCTGGCTTCTCTTTGCGTACCGGTCCGGTACCGCCGGGCCACCGCCCATCCATGGTCCTTACGGTTAGCTCCAATAGGCCACTCCTGCAGACGGTCACCACCGTCTGCCAACCTTGCTGATCCGTCCGGGCCACACACCCGGACCAACTTCAGTCTCCTTAACTGCCACTTTCCTTCCTCTCACTTCCACTTCCAAACTGAACTCCTTACTTTTCCCGCCTCCAGGACTGTGAACTCCTCGGTGGGCGGGGCCAACCACCTGGCCCACCCCCTGGTGTGGACATCAGCCCCTGGAGGAAGGCAACAAGGGTTTTTGTCTGACTTCGGTGTGCCTGACCGGGAGTGTGGGGTGTGTTGGTGTTGTGCTTGGGACGTCCTGGCTTGTCCAGGGCGCCACATGAGTATTTTGGGTTGATTGAGAACATAGTTGTTGATCAATAAAAAAAAAAATCCTCTAAAATATGACTTGCCTATTAATTCTGTAGTGACAAGTGATATCTTTTCTGCTATCATATGCTGCGAAAGTATTGTACAGTTCTGATGCTAAGAAGCTCAATAAGTTTATCAAAAAGGCAAGTTTGACTTTTGGCTGCCATCTTGACACTTTTGAGGAATTGGTAGAGAAAAGAACTAAGAGGAAGTGTATGGTGATAATGAACAATAATACACACCAAATATATGAGCTGTTCATGAGACAGACGAGCACATTCATTAACCATTTAATCCTACTATGGTGTAGAAGGAAAGATCCAGAAAATATTGTTTGCTGATGGCTGTGGGAATGTATAACAATTACCCAAGCAATTTTTTGGTGTACCAATTGTGTATGACCTGTCATGAATAATAGTAATGTATGACATTCCTCTATCAATTCTACTGTTATGTTTCTAAACAAGTATTTCTTGTCTATATTCCGCTGCTGTAATCCTACAATTTCCCATGGGATTAATAAAGTGTATCCTATGGTAAGATTAGTGACGGGCATTAGTGACTGTAAAAGTCTGGATCTGTGTGGAATACCTAATATCTGTGCACCGACCCCGGGAACAGAGTTCTCAGGGAACTCCGGATAACTATCCAGATCTGGCCACCCAGATAGTAAAAAAAGAAAGGAAAAAGAAAGAAAAGAGAGATAAGCAGGAGCATTATACTTATCGAGTTTTCTGTGCTGCAGTAACATTACTTCCATAGCTGCTCATTACCCTCATAGATAATCACTGCTTCACATACCTACTGGCAGTCCTAGCATCTGTGATTGGTTGCAGTCAGACTGTGCCCCCACCCTGTGTAACAGTGTATCTGACGGCTGTACTCACATATGCTGTGTGCATATCTATATTGGTGTAAAAATAAATAAAAAAAATTGCTGTAGAGTTCCCCTATTTTATGATAATCAGCACAATAAAAGCATATGGCTACAAGTTTCAACCCCAAGCCATGTTCTTATCCCTGCCATGTATCAAAAAAAAGAGGGACCCCAAGCATTTTTTTAAACAATTATTTAAATACATAATTATAAAAAATGAGATGCGGTCCAAGTTTGATACCCAGCCATGATTAAGCCGGCAGCTGGCAGCTTGTATTCTCAGGCTGGGAAGGCATGGTTATTGGCCCTCCAGCCTCAAAATAACAGCCTGCAACTGCCCAGAGTTGTCAAATCCATTATATCTGACAATCCCAAGACTTTGCCCGACTCATCCCGATTACCTTAATGACCGCTCATAGCTGCCACTGAGCCCAAATTTAGTAATTGGGGACATCTATGAGATCCCCCCCCCATTACTAATCTGTAGGGGAAAATAAATAAACACAAACAATGAAAAAATCCTTTATTTGAAATAAAATACAAAAAAACCCACCCTCTCTCACCTCTTTATTAACCCCAAACACGCACTTCTGATGTAATCTACAAGAGGTCCCATGACAATTCAAGCTCTGCTACATACTAAAGTCACAGTATGTTGGCACAGAACATGTTTGCATGCTGTGGGCTTTTTGCAGTATCTAACTTAGTCGCAGCTGTGAGCAGCGATGTCACTCAGTTTATCTGCAGTCACAGCTGGAGATTCCCACTTGTTAGTAACATTAGCAGCAGTAGCAATACAAGCCACAGAAGCCACAAAAAAGGTGTCACAGACTGCAATAACACAATATCAATGCAGCACACTGAAAATTACACAGTGTCTAGTCTGCACAGTCTGATCCATGACTTGTCTTTCTTGATGAAAGTTAGGCAGTCTACATTTTCAGTGTACAGTCAGATGTGTTTATCCATCAGGACACTTGCAGAATACTGAAGATACATTCTGAAGGAACACTGTGTGCCGGGCACGACAAAGTAAGGCATAACTGGTGAGCTCAGGCCACTCTTTCATTTTCAAAGCATAAAATGCAAAAAGGTCCGATGCACCCCTGAGAGCATTGCTATTGAGCTTGAGATACTCCTGCACCATCTTTTCCAGCCATTCACTATTTTTCAGACTTGTACTCTGTTCTGATTGTGCATCTGATGGTGTAAAAATGTGTTCCACAAGTTGCAGAAATAGCTTCTTATGCAGCAGCTCTTTAAGACCAGGATAGTGGCCTAGAAGTTGCTGTACAACAAGGTTGAGAACGTGAGCCATGCAAGGCAGCTGTGTGACAGTGGATTTTAATTTCAACACTGCATAATTGCGCTGAACCCTAGCAGCACTGTAAGGAGGTGAGGGATTCTCTCTGCACTGCTGGAGTGCATGTTGCATTAAGGGAGAGGTTGAAGGTGCAGGTAGAGGCCCTAGAGGAGGTACTAGAGGCTGAGACAGTGGGGGAGGTGATAGAAACAGAAGTTTGTCCTGCAATACTTGGGGATTCTAAACGGTGCTTTACACGCTGCAACATCGCTACTGATATATCGTCGGGGTCACGTCGTTAGTGACGCACATCCAGCGCGGGATGACACCAAGGAGTGACGATCAATTATCGCAAAATTGTTCAAAAACGGTGATCGCTGACACGTCGCTCCTTTCCTTAATATCGCTGCTGCCATAGTTACGATGTTGTTCGTTGTTCTTACGGCAGCACACATCGCTATGTGGGACCTCGCAGGAACAACAAACATCTCCTTACCTGCGTCCACCGGCAATGAGGAAGGAAGTAGGTGGGCGGGATGTTATGTCCCGCTCATCTCCGCCCCTGTGCTTCTATTGGCCGGCTGCTTAGTGACACCGCAGTGACGTCGTTAGTGACGCTGCCATAGTAATAATGTTTGCTACAGCAGTGAGCACCAAATGTCGCACGAACGGCGGGGGCGGGTGCTCTCATGCTTGACATCGCTAGCAATCGCTAGCAATGTCGCAGCGTGTAAAGCACCCTTAAGACTTATGCAGCAGCCCCTTGCCCGTTTTCCCCCGCAGCCACCAGAGTCATCCAGTGCTCAGTCAGCAAGGTGTAATGCCCTTTGCCATACTTGCTCGTCCAGGTGTCAGTGGTGAAATGCAACTTGTCAGACACAGAGTTTTTCAAGGTATAGGTGATGTTATCTGCAACATGCTGATGTTGTGCAGTTACAGCTTTAGTAGAGAAGTAATGGCAACTGGGCAACTGCTAATGCAAAATTGCCACAGCCATCAGGTTTCAGAAATCATCTGTATCCATTAGGTGGAAAAGAACGCAGACAGAGAAAAACCGCTCACAACTGCAGAGACAAGCCTGTATAGGTCCTCCAGGTAAATCCCATGGACAGCACGGATCACGGAATCAAGCCGAATGGACAATAGAAGAAGGTAAAGGAAAAGATCCAGCTGAACTCCAACGGAGAAATATAAATTCTTCTTTATTCCGTCTTAGATTAAAAAATATCCATGTTACAGATAATGACACCAGCTTATACACACTGGTAGATGGCGGATAATTACCACATTACGCGTTTCGGCGGGACGCCTTCCTCAGGTCCTGTAACATGGATATTTTTTAATCTAAGACAAAATAAAGAATAATATTTATTTATCCATTGGAGTTCAGCTGGATCTTTTCAGTTACCTTGTTCTATCAAGTGGAAAGGCAGCTTCTTCAAGATCAACAGTTTAGATGTGGTGAAGTTCAAGCTCTTAGTTTTGGCATGTGTAAGAGGAAGGGATCTTTTACGTGACCACAGCTGTGGGATCGAGGACTGGCTGCTGTGCTAGAGGTTAGAACAGTTGATGGGGTCTTACTCACGCTGACTGTAGTGAGTAAACAGGTGGAGGCTCTTCAGTTTGAGACCTGTGTGAGAATAATTTCAATGGTGGCGCAGGAGGAGGATGAAGCAGCAGACTCGGTTTATTTGGCGGTTGCTGGTTGGGTAGGCCCAGTAGTCCACATTTTAATGCAGTAAGATTCCTACAGTAATGCATGTTGCTTGTGCATATGCCGGTTCATGCATATAGTAGTCAAATTACTTGAATTTTTACCTTACTGAGTTGTTGCTTTCAAAGTTGGCAGATAACGAAAGTTGGGTCATCCTTTGTGATCTCAAATAAGGCCCAGGCTAGTCAACCCTTCCTGCGAACTGCAAACATGTGATGTTGCTGGCCACAGTCAGAGTTATGGCTGAGGATGCAGTGCTTCTCATGGTTGCATCAATATGTGTTTGTGCGGGAATCGCCAACATAACATCCTCGTTTTTGTCATCCACCTTATCTGTTGAGATAATTAGCTGTATGCCTCTGGGTTCACACCAAATGGGGTACAGAACTTCATCAACATGCTCTATGTTGTCCCACTCATCCTCTTCCTGACCTGACATCACAGTATAGTACGCATGCGCTTCAGGAGTCTCATCATCATCCCATCCACCCCCGGGGTTACCGTCACTTGATGAGGGTCAGGAATAGAGATGAGCGAACCGGTCCCGGTTCGGCTCGAGGCGGTTCGCCGAACGGGGGGTCTGGCTCGAGTTCGGCTCGTCGAACGTTCGACGAACCGAACTCGAGCCCATAGGAAACAATGGCAGGCAATCACAAACACAGTAAAACACCTAGAAAACACCCTCAAAGGTGTCCAAAAGGTGACAAACAACTCACAACACAACACAAACACATGGGAAAGTGACAAGGACATGTACTCATGCGAAAACAAAACAGCTGGACAAGGAAAAAGAGGAGGACACACAGATATAGGCATGGCACGCCCTTCTAAAGTCATGTAAAACACCGCAAGGTGACTCCAAGCGGAGTCTCCCTTTTTTCCAAAAATTGGGCCCCACACACCCACCCCTTCAGTGGCAGCAGTTGTGCCCCAGTTGTACACTTCACAGCTAGATTTGCATCAAGCACATTCAAAAATACGCCATTCTTATCCGTCCCCAGGATGACACCGGGGTAGGTAGCAAAGTCTTTCCTGATCCCAGCTCTGTTCATCTTGGCTTCTTTTAAAAACACAGCAAGCAAGGGTTACTCCAAGCGGAGTCTCCCTTTTTTCCAAAAATTGGGCCACACAGACACCCACCCCATCAGTGGCAGCACTTGGGCCCTAGTTGCAAACAGGATGTTTTGATTTGCATCAAGCACATTCAAAAATACGCTATTCTTAGCCGTCCCCAGGATGACACTGGGGTAGGTAGCAAAGTCTTTGCTGACCCATGACTTGTTCATCTTGGCTTCTTTTAAAAACAATGTAAGCAAGGGTTACTCCAAGCGGAGTCTCCCCTTTTTTCCAAAAATTGGGCCCCACACACACCCACCCATTCAGTGGCAGCAGTTGTGCCCCAGTTGTACACTTCACAGCTAGATTTGCATCAAGCACATTCAAAAATACGCCATTCTTATCCGTCCCCAGGATGACACCGGGGTAGGTAGCAAAGTCTTTCCTGATCCCAGCTCTGTTCATCTTGGCTTCTTTTAAAAACACAGCAAGCAAGGGTTACTCCAAGCGGAGTCTCCCTTTTTTCCAAAAATTGGGCCACACAGACACCCACCACATCAGTGGCAGCACTTGGGCCCTAGTTGCAAACAGGATGTTTTGATTTGCATCAAGCACATTCAAAAATACGCTATTCTTAGCCGTCCCCAGGATGACACCGGGGTAGGTAGCAAAGTCTTTCCTGATCCCAGCTCTGTTCATCTTGGCTTCTTTTAAAAACACAGCAAGCAAGGGTTACTCCAAGCGGAGTCTCCCTTTTTTCCAAAAATTGGGCCACACAGACACCCACCCCATCAGTGGCAGCACTTGGGCCCTAGTTGCAAACAGGATGTTTTGATTTGCATCAAGCACATTCAAAAATACGCTATTCTTATCCGTCCCCAGGATGACACCGGGGTAGGTAGCAAAGTCTTTCCTGATCCCAGCTCTGTTCATCTTGGCTTCTTTTAAAAACACAGCAAGCAAGGGTTACTCCAAGCGGAGTCTCCCTTTTTTCCAAAAATTGGGCCACACAGACACCCACCCCATCAGTGGCAGCACTTGGGCCCTAGTTGCAAACAGGATGTTTTGATTTGCATCAAGCACATTCAAAAATACGCTATTCTTAGCCGTCCCCAGGATGACACTGGGGTAGGTAGCAAAGTCTTTGCTGACCCATGACTTGTTCATCTTGGCTTCTTTTAAAAACAATGTAAGCAAGGGTTACTCCAAGCGGAGTCTCCCCTTTTTTCCAAAAATTGGGCCCCACACACACCCACCCATTCAGTGGCAGCAGTTGTGCCCCAGTTGTACACTTCACAGCTAGATTTGCATCAAGCACATTCAAAAATACGCTATTCTTATCCGTCCCCAGGATGACACCGGGGTAGGTAGCAAAGTCTTTCCTGATCCCAGCTCTGTTCATCTTGGCTTCTTTTAAAAACACAGCAAGCAAGGGTTACTCCAAGCGGAGTCTCCCTTTTTTCCAAAAATTGGGCCACACAGACACCCACCCCATCAGTGGCAGCACTTGGGCCCTAGTTGCAAACAGGATGTTTTGATTTGCATCAAGCACATTCAAAAATACGCTATTCTTAGCCGTCCCCAGGATGACACTGGGGTAGGTAGCAAAGTCTTTGCTGACCCATGACTTGTTCATCTTGGCTTCTTTTAAAAACAATGTAAGCAAGGGTTACTCCAAGCGGAGTCTCCCCTTTTTTCCAAAAATTGGGCCCCACACACACCCACCCATTCAGTGGCAGCAGTTGTGCCCCAGTTGTACACTTCACAGCTAGATTTGCATCAAGCACATTCAAAAATACGCCATTCTTATCCGTCCCCAGGATGACACCGGGGTAGGTAGCAAAGTCTTTCCTGATCCCAGCTCTGTTCATCTTGGCTTCTTTTAAAAACACAGCAAGCAAGGGTTACTCCAAGCGGAGTCTCCCTTTTTTCCAAAAATTGGGCCACACAGACACCCACCACATCAGTGGCAGCACTTGGGCCCTAGTTGCAAACAGGATGTTTTGATTTGCATCAAGCACATTCAAAAATACGCTATTCTTAGCCGTCCCCAGGATGACACCGGGGTAGGTAGCAAAGTCTTTCCTGATCCCAGCTCTGTTCATCTTGGCTTCTTTTAAAAACACAGCAAGCAAGGGTTACTCCAAGCGGAGTCTCCCTTTTTTCCAAAAATTGGGCCACACAGACACCCACCCCATCAGTGGCAGCACTTGGGCCCTAGTTGCAAACAGGATGTTTTGATTTGCATCAAGCACATTCAAAAATACGCTATTCTTAGCCGTCCCCAGGATGACACTGGGGTAGGTAGCAAAGTCTTTGCTGACCCATGACTTGTTCATCTTGGCTTCTTTTAAAAACAATGTAAGCAAGGGTTACTCCAAGCGGAGTCTCCCCTTTTTTCCAAAAATTGGGCCCCACACACACCCACCCATTCAGTGGCAGCAGTTGTGCCCCAGTTGTACACTTCACAGCTAGATTTGCATCAAGCACATTCAAAAATACGCCATTCTTATCCGTCCCCAGGATGACACCGGGGTAGGTAGCAAAGTCTTTCCTGATCCCAGCTCTGTTCATCTTGGCTTCTTTTAAAAACACAGCAAGCAAGGGTTACTCCAAGCGGAGTCTCCCTTTTTTCCAAAAATTGGGCCACACAGACACCCACCCCATCAGTGGCAGCACTTGGGCCCTAGTTGCAAACAGGATGTTTTGATTTGCATCAAGCACATTCAAAAATACGCTATTCTTAGCCGTCCCCAGGATGACACTGGGGTAGGTAGCAAAGTCTTTGCTGACCCATGACTTGTTCATCTTGGCTTCTTTTAAAAACAATGTAAGCAAGGGTTACTCCAAGCGGAGTCTCCCCTTTTTTCCAAAAATTGGGCCCCACACACACCCACCCATTCAGTGGCAGCAGTTGTGCCCCAGTTGTACACTTCACAGCTAGATTTGCATCAAGCACATTCAAAAATACGCCATTCTTATCCGTCCCCAGGATGACACCGGGGTAGGTAGCAAAGTCTTTCCTGATCCCAGCTCTGTTCATCTTGGCTTCTTTTAAAAACACAGCAAGCAAGGGTTACTCCAAGCGGAGTCTCCCTTTTTTCCAAAAATTGGGCCACACAGACACCCACCACATCAGTGGCAGCACTTGGGCCCTAGTTGCAAACAGGATGTTTTGATTTGCATCAAGCACATTCAAAAATACGCTATTCTTAGCCGTCCCCAGGATGACACCGGGGTAGGTAGCAAAGTCTTTCCTGATCCCAGCTCTGTTCATCTTGGCTTCTTTTAAAAACACAGCAAGCAAGGGTTACTCCAAGCGGAGTCTCCCTTTTTTCCAAAAATTGGGCCACACAGACACCCACCCCATCAGTGGCAGCACTTGGGCCCTAGTTGCAAACAGGATGTTTTGATTTGCATCAAGCACATTCAAAAATACGCTATTCTTATCCGTCCCCAGGATGACACCGGGGTAGGTAGCAAAGTCTTTCCTGATCCCAGCTCTGTTCATCTTGGCTTCTTTTAAAAACACAGCAAGCAAGGGTTACTCCAAGCGGAGTCTCCCTTTTTTCCAAAAATTGGGCCACACAGACACCCACCCCATCAGTGGCAGCACTTGGGCCCTAGTTGCAAACAGGATGTTTTGATTTGCATCAAGCACATTCAAAAATACGCTATTCTTAGCCGTCCCCAGGATGACACTGGGGTAGGTAGCAAAGTCTTTGCTGACCCATGACTTGTTCATCTTGGCTTCTTTTAAAAACAATGTAAGCAAGGGTTACTCCAAGCGGAGTCTCCCCTTTTTTCCAAAAATTGGGCCCCACACACACCCACCCATTCAGTGGCAGCAGTTGTGCCCCAGTTGTACACTTCACAGCTAGATTTGCATCAAGCACATTCAAAAATACGCCATTCTTATCCGTCCCCAGGATGACACCGGGGTAGGTAGCAAAGTCTTTCCTGATCCCAGCTCTGTTCATCTTGGCTTCTTTTAAAAACACAGCAAGCAAGGGTTACTCCAAGCGGAGTCTCCCTTTTTTCCAAAAATTGGGCCACACAGACACCCACCACATCAGTGGCAGCACTTGGGCCCTAGTTGCAAACAGGATGTTTTGATTTGCATCAAGCACATTCAAAAATACGCTATTCTTAGCCGTCCCCAGGATGACACCGGGGTAGGTAGCAAAGTCTTTCCTGATCCCAGCTCTGTTCATCTTGGCTTCTTTTAAAAACACAGCAAGCAAGGGTTACTCCAAGCGGAGTCTCCCTTTTTTCCAAAAATTGGGCCACACAGACACCCACCCCATCAGTGGCAGCACTTGGGCCCTAGTTGCAAACAGGATGTTTTGATTTGCATCAAGCACATTCAAAAATACGCTATTCTTAGCCGTCCCCAGGATGACACTGGGGTAGGTAGCAAAGTCTTTGCTGACCCATGACTTGTTCATCTTGGCTTCTTTTAAAAACAATGTAAGCAAGGGTTACTCCAAGCGGAGTCTCCCCTTTTTTCCAAAAATTGGGCCCCACACACACCCACCCATTCAGTGGCAGCAGTTGTGCCCCAGTTGTACACTTCACAGCTAGATTTGCATCAAGCACATTCAAAAATACGCCATTCTTATCCGTCCCCAGGATGACACCGGGGTAGGTAGCAAAGTCTTTCCTGATCCCAGCTCTGTTCATCTTGGCTTCTTTTAAAAACACAGCAAGCAAGGGTTACTCCAAGCGGAGTCTCCCTTTTTTCCAAAAATTGGGCCACACAGACACCCACCACATCAGTGGCAGCACTTGGGCCCTAGTTGCAAACAGGATGTTTTGATTTGCATCAAGCACATTCAAAAATACGCTATTCTTAGCCGTCCCCAGGATGACACCGGGGTAGGTAGCAAAGTCTTTCCTGATCCCAGCTCTGTTCATCTTGGCTTCTTTTAAAAACACAGCAAGCAAGGGTTACTCCAAGCGGAGTCTCCCTTTTTTCCAAAAATTGGGCCACACAGACACCCACCCCATCAGTGGCAGCACTTGGGCCCTAGTTGCAAACAGGATGTTTTGATTTGCATCAAGCACATTCAAAAATACGCTATTCTTAGCCGTCCCCAGGATGACACCGGGGTAGGTAGCAAAGTCTTTCCTGATCCCAGCTCTGTTCATCTTGGCTTCTTTTAAAAACACAGCAAGCAAGGGTTACTCCAAGCGGAGTCTCCCTTTTTTCCAAAAATTGGGCCACACAGACACCCACCCCATCAGTGGCAGCACTTGGGCCCTAGTTGCAAACAGGATGTTTTGATTTGCATCAAGCACATTCCAAATCCACAAGCATTTACTCTCCCCAGGATGACACAGGGGTAGTAAATTCCTTCTGGATCCATGACTTGTTCATTTTGATGAACGTCAGTCTGTCCACATTGTCACTGGACAGACGCGTGCGCTTATCTGTCAGCACACACCCAGCAGCACTGAATACACGTTCAGAGACAACGCTGGCAGCTGGACACGACAAAATCTCCAAGGCGTAACTGGAGAGCTCTGGCCATTTTTCTATGTTTGAAGCCCAAAAGGAGCAAGGCTCCAGTTGCACAGTCATGGCATCGATGTTCATTTGGAGATACTCCTGTATCATCCTCTCCAGCCGTTGAGTATGTGTCAGACTTGTTGTCTCTGGTGGGCTTGCAAAAGAGGGTCTAAAAAAATTATGAAAAGATTCCATAAAATTGCTGTTACCGGCACCAGAAAAGGTCCTACTGGTACGGGTAGACTGTTGAAGATGACGAGACCGTCCCATGTTTGTCAAGTTACAACTGGAAGATTCACTCCCTGCACCTGCACGGTTGTTTGGTGGAAAAGCCGAGCTAAGATCTAGTAACAGCTTCTGCTGATACTCCTGCATACGTGCGTCCCTTTCTATGGCTGGAATTATGTCACAAAATTTGGACTTGTACCGGGGATCTAATAGTGTGGCAATCCAGTAGTCATCATCACTTCTAATTTTGACAATACGACTGTCATGTTGGAGGTAGTGCAACAAAAAGGCACTCATGTGTCTTGCGCAGCCATGCGGACCAAGTCCATGCTGTGTTTGTGGCATAGAGGTGCTACCCGTTCTTTCTTCCTCTGACATCTGACCCCAACCTCTTTCAACTGAAATTTGACCAAGGTCTCCCTCATCCGCTGAGTCTTCCATGTCCATGGACAGTTCGTCCTCCATTTCTTCATGTTCTCCTGCACCTTGCTCAACATTTCGCCTGCTACTATGCGCCCTTGTCGATCCCTGTCCCCCATGGTCCCATGCCTGCTGCGTTGGTGATGATGAACGTCTGGACCTTCGTGATGTTGTTGTCCCTTGCGCATATGAATCCTCCTGTAGTTCCTCCCCTTCATGTTGTCCCACCCCCTGACTCCGAATAGTGTTTAGCGTGTGCTCCAGCATGTAAATGACTGGAATCGTCATGCTGATAATGGCATTGTCAGAGCTAAACATATTCGTCGCCATGTCGAAACTGTGCAGAAGGGTGCATAGGTCCTTGATCTGAGACCACTCCATCAGGGTGATCTGCCCCACCTCTGCATCTCGTTGGCCCAGGCTATACGTCATGACGTATTGCACCAGGGCTCTGCGGTGCTGCCACAGTCGCTGTAACATGTGGAGAGTTGAATTCCAGCGTGTCGCCACATCGCATTTCAGGCGATGAACCGGCAGGCCGAAAGACTTCTGGAGCGATGCAAGTCGCTCTGCTGCGGCGCTTGAACGGCGGAAGTGAGCTGACAGTTTTCGTGCCCTGTTCAGAAGGCCATCTAGGCCGGGATAGTGTGTTAAAAATTGCTGCACGACAAGGTTCAACACGTGAGCCATACAAGGTACGTGTGTCACCTTGCCCAGGCGAAGTGCCGCACCCAGGTTTGCAGCATTGTCGCACACGGCCTTACCAGGCTGCAGTTTGAGTGGAGACAACCATTTATTAAACTCGGACCGCAAAGCTGACCACAACTCCTCAGCTGTGTGACTCTTATTACCAAGACATGTCAAGCTAAAGACCGCCTGATGCCGTTGCGCTCTGCTGCCAGCATAGTAATGAGGGGTGCGTGATTCCTTCTGCGCAGTGAGAACGCTGGTGGCCTGACCAGGCAGGCTTGGGGCGGAGGTGGAGGACCCAGATGAGGTGGAGGATGCAGAAGCAGTGGCGGAACTTGGACAGACAGAGGATTGACACACAAGTCGTGGGGACGGCAAGACTTGTGCAGCAGACCCTTCACCATCTATCACCATAGTTACCCAGTGCCCAGTCAGCGACATGTAACGTCCCTGTCCATGCTTACTGGTCCAAGTATCGGTGGTGAAATGCACCCGTTCACACACAGAGTTTCTCAAGGAAGCGGTGATGTTGTGTGCGACATGCTGGTGTAGCGCGGGCACACCTTTCTTAGAGAAGTAGTGGCGACTAGGCATCTGGTACTGGGGCACAGCGACAGACATAAGGTCTCTAAAATCCTGTGTGTCCACTAGGCGGAAAGGCAGCATTTCGGTAGCCAACAGCTTACAGAGGGATAGAGTCAACCTCTTAGCTTTGTCATGGGTCGGAGGAAGTGGCCTTTTATTTGACCACATCTGAGGGACAGAGATCTGGCTGCTGTGTGTAGACGGTGTTGAGTAGGGTGTCCCTTGAAAAATGCAGGTTTGTGAGGAAAGTGCAGGCGGAGACATGATGTTGCCTTCATCCAACGTTGGTGCTATCGATGTCTGAGAGAGCTGTACACACTCACTTGTTTCCCCTTCCAAACCAACTGACGACCTTACAAGCAAACTGCCAGTTGCGGTTACAGTGGTGGAAGTTTTGCGTGGAAAAACAGGTGTGGCAGCTGTCCCCACAGTCCTAGAAGATGAAGAGCGCGCGGATGCAGTGGAAGGGGCGGGCGGTGGATGGTTCGCTCCACTAGGCCGCATTGCAGCACGGTGAGCTTCCCACCGGGACTTATGATATTTAGTCATGTGACGATTCATGGAAGAAGTTGTCAAACTGCTGAGGTTTTGACCTCTACTAACAGAATCATGACAAATGTTACATATCACATGAGTTGGGCGATCTTTTTCGATGTGAAAAAAGGACCAGGCTAGGCAAGGCTTAGAGGCCATGCGACCTGTTGATCCACCCCGAATAATGCTCATAGGCAGAGTGGTGGCTGAGGATGCAGTTGTAGACGTGCTACCAGTGCTCCGACTCTGTCCAGGAAGGCGCAAGGTAACTTCGTCGTCGGTTGCATCCTCCTCCACCGCCTCTGTTGACCTCCTCGAGTGCCTGACTGGGGGTTGACAGTAGGTGGGATCTAGAACGTCATCATCAATTGTTGTGTTTGCACTCCCCTCCCCCTCAGACCGAGCCTCTTCTTGCCCTGACCGAATATTTAAGTTGTCATCCCAATCGGGTATCTGCGTCTCATCTTCATCAGTATGTTCCTCATTGTCTATAACCACAGGTGTTACAGTTTGTGACAAAGGGTCAACATTATGCTCAGAAACTTGGTCCTCACGGCCTGAATCTGAGTCACAAAGGTTCTGGGCATCACTGCAGACCATTTCCTGTTCTGTACTCACTGTAGCTTGGGAGCAGACCTCTGATTCCCAGGCTATAGTGTGACTGAACAGCTCTGCAGACTCAGCCATCTCAGTTCCACCATACTGTGCAGGGCTGATGGAGACTTCAGAGCTGGGAGAAAGCAAGTTTGATTGGGATGACAACTCAGAGGACTGGTGTTTTTTGGATGCGGTACTTGAAGTGGCAGAGAGGGCACTTGTTGGACCACTTGAGATCCATTCAAGCATTTTCCTTTTTTGCCCATCATCTACCTTTGTTCCTGTTGTTCGTGTCCGTAACAAAGGGAGCACATCGGATTGTCCACGGTAAGTAGTAGACATCTTACTTTTGCTGGTAGATGGTCTATCTTCAGCAGATGATAATGGAGCTTTGCCACCTTCCCCACGGACAAAACCTTTTTTGCCTTTTACACCACGCCTCTTCCCCTTTCCACCAGCATCTGTCATTTTGCCACTCATGTTGATTGCGACAAGATTGTGGACTGAAAATGTGGTAGTAAAAATTGAGAGGTGGTGAAGATTGCAGTGGTGGTCTAGCTTTATTAACAGCAGAATAATAAAGAATAAATATCCCTGACAATGCAACTTAGTTATAATTAGTTGGAGTGTGCAACGCAGGCAGACGTGCTGCAAATGTCTTTGCACTAGTGGGACTATAGCAAAGTCCAATAGCCACGTATAGGATGCCACTAGGTACACTGAGTGTTTGCTAGTATAATGGCTTGGTTAGAATGAGTTGTAGTGTGCAACGCAGGCAGACGCGCTCTGCAAATGTCTTTGCACTAGTGGGACTATAGCAAAGTCCAATAGCCACGTATAGGATGCCACTAGGTACACTGAGTGTTTGCTAGTATAATGGCTTGGTTAGAATGAGTTGTAGTGTGCAACGCAGGCAGACGCGCTCTGCAAATGTCTTTGCACTAGTGGGACTATAGCAAAGTCCAATAGCCACGTATAGGATGCCACTAGGTACACTGAGTGTTTGCTAGTATAATGGCTTGGTTAGAATGAGTTGTAGTGTGCAACGCAGGCAGACGCGCTCTGCAAATGTCTTTGCACTAGTGGGACTATAGCAAAGTCCAATAGCCACGTATAGGATGCCACTAGGTACACTGAGTGTTTGCTAGTATAATGGCTTGGTTAGAATGAGTTGTAGTGTGCAACGCAGGCAGACGCGCTCTGCAAATGTCTTTGCACTAGTGGGACTATAGCAAAGTCCAATAGCCACGTATAGGATGCCACTAGGTACACTGAGTGTTTGCTAGTATAATGGCTTGGTTAGAATGAGTTGTAGTGTGCAACGCAGGCAGACGCGCTCTGCAAATGTCTTTGCACTAGTGGGACTATAGCAAAGTCCAATAGCCACGTATAGGATGCCACTAGGTACACTGAGTGTTTGCTAGTATAATGGCTTGGTTAGAATGAGTTGTAGTGTGCAACGCAGGCAGACGCGCTCTGCAAATGTCTTTGCACTAGTGGGACTATAGCAAAGTCCAATAGCCACGTATAGGATGCCACTAGGTACACTGAGTGTTTGCTAGTATAATGGCTTGGTTAGAATGAGTTGTAGTGTGCAACGCAGGCAGACGCGCTCTGCAAATGTCTTTGCACTAGTGGGACTATAGCAAAGTCCAATAGCCACGTATAGGATGCCACTAGGTACACTGAGTGTTTGCTAGTATAATGGCTTGGTTAGAATGAGTTGTAGTGTGCAACGCAGGCAGACGCGCTCTGCAAATGTCTTTGCACTAGTGGGACTATAGCAAAGTCCAATAGCCACGTATAGGATGCCACTAGGTACACTGAGTGTTTGCTAGTATAATGGCTTGGTTAGAATGAGTTGTAGTGTGCAACGCAGGCAGACGCGCTCTGCAAATGTCTTTGCACTAGTGGGACTATAGCAAAGTCCAATAGCCACGTATAGGATGCCACTAGGTACACTGAGTGTTTGCTAGTATAATGGCTTGGTTAGAATGAGTTGTAGTGTGCAACGCAGGCAGACGCGCTCTGCAAATGTCTTTGCACTAGTGGGACTATAGCAAAGTCCAATAGCCACGTATAGGATGCCACTAGGTACACTGAGTGTTTGCTAGTATAATGGCTTGGTTAGAATGAGTTGTAGTGTGCAACGCAGGCAGACGCGCTCTGCAAATGTCTTTGCACTAGTGGGACTATAGCAAAGTCCAATAGCCACGTATAGGATGCCACTAGGTACACTGAGTGTTTGCTAGTATAATGGCTTGGTTAGAATGAGTTGTAGTGTGCAACGCAGGCAGACGCGCTCTGCAAATGTCTTTGCACTAGTGGGACTATAGCAAAGTCCAATAGCCACGTATAGGATGCCACTAGGTACACTGAGTGTTTGCTAGTATAATGGCTTGGTTAGAATGAGTTGTAGTGTGCAACGCAGGCAGACGCGCTCTGCAAATGTCTTTGCACTAGTGGGACTATAGCAAAGTCCAATAGCCACGTATAGGATGCCACTAGGTACACTGAGTGTTTGCTAGTATAATGGCTTGGTTAGAATGAGTTGTAGTGTGCAACGCAGGCAGACGCGCTCTGCAAATGTCTTTGCACTAGTGGGACTATAGCAAAGTCCAATAGCCACGTATAGGATGCCACTAGGTACACTGAGTGTTTGCTAGTATAATGGCTTGGTTAGAATGAGTTGTAGTGTGCAACGCAGGCAGACGCGCTCTGCAAATGTCTTTGCACTAGTGGGACTATAGCAAAGTCCAATAGCCACGTATAGGATGCCACTAGGTACACTGAGTGTTTGCTAGTATAATGGCTTGGTTAGAATGAGTTGTAGTGTGCAACGCAGGCAGACGCGCTCTGCAAATGTCTTTGCACTAGTGGGACTATAGCAAAGTCCAATAGCCACGTATAGGATGCCACTAGGTACACTGAGTGTTTGCTAGTATAATGGCTTGGTTAGAATGAGTTGTAGTGTGCAACGCAGGCAGACGCGCTCTGCAAATGTCTTTGCACTAGTGGGACTATAGCAAAGTCCAATAGCCACGTATAGGATGCCACTAGGTACACTGAGTGTTTGCTAGTATAATGGCTTGGTTAGAATGAGTTGTAGTGTGCAACGCAGGCAGACGCGCTCTGCAAATGTCTTTGCACTAGTGGGACTATAGCAAAGTCCAATAGCCACGTATAGGATGCCACTAGGTACACTGAGTGTTTGCTAGTATAATGGCTTGGTTAGAATGAGTTGTAGTGTGCAACGCAGGCAGACGCGCTCTGCAAATGTCTTTGCACTAGTGGGACTATAGCAAAGTCCAATAGCCACGTATAGGATGCCACTAGGTACACTGAGTGTTTGCTAGTATAATGGCTTGGTTAGAATGAGTTGTAGTGTGCAACGCAGGCAGACGCGCTCTGCAAATGTCTTTGCACTAGTGGGACTATAGCAAAGTCCAATAGCCACGTATAGGATGCCACTAGGTACACTGAGTGTTTGCTAGTATAATGGCTTGGTTAGAATGAGTTGTAGTGTGCAACGCAGGCAGACGCGCTCTGCAAATGTCTTTGCACTAGTGGGACTATAGCAAAGTCCAATAGCCACGTATAGGATGCCACTAGGTACACTGAGTGTTTGCTAGTATAATGGCTTGGTTAGAATGAGTTGTAGTGTGCAACGCAGGCAGACGCGCTCTGCAAATGTCTTTGCACTAGTGGGACTATAGCAAAGTCCAATAGCCACGTATAGGATGCCACTAGGTACACTGAGTGTTTGCTAGTATAATGGCTTGGTTAGAATGAGTTGTAGTGTGCAACGCAGGCAGACGCGCTCTGCAAATGTCTTTGCACTAGTGGGACTATAGCAAAGTCCAATAGCCACGTATAGGATGCCACTAGGTACACTGAGTGTTTGCTAGTATAATGGCTTGGTTAGAATGAGTTGTAGTGTGCAACGCAGGCAGACGCGCTCTGCAAATGTCTTTGCACTAGTGGGACTATAGCAAAGTCCAATAGCCACGTATAGGATGCCACTAGGTACACTGAGTGTTTGCTAGTATAATGGCTTGGTTAGAATGAGTTGTAGTGTGCAACGCAGGCAGACGCGCTCTGCAAATGTCTTTGCACTAGTGGGACTATAGCAAAGTCCAATAGCCACGTATAGGATGCCACTAGGTACACTGAGTGTTTGCTAGTATAATGGCTTGGTTAGAATGAGTTGTAGTGTGCAACGCAGGCAGACGCGCTCTGCAAATGTCTTTGCACTAGTGGGACTATAGCAAAGTCCAATAGCCACGTATAGGATGCCACTAGGTACACTGAGTGTTTGCTAGTATAATGGCTTGGTTAGAATGAGTTGTAGTGTGCAACGCAGGCAGACGCGCTCTGCAAATGTCTTTGCACTAGTGGGACTATAGCAAAGTCCAATAGCCACGTATAGGATGCCACTAGGTACACTGAGTGTTTGCTAGTATAATGGCTTGGTTAGAATGAGTTGTAGTGTGCAACGCAGGCAGACGCGCTCTGCAAATGTCTTTGCACTAGTGGGACTATAGCAAAGTCCAATAGCCACGTATAGGATGCCACTAGGTACACTGAGTGTTTGCTAGTATAATGGCTTGGTTAGAATGAGTTGTAGTGTGCAACGCAGGCAGACGCGCTCTGCAAATGTCTTTGCACTAGTGGGACTATAGCAAAGTCCAATAGCCACGTATAGGATGCCACTAGGTACACTGAGTGTTTGCTAGTATAATGGCTTGGTTAGAATGAGTTGTAGTGTGCAACGCAGGCAGACGCGCTCTGCAAATGTCTTTGCACTAGTGGGACTATAGCAAAGTCCAATAGCCACGTATAGGATGCCACTAGGTACACTGAGTGTTTGCTAGTATAATGGCTTGGTTAGAATGAGTTGTAGTGTGCAACGCAGGCAGACGCGCTCTGCAAATGTCTTTGCACTAGTGGGACTATAGCAAAGTCCAATAGCCACGTATAGGATGCCACTAGGTACACTGAGTGTTTGCTAGTATAATGGCTTGGTTAGAATGAGTTGTAGTGTGCAACGCAGGCAGACGCGCTCTGCAAATGTCTTTGCACTAGTGGGACTATAGCAAAGTCCAATAGCCACGTATAGGATGCCACTAGGTACACTGAGTGTTTGCTAGTATAATGGCTTGGTTAGAATGAGTTGTAGTGTGCAACGCAGGCAGACGCGCTCTGCAAATGTCTTTGCACTAGTGGGACTATAGCAAAGTCCAATAGCCACGTATAGGATGCCACTAGGTACACTGAGTGTTTGCTAGTATAATGGCTTGGTTAGAATGAGTTGTAGTGTGCAACGCAGGCAGACGCGCTCTGCAAATGTCTTTGCACTAGTGGGACTATAGCAAAGTCCAATAGCCACGTATAGGATGCCACTAGGTACACTGAGTGTTTGCTAGTATAATGGCTTGGTTAGAATGAGTTGTAGTGTGCAACGCAGGCAGACGCGCTCTGCAAATGTCTTTGCACTAGTGGGACTATAGCAAAGTCCAATAGCCACGTATAGGATGCCACTAGGTACACTGAGTGTTTGCTAGTATAATGGCTTGGTTAGAATGAGTTGTAGTGTGCAACGCAGGCAGACGCGCTCTGCAAATGTCTTTGCACTAGTGGGACTATAGCAAAGTCCAATAGCCACGTATAGGATGCCACTAGGTACACTGAGTGTTTGCTAGTATAATGGCTTGGTTAGAATGAGTTGTAGTGTGCAACGCAGGCAGACGCGCTCTGCAAATGTCTTTGCACTAGTGGGACTATAGCAAAGTCCAATAGCCACGTATAGGATGCCACTAGGTACACTGAGTGTTTGCTAGTATAATGGCTTGGTTAGAATGAGTTGTAGTGTGCAACGCAGGCAGACGCGCTCTGCAAATGTCTTTGCACTAGTGGGACTATAGCAAAGTCCAATAGCCACGTATAGGATGCCACTAGGTACACTGAGTGTTTGCTAGTATAATGGCTTGGTTAGAATGAGTTGTAGTGTGCAACGCAGGCAGACGCGCTCTGCAAATGTCTTTGCACTAGTGGGACTATAGCAAAGTCCAATAGCCACGTATAGGATGCCACTAGGTACACTGAGTGTTTGCTAGTATAATGGCTTGGTTAGAATGAGTTGTAGTGTGCAACGCAGGCAGACGCGCTCTGCAAATGTCTTTGCACTAGTGGGACTATAGCAAAGTCCAATAGCCACGTATAGGATGCCACTAGGTACACTGAGTGTTTGCTAGTATAATGGCTTGGTTAGAATGAGTTGTAGTGTGCAACGCAGGCAGACGCGCTCTGCAAATGTCTTTGCACTAGTGGGACTATAGCAAAGTCCAATAGCCACGTATAGGATGCCACTAGGTACACTGAGTGTTTGCTAGTATAATGGCTTGGTTAGAATGAGTTGTAGTGTGCAACGCAGGCAGACGCGCTCTGCAAATGTCTTTGCACTAGTGGGACTATAGCAAAGTCCAATAGCCACGTATAGGATGCCACTAGGTACACTGAGTGTTTGCTAGTATAATGGCTTAGTTATCAGTTGGAGTGTGCAGAGGACAAGAGGGTACAGTGGCAGGATTGTGGTGCTCTGGGTAGAGGAATGGAAGACTGCCTTTCTATTCCCTCCTAATGGTGAAATGCAGGTAGGAAATCCCTGACCTGGGCTACACAGACGCTGTTGCTGTTTGCAGGACCTGTCACCTATGGCTCTCTGACCCTGCCGGTTGGAGCCCTTAAAAGGACTGCTATAAAGTGCTCTCCCTAAGCTGTCTAACGCTGTGTATGCAGCGCATACAGCTGTATCGGCTATAGGACTCAGGAAGACGGAGCTGCGACAGTGATGTCTGACACCAAAGACGCAGAAGGCAGATAATGGCGTCCGTGAAGAAAATGTCCGGTTTTATAATGCAGGGACATGTGACATGCAGATCCTATCACACATGCCGTTGCTTCTCTGGCTCAAAGTCCACTTAGCTGTGTGTGTGTCTGGGATTGGCTGACATGCTGGCCCGCCCCACAAGACGCGCGCACTTAGGGAAGGAAGACAAGAAAAAAAAAAAAAAAAAATGGCGATCGCCATTATAGAAACAGCAGTGATCTGAAGGCGCTGTTCACGCACACTATACACTGAAATGTGATAATAGTTTGATTCACAGAGTGACTTACACTATTACAGCAGAAACCAAGCTATGATTTAGCTGTTTTTTGGCTGCTAGAACCGTTCTCGAACGTTTCTAGAACTACCGAGCTTTTGCAAAAAGCTCGAGTTCTAGTTCGATCTAGAACATGCCCCAAAATCACTCGAGCCGCGAACTGGAGAACCACGAACCACGAACCGCGCTCAACTCTAGTCAGGAACCTGATCGGACCCTACTTAGCCTAGGCCAGGATCCAACTGACAAAGATTTTGGGCATTGGTGCAGATGCTTTCCTCTTCTGGAGTCTGGAAGTCTTTGGAGCTGACCTTTGATGCCCATGGGATAGAATATGTGAACAGCTCTGCAGACTCGTCTATCTATGGTTCCCCAAAGTCAGCTTGCCGGTTGGAGACTAGTGATGTTGGGGGAACCAAGTGTAATTGGGGTGGCACCTCTGAGGAATGAACTGTGATGTTGAGGTGCAGAGAGAGGAGGAGAGGCCACTTGATGCAGCGCTTGACATCCAATCTAGCACATGCGTTTTATTAGCCTCATTTCAAATTTGAAACATTGTCTGGTTGCCAAAGAAATATAGTGGAGTAGGCTGTACAGTAACAGGAGTTGTTCTCATTTCTCTTAGCATAAGATGAGTCAGTGTTTGTTCATTAGAGCTTTGACTAACAGAACTTTCCACACGTACACTTTCACCACCCCACCTATTCAACCTTCCAACACAACCTTGTCATGATTTACCACTCATGATTGATGTTCTGCCACGGATGTGTTTGGACCTTCAGGTGCTGCTGCTGTTACTAGGTGCAGAAGGGCCCGGCGATCGTCCAGATGTTAATGGAAGCTGTCCCCTTAAGGGCTTGATTTAGGTTTTTTTCTGTTTCCTTGCCAGATTGGAAGAGCCTTTCCTCCAACTGGTAATTAAGTGCCTTTATAATGTGGGGCCTCTCACTCTTCCAGTGCATGTTATACTCTTCAACTGGAGAAGTTGCTTGCTTCAGGAGTGCATATGGCTTCAGACTACTGTTGCTGTATATTCTGAAGATTCCCTCTCAAGATAAGTTGTTGTTTTTCCTTTTCCCCCTTTGCTGTTTATTTTTGTGTTTGTTTTTCCCTCTGTGGATTGGTGGCTGGTGGGCTTTAGTTCTAGAGTATAGCTAGGAGACTCTAACCCTTATAGATACTTGTAGTTTGAGGGCAAGCGCAGGGCCCCCCAGTGTCAGAGTCAGTGCAGGAGCCCTTGATTACCCCCCTCTTAATGTTTCAGCCTCCTTTTTTCCTAGGAGTCCACTTGCTTGGTGTCTCTCCCTACACCCAGCGTGAAATTTACAATTCCCCTTTCAAACAGATGTTTCTCAAACCTACGCCCACACCTGTCAGACACAAAAGATAAATTATTTATGTCCTGCCTGAGTTGGCAATATTATGAAGGCACTAAAAAGTATAAATAACTAGAAATGTGGTTCACTTTGTAATTTGAAGCAGACACTGAATAATGCCAAGACTTATTTAGCTAGTTCTCTAGCAAATTTATAGCAGGCACTATTAACTAACAATACCTAGAAATATGGTTGACTGCGTATTTTTGAACACACATTGAAAAGTGCCTCAACGTATTTAGCTAGTTCACTAGCAATTTACAGCAGCCCCTACCAGCTAACAATACCGAGAAATGTGGGTGACTGCATAATTTTGAACAGGCAATGAAAAATGGCAAGACCTTTTTAGCTAGTTCACTAGCAAATTTACAGCAGGCACTACTTACTAACAATAACTAAAAATGTGGGTAAATGTGGTCCCCACATAGCTTTCTCATGAGCCAGATCAGACACCCCCATACTTTGCACTGACGAGGGGCAAGCACCCCGAAACACCGTGTCTGCAAATTGGGATTCTGATCTGGCTTATATATCCTGAGTCATATTGCAAAGGATTGTCAAAAATCCACTTGTGACTTTTAGGATCGCTACTTCCAATAGGTGGCGCTGTGCTAGAGTTTGTCTCCTTTACTGGAGAGACAATTTGAATATTTCCCAGAGGGGCATTGCAGCTATAAGTCCCCTTACCTGGCAGCCAGACTGGCTTGCAAAGTCTCCTTAAGGAGAATAGTGTTCCCCCGTGGAATTTTAGGGGCATTGCAGCTATAAGTCCCCTTACCTGGCAGCCAGACTGGCTTGCAAAGTCTCCTTAAGGAGAATAGTGTTCCCCCGTGGTCCCCACATAGCTTTCTCATGAGCCAGATCAGACACCCCCATACTTTGCACTGACGAGGGGCAAGCACCCCGAAACACCGTGTCTGCAAATTGGGATTCTGATCTGGCTTATATATCCTGAGTCATATTGCAAAGGATTGTCAAAAATCCACTTGTGACTTTTAGGATCGCTACTTCCAATAGGTGGCGCTGTGCTAGAGTTTGTCTCCTTTACTGGAGAGACAATTTGAATATTTCCCAGAGGGGCATTGCAGCTATAAGTCCCCTTACCTGGCAGCCAGACTGGCTTGCAAAGTCTCCTTAAGGAGAATAGTGTTCCCCCGTGGAATTTTAGGGGCATTGCAGCTATAAGTCCCCTTACCTGGCAGCCAGACTGGCTTGCAAAGTCTCCTTAAGGAGAATAGTGTTCCCCCGTGGTCCCCACATAGCTTTCTCATGAGCCAGATCAGACACCCCCATACTTTGCACTGACGAGGGGCAAGCACCCCGAAACACCGTGTCTGCAAATTGGGATTCTGATCTGGCTTATATATCCTGAGTCATATTGCAAAGGATTGTCAAAAATCCACTTGTGACTTTTAGGATCGCTACTTCCAATAGGTGGCGCTGTGCTAGAGTTTGTCTCCTTTACTGGAGAGACAATTTGAATATTTCCCAGAGGGGCATTGCAGCTATAAGTCCCCTTACCTGGCAGCCAGACTGGCTTGCAAAGTCTCCTTAAGGAGAATAGTGTTCCCCCGTGGAATTTTAGGGGCATTGCAGCTATAAGTCCCCTTACCTGGCAGCCAGACTGGCTTGCAAAGTCTCCTTAAGGAGAATAGTGTTCCCCCGTGGTCCCCACATAGCTTTCTCATGAGCCAGATCAGACACCCCCATACTTTGCACTGACGAGGGGCAAGCACCCCGAAACACCGTGTCTGCAAATTGGGATTCTGATCTGGCTTATATATCCTGAGTCATATTGCAAAGGATTGTCAAAAATCCACTTGTGACTTTTAGGATCGCTACTTCCAATAGGTGGCGCTGTGCTAGAGTTTGTCTCCTTTACTGGAGAGACAATTTGAATATTTCCCAGAGGGGCATTGCAGCTATAAGTCCCCTTACCTGGCAGCCAGACTGGCTTGCAAAGTCTCCTTAAGGAGAATAGTGTTCCCCCGTGGAATTTTAGGGGCATTGCAGCTATAAGTCCCCTTACCTGGCAGCCAGACTGGCTTGCAAAGTCTCCTTAAGGAGAATAGTGTTCCCCCGTGGTCCCCACATAGCTTTCTCATGAGCCAGATCAGACACCCCCATACTTTGCACTGACGAGGGGCAAGCACCCCGAAACACCGTGTCTGCAAATTGGGATTCTGATCTGGCTTATATATCCTGAGTCATATTGCAAAGGATTGTCAAAAATCCACTTGTGACTTTTAGGATCGCTACTTCCAATAGGTGGCGCTGTGCTAGAGTTTGTCTCCTTTACTGGAGAGACAATTTGAATATTTCCCAGAGGGGCATTGCAGCTATAAGTCCCCTTACCTGGCAGCCAGACTGGCTTGCAAAGTCTCCTTAAGGAGAATAGTGTTCCCCCGTGGAATTTTAGGGGCATTGCAGCTATAAGTCCCCTTACCTGGCAGCCAGACTGGCTTGCAAAGTCTCCTTAAGGAGAATAGTGTTCCCCCGTGGTCCCCACATAGCTTTCTCATGAGCCAGATCAGACACCCCCATACTTTGCACTGACGAGGGGCAAGCACCCCGAAACACCGTGTCTGCAAATTGGGATTCTGATCTGGCTTATATATCCTGAGTCATATTGCAAAGGATTGTCAAAAATCCACTTGTGACTTTTAGGATCGCTACTTCCAATAGGTGGCGCTGTGCTAGAGTTTGTCTCCTTTACTGGAGAGACAATTTGAATATTTCCCAGAGGGGCATTGCAGCTATAAGTCCCCTTACCTGGCAGCCAGACTGGCTTGCAAAGTCTCCTTAAGGAGAATAGTGTTCCCCCGTGGAATTTTAGGGGCATTGCAGCTATAAGTCCCCTTACCTGGCAGCCAGACTGGCTTGCAAAGTCTCCTTAAGGAGAATAGTGTTCCCCCGTGGTCCCCACATAGCTTTCTCATGAGCCAGATCAGACACCCCCATACTTTGCACTGACGAGGGGCAAGCACCCCGAAACACCGTGTCTGCAAATTGGGATTCTGATCTGGCTTATATATCCTGAGTCATATTGCAAAGGATTGTCAAAAATCCACTTGTGACTTTTAGGATCGCTACTTCCAATAGGTGGCGCTGTGCTAGAGTTTGTCTCCTTTACTGGAGAGACAATTTGAATATTTCCCAGAGGGGCATTGCAGCTATAAGTCCCCTTACCTGGCAGCCAGACTGGCTTGCAAAGTCTCCTTAAGGAGAATAGTGTTCCCCCGTGGAATTTTAGGGGCATTGCAGCTATAAGTCCCCTTACCTGGCAGCCAGACTGGCTTGCAAAGTCTCCTTAAGGAGAATAGTGTTCCCCCGTGGTCCCCACATAGCTTTCTCATGAGCCAGATCAGACACCCCCATACTTTGCACTGACGAGGGGCAAGCACCCCGAAACACCGTGTCTGCAAATTGGGATTCTGATCTGGCTTATATATCCTGAGTCATATTGCAAAGGATTGTCAAAAATCCACTTGTGACTTTTAGGATCGCTACTTCCAATAGGTGGCGCTGTGCTAGAGTTTGTCTCCTTTACTGGAGAGACAATTTGAATATTTCCCAGAGGGGCATTGCAGCTATAAGTCCCCTTACCTGGCAGCCAGACTGGCTTGCAAAGTCTCCTTAAGGAGAATAGTGTTCCCCCGTGGAATTTTAGGGGCATTGCAGCTATAAGTCCCCTTACCTGGCAGCCAGACTGGCTTGCAAAGTCTCCTTAAGGAGAATAGTGTTCCCCCGTGGTCCCCACATAGCTTTCTCATGAGCCAGATCAGACACCCCCATACTTTGCACTGACGAGGGGCAAGCACCCCGAAACACCGTGTCTGCAAATTGGGATTCTGATCTGGCTTATATATCCTGAGTCATATTGCAAAGGATTGTCAAAAATCCACTTGTGACTTTTAGGATCGCTACTTCCAATAGGTGGCGCTGTGCTAGAGTTTGTCTCCTTTACTGGAGAGACAATTTGAATATTTCCCAGAGGGGCATTGCAGCTATAAGTCCCCTTACCTGGCAGCCAGACTGGCTTGCAAAGTCTCCTTAAGGAGAATAGTGTTCCCCCGTGGAATTTTAGGGGCATTGCAGCTATAAGTCCCCTTACCTGGCAGCCAGACTGGCTTGCAAAGTCTCCTTAAGGAGAATAGTGTTCCCCCGTGGTCCCCACATAGCTTTCTCATGAGCCAGATCAGACACCCCCATACTTTGCACTGACGAGGGGCAAGCACCCCGAAACACCGTGTCTGCAAATTGGGATTCTGATCTGGCTTATATATCCTGAGTCATATTGCAAAGGATTGTCAAAAATCCACTTGTGACTTTTAGGATCGCTACTTCCAATAGGTGGCGCTGTGCTAGAGTTTGTCTCCTTTACTGGAGAGACAATTTGAATATTTCCCAGAGGGGCATTGCAGCTATAAGTCCCCTTACCTGGCAGCCAGACTGGCTTGCAAAGTCTCCTTAAGGAGAATAGTGTTCCCCCGTGGAATTTTAGGGGCATTGCAGCTATAAGTCCCCTTACCTGGCAGCCAGACTGGCTTGCAAAGTCTCCTTAAGGAGAATAGTGTTCCCCCGTGGTCCCCACATAGCTTTCTCATGAGCCAGATCAGACACCCCCATACTTTGCACTGACGAGGGGCAAGCACCCCGAAACACCGTGTCTGCAAATTGGGATTCTGATCTGGCTTATATATCCTGAGTCATATTGCAAAGGATTGTCAAAAATCCACTTGTGACTTTTAGGATCGCTACTTCCAATAGGTGGCGCTGTGCTAGAGTTTGTCTCCTTTACTGGAGAGACAATTTGAATATTTCCCAGAGGGGCATTGCAGCTATAAGTCCCCTTACCTGGCAGCCAGACTGGCTTGCAAAGTCTCCTTAAGGAGAATAGTGTTCCCCCGTGGAATTTTAGGGGCATTGCAGCTATAAGTCCCCTTACCTGGCAGCCAGACTGGCTTGCAAAGTCTCCTTAAGGAGAATAGTGTTCCCCCGTGGTCCCCACATAGCTTTCTCATGAGCCAGATCAGACACCCCCATACTTTGCACTGACGAGGGGCAAGCACCCCGAAACACCGTGTCTGCAAATTGGGATTCTGATCTGGCTTATATATCCTGAGTCATATTGCAAAGGATTGTCAAAAATCCACTTGTGACTTTTAGGATCGCTACTTCCAATAGGTGGCGCTGTGCTAGAGTTTGTCTCCTTTACTGGAGAGACAATTTGAATATTTCCCAGAGGGGCATTGCAGCTATAAGTCCCCTTACCTGGCAGCCAGACTGGCTTGCAAAGTCTCCTTAAGGAGAATAGTGTTCCCCCGTGGAATTTTAGGGGCATTGCAGCTATAAGTCCCCTTACCTGGCAGCCAGACTGGCTTGCAAAGTCTCCTTAAGGAGAATAGTGTTCCCCCGTGGTCCCCACATAGCTTTCTCATGAGCCAGATCAGACACCCCCATACTTTGCACTGACGAGGGGCAAGCACCCCGAAACACCGTGTCTGCAAATTGGGATTCTGATCTGGCTTATATATCCTGAGTCATATTGCAAAGGATTGTCAAAAATCCACTTGTGACTTTTAGGATCGCTACTTCCAATAGGTGGCGCTGTGCTAGAGTTTGTCTCCTTTACTGGAGAGACAATTTGAATATTTCCCAGAGGGGCATTGCAGCTATAAGTCCCCTTACCTGGCAGCCAGACTGGCTTGCAAAGTCTCCTTAAGGAGAATAGTGTTCCCCCGTGGAATTTTAGGGGCATTGCAGCTATAAGTCCCCTTACCTGGCAGCCAGACTGGCTTGCAAAGTCTCCTTAAGGAGAATAGTGTTCCCCCGTGGTCCCCACATAGCTTTCTCATGAGCCAGATCAGACACCCCCATACTTTGCACTGACGAGGGGCAAGCACCCCGAAACACCGTGTCTGCAAATTGGGATTCTGATCTGGCTTATATATCCTGAGTCATATTGCAAAGGATTGTCAAAAATCCACTTGTGACTTTTAGGATCGCTACTTCCAATAGGTGGCGCTGTGCTAGAGTTTGTCTCCTTTACTGGAGAGACAATTTGAATATTTCCCAGAGGGGCATTGCAGCTATAAGTCCCCTTACCTGGCAGCCAGACTGGCTTGCAAAGTCTCCTTAAGGAGAATAGTGTTCCCCCGTGGAATTTTAGGGGCATTGCAGCTATAAGTCCCCTTACCTGGCAGCCAGACTGGCTTGCAAAGTCTCCTTAAGGAGAATAGTGTTCCCCCGTGGTCCCCACATAGCTTTCTCATGAGCCAGATCAGACACCCCCATACTTTGCACTGACGAGGGGCAAGCACCCCGAAACACCGTGTCTGCAAATTGGGATTCTGATCTGGCTTATATATCCTGAGTCATATTGCAAAGGATTGTCAAAAATCCACTTGTGACTTTTAGGATCGCTACTTCCAATAGGTGGCGCTGTGCTAGAGTTTGTCTCCTTTACTGGAGAGACAATTTTAATTTGTATCAGGAACTCAAAAGAGCCAAGACATATTTAGGTAGTTTACTAGCAAATTTACAACAGGCAGGACTAACAAGCAATACCTAGAAATGTGTTTCACTGCCTAATTTACAGCAGGCAGTAATAAGTAGCAGTACCTACAGTATTTACATCCTTCACTGGCAACTCTTAAGCAGGCACTCACAAGTAGCAATTCCTATTTGTATTATGAAATGCCAATTTGTGGCACACACTTTTTCCTACACTGCATGTCCCTATTCTTCACTATTGCTATCCTATCTATCTCAACTACCTATCACTAAACCCCTAGTTAAGTTAACTGTCTGGCAGCACCAGCAACAGTATCAATTGCAGCACCATCCCTAATAATTAACATTCACAAAATGGGGCTGACGCCACATGTCCGCATTTTATATGCAGACGGACATGTTACTTAGGGTGCAGTCACATTTGCAAATAAAATATAGCTCTGTTGTTGCTCCTGAAATGTCTTGAAATGAGGTACGAGTGAGATACAAATGTCATTTCATATGTCATGCTATTTCTATGCAAGGGATTGCATAGGATTTTTCCTCTTCACCTCGTCTCCGTGTGTCATCTGTGTGCAGTCCGTATGCAGTCTGTGTGTAGTCGTGGGATGTCCGTGACGTCTGTATGACTTCCATGTGACATTGGTTTTTAACAAGGAGTTTTACATACTGTCAATAGATATCTTACACTTTGGGGATAGCGGGATGCTATTTTTAAGCTGAAGAGGATCCAATAACCATGGGCCTCCCAAGCCTGAGAATACCAGACCAGGCAGGTTATTGGAATTGTGGGGTACCCACATTTTTTAAATTATTTTTTTATTTTAAATAAGTAATTTAAAATAACAGCGTGTGGTTCACTCCGTTTTGCATTACCAGCCAAGGTAGCGCTGTCAGCTGCGGTCTGCAGGCTACAGCTGTCTGCTTCACCTTAGCTGCTAACAAAAAATAGGGGGACCCCACATAATTTTTTGGGGAAAAGTATTACATTTGGAGCTAAAACAAGCTTAAACACCCTTTAGTGCTACATGAAAGGCACCAAAGGGTGCAAGATTACAAAATACAGGGGAGTGGGCCATTATATGTCTTAATTATCTAACTATCATCTGTCTACCTAGCTTTCTACCTATCAAGCTATCTTTCTAGCTTTTGACTGTATCTAAACACCATGTTAAAAATGTTCGTCCATGTGCAGTCCATGTGACATCCGTGTGCCATGCATTTTTCTTGTACCCATTGAATTGTAATGCCAAGGTAAGGAGCCACTTGGAGAATGCTGTGATTTTCCCCAGACAGGAGATTTGAAGAGATAAAATTATCAGATGTGCTCGGCTTTATTGGTTAATCTTAGTGCGAGTGCAATGAGATGTTTTCTCGTATTGCACTCGCAGATTTTAAACGCAGATGTGACTGAACCCTTAGGCAGCCAATGACACAAGCTCTAGTTGTGACGTGGTGGGAAACAAGAGTAATTGAAGTGCCACCTCTGGGGACTGTACTGTGGAGGAAGAAGAGAAGAGGCCACTTGATGCAGCCCTAGCCATCCACTGTAGCCCATGTTCTGTCTGGCCTTCATCTACAAGTCATACAGCTATGCGGCTGCCAAAGAAAGGGAGTGGCCATCTAGTAACAGGAGTTTTCAGTTATCTTTTGCTAGGACAAGCCAGTGTTTGTTCAGCAGAGCTTTCAGAAACCTTAGCACCTACCTCATGTACACTTTAAACACCATGCTTATTTCCCCTTCCACCACAACTTTTATGCAGTTGTTTCATAACCCTAGTCCCACAAATATCAATCAAATATCACTAAATTAGCAATCATTATTTAGGTGATTAAATAAAAAATTTAACCTGGACCACAGATGCGGCACTATTTAGATGCAGAAATAGCAATTTGAAGCTAAAACACAAGCTGGAAAACTATTTAAATGCAGAAATAGCAATTTGGAGCTAAGAAACAGATATGACCCTCTGTAGATGTAGAAATAGTAATTTGGAGCTGAAACATAGATGTGGCACTATTTAGATTCAGAAACAGCAATTTGGAGCTGCAACACAGATGTGGCCCTATTTAGATGCAGAAATAGCAATTATGAACTGGAACATAGATGTGGCATTATTTAGATTCAGAAATAGCAATTTGGAGCTGCAACACAGATGTGACGCTATTTAGATGCAGAAATAGGAATTTGGAGCTGGAACGCAGATTTTTACCTATTTAGATGCAGAAATAGCAAGTTTTAGCTGGATCACACAATTAGCCATTACTTGATGAAATGCCAATTTGTGGTAAACAAGGTTCTCTACACTGCTGTTCCCTATTTTACACTATTGCCCTACATCCTAAATATCTCTACTACCTACGGTTAAACACCTAGCTAAGCTAACTGTCTAGCAAAAGCGGCAGCAGCACCATCCCTAAGCTTTAGTAATCACAAAATGGTGCCGACGCTGCATGTCTGCATTTTATATGTGAGCAAGGATGGTTGACCTTAGGGAGATCAACATCCACCACTGCGGAGACACCATCACGTGTTTCTCAATGCAGTGATTCTAGAGCAATGCCCCCAGGGAAATATTCAAAGCAAGAAGGCCTGCGGAGACACGATCACATGTTTCTCAACGCTGGCAGGAAACTAGCCAGGTCTTTCACCGGGAAGGAACAACCACGGGAAGGGCAGTCTCCAGTCAAGGAGACCACCTATGCCAAACATGGTATCCATCCACAGACAGCCGTTTCGGGGTATTTGCCCCTCATCAGTGTGGAGTAGGAATCTGGCTAGTGGGAACATTGCCTAGTAAAAGACTATGTGAGCAAGGATGGTTGACCTTAGGTTGACCCATTTTATATGCAGAGGAACATGTGACTTAGACAGCCAATAACAAAAGCCCTTGTGTCTGAACGTTATGGATGTGTCCTGCACCTTGATTGGCTGCCATAAAATCCACACATAAAGTTAAGAAGAAAAAAAACTTCTGCTGCTCCTCTGACCTCTCCCTGCCTTCATCAAACACATCCGCTCATTATACAGCATCACTATAGAAGCCAAAGTAATAGTTAATCATTGGAAAAATTGTAAACAGTTTTTGAACAAAATCAAACATTGCCGACTTTTGGGAAAAGTGTTTGAATTTTGAGCCCGAGCCGAACCGACCAATGTTCGTATGGACTTTGAGATTTGCGAACCTTTATCAAACAAATTTGCTCATCTCTAACAATGATTTTTGTGACTATAAAAGTCAAAAGTAGATCTTTCTTCAAATTCAAGCATATCCTTCCGTATGAAAGGAACTGTTCACACAATCAAAAACTGGATGATCTTTATAGAAGTTCAATATCTTTACACTTTTATTCATTTTCAAGTAAATTAGGTAAGCTGTATTTTTTTCTTCATCTATAATTAAATGTATAAGCTGATTTTCATTTTTTTTACATACTCTTTTCTTTAACTCTCTAGGAGTTATATTAGGATGGGAAGGTGCCTCCAAAATTTTAAAATCCTATTTCTGAAATAAATGTCATAAAATTAATAGAGATGAGCAAAACTCTAAAGGTTTGGTTCACCGAACTGAACCCAAACCTTTATTGAACCTTTTTGAACCCCATTCAATGGGAGGCCAAACGTAACACAGATAAAACATCATTAGGGGGGGGTCGAAATCCTTCCTAAACAGCAGAATTACGTTTTACAGTGCTATACCACTGTGTTGACATAGCCATTAGCTTCCTAGAATATTGACATAAGAAATAAAGAAGTGGATGAAAGACAGGTGTAGGACTGGTGCTCCCATACCCATGCCAGTACCAATACAGACAAAAGACAACTTTGAGACTTATCTTGAAGTCTGGACATTTAAAAACCTTTCAGGCAGACAGCAGTACAGTAGCTTCAATTGCTATAGATTTGAGATATGAGACATGCAACCCACATACTCTGGCAGATTTTAAAAAGTGAGCACACAGAGACCGTGTCTTCTGCAGCAGTGCATGTAGGACATAATAGTGCCCTAGTAATATCTGTATAACCAGGCTAATCAATGCAGTGCATATGTGATATTGCCCAGGCATAGTGCCGTCACTAAGTTTGCACCATAATCGCAAATGGCCTTCCCTGAACAGCAGGATAGCAGGGAAGTATGGTCAATGCAACTCATAGGATGTGGCTTGGCATTTAAATGCTAAAAATGAAGGGATGCATGACAGACAGGTATAGGCCTCTTGCTTCCTTAAAACTGGCAGAACAGACAAAAATATCTTTGAGTGTGAGGTGGAAAGAAAGGGTATCTTTTTCATGTAGGCTGGGATGACATAATCAGAGTTGGAGAGACTTATTTTCACTCTAGTTTGGCAATGTTTCTGCCCTTGCATACAAAGATGAATGAAGACTTCATTTGGAAAGATAGAGAAGAAAATCCAACAGCTCACCTAGATCTTGCAATTCAATGTGGTGAAAAGATTAGATAATCGGTTCCAAGACAGGCTGGATCCTGCCAAAAGTATGCATAAGGAGTAAAGGAAAAAAGGAAAAAACCTTTATTGCAAAAACCATGCATATAAAAATATAGTGCAATTAAAAGTAGACCACGTCTATGCCTTTCAGGCCCCAAAATCATGGCCCTTAATCATGACAAATTTACATTGGAAATTAAAGACATTATTTACAAGGAAAAAACAATTGTTTTTTCCTTGTATATAATGACTTTCATTTCCAATGTAAATTGGAATGAAAAAAGTGGATGAAAAAAGTGCAAAATCTTTATTAAATGCAATTGATTAAAAATTGAGGCACAGCAAACCAAACCTATTGTTATACAGGTTTTTCTACATATGAGTATACTGGTACCCTTATAGATTTGTCTTTATATCACACATGGGTATACATTCTTGTCCTCAGTGCTGGGTGTGCACATTACTGTCTGTGTCATCTCCTCTTCGCTCTCCCTGCAGCATCACACTCCAAATTTCACTATGGGGATGACCAAAGAGTTGTCGAAGGACACCAGAAACAAAATTGAAGCCCTGTACCAGACTGGGAAGGCTGAATCTGCATTAGGCAAGCAGCTTGGTGTGATGAAATCAACTATGGGAGCAATAATAATAAAATGGAAGACATACAACACCACTGATAATCTCCCTCGATCGTGCACTCCATGTAAGATCTCAACCAGTGGGGTCAAAATGCTCAGAAGAACGATGAGAAAAAAATCCCAGAACCACACGGGGGTCCTAGTGAATAACCTGAATAGAGCTGGGACCACCATAACCGACTACAACGCCAGGGACTCAGAACCTGCAGTGCCAGACGTGTTCCCCTCCTTAAGCCAGTACATGTCCATGCCCATCTGAAGTTTGTTTGAGAGAATTTAGATTATCCAGAAGAGTATTAAGACATGTCATATGGTCTGATGAAACCAAAGTAGACCTGTTTGGTAGAAACACAACTCATCGTGTTTGGAGGAAACAGAATGCTGAATTGCATCCAAAGAACACCATACCTACTTTGAAGCATGGGGGTGGCAACATCATGCTTCGGGGCTGTTTCAATGCAAAGGGACCAGGACGACTGATCCATGTACATGAAAGAATGAATGGGGCCATGTATCATTAGATTTTGAGTGCAAACCTCCTTCCATCAGCAAGGGCATTGAAGATGAAATGTGGCTGGGTCTTTCAGCAGGATAATGATCCCAAGCACACCGCCAGGGCAACAAAGGAGTGGCTTCATAAAGTCCTGGAGTGGCCTAACCTGTCTCCAAATCTCAACCCCATAGAAAACCTTTAGAGGGAGTTGAAAGTCCATGTTGTCCAGCAACAGGCTCAAAACATCACTGCTGTAGAAGAGATCTGCATGGCGGAATGGGCCAATGTACCTCCAACAGTTTGTGCCAACTTTATGAAGACTTACAGAAAACGTTTGACCTCTGTCATTGTCAACAAAGGATATATAGCAAAATATTGAGATGAACTTTTGTTATTGACCAAATGCTTATTTTCCATCATAATTTGCAAAGAAACTCTTGCCAAATTAGAACAGGTGATTTTCTGGATTTGTTTTATCATTTTGTCTCTCATAGTGGTGTTCTACCTATGATGTCAATTACAGGCCTTTCTCATCTTTTTAAGTGGGAGAATTTGCACAATTGGTGGCTAGCTAAATACTTTTTTCCCCACTGTATATGCTTTTCTAGGATATGATGTATTTGATTGTGTGTGTGGACTTGAGCTACACAAAGGTAAAAGTGTCTGCTTTCAAAGCGATGTTCATTTAGTAGGGGGTGGCACTGTTGGTACCTGTAGGAAGACCTCCATGAAGAAAGCATGTCTTTTGATGGCAGTTCATGGTTGAATATCTCTTTGCATGTGAGATGGAAAGATAAGGTATATTTTTCATGTAGACTGTAATGACATCATCAGTCTTGGAGTGACTCATTTGCACCCTAGTTTGGCAGCAATGCTGCCCTTGCATACACATATGAATGAAGACTCCATTTGGGAATTGCCAACATAACCTCCTCTGCTTCCTCCTCATCCTTATCTTTCCAAGTGGATTTCGTTATCAGGCTCTATATTGTCCCATTCCTCTTCTTACTGACCTGACATCACATGACAGTACGCGTACACCTTGGGTACCTGTTTCTTATCACCATCACCTTCACACCTGGGGGTTATCAGTTGACGACGATTGGAATCCTGCTTGGACCCTACTTTGTCTGGGCCAGGATTCAACTTACAAAGATTTCGGCATCGGTGCAGATGCTTTCCTCCTTGTAAGTCTGGGAATCTTGGAAGCAGACCTGTGATGCCGTTGGGATAGAATGTGTGACCAGCTCTTGAGACTCACTCATGTGTGGTTACCCACAGTCAGTTTGCAGCTTGGCAATTTGTAAAACAAGCACAAACAAGTGTAATTGGGGTGACATCTCTGAGGAATGAACTGTGTGTGATGTTGAGGTGCAGGAAGAGGAGTAGAGGTCACTTGATGCAGCGCTTGCCATTTACTCCAGCAGCTGCTGCTTATCAGTCTTATTTCAAAGTTGAAGCAATATGTGGCTGCCAAAGAAATCTAGTGGAGTAGGCTGTCCATTAACGTTTGCTCCGTAGACCTTTTGAGTAACAGAACTTTCCCCACATACAACTCCAACACCCTTCCTATGCTCCCTTCCAGGACAACCTCGTTGTGATTTATCCCTTATGGTTGTTGTACCCTTCCCCTATCAAACATGTTTCAAAAATCTAAGCCCACACCTGTCAGACACCTGACAAAAGATAAATTATTAATTTCCTGCCTGAGTTGGAAATTTTGTGAAGGCACTAAAAAGTACCACTACCTACAAATGTGGTTCACAGCATAATTTGGAGCAGACACGGAAAAGTGTCAAGAAGTCCTTTTTAGGTTGTTAGATAGCAAATTTTCAGCAGGTACAAATAGTCACAGTAGAATTTTGAGCTATCAATTAAAATTGCCAAGAACAACTTTTTAGCTAGTTGCCTAGAAAATTTACAGCAAGCCAGGCACTCCTAACTATCAATACCTATAAATGTATTTGCATAGTTTTAAACAGCCAATTAAAATTGGCAATAATTACTTTTTAGATACTTCCCTAGTATCCTGGCTGGTCCCTGTTATCTGGTTTTTAAAATCTGGATGCGGGCCGGATTCCAGTTCCCATATGTCTATAGAGACCAGAATCCAGCAATTAAAAATGTTGGTAGAAGGAATAGGGGGATGGGAGCAGGTGAGCTGTACTTACCGAGGCCTTGGGGGCTGCTGAACACTGCTCTCAGTCCATGTATTCACTTCAGGGGCCGCTCATTACTTTCAGTGCATATGCACTGCTTTCCATGCTTTTTATGCCCACCAGACATCCTAGCGTCTGTGTTTGGTTGCAGTCAGAGGCGCCCCCAGACTATGTTTCAATGTCTGCATGCAACCAATCACAGGCACTGTCTGTAGGTCTATATCGTTCAGTAAAAATAAATAAAAAAATAAAATATTTGGCATAGGGTCCCACTGTATTATGATTCCCAGCACAGATAAAGAGAACGGCTACAGGCTGCAGCCCCTAGCCATGCACTTATCTTGGCTTTGTATCAAAATAGGAGGAACCATGTGCAATTTTTTTTAAAATGATAACAGTGTATGGTCCCCCCAATTTTGATACCCAGCCATGTTAAAACCCTACAGCTGGGGGCTGGTATTCTCAGGCTGGGGAGATCCATGGTTAAAAATAGCAGCCTGCAGCCACCCCGAAATTGTCGCATCCAATTCTGGCGCTTTACCAGGCTCTTCCTGATTGCCCTGGTGTGGTGGCAATTGGATTAATATCAGGGGTTAATGACAGCACACAACTGTAATGAAGCCAAAAGCTACTGATGGGTTCAGGTCTATGAGACCTCCATCACTAATCTAATAAGTAAAAAAAAATAAACACAAACACAGATGAAAATCCTTTATTTAAAATAAAACACAGGAACCTCTTTCCCCTATTTATTAACCCCAAAAATACCCTTGAAGTTCTGCCATAATCCACATGACATCCCACGACTGTCCTGGCTCTTCTACATTCTAGCATGGAGAGACCAAAAACATGTCCGATCTCGCCAGGCTCCGGGAAACACAGACAAGGAGGACCTGGCTGGCAGTAGAGATGTCACTCAGTTCACCGGAGATCATACACGGGTTCCCACAATATGACCTCTGGTGACCTAACGCACTATGTTTTAAAGTGCAGGGCCATTCCCCACCATCCCTTTAACACTGACAGTTCCGCCCGGGGGTCAGGGAATGCAGGGCTGCTCACACCCCCCCACTTCATGGCCCACTGTTACTGATATAATTTGGGGCCATGCCCCACAACCTACCAGTCCTTTAACAGTAACAGTGCCGGCCGGGAGTCGAGGAGTGTGAAGCAGCCCTGCAATTCCCTCCCCCGGGCCAGCACTGTCACTGTTAAAGGGCTGGTGGGGTGCGGGGCACAGCCCTGCATTTTGTCAGTGACAGTGCCGGCCAGGGGGATGGGATGCAGGGCTGCCCCACACTCCCCAACCCCTGGCTAACACTGTCAGTGTGAAAGGGCTGGATGAGGAGGGCACAGGCCCCCAGTTTAAGCTAGAGTGCTTTAGGTCGCCAGAGATCATACCGTTGGAACCCAGTTATGACCTTTGGTGAACTGAGGGATGTCACTGCGGCCAGCCGGATCCCCCTTGTCAGTGTTTCAAGGAGCCTGAATTGATCGGACATGTTTTTGGTCTCTCCAGGCTTGGATGTAGCAGACCATCGTGGGGTGTCATGTGGATTACGGCGAAGCTTCAAGGGTCTTTTTGGGGTTAATAAAGAGGGGAAAGAGGGTGCTGTATTTTATTTCAAATAAAGGATTTTTCTCTGTTCGTATTTACTTCTTTTTACTGTACTGATAGGATTAGTGATGGGGGAATCTCATAGACCCTTACCCATCACTAATTTTGAAATTTTGCGCTTGATTACAGTTGTGTGCTATCATTTAAACCCTTCTAACCCCGATTGCTACCACACCAGGGCAATTGGGAAGAGCCGCGTAAAGCACCAGGATTGTCGCATCTAATGGATGCAACAATTTCGGGACAGCTGAAGGCTGTTATTTTCAGGCTGAGGGCTCCCAATTACCATGGGTCTCCCCGCCTGAAAATACCAGCCCCCAGCTGTTGTGGTTTATTATGGTTGGGCATGAAACTTAGGGGGACCACATGCTGTTTTTTTAAATAATTTATTTTAATTAAAAAAAAAAGTGGCATATGGTTCCTCCTATTTTGATACACAGCCAAGAAAAGTGCATGGCTGGGGTCTGCAGCCTTTAGCCATATGCCTTATCTGTGCTGGGTATCATATAATGGGGAACGCTACGCAAAATATTTTATTTGTTTATTTATTTTAACTGTTTGATATAGACTCGTAGATAGTGCCTGTGATTTGTTGCAGGCAGATGCTATCACACGGTCTGGGGGCACGTCTGACTGCAACTAATCACAGATGCTAGGATGGCCAATGGGTGGGGAAAGCAGGGAAATAGTGCACATGGATGAGCAATAATGAGCAGAGTAGGAAGTGAAGGAAAGGATGCAGGAGAAGTTGCAGCCATGCCTGAACCTCTTATTTTCTTTATTTTTCCTTTATTCCTTTTTATTTTTTTGAAACTTTAACAGACCAGGTCCGCCCATCACTATTCCCTAGCAACTTTTAGGCCAGGCACTGCTAACTAGCAATACCTATGAATGTGTTTGCATAATTTTAAGCACTCAGTTAAAATTGGTAAGAACCAGTTTTTACATACTTCCCGTCTTTATTTTTCCATTTTTTTTTATTCCCAAAGTTGCCCAGTACTTTGGTAATTTGAAATTGGAGAACCTTTAACAAACAGGTTTCCTCATTTCTAAAAATACATTTTACATGCTTTTTGAAAAGGCTGTACATTTCTCATGAACGGTCTTCTGTGAGTTTATTTATTTCACAGTTAAACACAGCTGTCAGCTGTCATTACGTCAACATCACTTAAAATTAATGCCTTAATGAAAAAAAATTTGGCACAATTGCACTATTCTCAAGAATGCACTGAAGGAGCCACTTAGAGTTTGCTAGTGCCTCAACTTGAGCTAAAAGAACAAAAAAAACTCCACAGGATTAAAGGGTCACACTTAAGAAACATAGAACTTATTTAGGTATATGTTAACAGTTAAATACAGTATATTGGTGCTTTTCTGCTATACTGAAAATGTAAAAAAAGAAAAGAAGAAAAATACTCATCTATAAAGTGAATTATTAGAACAAAGAAAAGAACATTTACTAATATATTGGCAAATGATTAATGTAACTAATTAAAACATGGGAATTTTCAATTGAATACAACATTTTATATCTTTCCTACTACTAGTAAGTCAAATGCAGCATGCTTTGAAATAATTTGATTCAGGTTGTAAATTATATGTTGGTTATACACAATTACAAACTGACATTTCTCTAAAGACTGTTATTTTATTTTACCCATATGTATTTACATTAATCACTGAACATTGAAGATTGAATTAGTAAATATTTTTTGCTCTTTTTTTTTTTACCAAGAATGCACTTCTTGGTAAAAAAGATCTGAGCACTAAGATATAAAACGTTTTCTATCTATGCAAGGGGACTTGTTCTCTCAAATATTGTTCTCAAATTTGTCTACATTTGTGTTAGTATTAAGTAGCAACAAAATTATGCAAAATATGATACTTATTGTATACTAGAAGGTGGCTCATTTCTAACGTATCGGGTAGTCTAGAATGTGTATGTAGGTTAGCAGATTGAATAATAATATAATCAGTAAGTCTTGAATAATGATGGTTCATTTTTTGCTCGTTGGTCTCCTGCTGTGCAGCACGTATCGGCGTGTTTGACAGTGGGAGATCAACGATCTGAATGGGCAGGGAGCCGGGGTAAGCTAGTAACCATGGTACACATTGGGTAACTATGCAAAGCGGTTTCCATAGTTACCCGATGTGTACGCTGGTTAACAGCGTACGCCGGTTCCGGCACAGGTGTGCAGAGAGCCGGGGTAAGCTAGTAACCATGTTACAAATTGGGTAACTAAGCAAAGTAAGCAAAGCGGTTTCTATAGTTAATCGATGTGTACCATGGTTACCAGCCTATGCCGGCTCCGGCACACGTGTGCCGGGAGCCGGGGTAAGTTAGTGGTTTCACACATCTGGCTTTTCTCCACTTTGTCGGATCCGGCGCGCTGTCGTAGGCTGGTTTCAGACGTCCGTGTTTTAGGTACGTTTGACATCCGTTTTTAACACGGATGTCACACGTACCCATGTTATTCCATGATGTGCCTCACATGTCCGTGTTTGCCCATGGACCGTGTGACTTTTCATGACCACGCATGCACGCACTTATCTTATGTGAATTGTGTTAAATTGACATTCTACACCCCATACATCTAGGGCTCTCATCTATATTACATCTGGTATGGTACTCAGGCCTGTCTTGGATGTGTGATCATGCAGTTTCATCTGGTAGAGAGATTCTTGTTTGAATGTGGCGCTTTATTTTTCCATGCATGTGTATTTGCCATCATTTGCATGTTGCGTCCGTTATATACATCTCTTAGATCATTGTGAAATAATCTCCTCTGTATCATATTTAGCATGAGAAAACTACCTAGTCTGGTTTTTTATCTCCGCTTACCCACATATATATATACTTATACATCTGCCTGCTTAATCATTGCGTCTATTATGGCATTCTATGTACTCTGCGCAAGCGTGCTTTACATTAATTACGCTGCCTTAGTGACTTAGCTGGATTCTTCATTGTATGCAGAGCTGTTTTGCCTGCACATGCACATTGGATAATATGTGTATATCATGTTGTGAAATCATGATCGGATTACGTGATAACATGGCGGCCACCATCGGCATTCTCAGTTTCCATGGTGTTCCTTCTCCGCCTCCTATTTCCATACTGGTAGGCAATTACTTAATAATAGTTTGGTATTTAAGACACACTGGACACAGCATTACACACTTTCCCCTGAGGAACCTACACTTTGTTTGTAGTTATACGCGTGGGGTTGCTACCTCACCCCCTCACTCTTTTTGCCTTAACCCCCTTTTTGTGTCCTCTAACAGGTATCTGTGGTTATCTTATACAGCTGTATGGGCTCAGTGCTTCATCTGCGAGCCAGGTAGTTCATGATTCATGTGTATTTGAACTCTCAGTTTGCTCGGCAATCTAGTGATATGTTTGCCACATTTAATCCTGTTTATTTGTTATTCTAACATATTTGTTGTTCTGTTCTTGGACACTTTACTTATTCATACAGAAAAACTATTTTTTTGGGCTGTACCATTTCATATATGGTATTGTGTTCCTTGTCTGTATGGGGTTCTGGCTTATAAAGGGTGTGAGGTTTTTTGGTGTCATATACCATTGACACCTAATGTGTGTATTTTTATAAGCTTATGCTTTTTTAATTGTTTTTAATATATGTCTGTAACTTGGTGTTCTTGATTAATAAAGATACTTTAATGATATATTTGGTGATCACACCTTTTGCACATTTTTCTTTCTCTTTCCTTTAAACTGTGTATACAGTCAGGGCCAGAAATATTTGGACAGTGACACAAGTTTTGTTATTTTAGCTGTTTACAAAAACATGTTCAGAAATACAATTATATATATAATATGGGCTGAAAGTGCACACTCCCAGCTGCAATATGAGAGTTTTCACATCCAAATCGGAGAAAGGGTTTAGGAATCATAGCTCTGTAATGCGTAGCCTCCTCTTTTTCAAGGGACCAAAAGTAATTGGACAATGGACTCTAAGGGCTGCAATTAACTCTGAAGGCATCTCCCTTGTTAACCTGTAATCAATGAAGTAGTTAAAAGGTCTGGGGTTGATTACAGGTGTGTGGTTTTGCATTTGGAAGCTGTTGCTGTGACCAGACAACATGCGGTCTAAGGAAATCTCAATTGAGGTGAAGCAGAACATCCTGAGGCTGAAAAAAAAGAAAAAATCCATCAGAGAGATAGCAGACATGCTTGGAGTAGCAAAATCAACAGTCGTGTACATTCTGAGAAAAAAGGAATTGACTGGTGAGCTTGGGAACTCAAAAAGGCCTGGGCGTCCATGGATGACAACAGTGGTAGATGATCGCCGCATACTTTCTTTGGTGAAGAAGAACCCGTTCACAACATCAACTGAAGTCCAGAACACTCTCAGTGAAGTAGGTGTATCTGTCTCTAAGTCAACAGTAAAGAGAAGACTCCATGAAAGTAAATACAAAGGGTTCACATCTAGATGCAAACCATTCATCAATTCCAAAAATAGACAGGCCAGAGTTAAATTTGCTGAAAAACACCTCATGAAGCCAGCTCAGTTCTGGAAAAGTATTCTATGGACAGATGAGACAAAGATCAACCTGTACCAGAATGATGGGAAGAAAAAAGTTTGGAGAAGAAAGGGAACGGCACATGATCCAAGGCACACCACATCCTCTGTAAAACATGGTGGAGGCAACGTGATGGCATGGGCATGCATGGCTTTCAATGGCACTGGGTCACTTGTGTTTATTGATGACATAACAGCAGACAAGAGTAGCCGGATGAATTCTGAAGTGTACCGGGATATACTTTCAGCCCAGATTCAGCCAAATGCTGCAAAGTTGATCGGACGGCGCTTCATAGTACAGATGGACAATGAACCCAAGCATACAGCCAAAGCTACCCAGGAGTTCATGAGTGCAAAAAAGTGGAACATTCTGCAATGGCCAAGTCAATCACCAGATCTTAACCCAATTGAGCATGCATTTCACTTGCTCAAATCCAGACTTAAGACGAAAGACCCACAAACAAGCAAGACCTGAAGGCTGCGGCTGTAAAGGCCTGGCAAAGTATTAAGAAGGAGGAAACCCAGCGTTTGGTGATGTCCATGGGTTCCAGACTTAAGGCAGTGATTGCCTCCAAAGGATTCGCAACAAAATATTGAAAATAAAAATATTTTGTTTGGGTTTGGTTTATTTGTCCAATTACTTTTGACCTCCTAAAATGTGGAGTGTTTGTAAAGAAATGTGTACAATTCCTACAATTTCTATCACATATTTTTGTTCAAACCTTCAAATTAAACGTTACAATCTGCACTTGAATTCTGTTGTAGAGGTTTCATTTCAAATCCAATGTGGTGGCATGCAGAGCCCAACTCGCGAAAATTGTGTCACTGTCCAAATATTTCTGGACCTAACTGTACATGCATGTGTGCTATGTGTGTATGTGCTCGGTGAATCCATGTGTGTCTGCTATGTGTGTGTGTGTGTGTGTCTGTCTGCTATGTGTGTGTGCTCAGTGTGTGTGTGTGCTCAGTGTGTGTGTGCTCAGTGTGTATATTTGCTCAGTGTGTGTGTGTGTGTACATGCATGTGCGCTATGTGTGTATGCGCTCGGTGTATCCATGTGTGTCTGCTATGTGTGTATATGTGCTCAGTGTGTGTGTGTATGTGTGCGTGTGCTCAGTGTGTGTGTGCTCAGTGTGTATATGTGCTCAGTGTGTGTGTGTGTACATGCATGTGCACTATGTGTATATGTGCTCGGTGTATCCATGTGTGCCTGCTGTGTGTGTGTGTCTGTCTGCTATGTGTGTGTGTTCAGTGTGTGTGTGTGTGCTCAGTGTGGGTGCTCAGTGTGTGTGTGTGTTTGTGTACATGCATGTGCGCTGTGTGTGTATACATGCATGTGCGCTATGTGTGTATGCGCTCGGTGTATCCATGTGTGTCTGCTCTGTGTGTATATGTGCTCAGTGTGTGTGTGTGTGTGTGTTGATAGGCGGTCAGGAGTGGGAGGCAGCAGAGCCAGAGAAAGCAGGTAAATATGAAAAATATTTTTATTTCACAGACCCGTGTTTTCTCCGGTACCTGTCACATGCATGCAAAAACGCATGTCACACGTGTGACCATAACCATACGTGTGACTGGTACCTGATTAAACACGCACGTTTGAAAGCAGCCATACACCGTGTACAGTACAGTGGCCGCGCCGCAACTTCCAGGTCACATGCTCCGGTCACATGACAACACGTGATCAGAGCTTGTCGCGTGGCCACTGTAGTGTACACAGTGCATGGGAGAGCGCCGGATCCGACAAAGTGTAGAAAAGTTAAGTAACTATTAAAAGCGTTAGTGCTGACGTGTGCCGGGAGCCGGGGTAAGCTAGTAACAATGTTACACATCGGGTAACTAAGGAAAGCGGTTTCTATAGTTACCTGATGTGTACCATGGTTACCAGCCTATGCCGGCTTCGGCACACGTGTACTGAGAGCCGGGGTAAGCTAGTGGTTTCACACATCCGGCTTTTCTCCACTTTGTCTTGCTGGTGTGGGCTTCCGAGGGTGCAGCAGTCACCTGGGAGTCGGGGCTCCATGTGGGTTCGGGGAATGCATGAGGGGGCAAGGCCTGGTCGAGTGGCCAATCCATGCGGGGGGCGGGGCCTGGCCGAGTGGCCAATCCGTGCAGGGGGGTGGAGCCAAGGCGAGCGGCCAATGCGACGGTTGTGACTGTAATGACATAATTTTGAAACAAGACAGACAGACAGACACAGAATAAGGCAATTATATATATAGCTGAGTCAAATAAGCAAATAAGGGGCTAAAATATAACCTTTAATGTATCAAAGTTATTACAAACCTATATAGGTCAAAGAGTAACCATAAGCACCTCTGGGTACCAATATACTGTACATCCAAGATTTAAATCAAATGAGGCAAGCTATAGAATGATGGCTTGACCAGCCCAGAGATGCCACTAATGTATAACAAACAAAGCAAAACCAGCAAAACAAAAATAACCTCAAGTTGTGTAATTTCAATATCCTACATAAACAGCAGTCCTATAGGAATGAATAACTAAATAGTAAAACATAATATACCACCCATCCGGTGAGATTGTTCCATTATCTATTTTCACATACTCTGCCATCTATGGTTGGGGTCATTTGAATCGTTGACCACTGTCAACAATTTTTTGATTTGATTGTTAGTGATGAGCCACCACCCAAGTGTTCAGGTTTGGTTCTGTTCGTTGAACAGAGGGTGTGTTTGTCGAACGTTCGACAAACGTTCATCGAACACTTTCGAACATCTTCGAACACCATTGAAAACAATGGCAGGCAAACACAAACACATACAAACATGCATAAACACAAACGCACACACACATATTATGCTCACCTTACCTTCTATTCCATCGCCGGCGTCCTGGGACTTGCAGATCACCGCTGCCAGCGCGCTGACGTCAAAACCAGGAGTGCTTGGCCAGCGCACTGCCTTTCAGTAGCGTCTGACCGAGGAAGTTCCTTCCTCGTTGCGATGGTTACCCGGTACACATAGTTCGCCGCTACAGGATGTGTATCGGGTAACCATCGCGACCGATGCCGGAACTTCCGCTGCCAGAGCACTGATGTCAAAGGCAGGAGCCACTTGCTTCTGATTGGCCACCGCGCTGCCTTTCAGTAGCGTCTGACAGAGGATGTTCCTCCTTTGTCATGATGGTTACCCGATACACATTCTGTAGCGGCGAACAACGTGTATCGGGTAACCATCACGACGAGGGAGGAACTTCCTCTGTCAGACGCTACTCAAAGGCAGCGCGCTGGCCAATCAAAGGCAAGCGGCTCCTGCCTTTGACGTCAGTGCGCTGGCAGCGGAAGCTCCGGGGCATCAGTCGCATGGTTACCCTTTTCACATCCTGTACCGGCGAACTGCAAGTCCCAGGAGGCTGGTGATGGAACGAAAGGTAAGGTGAGCATAATATGTGTGAGTTTGTACATGTGTCGAATGGCACAATAGGGGACCAGGATGGGACATTAACAAGTCGTGGATGGAATTGTTTGCATTGCAATGATGTCCTATGGGAAATCTTGCTTTGCTGAACGAGTAACTTGGTTAACAAGCAAACTCCCAGAACGGATTGTTCTCATTAACTAAGGTTCCACTGTATTAACATTGAATAACAGTATTACTGTGAAAAGCCAGTTACGCTTTTGGTGATCAAACCGTTATCGAACATAACCTCGAACTGTCGAACTTGAAGCTAATTGTTCGCGTTCGTCGAACGACTCGAACATCGCCTAAAACAGGTTGAATTTGAGATTGGCAAACAGTTCGATTCGAACACCGCTCATCTCTATTGATTATATTGTGTTGTTCTATTTAGTTATTTATTCATATTCCTATAGGACCGCTGTTCATGTAGGATATTGAAAATACACAACTTAGGTTTTTCTTATGTTTTGTTCATTTTGCTTTGTTTGTTATACTGTATTTTTTTCCTCAAAATTTTAGGGGAAAGTGGTGCGTTTTACAGTCCGATGGCTGTGGCGAAGGGGGGTGTGGTGGTGGTGGAGCGGGTCATCAGAGGCATGAGCAGGCTGTAGTAGCTCCTACCTTGACCATGTTGGCCCGCTCATTAGCCTCATTTCATATGCACTGCATCCCAATCATCTCTCAGCGCTGAAGCTGGTGCTGGCAGGTGGGTGGGATGATGGGCGGGGGGTGCACGCATAGTAAGCAGCCAGCTTGCCTGATCATCCCTGGCTCCTACAGCCTGGAGTGATCATGTGTGGCTATATTCACTGCATCCCGCGTATCATCATCAGCACGGGGGGCAGTTAATAAATATATTCACCGATCACCATTCTCTGCAGCATCTAATGGATGCGGCAATTCTGGGCGGCTGCAAACTGATATTTATAGGCTTGGGGGGCTCCCAATAACATGGGTCTCCCCAGCATGAGAATACGAGCCCCCAGCTATGAGACTTTCTCTTGGCTGGTTATCAAAATTGGGGGTGACCGAACGTCATATTTTTTAAAATTATTTATTTATTTAATTTACTGTACGATATAGACCCAGCAACCGGCGTCTGTGATTGGCTGTAGTCAGACAGCTGTCAGCCAGCATGGGGACAGGTCTGCCTGCAATCAATCACAGCCACTGGTGAGCAGGGAAGGAGTGAATATGTTATGAGCCTAATGAGCGGACAGCTCCGCAAGATGAAAGAGCTGCCACGGCAACAGTGTGACAGCCGACTGGTGATCAGTGAGTATGAAGTGCCTGCTCCTACCCCTTTGTGCTGGATTCTGATCCCAATAGACTTTATATGGGGAGCAGTATCTGGCCAAATACCAGCCCTCCAAAATGCAAGGACAAAACGCAAAAAGAATTGACATGCTGCATCTTTGTGGTCACCACAAAGCAAATAAAAAATTTGCAGACAGCAAAAATGAAATTTCATAGACTTTGCTGGGGAAGGAGATCCATGCAGTGTTGAGACCAAAACTGCACCCAAAAAACGCAGCATGCACACATAGCCTAAACATTTATGTTTTTATGTGATGCGGGAACATATATACAAGGATGGGTATAATATACAAGGCAGGAGGATCATTACCAGGATGGCGTCCCTTAGTAGAGAATTTGGAGACATCACCCCCATAACAGTGTCAGTAGCAGATGCTCACTGCATAACAGTGTCTTATGACCACATTTTTTGCTTAAAATTTTATTTTCCTATGTTCCTCCTCTAAAACCAGCGTGTGTCTTATGGTCCGGGGTGTCTTATAGTCCAAAAAATATGGTACATTAGTGGCATCTCTGGACTGATCAAACCATTATTCTATAGCTGTTATCATTCTATTTAATTTTTGTGTGTATATTGGTACCCAGAGGTGCTTATTGTTTCTCTTTGACCTATATTTATAGATTTTTAATAACGTTGATACATTAAAGGTTTTATTTTAGCCCATTAATTGCTTATTTGATACATTCGTGTTAGGGAGAATGTCTCCTCTGTGGAGATGCATTAATACCACAGGTGTGGCATATCAAGATGCTGTTTAGAAAGCATGATTATTACACAGGTGTGACTTAGACGGGTCAAAATAAAAAGCCACTCTAAAATATCCAGTTTTACAGTACTGGTTGCTTTCGGGGGCTCAGAAAACCAATTAGTATCAGATATTCAAGATCGGTTGGTCTGACTGGCCGTAAAAAAATACCTGGTACAGGAACAGACTTGACCCGAAATGGCCCTGGATATTGAACCCCATATAAGTCCAACTGACCTGAACTTAGTGTTATAAAATAGTGTTAGTAAAGGCTAGGGGGCAGCAAAAGGAAGAAAAGTAAGGATTAAAGCAAGACAAATATACTTACCGAGTTTCCGCATGGCTGTAACACTACTTCCTATTCCGCTCATTAAATCTCTTCCTATTTTCCTCCCCACCCTATGTGACAGTATCCATGATTGGTTGCAGTCAGATTGTTGAAGTGCTGGTGTCTGTGAATAGTTGTCCTCACACTACCTGTAATTGGAAAAAATGGCTTGGTATCTTCGCTATTTTTATATCCAGTGCAAATAAAGCAGACAGCTAGTGTGTGTCATCTCAGCTATGTATCAAAATACAAGGGACTCCATGCGCCTTTTTATAATAGAAATATTTAAATAAATAATTAAAAAAAAAAGCTTGTGCCTAGCCCCAATTTTGATACTAAACTAAGATAAAGCAGACAGCTGGGGGTTGGTGTTCTCAGGCTGGGGGGCCCATGGATATTGGGCCCTGTCCAGCCTAAAAATAGCAGTCTGTAGTCATTCCACAATTGGTGCATCCATTAGATGCTCCAATTCTGATGCTTTAGAACAGTTGCCCTGAAACGGTGTCAATCAGGGTAATATGAAGAGTTAATTACAGCTGTGATTTCTCAATTTGTCAAAAAATGACAGCTGTCATCAAGCCCAAGGTTAGTAATGGTGATGTTTATGAGAGCCCCCATTACTAATTGTGTACGTAAAAATAAATTAGCACAACAAAGAGAGAAACATACTTTGCTTAAAAAGAAAAATGAAAAACAATATCTTTCTCCAATTTCTTTACCCCAAAAACACCCCTGCAGGTCCGATATAATCTACACCACAATGTACTATGACAATCAATGCTCTGCTACTTCTGAGGTTGCAGTGAACAATGACATTAGAAGATGTGACTGATCATTGCGGCCTGCGGGACACAATGACAGAGTTGCAGGTGTAAGAGCGGTGATGTCAGTAATTTCACCTGAGGTCACAGCTGTCTGTTCCAACGGTAACCCAGCCTTAACCTTAGGTAAACTCAATGAACTCATTGAACTCACCTCAGATGCATTCTATGCACTCACCTGAGGTAAACTCAATGAACTCAATGTCGGATTACCAGCTTAGGCTATGTGTGCATATTGAGCATTTTGTTGCAGAAAATCTGCATCTACTGACAGAATAAGGCACCAAGAATGCGATGCTGTTTTATGTCTTTTTCGGTATGGAGATGCAGATTTTGTGCAGAACTACAGTACAGACCAAAAGTTTGGACACACCTTCTCATTCAAAGAGTTTTCTTTATTTTCATGACTCTGAAAATTAAATTGTAGATTCACATTGAAGGCATCAAAACTATGAATTAACACATGTGGAATGAAATACTTAAGAAAAAAGTGTGAAACAACTGAAAATATGTCTTATATTCTAGGTAATTCAAAGTAGCATCACCTTTTGCTTTGATTACTGCTTTGCACACTCTTGGCATTCTCTTGATTAGCTTCAAGAAGTAGTCCCCAGAAATGGTTTTCACCTCACAGGTGTGCCCTGTTAGGTTTAATAAGTGGGATTTCTTGCCTTATAAATGGGGTTGGTACCATCAGTTGTGTTGTGCAGAAATAAGGTGGATACACAGCTATTTGTCCTACTGAATAGACTGTTAGAATTTGTATTATGGAAAGAAAAAAGCAGTTAAGTAAAGAAAAACGAGTGGCCATCATTACTTTAAGAAATGAAGATTAGTAAGTCCGAAAAATTGGGAAAACTTTGAAAGTGTCCCCAAGTGCAGTGGTAAAAACCATCAAACGCTACAAAGAAACTGGCTCACATGAGGACCGCCCCAGGAAAGGAAGACCAAGAATCACCTCTGCTGTGGAGGATCAGTTTATCCGAGTCACCAGCCTCAGAACTCGCAGGTTAACAGCAGCTCAGATTAGAGACCAGGTCAATGCCACACAGAGTTCTAGCAGCAGACACATCTCTAGAACAACTGTTAAGAGGAGACTTTGTGTAGCAGGCCTTGATGGTAAAATACCTGAAAGGAAACCACTGCTAAGGACAGGCAACAAGCAGAAGAGACTTGTTTGGGCTAAAGAACACAAGGAATGGACATTAGACCAGTGGAAATCTGTGCTTTGATCTGATGAGTCCAAATTTGAGATCTTTGGATCCAACCTCCATGTTTTTGTGCGACGCAGAAAAGGTGAACGGATGTACTCTACATGCCAGGTTCCCACCGAGAAGCATGGAGGAGGAGGTGTGATGGTGTGGGGGTGATTTTCTGGTGACACTGTTAGGGATTTATTCAAAGTTGAACGCAAACTGAACCAGCATGGCTACCACAGCATCTTGCTACAGCATGCTATTCCATCCGGTTTGCGTTTAGTAGGACCCTCATTTATTTTTAAACAGGACAATGACCTTAAACACACCTCCAGGCTGTGTAAGGGCTATTTGAATAAGAAGGAGAGTGATGGGGTGCTACGCCAGATAACCTGGCCTGCACAGTCACCAGACCTGAACCCAATCGAGATGGTTTGAGGTGAGCTGGACTGCAGAGTGAAGGCAAAAGGGCCATCAAGTGCTAAGCATCTCTGGGAACTCCTTCAAGACTTTTGGAAGACCATTTCCAGTGACTACCTCTTGAAGCTCATCAAGAGAATGCGAAGAGTGTGCAAAGCAGTAATCAAAGCAAAAGGTGGCTACTTTGAAGAACCTAGAATATAAAGACATATTTTCAGCTGTTTCACACTTTTTTTATTAAGTATTTCATTTCACATATTAATTCATAGTTTTGATGAATTCAATGTGAATCTACAATTTTCAGAGTCATGAAAATAAAGAAAACTCTTTGAATGAGAAGGTGTGTCCAAACGTTTGGTCTGTACTGTATGTTGCAGAAATCTGCACCAAATCTGCTTCTCCTGGCAGAAAAATGCTTCAAAAACAAGTCCATATTTTTGATATTTTTTCCGATTACCACTGCACCAGGGCAATCGAGATGAGTCTGGTAAGCACCAGGATTAACAAATCTAATGGATGTGCCAAATTTAGAGCAGCTGTGGGCTGTTCTTTTTAGGCTGGAAAGGACCTAATAATCTTGGGCCTCCCCAGACTGATAATACCAGGCCCCAGGTGTCCGTTTTATCTTGGCTGTGTATTAGTATAAGGGGATCACACGCCATTTTTTAAAATTACATATTTTGATACACAGACAAGATAACGCACATACCTAGGGGCTGCAGTCTCCAGCTGTCTGCTTTTGTCTGCACTTGCTATCAAAATAGGGGGGACCCTTAGCCATTTTTTCCAATTAGTTATTTATTTTTATACTACACTTTGGGGACCCAAACAGCTAGTGGCAGGGCAACCAATCACAGATGCCGGTATGCTGGCAGTCTGTCTGAAACCAGTCAAAGATGCTGTCACAGAGGATGGGTAGGGGAAGCAGTGAATATTCATGAGACTTAACCCCTTCACCGTGACCACTAAAACAGCCTTCTGACCGGGCCATTTTTTACAATTCTGACCAGTGTCACTTTGACAGGTTATAACTCTGGAACATTTCAACAAATCCCGGTGATTCTGAAAATGATTTTTCATGAAATATTGTTCTTCATGATAGTTTTAAATTAAGACAAAAATTTTTGCGTTTATTTGTGAAAATTTCAGAAATATTGTAAAAACTTTGAACATTTTGCAATTTACAAACTTTGAAATGTTATGCCCATGAATCAAAGAGTTATGTCAAGCAAAATAGTTGCTAAATAACATTTCCCACATGTCTACTTTAAACCAATGTAGTTTTTGAATGAATTCTTTTTTTTTTGGTTAGGAAGTTAGAAGGGGTTAAAGTTCATCAGCAATTTTTCATTTTTCCAACAAAAATTTATAAAACCATTTTTTTAGGGACCACATCCCATTTGCAGTGACTTTGAGAGGCCTAGGTAACAGATAATACCCAAAAGGGACATCATTTTGAAAATTGAACACCTCTCACTGCTCAAAACCACATCCAAAAAGTTTATTAACTCTTTACGGTCTTCACAGGAACCAAAGCAATGTGGAAGGAAAAATGAAAAGTTAACTTTTTTTACATGAAAATGTTACTTTAGCCATAAAATTTAGCATTTTTACAAGGCTATCAGGAAAAAATGCACCTAAAATTCATTGTGCAACAATTTCTCCTGATTATGCTGATACCTCAAATGTGGTGGAAATGAAGTGTTTGAGAGCTCGGAATGGTGCTCGGAAGGAAAGGAGCACAATTAGAATTTATGAAACCAGAATTAGCTGGAATCATTAGCGGACTCCATGTTGCATTTGGAGACCCCGTGAGGTGCCTAAACCGTGGAGCTCCCCAACAAGTGACCGTATTTTGGAAACTAGACGCCTCAAGGAATTTATCTAGATGTTTGAGGAGCCACTTGAACCCCTGGTGGTTTCAAAGAAGTTTATACCTTTGAGCCATGAAAATATATATATTTTTTTACCACAAAATTGTTGCTTCAACTAGGTAGCTTTTTTTCACAAGGGTATTAGGAAAAAATGGACTATAAAATTGATAGTGCAATTTGTCCCGAACATGCTAATACCTTACACGTGGTGTAAATGAACTATTTGGGTGCACGGCAGTGCTCGGAAGGGAAGGAGCACCATTTGAATTTTTGAAACCAAAATTAACTGGAATCATTAGTAGATGCCATATCACATTTGTAGACCCCCTGAGGTGACTGAACAGTTGAGCTCCCCCACAAGTGACCTCCATTTTGGAAACTAGACCCCTCCAGGAATTCATCTGGATGTTTGGTGAGCTCCTTGATCCTCCGAGACTTCACAGAAGTTTATAACGTTGAGCCGTGAAAATAATAAAAAAAAAATTTAGCACAAAATTGTTGCTTCGGCCAGGTAGTTTTTTAACAAGCGTATTAGGAAAAAATGCACCATAAAATTTATAGTGCAATTTGTTCTGAGTATGTCGAAACCTGATATGTGGTGGAAATACATTTTTGGACCCACGGCAGTGCTCGGAAAGAAAACAGCGCCATTCGAATTTTTGAAGGCAAAATTAGCTGGAATCATTAGTGGATGCCATGTTGCATTTGGAGACCCCCTGAAGTGAATGAACAGTGGAGCTCCCCCAAATGTAACCCAATTTTTTCCACAATGGTATCAGGGAAAAATTCACCATAAAATTTATTGTGCAATTTCTCCTGAGTACACAGATACCTCATTCATACCTTGTAGTGGAAATCAATTGTTTTGGATCACGACAGGCTAAAAAATTGGCTGAACTCATTAGCAGACTCCATGTCGCGTTTGCAGACTGCCTGAGATGCCTAAGCAGTAGAACTCCCACAAAAGTGACCCCATTTTGTATACTAGACCTCTTAAGGCCGCTTTACACACTGCGATATCGGTACCGATATCGCCAGCGTGCGTACCCGCCCCCATCGGTTGTGCGACACGGGCAAATCTCTGCCCGTTTGACCCAACATCGCACGGACCCGTCACACTAATTACCTTCCCTGCGACATCGCTGTGACCGGCAAACCGCCTCCTTTCTAAGGGGGCGGTTCGTTCAGTGCCACAGCAACGTCACAGCAGCGTCACTGAACCGCCGCTTAATAGAAGCGGAGGGGCGGAGATGAGCAGGACGAACATCCCGCCCACCTCCTTCCTTCCGCATTGTGGCCGGGAGGCAGGTAAGGAGAGCTTCCTTGTTCCTGCGGTGTCACACAGAGCGATGTGTGCTGCCGCAGGAACGAGGAACAACGTCGTTACTGGTGTAGTAATAATATTTGAGAATGGACCCCCATGTCACCGATGAGAGATTTTGCACGTTTTTGCGACGATGCAAAATCGCTCATCGGTGTCACACGCAACGGCATCGCTACAGCGGCCGGATGTGCGTCACAAAATCCGTGACCCCAACGAAATCGCTGTAGCGATCTCGTAGCGTGTAAAGCCCGCTTTAAGGAATTTATGTAGATTGTTGGTGAGCACCTGTAACCCCAGGGAGCTTCACAGAATTTTATAATGTTGAGCTGTGAAAATGAAAAAAATACATTTTTAAGCACAATAATGTTGCGTTAACGCCAGATTTTTCAAATTCAATAGGGTAACAGGAGATAATGAATGATACAATGTGTTGTGCAATTTCATTTGAGTACACCAATACACCATATGTGGTAGAAAACTACTTCTGCGGCACAGTACAAAATAAAGAAGGGATGGAGCGCTATATTAGAGTGTGGATTTAGTTGGACTTGTTTACAGTTGCCCTGTCACATTGGCAGAGCCCCTGAGGTGCTAGAAGAGCAGAAAAAAACCACAAGGGACTTCATTTTACAAACTGTATCCCTCAAATAATTCATAGAGGGGTGCAGTTAGCATATTGACACTACAGGGTATGACAAAATTTTAAAATGTTATGGGCGGTGAACAAAAAATAATTACATTTTAACCACTAAAATGGTTTTTTTAACCCAGAATTTCAATTTTCAGAAATGGAATAGGTAAAAGAGCCCCATAATATGTTACATATTTTCTCCTGAATGGGGCAATATCCCACGTATGACTGTACAGTACTGTTTGTCCGCAACACAAGGGCTTGGAAGGGAAGGAGCACTATTTGATATTGGGAGCACAGATTTTCCTAGAATAGTTTGCAGACTCCACTTCCACAGCCCCAAAGTCCCAGAACAAAAGAAATCCCCCTCAAATGACCAAATTTTGGAAATTACACACCTCTGAGAATTCATCTATGGGTGCAGTGATTACTTAGTCTCTGGAAAACAACCATGGTGTCAAACACAGTGAATGTTGCAGAATAAAAAATTGCAAATAAGCCCTTGTGCCCAGCACATTGTAGTGCCCGTACATTGTGCTCAGCTCATGCTTATGTAAACCTGCACTCCATACATTTAAGTGGGCTTTCCTCACTACAACAGTGCCAAAAATGTGGATGCCAACTGTAGTTTAGCCACATTGTAGGGGTCAGTAGGGAGGGGAGCATTTGGATTGGGAGCAAAGAATTTACTGATATTCTTTTTTTTGAAGGGGGGAGCCGTAGCATTTTTTGAAACCATTTGTGTTACCACATATGGTGGAAGCCCCCATGTTTCCATTAGCCGATGACGGACCTGAGTGGGGACTTGTGTTTGGGTAGGTTGAGTTGCATGTTATTTGGTGGCGGTTTGGGTACAGAACATTTTGGATTAGTCCACATTTATCCTGTGCTCTATGCTGAGCACTTACACCAGGGTTTCCATCTACATCTCCGAAATACGTGATTCAGGTGAATCCAGCAAAAGATCCATTCACTAATGAGGCAGTAGACTCTGTTTTCCCAGCTGAGGACACTCGCATCTCCGCAGCATAAATTGACATACTGTATCTAGGGAAGCCGCACTGCCTGTCAGTTTACGTTGCGGAGAATAGAAGCACAGTGGGCATGGGATTTCTATCAATCCATCTATTGTGCTTGTACCGCACAACACAGCGGTTTGGACTCAGCAAAAAGATGCTGCATCCACTATGCTGCTATGCCTGATTGTGGGCACACACCCTTACAAGTAATCTCAGTGAAAGCACTCAGCGAGGTGTGCAGGATAAATATGAGCCACGACGTACCATGATCTTTTAGAGACAGAATGAACAAATCAATAGCAGTTGAAGAATTGTCTTTATTTATTTTTAACACTGTTCACCTTGTGGTACAATTTATTAGGTGGCTTTATTCCTCTGGTCAGTACGATTACAGTGATACCAGGTTGATATCTTTTTTTTAGGTTTGGCTACTATCACACTAAAAAAACGATTTTTACAAAATAAAAGTTTTTTGCATCACTGTTTTTTGAGAGCTATAGTTTATTAATTTTTCTGCAAACAGAGGCATGTGAGGGCTTGTTATTTGTGGGATGTTGAAATTTTTATTGGCACAATTTTTGGTCACATAATAATTTTTGATCACTTTGCATATCACTTTTTGTGAGGCAGGATCAAGAAGAAACACCAATTCAGGAATAGTTTGTTTGTTTTGTTTTTTTTTTACGCCGTTCACAGGTCCATAAATGTGATAAGATAGCTTTATTGTACAGGTCGGTATGATTACAGTAATACTATATTTATATGTTTTGTTTTTTTTTGTTTTGCTACTTTTACACCATAAAAACAATTTTATAGGGAAAAAAACAGTTTTTATATTGCTGTATTTTGAGAGTTATAATTTTGCTATTTTTTGTCTTGGAGAGCTGTCCGGCAGCTTCTTTTTTGCGGGACAAGATGACATTTTCAGCAATACCATTTTTATTTTTATAAGACTGTTTGATCGCATTTAATTCCACTTATTTTGTCAGCTGTATGTTGAAAAGACAGTTTTGCTACTGTTCTTGTTTTTTTATATTGTATTCACTGAGTGGGTTAATTAGTAACACATTTTTATAGCTCGGGTTGTTATGGATCCGGCAATACCAAATATGTGTACTTTTTTTTTTTTTACACAAATATAACTATTTATTGGAATATTCTTTTATTTTTTTGTTCTTCATTTTCTGATTTTTTTTATATTTTTGCAGTCTTTAAAAACTTTTTTTTTACTTTTTCCGTAAGTCTCTTTTTATTACAGCATGCAACATTGCTCTGATCGCAGCTGCAATGTTCTTTAGTGATTGATCACTGCAGGACTTCCCAGCTGTCAGCTCTGCAGTAAGAGTGTGTGTCTGATCATGCTGTAGGCATAATCACAGATGGTCTCTGTAGGCCATCAGCAGTCAGGTGACATCGGGTCACCATGAAACCGATTACATTGCAGTGGTCTGGATAAGAGGTAAGAGGGCATGTGATCCCTCTTCTAATCCCCTAAGTGTCGCGATCGGTATTGATTGTGACAATTAGGGGATTAAACAGCCAGGAATGGCACAGGCATCATCCCTGGCTGTGGGGGCAGTGACTCGGCTGTCGGGTAAGCCAAGTCACCGGCCTCGATCGCGTGTGCACAGCCCCCTGTGTCCCCACGATTTTTGGGACGTACTGGTATGTCCCTGGTTATTAAGTCACGTAAAAATAGGACATACTCGTACGCCCCACAGTTGTGAAGTGGTTAATGAACAGACAGCCTCCCGGAAACTCGGTCAGTATAATTCTCCTGCTTTAATGCCATTTTTGCTTTTTTTTCCTCTTGTTATTATTTTTATCTGGGTGGCTCAACCTGAACAGTAAAATAGACTTCCCTGAAAAATCCGTGTTCTGGGTCTGTGCATGAACACTAGGTGTCAGGTATGGAATTTAAACTTTAGGGCTCATGCGCACGTTGCTTATTTTTTTGCGTTTCTGCAGCGTTTTAAGCAGCAGTGTCACATTGTCAAAGTTCATGCATACTTGTTCCCCAGCAAAGTCTATGAGAATCATGCAAAATCTGTGCACACGATGATTTTTGAAACGCAGCGTTTTGATTGTCAAAAATTTGACAAAATCTCTGCATTTAGAAAAGCAGCATGTCACTTCTTTTGAGCATTTTGGCAGCGTTCTACACCCATTGAAATCAGTAAGTTGCAGAAAAATGCTACCAAAATGCTAAGCAGTGCGCTTTCACTGCATTCTTGTTGCGATCCGTATGTTTTTTTAACATAATAAACGCAAGTCTTTCGATCTCTCTCTCTCTGTCCATGTCAGTCTCTCCGTCCCACCCCCTCTCTCATACTCACCGATCCACGATCACCGGCGCGGCGCTGAACGGCATTCACTCTGTGGTGGCGTCTCCTCTTTTGAAAATGCCGGCCACTCATTAATCCATCTCATATTCCCTGCTTCCCCCGACCACCGGCGCCTATGATTAATTGCAGTCAGACACGCCCCCACACTGAGTGACAGCTGTCTCACTGTAACCAATCACAGCCGCCGGTGGGCGTGTCTATATTGAGCAGTAAAAAAATAAATAAATAATTTAAAAAAAAATGACGTGCGGTCCCCCCCAATTTGGATACCTGCCAGGGTAAAGCCACATGGCTGAAGGCTGGTATTCTCAGGATGGGGAGCTCCACGTTATAGGGAGCCCTCCAGCCTTACAATATCAGCCAGCAGCCACCCAGAATTTCAGCATCCATTAGATGCGACAGTCCCAGGACTCTACCTGGCTCATCCCGAATTGCCCTGGTGCAGTGGCAAATGAGGTAATAAGGAGTTAATGGCAGCAGCCCATAGCTGCCACTAAGTCCTAGGTTAATCATGGCAGGCATCTCCCCGAGATACCTTCCATGATTAACCTGTAAGTTAAAGAAAATAAACACACACATCCAAAAAATCCTTTGTTTGTAATGAAAGACAAAAAAACACCCTCTTTCACCACTTTATTAACCCCTCAAAAACACCTCCAGGTTCGACGTAATCCACGCAAAGGTCCCATGACGCTTTCAGCTCTGCTACATTGGAAGCTGATAGGAGCGGCAGTAGAACACTGCCGCTCCCGTGAGCTCCATGCAGTAACTGAAGTGAGTCACGCCATCAGCTGTGCTGTCACTGAGCTTACTCACGGCCATCGCTCTCAGGTGGAGGACTGCAGCTGTGGCCGCGAGTTACCTGAGTGAAAGCACAGCTGATCGTGCGGCTCTCTGCAGTCACTCAGGGGATTTGCGATCAAAGGTGAGTCCTTCACGTGTGACTGCAAATCAGACTGTGACACAGAGAGAGAGAGAGAGATGTGCGATGTCAGTGAAATCGGGTGAAGCTCTGACGTCACTGCTGCGGACTCCTGTGTCTTAGCACTGACCTCAGAGGTTTATCTGAGTTCATGACAGCATACAGAGACAGTGACATGGGATGACAATGAAGTCTGTGTCTGCTGTCAGCGGGCATGTAGCAGAGCTGGGGGACTGCAGTGACAAAAATGCATCCAAAACGCATGTAAAATGCATGCAAAATGTATCCAAAATACATGCATTTTGGATGCATTCTTTCTGTCAACACGCAGCGTCACGTCTGCCAGAAGGAGCATTTATTTCTGCACTGGCCAGGATGCAACGTGCGCATGAGCCCCTACAGTTTGGGTTCATCGATCACTTCTCACTAGATATGGGCAAACCAAAGGTTCAGTGTTTGGTGGTTATTGTACTGAACTGTACTTTACAAAAAAACTGAGTTTGGGTTTGGAGATTTGGTGCTTTATCTATGCTGACCACTCAAGCAAGCATCATTGTGCTTTGGTATGCTGTCTGCTCAGCCCAGTTCGAACCGCTTGCACTGTTTGAATGGTTCACACTGATGGTAACAAAAGAGCTATCAAATGTAGTGTGCACCAAACCAAAAAATGGAAAACCCTGCCCACCCTTCCCTGGAAGTATTCTGTTTATGGCTGGCTGCATGTGAGCAGAGATCCGAACCGCCCAATTAGTAACTCCTATTGTGGTTCACAGCAAGTCTGGGTCCCAAACTAAACTTTAGCTAAAGTCAGCCTGAAGTAGCCAAACCAAACTTCCACAGGTTGTCTCATCTCTACTAATCACTAGACACATTTTTTAACAATATTTTAGAGGAAAAGGCATTTTGTGTACATAGAAAAAGTCTTAGATCTTAGAGTTCAGGTCATAAAAAATGAGAGCAAAAACATAAGTATTGTGTTTATATTTTTATGAGTATAATTATGTTAATGTATTCCTCTTTCCCTTGGTGCTACTATATTTCTGGAATTGTTCTTTTTTCCACTTCTTTTTGTTTCCAGTAACTTTTTGGATAATTTAAAAAGTCCAGAGCATTTCAAATATCTGTATTTATTTCCTAGTTCAGAACTGTGGTTAATTATTTGTCTGCTGTAATCTTAATTGGGGCGGACCCGGATTGTAAATGCCTGGACTCATGCGGGTTCAAAGGTACCTGAATGCAGGGCTCAGGTCTGGAATTCACAGGGAATTCCGGCTATTGATCCAGATCTGGCACTCGGATAATACAAAAAATAAAGTAAAAATAAAGAAAAAAATATTAAAGCAAGCGCGCTATACTTACTGAGTCTCTGGAGTGGTTGTAACTGCTTGCAGGCTTGCTCACTCTTCTTCTGTGGCCGCGCATTATCCATCATACATATGCATTGCTTTCCCCTTCCAACAGCATCTGTGATTAGCTGCAGTCAGATGTGCCCCCACACTGACGCTTCTAATCACAGACTCTGTCTGGGAGTCTATTTTGCATGGTAAAAATAAATAAATAATAAAAAAATGCCATAGGTTCCCCCCATATTATGATACCAGCACAGATAAAGCATATGGCTACAGGCTAGAGTAGAATAATAATGGGAGGCCTCTATGACACCCCCCATTACTAATTTGTAAGTGAAAATAAGTAAACACAAATACCGAAAAAAATCCCTTTGAATCTATTTGAAGTAAAAGACAAAAAGCAGCCTCTTTCACCACTTTGTTAACCCAAAAAAACACCCCTTCAAGCCCAACGTAATCTCCACTAAGTCACAAAACGATTCCAACTCTGGTACATTTGAAGTCAAAGGAAGAGTAAACTGAATGTGGAGGGCACCAAGTCTCTCCGTTAGATCACTCCTGACACAATTGAAGTAGCATAAGAGAAAAGAAGAAGGAATGCACCACAAAAGGTATCACCATTAAACATTTATATACACACCATAAAGGTACCAAACCAGAATAAAAACAATTAAAAAGCACAAAGGCTGATAACATCCATAGTTCAGAAACAATATTGTGTTTTGGGACTATATATGACTGTATATGTGTATTATATCTCATTACATATCTATTATAGTCCGCTTCCGTGTTGTGTATGTACGTTAAATTAGATCTATAATAACAGGTGTCCAGGACCTTAGTACATTAGTACCAGAGTAAAAAAACTAGCATAACATTTGTAAAGAATAAGTTCTCTAAATTAATTTCTTAGCGAAAAACACCAACAGATTCAATCGACATTTGTCTGATCCACTCATCTCTACTACATATGCATCTTTTTTGTCATAGTCAGATAATTTAAGGAGGTACTATAGTGTATTGAATTCTGGGTGAGATAATAATTAGAGATGAGCAAACCTGTTTGGTAAAGATTCACCAATTTCAAATTTGGTACGAGCCTTAGTCTGTTCGTTTACACTCTGTAACCCTGAGCCCCTCCCCCAAAAGTCAGTAATGTTCATTTTTGTTTGTTTTTTGCACCCGAATGCTGGCTGTGTTTCCAAAATATGCTTTTTGTAATAGCATTTTCTGCTTTTGGATAGGATTGTAGTGTTGTTTAATGTAGGGATGTGTAAAATAAGTTAAGGAGGCGGGGACACTAGCCTGGGAGAAGCCAGACGGGCCATTTTTATTCTTAATTTTATTTATAGATGTTGATGCAGCCAATCACAGCACAGAAAACATACACAAGGTTCAGACAAAAGGGCTCTCTGATTGGCTGCCTAAGTCACATGTCCCTGTGCTCTAAATGGCAGACATGTTGGCTTGGCGTCATTTTGTAAATGTGAAACATTAGGAAAGCTGCTGCTGGAGCTGCTGGACAGTTAGCTTAGCTAGGGGTTTAATGCTATTCAGTTCAGATAGATAAGAGATTAATAGTTTTCAATAGGGATGTGCAGTATAGGTGAGCTTATCTAGGAATTTAGTGCTAGGTAGTTGAGACAGATAGGAGAGCGATAGGTATGTGCCACATATCGGCACATTTTATGATCGAAATAGGGATTGGTACTTGTAATGCCTGCTAAAGAGTTGCCAGTAAATCATGTAAGCAAGTATTGCTATGTATTACTGCTGTAATGCTTTCTGCCTGAAGTCTGAAAGGATTTAGAATGTCGAGACTCCAAAATGGGTCTGAAACTTATGTCTAGTGGGTAGTGCCAGGCTTCTGGGAGGAAAAGACCTACACCGGTCACTGTAGCAGGTCTTCATTTTTCAAATTAAAATGCCAGCCGATTGGCTGCCTGTGTGTTGTATGGACCGTACCTCCCTGCTGTATTAATGCCCTATGGGGAGGGGTCAATTGATGATAGTGTACCGCTGTCTGTCTGAAAGGATTTAGAATATTGAGACTCCAAAATATGTCTGAAACTTATGCCTTGTGGGTAGTGCCAGGCTTCTGTGAGGGACAGGGCTACACCGGTCATTGTCGCATGTCTTCATCTTTCAAATTAAAATGTCGGCCTGCAGCCTGCGTGTTGCATTGACTGTACCTCCCTACTTTTTTAAGGCCCTATAGGGAGGGGGGCAATTGATGCTATTATACTGCTGTAAGCATTAAAGGATTTTTAAGATTTATAATTTCATATGTTTTGTGAGCAAAACAAACATTAACAAACAGTAAAAATATTAAACTATCTTTAAAAATGCTGTCAAAGTTTTTAATTTTAACACTGTTGACATAAATATCCTTCAAAACAAGACAAACATAGTCTAAAATCTTATGAAATGTGGTACAAACCTAATGGTATTTTGCTTTTAAAATTTACAAGGATTACACCCAGATGGACCACACATGGTCGATGGATCAATCATGGCAGCATGATCATTACCAAAAGCAACAAGACCCTGAAAAGTAGGTGTCATGTAGGGCTCCTGCTGGTTTGTGGTTTGGAGATGGAGCCTAAAAATTATCGTTGTTTTTTTCAGCAATACCCTGCAGGTTATTTGACAGAAAACACAGATTATTTCAGAGTTGTGGCATACCCACTTCTCACACCACAGTGATCTGCTGCCTCATAGGTGGCAGACCTTGTTCTTCCATCTCCTTCTACTCCCTATCTACATATGCTATAGAAGTGAATATATCCCCAGGAATAAACAAGTGCTCCTCTTTCTGTACTTTGGTGACCAAGTTTCATAAACGGCTGGCTCCACTGAACCTGGAGCTAGGGAAGCCATGTGCTATTAGATTGCAAATCTAGTTGCGGCACTGCAGCTGGGCGACACTGTGTCTAGGTGACATCACATATGTACAGCCTGGATCAACCTGGTTGTACAGCAATTTCTGTTGTGGATTTCTTCCGAGTGGGTGCTGGTTTGGAGCTCCCTCTGGTGCCCAGAAATGGTAATGAAACTGAGTCTGAATCTGTGACTCAAACAGGTGTTGGAATTAATTAGGAATCCAGGAAGTCCTATTGCAGATCAGCCTAGTGTATTTAGGAGAGCAGTTTCTGCCTGGCGGCCGCTGGTGGTGCATGTTTCCTGCTGCTTCTGAAGATGGTTGGGACTTTTCCCTTCAGCTTCTCCCATTTATTCTGTGCCTGAATCTACTCCAGATAAGTTTGCTATTTTCTGTGCTTAGTTGCTGGAATTAAGGGTGTTTCTCTTTATTCCATTTTGTTCTGTGTTTTGTTTCTTGTATGTGAGGATCTGTCTCTCTGCTTTTGTGAAAAGGGCAATTCCTCCAGCAAGAAAGAGAGCTTGCTCTGTGTTCATGTTTGGATTATTTGCACTTTAGAATATTATATATATTGTTTGTATATCTGTGATTTTGTTTCTTTCCATTATATCTGCAGTTCTGTTTAAAGTGTCTGGCACAAGAGTACCTGATATAGCAGGGAAGACTGTGTGGTCTTAGGACTTTTTTCTATCAGGAGTTTAGTAATTTTTGCAGGGGGTTTTGCTGGCTGCAATCAGTTATCTGTCCTGTTGTATCTAGTAAGTCAGGTATCACCTTTGATAATCTATATTTTCTATCTGTGTATTGTGTTTTCTTACATCACCGTTGTTACATGTTGGGGGTTTGCTATTTCTTTGGAGACTGCTCCAAGGCAAGTTAAGATTCCTCATTTCTATCTTTGAGGTGTAGCAAGTTTCTCCAGCAGTGATGAGGTGTCTAGGTGTGTTAGGAACATCCCACTGCTACTTCTAGTGTTGTCCGATAGATAAGGGATTGCGGTAAGCTTGGTTTCCAACTACTCTTGTGGTTTTGTTTGTCCTTGATTAGTGGGATTTGTTGTGATCGTCCACGGCTATCAGTTCATAACAAATTTCTATGGCAGTATTATGTCCTAGATGCGCTGCCGCAGAAGGCAAAATTACTGTGTGCTCACTTTTTCAAGTTAAAATGCTGGCCCACAGCTTGTGTGTTGCATGGACTGTATCTCCTTGTTCTTTTAAAGCTCTATGGGGAGGGGGGCAATTGATGTTACTGTAGTGCTGTGTACTTGAAATGATTTTTACTGTCATGACTCCAATATGGGTCTGAAACTTATGTCTTGTGGGTAGTGCAAAGCTTCTGGGACTATGAGGCCTACATCGTTCACTGTAGCATTTTTCCTTTTTCTAATTCTAATTCTGGCCCACAAGCCTGTGTGTTACATTGATCGTACCTCCCTGCTCTTTTAAAGCCCCATGGTGAGGGGGTCAACTGATAATACTGCACTTCTGTCTGCTTGAATGGATTTTGAATGTCAAGACTACTACATAGGTCTCCAAGTTGTGCCTTGTCTGTACTGGCAGGGGCATGGGAATACCAACCCTACACGTGTCTCTCATCCACCTCTATATTTCATCTGTCAATTGACTAGGAAATTAATGGCTATGCCAAAACAGTTGTGCTGCATCATATTTTTGCTGTTTTGGAAGCTTTTTTACCCCCTATAAGTGTTTTCTATGCCTTACATTTGGCCTCCCATTGAATCCAATGGGGTTCGGAAAGGTTCAATATAGGCTCGAAGTTCGGGTCGATAAATGTATGGTGAACGTTCCCTTTGTTCCGTTTGGTGAACCAAACCGTGGGGGGGTTCGCTCATCTCTAGTAATAATCTGTAATACTAGTTTGTCATTAAACATTTCCTATTTTCATAAATAACAAATACGTTTAGTAATTTACACATTGATCCTAAAGCTAAACAAAAATAGGATAGAGAGAAAATCAAACTGTTTAAATGGTTTCCTAAAATATTAGTATCTTATTTGCACAAGGGACATAGATAGCTGAAAATCAATGTGGAAAAGCTGCAAAGAACTTTTTGGATTTTCCTATTGCTGGCAACAGCATTTGCATTAACAACATTATTTGAAGAAATGTTATCAATGTTACTTGTTTTTTAGTAATTTGCTTCACTGACACATTATCCACATCAGGAAATGCTCATTTAATATTCAATTTGAAACTAATTTCTAAATGAAGAAAAAGAGCACAAAAGTATTAACTAGATTAATATTCCCCAAATCAAATTTTTAAATTCTCCTTTCCTCAGATAAGTCTTCCCAAAGGAAAATTTCAATACGTGGATGCAAAAATCAAAGCAAGAAGCAAGAATTTACATAAAGATCATATTTTTGCAGAGACTTTACATGAGAAAATTGAATTTTCAAACTTTTGTGAATCCTATGAAAAATTATATATCATTTAGCCAAATTTTTAACAGTTTTTACACCAAGTAAAGTTACACTATTAAATTACTTACAAACATGCAAACATTAGAGCTGAGAGGATAATTCAGTGAAGGATTGAAAAGTCGAAAAATCATTAACTTGCAATATTAAAAGGATCATCACAAAATAATAATGCCCAAGGTTATTTCACACACTGCTGAACATTCAAGAGCCTCAAGATAGTGGACGACTGATGTTAGTGATGGCAAGGTGGGCTTCTCCATAATGCCATGCAGGTATCCCATCACACAGTCTAGCATAGTCAATACAGGAGGAGGTGATCGTAGGGACTATAAAAGATGAGGGTCGGCCATGTAGTGCTATTTTAGGCTTTTAAAGCATAGAAATATGTGGCGCCCCTGTGGTTAGGCACTACAGGGGAATACAGCACCTTAACAGCAAGGTGCAGTGCTCTTTGGTCACAGGTGAAAGAGAGAAGAAATGCAGAGTCTTATATTAGATTGAGTAACATTGACTCAGCAGCCCCTACCTTCATATTCCTGGGACTGTTTATATAGTAGGTCCATAGGGGGGTGGAGCCTAGCTGAGCGTGAGACGCGACGTGGTTGCCAGGATGACTGGGTGACAGTTAGTCAGTTAACAGTCAGTCAGTAAGGAGTGACAAGCAGAAACGAGAGTAAATTGATAACTGAAAGAAGGGCTAGAAATAACACATGCCCGACGTCCTGAGCGAGGGTACCCCAAAAGAAAAGAAAGACACAGGAAAAGGGGTAACCCAGACGGAAAGGGGACGCTTTAGGTTTGTCGAGAGCCGGCTGAAGAGTTCAGGTCGACACCTGTTTCTGCTGTGTACTGTGAAAAACAAACCAGATGCCAGTAAAAAGGACTTGTTTAAGCTGATGTGGACTCGGTGTGTAGTCTCTCCGCCATTCGACAGGACCCTGCGACGTCAAAGAAGAAGGCAGCCATCACCGCTCGGTCGCTTCCCTCCTGGTCAGCGACCCGCCGCCCTGAGGTAAAATAGCTCCACCTGTGGGGAGCTGAGAGATCTTAAGCTGCCATCACCATCGCCTCAGAGGTCGGCCGCGGGCAGCGCTGGTGTATCCCGCTTACCAGACACCACAGGTGGCATCACGTATATCTCCAAAATCATCCCTGTACCCCATTCCACAGTCGCAGAGTGAGCGCCCAGGGCACGAAGCCGGGACTGACCACCTGTGATAACCCCATCGAGAGTAAAGTATCCGTAGTCCCGGCGACATAGTACCCCCTATCGAAAACCTTGATGGTCGACTCAATTGACGTCAACAGGATCGTACTTAAAAACCAACAATGTGTGCCTAAAAAGACTTTATTGGCTATGTAAAGTGCGCGCAGAACCACCATAGTCATTGTAATTAAACAACGTTGCTCATTGGTTTGAAATAAGCAGGTCTGTCTATGCAAAAGCCTAGTGTGTGCTGCATTTTGACTGTATCTAAAGGCTTTGCAACTAGCTGCAATTAACTAAGGGGGCATCGCCATGAGTAATGACAATGATTCCTGGGTCCCTGCAGAAGGAGGAGCCACGCCAGTAGCCTCAGTAATGCCAATAACCTTGCCATATGTGCCCGGAGCAAAATGATTGCCAATCTATGAAGGGAAACCAGGCACTCTGGCAGCTTTTAAGAGGAAAATATGTGCGGTGCTGGATATGTATGCTATGACCGGGAAACAGCGAGCCGCTATGGTGCTGGGACAATTAATCGGTGCAGCAGAGCTGGAGGTGGAGTCATGGAAAGATACTGACAGAGACTCCGTAGAAAATGTATTTGCCAAGTTAAAAGCTGCTTTTGAGAAACGCACCCGGGCTGAGTTGACGATGATATTCTACCAATGTGAACAAGGGCCAAATATAACCATCAGAGATTATGCCTTAAGTTTACAGGTAGCACTCCGATCCTTAAAGCAAGTGGATCCAGCAAGTGTGGACGACGAGGATAAAATGCTTGCCAAACAGTTCATAGCTGGCTTGAGGTCAGAAATCAGTCGTCAGCAGGTGCATATGTGGGTCTTAAGCCCGCTTTACACGCTTCAATAAATCTTTCAATCCATCGTCGGGGTCAAGTTGTAAGTGACGCACATCTGGCATCGTTCGTGACGTATTTGCGTGTGACACCTACGTGCGATCAAGATTGAACGCAAATACGGTGATCGCATACACGTCGGTCATTCCTCATACATTGGACGTTTTGTTGTATGAACCTAGTCAATTGAAACGTGTGACATCCCTCATACGATTTTGATGTCTGAGGCTATGTGCGCAGGTGTGCGCTCTGCACCGCTGCTTAAAAAAGGTCCGCTTCAGAGCGCAACTGAAAAGCTGCGTTCTGAAGCGCCTCACAATGTCTGTCATTCATTAATCTCTGTCAGTCGGTCACTATCTCTGCCCCTCTCTCTCTGTCCATGTCAGTCTATGCCTCTTACCCCCTCTCTCATACTCACCGATCCCCGATCCTCGGCGCGGCGCTGCACGGCATTCACACTGCTCCGGCGGCTTTTACTATTTTGAAAAAGCCGGCCGCCCATTAAACAATCTCGTATTCCCTGCTTTCCTCGCCCACCGGCGCCTATGATTGGTTGCAGTGAGACACGCCCCCACACTGAGTGACATGTGTCTCACTGCAACCAATCACAGCAGCCGGTGGGCATGTCTATACTGTGCAGTGAAATAAATAATTAAATAAATAAAAAAACTGGCGTACGGTCCCCCCCCAATTTTAATACCAGTCAGATAAAGCCATACGGCTGAAGGCTGGTATTCTCAGGCTGAGCGGCTGTGTCTTCTGCAGCTCCGGTCACCTCCATGCAGCAGAGCTGGATGCGACGCTGGAGGTCCGTGGATTACGCCGGACATGGAGGGCTTTTTCGGGCTTATTAAAGTGGTGAACCAGGGTATATGTTTGTGTTTTTTATTTCTAATAAAGGATTTTTTCGGGTGTGTGTGTTTATTTACTGTCACTTACAGATTAATCATGGAAGGTATCTCGGGGAGACGCCTGACATGATTAATCTAGGAGTTATTGGCAGCTATGGGCTTCCAATAACTCCTTATTACCCCGATTTGCCAACACACCAGGGCAAATCGGGAAGAGCCGGGTACAGTCCCAGAACTGTCCCATCTAATGTATGCGGCAATTCTGGGCAGCTGCTGGCTGATATTGTTAGACTGGGGTGCTCCCCATAATGTGGAGCTCCCCATCCTGAGAATACCAGCCTTCAGCTGTATGGCTTTATCTGGCTGGTATTAAAATGGGGGGGGACCGCACGCCGTTTTTTTAATTTATTTAATTATTTATTTCCCTGCACAGTATAGACACGCCCACCGGCTGCTGTGATTGGTTGCAGTGAGACACCTGTCACTCAGAGTGGGGGCGTGTCTCACTGCAACTAGTCATAGGCGCCGGTGGGCGGGGAAAGCAGGGAATACGAGATTGTTTAATGGGCGGCCGGCTTTTTAAAAATAGTAAAAGCCGCCGGAGCAGTGTGAATGCCGTGCAGTGCCGCGCCGGGGATCGGTGAGTATATGAGAGAGGGCTGCTCAATTCAGTTACTCAGGAGTTTAGCGGTCACCGGTGAGTCCTTCACGGGTGACCGCTAATCAGGACGCGACACAGACAGAGCCGCATCATGACAATGAAGTCGGGTGAAGTTAACCCGAGATCATTCTGATCGTGCGGCTCTTTCTGTGTCTGCTGTCTTCTGCCATTCAGCTCTGCTACATGGCTGTCTGTGTCTGCTGTTAGTGGCCATGTAGCAGAGCTGAATGGCAGATGACATAGTAAAAACGCATCCCTACACATTACACACGCTTGGCAAGTCAATAAATAAAAAAAAAAAAAAAAGGTGCCCAATGCATACGTCACAGAACAGATGATCTAAAGGATCGCACACAAAATTGATCAATTTAACATAGACTACTAATGCACGTGTGCCAGCAAATGAACGACCTACGTGCGATCTCATTAAATCGCATATGCGACCTGGGCGTGTCACATCGCATACGAGATCGCACACCTAATTGTAAGGTGTAAAGCTGGCTTTAGATCACCCTGATGTTGACTTTGATGCTATAAAAGATAGAGCAATAACACTATTACAGTACAAGTTGCCGGCCAAGTAAGTGGACCCATCCTGGCAGGTTGATACTTCTCCCACCGGCATAACAAATGCTTCCAAAGATTTGGTAAAGGTTGTAAAGGTGGCTGAGACATCAAGCAGAGAGGATGATTTGCGCAACCAAGTACAGGAGCTGACTAAAAAGATGGACTTTGTGTTAACACTCTAGCAGAACCAGCCAGGGTCACAACTACCCAGTAAAATACAGTTAGCTGATTCTCCTGAGGATGTTCCATGGATGAAGAAAAGGCACATGTCGCCCGTGGAGGGGACCAACATGTCGCCCATGGAGGGGACCAACAAGTCGCCCGTTCAGGGGACCAACGCACCATTCCAACGCAGAGCCATGGACCACATGGATTCTTCAGGACAACCCATCTGCCTTCGTTGTAACAAGCCAGGCCATTTCGCAAGAGGATATCTTTTAAACCGGCGATTCCTGGGGCCCAGGGCCGAGCCTCAGGAATAAGACAGTCGGCCCCAAAAGACTGGCGTAGTCGGTATGTGGGAGGCCGCCCGTACCTTAATATTACACTAGAAGGAATCCCCATGTCAGTTCTTTTGGACACTGGGTCACAAGTAACCACCATCCCACATATATTGTACAAACACTATTGTTCTTATGACGATCTTAGACCCCCAGATTCTAGTTTGGTTATACTAGCAGCCAATGGACTACCACTAAACCACGTTGGGTTTAGGGAAGTCACATTAAAACTGGGGAGAGTAGAGTTAAAAGACCAAGGATTATGTGTGGTAGAAGATGACCCTAACAACAAATGCCCCTCCATGGTACTTGGAACAAATGTAATTGAAAACTGCCTTGGGGAAGTATTGTTTTTGCTCTGACAGATTGCTGTGAATGCTGATCATGGACAGAGGAGAGTGCTACATCGTGAGATTCCAGTCCTGACACACAGACAACAGGTAAATCTGTGTGGAGGGGAAATTGGCAGTGTACGGGTTACAGACCAATTTCCTATTATGTTACCACCTAAAAGTGAAATGATGATCTGGTGTCGAGCAGCTATGGGTCTTAGGAGAAAGGAATACCAGGCAGTTGTAGAACCGGTATACTCAGAGCACAGACCTGCGCTGCTGACAGCCAGAGGGGTGGTGGATGTACGCAAAGGAAGAGTACCAATTCATATCATAAACTGTGGGGAAGAGGGAGTAAAATTACCCATATTCCGTGCACAGGAATTGGATACTACCAGCAGGACTGTTGGTGAGCTGGATCTTTTTCTTTTCTTAAAATTACCCAGGTACGCTACAGTAGCAAAGCTGTACACTGTCTGTGACAGCCATATACAGGCGATAAAGCCTTTGCCCCCGTCAAATCAAGCGGAGGTCAACAACTCCAAGGGACAGCTGGAGGAATGGTGCCAGCAGTTGCATGTAGGAACTGATACCACCCTTTCCTATCAAAAACATGAAATCTATAGGGTAGCACGAGAATTCGTACAGGTGTTTAGTAAGTATCCGTTAGACTTTGGGAAGGTCGAAGGGGTACGTCATCACATATCCACAGGGAATCATCCCCCAATTAGACTGAGACATAGACCCGTGCCACCAAAACACTACCAGTGTGCAAAAGAGATGCTGCGGGACATGAGAGAGGCAGGGGTTATAAGAGATAGTTGTAGCCCCTGGGCAGCACCCTTAGTCCTAGTTAGAAAAAAAGATGGCACTATGAGGATGTGTGTGGATTACAGGGAAATAAATAAGATCACTCACAAAGATGCTTACCCTTTACCCCGTATAGAGGAGTCTCTTGCTGCATTGAGGACTGCTAATTATTTTTCTACATTAGATCTCACTAGTGGATATTGGCAGGTCTGCGTGGCAGAGGGAGACCGAGAGAAGACGGCATTTACAACACCAATGGGCCAATGTGAATTTAATAGGATGCCGTTCGGATTATGTAATGCACCAGGAACATTTCAAAGGCTCATGGAATGTTGCCTGGGACGCAAGAACTTTGAGACCGTACTATTGTACCTAGACGATGTAATCGTATACTCCAAGACCTATGAAGATCACCTGGAACACTTGGCTGAGGTATTTGCATCTCTAGCAAAATATGGAATGAAGCTTAAACCATCAAAATGTCACCTGCTGAAACCAAAAGTCCAATATCTTGGACATGTAGTTAGCGCAGATGGAATAGCACCAGATCCAGTGAAGATAACAGCTATCCAAGATTGGCAGAGACCGACCACTGTCAGAGAAGTATGCCAGTTCCTGGGTTTGGTAGGATATTACCAGAGATTTATAAGGGGCTATACAAAAATGGCAGCACCTTTACAAGACCTACTAGTAGGCCAAACTAAATGAAGAAGGTCAGAACCATCACTGGTATGGAGTAAAGAGCAAGAAGATTCCTTCCAACAGATGAAGACTGCTCTGACTGGTGAGGAAATATTGGCATATCCTGATTACAAGCTACCATTTGTCCTGTATACCGACGCAAGTAATGTAGAACTAGGAGCAGTATTATCTCAGGTGCAAGATGGAAAAGAAAGGGTAATTTCTTATGCCTTTTATCTTACTCTCTAAAACGTAACATTTATTATTATATTCATATAAAATACTATAACAATTACTAAATAATTGGAAGAATTTCCAGATATATCAAAGGGGACATCAAAGTCGTGATTAGTGATAGTTAAGTGAAGTCCTAATATAGGTCAGTGGGCAGAGGGTGTACACCACCTGTTGTATTTAGTTAGGTATATAGTTATGATGAACTAAGGGGATCTAAATATTCCCTGATGTTACCCCTACCTTGCAACGGAGGTCAAAAACACCTTGATTTTTTGGGTGCCCCCCGTTCCTCGGCGGCTATCCCTAAATGCCCCTGTCACTATAGAGATTATCTTATCCCACCACCAGATGCTGGAGTGCAGATTCAGTCATATGTCATAGTTAATACAAAGGGTTAAGTCCAGATTTCATGTATATACTTGAATTTTCAGTTCTCAGTCTATAGATTAATCAATATGGCTATACTGCTGAGAACATACATGAGTTAATAGATCTAATCAGAATGATGGACCTGTGGTCCCAATACTTATCCTGCCAGGACTAGCTTGATCCCAGGGATTAAGCTGGGATCAAGCTAGTCCTGGCAGGATAAGTATTGGGACCACAGGTCCATCATTCTGATTAGATCTATTAACTCATGTATGTTCTCAGCAGTATAGCCATATTGATTAATCTATAGACTGAGAACTGAAAATTCAAGTATATACATGAAATCTGGACTTAACCCTTTGTATTAACTATGACATATGACTGAATCTGCACTCCAGCACATTTTATCTGGTGGTGGGATAAGATAATCTCTATAGTGACAGGGGCATTTAGGGATAGCCGCCGAGGAACGGGGGGCACCCAAAAAATCAAGGTGTTGTTGACCTCCGTTGCAAGGTAGGGGTAACATCAGGGAATATTTAGATCCCCTTAGTTCATCATAACTATATACCTAACTAAATACAACAGGTGGTGTACACCCTCTGCCCACTGACCTATATTAGGACTTCACTTAACTATCACTAATCACGACTTTGATGTCCCCTTTGATATATCTGGAAATTCTTCCAATTATTTAGTAATTGTTATAGTATTTTATATGAATATAATAATAAATGTTACGTTTTAGAGAGTAAGATAAAAGGTTTTCAAGTGATCCTCTAATTTAATAATTGAAATTGGTTTATGATAATTTCTTATGCCAGCAGGAAACTTCGACCCACCGAAAGAAACTCTGAAAATTATAGTTCTTTTAAGTTGGAGTTTTTGGCCTTGGTCTGGGCCATAACGGAAAGGTTTAAACATTATCTGGCTGCTTCAAAATTCGTCGCCTATACAGATAATCCATTGACGCATCTGGACACTGCAAAACTCGGTGCACTGGAGCAATGCTGGATGGCCAGATTGTCAAATTTTGATTTTATCATCACGTAGCGGACAAGCCGTAAAAATGCCAATGCTGATGCCCTGTCTAGGAATCCTCAGGCATATCTACCAGGATCAGAAGTAGAGGAGGATGACTTGGAGGAAGTAGAACTCCCAGCTTTCCATAAGAACAGAAAATGGGAAGTGACAGAGGCTGTTATCTATCAAAACCAGCAGAATATAGCATTGAGCCCGTTGACTCACTATAATTGGAAAGAAACCCAAGATAGTGATCTGGCAGTGAGCCTAGTGAAAAAGCTTGTAACTGAACCAAACTGCAAACTTGACAAAGATTCCCCACTAGAGGCCAAGCAATTGTGGAAAGAAAGAAGCAGGCTATTTATCCATCAAGATAAACTGTGCAGAAGATATATTAATCCTAGTACACATGAGATGGTTTGGCAAATTGTAGTTCCAAAAAGAGACACCCAAATGGTGTTAGATATGTATCATAATTAATCAGGACATTTTGGATGGAAGAAGTTGGAGATCCTGTTACGTGAAAGATTTTACTGGATTGGCATGAGATCTACTATAGAGAAATGGTGTAGAGATTGTGGACCATGCTCATTAAGAAGAAAAGACCGTAAAAGTCAGAAGGCACCACAGTCCATCATTACCAAACAGCCATTAGAACTGGTAGTCCTTGATCACGTCAAGCTCATACCCAGTAGATCCGGTTATACTTATGCTCTTACCATGGTGGACCACTATTCCAGGTTCCTAGTAGTAGCTCCAGTGAAGCACTTAATGGCTCAAACAGCGGCAAAAACATTCCAAGCCTATTTCTGCAGACCACATGGATATCCAGAACGGGTATTAACAGATCAAATCCCGACTTTTGAGTCTGAACTATTTCCAGAATTCTGTAAATTATATGGATGCAAGAATATTCGTACTACGCCTTATCATCCTCAGACTAATGGAATGTGTGGGAAAATGAATCACATTGTGATAGAGCTACTAAAAACCCTGCCCTCGGAGGAGTGGAACAGATGGCCAGAGAAGTTACCAGATCTAGTTGACATGTATAACAACATTCCAGTAAGCTCAACAAATTGCACCCCTGCATACTTTATGAGAGGAAGACCAGGAAAATTGCTGGTGGATTTGGAGATGGACATAATAGTTCCTGAAGAAAATACCTCAGATGCAGATTGGGAAGTAAAAAGAAAGGAGCAATATCAGAAAATATAGGAATGTGTCGAGAGAAGCCTGACAACAACAACCAGAAAACCTGTTTGATTAGCAAAGGCAAAGGTGAAATAACAGCAATGGTGTCCAGGGATCATTTAAAGAAATACCCTCAACAGCTGCCACCAGTAGAGAGAATTCCTATTCAGAGAAAAGAAGAGAAAGAAAGAATAGTCAAGACAATTTTAGGAAAACTTCCTGCAGATTGGCCGCAAGTAGATGGCGTATACTTGATACCGATGGTGACTTTTCCACAACCCAGTGAAACGCCCAGAGCAGAAGAACCACCCGTTGTAATGGAATCAGAGATTTCTGCAGTCGGTGTACCTGCCATTTCCGCTTGGAGAGTAAGTAGACCCTCAAGTATACCAATTTTACACAGGTCAACACATATTAATTTTGGCTGTCCACCGCTTAGATACAGAGAATAAAATGTAGAAAGTGAAATATGTAAATAGTTGAATAGGTAGATAGTATTAATATATAAAAGGGGTAAAGGAAGTTTGCATAATGCTGTATAGGGGCCAGGAAGGTGACTCCAGGGCCAAGAGGCCTACAGTGAGTATGACTGATATGGAACCTCACCACACTTAGAACTCTTAAACTAAAGCACTCGTAACTGTTTGTTGATATATTTTTCTTTGTGTTGATGCACTTTAAGCGAAGACCGAGCCACAGGACTGGGTGTGGAAAAAGTTTCTTTAACATCTTACGGCCAATGGACTAATGCTGTATGAGCTGGTGACCTATCTTATTCAATTTTAGTAGTTTTTATTTTTAAGACTCTGTTAAAAAAAAGTAGAGTAAATATTACCAACATGTTATGGTTAAATTATAAGAAAATGTTTAACTTAACCCATACCTTGTTGCCACACTCAGGGACGAGTGTGATTAACTAAGGGCGTATGTGGCGCCCCCGTGGTTAGGCACTACAGGGGAATACAGCAGCTTAACAGCAAGGTGCAGTGCTCTTTGGTCACAGGTGAAAGAGAGAAGAAATGCAGTCTTATATTAGATTGAGTAACATTGACTCAGCAGCCCCTACCTTCATATTCCTGGGACTGTTTATATAGTAGGTCCATAGGGGGGTGGAGCCTAGCTGAGCGTGAGATGCGACGTGGTTGCCAGGATGACAGGGTGACAGTTAGTCAGGTAACAGTCAGTCAGGAAGGAGTGACAAGCAGAAACGAGAGTAAATTGATAACTAAAAGAAGGGCTAGAAATAACACATGCCCGACGTCCTGAGCAAGAGTACCCCAAAAGAAAAGAAAGACACAGGAAAAGGGGTAACCCAGACGGAAAGGGGACGCTTTAGGTTTGGCGAGAGCCGGCTGAAGAGTTCAGGTCGACACCAGTATAACGGAACCGAGGAAGTTTGTCAGGTTCATCCCCAAACCATTGACCATTAACCTGGGATCTTAAATAAGAGGAGTCCGGGTACCCATCAAGAGTCTGACTACTAACCCCAAGCCGAGTTCACGACGCTGTTGCGGGATAGATAAAGAAATCGTGCAGCATCAGACCCCTGGGAAAACCAGTGACGAGACTGACGAGTGGGCTAAAGAGGGAGTCACAGAGCCCTCAGAGCAGAGACCGAGAAAGAGACAAAGAAAGGTTACCTCAGAGAAAAAACTCTGTCATTAAATCTCCTCCAAAATTTGCGACCATCGGCCTTCTGGTAACCAAACTGTTTCTGCTGTGTACTGTGCAAACCAAACCAGATACCAGTAAAAAGGACTTGTTTAAGCTGATGTGGACTCGGTGTGTCGTCTCTCCACCATTCGACAGGACCCTGCGACGTCAGAGAAGAAGGCAGCCATCACCGCTCGGTCGCTTCCCTCCTGGTCAGCGACCCACCGCCCTTAGGTAAAATAGCTCCACCTGTGGAGAGCTGAGAGATCTTAAGCTGCCATCACCATCGCCTCAGAGGTCGGCCGCGGGCAGCGCTGGTGTATCCCGCTTACCAGACACCACAAGTGGCGTCACGTGCAGTCATATGAAAAAGTTTGGGCACCCCTATTAATGGTAACCTTTTTTCTTTATAACAATTTGGGCTTTTGCAACGGCTATTTCAGTTTCATATATCTAATAACTGATGGACTCAGTAACATTTCTGTATTGAAATGAGGTTTATTGTACTAACAGAAAATGTGCAATCCGCATTTAATCAAAATTTCAACGGTGCAAAAGTATGGGCACCTCAACATAAAAGTGTCATTAATATTTGGTAGATCCTCCTTTTTCAAAAATAAAAGCCTCTAGTCACTTCCTGTAGCTTTTAATGAGTTCCTGGATCCTGGATGAAGGTATATTTGACCATTCCTGTTTACAAAACAATTCCAGTTCTGTTAAGTTTGATGGTCGCCGAGCATCGACAGCACGCTTCAAATCATCCCACAGATGTTCAATGATATTCAGGTCTGGGGACTGGGATGGCCATTCCAGAACATTGTAATTGTTCCTCTGCATAAATGCCTGAGTAGATTTGGAGCGATGTTTTGGATCATTGTCTTGCTGAAATATCCATCCCCTGCGTAACTTCAACTTCGTCACTGATTCTTGCACATTATTGTCAAGAATCTGCTGATACTGAGTTAAATCCATGCGACCCTCAACTTTAACAAGATTCCCGGTGCTGGCATTGGCCACACAGCCCCAAAGCATGATGGAACCTCCACCAAATTTTAATGTGGGTAGCAAGTGCTTTTCTTGGAATGCCGTGTTTTTTTGCCTCCATGCATAACGCTTTCTTGTATGACCAAACAACTCAATCTTTGTTTCATCAGTCCACAGGACCTTCTTCCAAAATGTAACTGGCTTGTCCAAATGTGCTTTTGCAAATCTCTGGCGACTCTGTTTGTGGCGTACTTGCAGAAACGGCTTCTTTCACATCACTCTCCCATACAGCTTCTCCTTGTGCAAAGTGCGCTGTATTGTTGACCGATGCACATTGACACCATCTGCAGCAAGATGATGCTGCAGGTGTTTGGAGGTGGTCTATAGATTGTCCTTGACTGTTCTCACCATTCTTCTTCTCTGTCTTTCTGATATTTTTCTTGGCCTGCCACTTCTGGGCTTAACAAGAACTGTACCTGTGTTCTTCCATTTCCTTACTATGTTCCTCACAGTGGAAACTGACAGTTTAAATCTCTGAGACAACTTTTTGTATCCTTCCCCTGAACAACTATGTTGAAAAATCTTTGTTTTCAGATCATTTGAGAGTTGTTTTGAGGAGCCCATGATGCCACTCTTCATAGAAGATTCAAATAGGAGAACAACTTGCAAGTGGCCACCTTAAATACCTTTTCTCATGATTGGATACACCTGCCTATGAAGTTCAAAGCTCAATGAAGTTACACAACCAATTTAGTGCTTTAGTAAGTCAGTAAAAAAGTAGTTAGGAGTGTTCAAATCAAGAAATTGATAAGGGTCCCCATACTTTTGCACCGGTCAAATTATGTTTAAATGCGGATTGCACATTTTCTGTTAATTCAATAAACCTCATTTCAATCCAGAAATATTACTTAGTCCATCAGTTATTAGATATATGAAACTGAAATAGCTGTTGCAAAAACCCAAATTGTTATAAAGAAAAAAGGTTAACATTAATAGGGGTGCCCAAACTTTTTCATATCTGTATATCCCCAAGATCTTCCCTGTACCCCATTCCACAGCCACAGAGTGAGAGCCCAGGGCACGAAGCCGGGACTGATCACCTGTGATAACCCCATCGAGCGTAAAGTATCCGTAGTCCCGGTGTCAGATTACCCCCTACCAAAAACCCTTATGGTCGACTCAAATACATGTCAGAACAGTCAGCTAAATCCAAGTAGTGATAGAAAATGGCCTAATTTGATTGTGGTGTAGAGGTGTACTAATGCAGAGTTAAAACACTTATTTAAAATGGGTGTAGTAGTCTTCTACTATGAATAAAAATAAAAAGATTGAAGTGAAAAGGAGGTGCTGTATCTGTATAGTCACTCAGTGTGAATAAAAAATTCATTGATTTGTGATATGCTGCAAAAAGGGTACCTTAATAACAGCAAGTTTTTATTTATTTTTATTAACTCCTCACTCCCTTCAAACAAAGGAATCATTTTAATACTCCTATTTAATAATTGTTACTAAACCAAAATGCTGAAACTAAGGCTAATGTGTCACATATTCTATGCTAACGGGATAGTGAGACATTTTATTTAATACTAAATAAAAATCTTGATCATTCTGTAAGTAAAGACACCTGACCACTTCACAAAATGTCCTTGTTGTTAAAAGGAAAAAAAAACATAACACAATATAAGTCATATATGAAATAGTTTTAAAAATGTTATCAATTTTCTAAGAAAATATATTTCTAAAGGTGCTATTGATATGAATTTCGGTAACAATCAGATATCAGTAACAACCCATCCACCCCACACAGGCAAAGAAATCAAACCATATTTGTTCATAAATTTCGTGATGTGCATTGTACAGTAATGAGAAATTACACAAGGAAAAAGTGTTGAACATGCTTACTAAAATGTATTAAATACTTTGTATCTTTTCTTATAACTTTTTGTGAAATTAAAATGTTTAAAAACCATATCTGGAATGACTTTCCCAGGCATCATCTGGCTTAGTATTAGACCGGTGGGCAGGTAGGGCACAAATGACAACTTTGTTGTAACTTGGCAAACAAGAATTCTTTTAAGTGTGTGAATTAAATCTTCCTCATTAAAATTATTTGTTTTTTTTTAAAAAAAAATTGCTATTGCTTCTTATTGTAGGTGAATCAAAGTATTTGCAGGATAAGCTGTTTTCCCTAATCGTGAAGCTTTGCATAAAGGGTGAGTGTAAGGAGAACCCATTGGTAGGAGATCCAATTCTGCTCCATGTAATGACAAGACTTCTCTGTTTGTGTTCCCTGCTAAGGGAAGGGATAAATAGGGCAAAATTAGAAATGATCAAATACAAATTCTTGGAATTTTGTTATGAAATTTTCTTTCAGAAAATTCTTATTTTTAGTTTAATATGTCTAAGATTTTTTTAATGGCAGCATGTACCAGCACTATGGGTGCAACAAATAGTTAAATCATATGTGTGACATGATGGACCAGATGTTTTTTATGTTATTGTATGAACCCAATGCACATCAGCAGTAGCACCATCTGAACAGCAAGCTTTGGTCTTGCCTGCAGGGTGCCTTTTTACTGGCAGATACTATGAACCACTATTTCAGAGAATTCTGGCTCAGCAGATTGAACCAATGGCAAGAAATAGCCTATTTTTTTATAGTCATACTATCACCTCTAGCCTTCAATGTATGGTCAGAGAGAGGTATTTATCATGATTAATGGATTTGCCAAACCCAATTGAAGCAGGATATCTGCTAGGATCATGTAAAACATTGCATTTATCAAAATGAATCAGGCAAAGATGAGACCTGGCATTTATTTACATATTGTTGATTGAAATGATTAAATTAACCATACCATTGGCCTGCCAGGATTATGTTTGTCTGCTGCATAGATCTGCCGTAGCCAACGTGTTTTTTTTGTCACTGCCAATGCACAAATATGCCAGCCACACATATCTCTGCTGTCCACTGTATTTTATAATATTGAGGTACTGCTGCTGGGCAGCATACTATTTTAGGGGTAGACTAACATGATATAGCTCCACAAATAGAGGAAATAGTTTCAATGTTTAGTTTCAAGTCTCATTGCTTCTTCACTTTGAAAACAGCTAACCTGTTCTTTCTCTCTAAACCAAGGGATAGTTTTTGGACAAGTTGTTGAAAAGCTATTGATTCCTCATTTAGCGCATTAAAAATAGATAGAAACTGTATGCCCACTGTGCTTTTTTTACTGAATGACAACTGACTTGCTCTGTGTTTTGAAATCTGCAACATATCAATTTAGCTTGAGGCAAATGTTTTCTCTATGGATTTTTCCCATTGACTTTTTATAATGGCATGAATTTTTTTTATTTTAAAATGCTTCAGATTTTTTTACCACTTAATAGAAGTCCCAGGAATTTCGAGCTCCATAGGGTTTCAATGGTAGAAATGTTAAATGACCCCTCTCTGGGACTTCTAGTGTTAAATAAAAACATACATGCAAGTTTGGCAACATCTTAATAGAACTAATTTGAATAATTATTTTTTCAGTTAATTTTTACATTACAATGACTAAAGAAAAAACTAAGAAAAAATAGCTGACTTGTTTTTCAACATTTAAACCCACTTTAAAATGTTTTTTGCTTTCAAAACCTTGAATATTAAAAGGTGTGTTATCACTCAAAACTAGAACTCCTCTCGCAAAAAAAGCCTTAAATATGGCGACACTGCTGGAACATAGATCAGATGGAGTCCAAAGTGTCTCCACCTTTCTAAATATAGAGAGTGGTTCTGTTATGGATTTGCCTGAAACGCGTTTTTTGGGAATTTACATGTAAACCCCCACGTAAGTGCTCAGCGGAGAGCACAGAATAAATGTGATCCAAACTTTTTTCGGATTTTGGAGGATAAGAATGAGCAAACAAACAGAAGAAAAAGAATAGTTTTTTGTACCATGTAAGATTGGCAGCAAGGTGGCTCAGTGGTTAGCACTGCAGCCTTGCAGCGCTGGGGTCCTGGGTTCTAGTCCCACTAAGGACAACATCTGCAAGGAGGTTGTTTGTTCTCCCTGTGTTTGCGTGGGTTTCCTCCGGGTACTCCGGTTTCCTCCCACACTCCAAAAACATACTGATAGGGAATTTAGATTGTGAGCCCCAAGGGGACAGTGTTGCCAATGTATATAAAGCGCTGTGGAATTAATAGCGCTATATAAATGAATAAATATTATTATTATTAATATGGCTTTATTCTTCAGGTCAGCACGATTACAACAACACAAGATTTATTAAGAGTTCTTTTTTTATCTTTTCCCACTGCCACAACCAAAGGTTTTATCTTATGTTTGTATTCACAAATGGAGCTATATGACAGTTGAGGATATTTGTTTAACCATTCTAAGGTGCATATACTTTTTTTTACCTTTTATTCAGATTTTTCAGATGCATAGTGTACAAAAACTGGCAATTCAGTTTTTTACTATTTCCGCAGTGTGCTAAAAGTGTTAAGATTAATTTATTTGTTGGTTCAGTACAATTACAGCAATATTAGATTAATAGCATTTTTATGTTTTGCCAGTTTTACACCCTAAGGTCAATATTTTACAAATTCTAATTTGTTTTTGCACATCATACTCTTTCTTAGAACTGTTTTTTTTTTTTTTTGCCATATCAACCATATAAGGCTTGATTTTGGATTTGGCAAATGTTTTGTGGGACGAGTTGGTATTTTCATTTATGCAAAAGTTTTTACATATGACTGATCACTTTTTAGAAAATATTTTGTGGCTGCCATGTGAATATTATCAAATTAGTGTAGTCGTACTTTTCCTTTAGCTAAGGACCAAATTCACATAGGCATTTTTTGCACAAAATGCATACAAGTTTGCAGAAAGGGGGAGAGAACTAAAACAGTGTATATGATTCACAAGGTATCAGAACAGAGCTAAACATTACATTGCTAGAAATGTGAATATGTCTGAAATGGGTGACGGGGACTTAAACAAGAAAATGTTCATGGTTTAAAATAAGAATTGGTGCAAATTGCTTTGCAAACATTGGGCCATCAGCAACATACCGTACCTCATTACATCCATGGTTCCTGACTTTGGCCTCATTGTGGCGTGAAACACATGTGACGAGACAGATGGCTGGCTAATTAAAAGAAGGGCCTCAGATTCCAGCAGTTGGGAGGTGATTCACAATTAATAGTGGCCATGTGTTACATATGAGGCAAATTGATTGTGGTCCTGCAGATTGTTTTGTACCAATTCTAGTTAACATATTAAAGACAACCTGTTATGTTTAAAAACTGATATTAAGCTGCAGATATGGGGTTACTCTGCAGGTTAATTGCATTTGAATCCTGCCCGACACCTGCATATTGAACACCTCTGCCAAAAGGATATTAAGTTTATTACGCCTGGCAGCATTCGGGTTTAAGTCATAGGGTTGGCGTCGGCACAGGTTCAGTCACAGTTCAATGTATCTATGTATTGATGTACACTACACTGACTGCCTCGTCTAATACTGATAGTCTGTAAGTCAGTGTATAGTGTGTGGTTATAGCCACCGCTGTTGATACACAGAGCAGTGGCTGAACCAGCCCTAACGCCACTTCTATAACTGAAACTTGAACGCTGCGGTGAGTAACAAAGTAAGTTTCCTTCCACCAGTGGGGTTCGATGTCAAAGCATGTTTAAAATGCTTAATGCTATTAACCAGCAGATTATTCTTATATCTGCAGGTTATCAGCGTTTTTACACATGACAGGTTTTCTTTAAGTAAACTGAATTTTTAACTAAGACTATATTGAGACATACTGTACATGTCAGTTTTTATTTTCCTTAGAAATTAACCTTTTTTTTACATGTGTCATTCAAGATACATAAGTTTTTTAAAAATTGAAGGTGGTAAACTGACTGAACATTTTTACACCCTTTGACTCTTTTCCAATTACCGGTTAAAAACAGATTAAACATGGATGGAACACTGAAACCAAAAGGATGCCTTCTGTTTTTTACCCATTTTCATAGATTTTAATTAGTGAATCTCAACCCAAATGGATAAGAATATGACATGCTTTGAGTTGAATGGATAAATACAATGGGTAATACAAGTGTTGAACACATCACCAATTTTCTAAGTAAATACTGTATATTTCTAATGGTGACATTGACATGAACATCTCACCAGATGTAGGTAACAACCCATACAATAAACTCCATGACAGAAATCAAACTATAGATTTCCATATATTAAACTATGCGTGATAATGGTAAATGACGCAGGGAAAAAATATTAAACACGTAAAGAAAGAGAGGTGCAAAAATCCATGAAAAGTCATGACACCAGCTGAAATCTATCCGTAATTAGAAAGCAATTATGCCACTGAGTCAAAAACTGGTTCAAGTGATGGCCTATAAAAAGATTTCTCATTACCAAGCTGACACACAAGAAACATCTCATGATGGGTAAAAACAGTGAAATTCCCAAGACCTTTGCAACTTTATTGTTGCAAAACATACTGATATCATTGGTTACTGAATAATTGCTAAACTATTTAAGGCTACTATGAGTACTGTTGAGGTCCTAATCCAGAATTGGGAAAAACATTATGTCATCATAAATGGATCACAACCAGGTGCTCTCCGCAAGATTGCAGAAAGAAGAGTGTACAATGCAAAATTATATTGTGTTACCATGTTAATAGGAAAAAAAATATTGTGGTACCATGTTAGACAGGAATAAAAAAAAACTTAAGTTGATTTCCTCCCTGCTGGGGGCTACAGTCTGAAACCGTATGTTTTATCATGCCAAGAGTTTCATAATATGGGGGACCCTATGCCCATTTTTTAATTAATTTATTTCTTTTTATACCACTCTGATTAAAAGCAGTGAGACATTCTGTCACACAGGGAGGGGGCACGTCTGACTGCAACCAATCAGTAATGCAGGGACTGTCGATAGGCAGAGAAGCAGTGCATATGTATGAAGTTTATGAGCGGCATGAGACTACCTTAATTATACAGACTACCATCTTGGCCATCTCATACATAAATTTGACTTGCAACTATTTAGCATATGATTTAGTTATGCAAATTCTTGTCATGTCACTGCTTTGTTGCTGTTTTGCTCCTAGAAATCTAAATGTACATTTTTATTATCTTGTTGGTATTTTGTAAATTGGCAATTGGCTTTCAACACTACCTGAACACTTCTGGGCATACTCTTCATCAGTAAAGCATGTCTCGATAAAAATTTGATGCCAGGTCCCTTTTTCACAATCCCAATGTGGGTGCATTCTGGCCGACTCACTTCAGAATGTGTACAGATTTTTCTTCAACTCTACCCACAAGTGTTCAATTGGGTTGAGGTCTGGGTACTGTGGGGATCAATCCAGTACCTCTACTTTTTTGTCATTGAACCATTTCTTCACCAACCTTGATGTATTTTTTTGATCATTCTCCTGCTGGAACACTATGTCATCCTGTGTTGTAGGATACTCCCATATAGCTTAGCATTGAGACAATCATCAATCCTGGTCGAGTATCCATTGCTATTGGCTGAGAAACAGACCCATATCATCAGGCTTCATCCACCGAACTTGACACTTCCTTCAATTTCTCGATCTGCTAGCCTTTTTTTGACTTGTTAATTCCAGATTCTTTTGCACACATTGGAGCCTGGTCTATTGACTTTCAACTCATCATTTGAAATCACCAGTTTTCAATCTTTTACTGTCTACGTTTTGTACTTATGTGCACTTCTACACATCAATGTCATGATGTGACTGCAGGATAGTGAATTACAGGGGGCTAGAAATCTAGCCCTCAAGCTAGGGGACCCTAGGCTACCCCTTACTTCTGGAATATCTCTGAAGGTAGAGATGCCAGAGTCCCATGGGAAGGAAGGGGCCGGAGTGTGAAGGAAACACGGACTAAGACAGACGAGGTTAATAAAAACTCATACACACTGCAAACTCACAGGAAGAAAACATACAAGACAAAGGAGAAAAGGAAAAGCATAAAGGCAGCAACAAAACACAGCATGGGTTAACACCACAACTTCTCAGCAATAATGCACAACAACCACAAATAAGTATGAATCACAACAACTCACCAGACCAGTATAGGTAAGCTATAGATGGCAATAATTAAGTAGTCCAGCCAGCATTTATAGGAGGGAAGGGAGCATGATTGGCTTCCCTTCAGCATGCAATCAAAGAGACTAACAAGCAGCCCAGCAGATATTAAATCTTTCTAGCCTGCATAAGTCTGTGGTTCAATGCCCACATCTCTCTGCTCTGCACTGATTACAGACATTAGAGATGTCAGCAGGCAGAGTGTCACAATCCTGACGCCACGATTACAGTTGGTAATGCCTACAACAATCTCCTTATGACACTGAAGCTCACGCTTCTTATGATTATATTGAATTCGATTATTCACTGTTTTCTTAGGCCACTATTCCAGACTTGCGTAAAGTGCATCACATGGTGCTTGCATGGACATCTGTTATCTGCCTGTTATAAGCATATCAGCCCCCTCCTCTGCTGTGTTGTTGGTCAAAGAAATGATAGACCTTAACATGAGCTGACTTGATGACTCTGATATTTTGCTTATATATTAATCTCTTGGATTTTGAATGGAAGGATTGACTTCATTTTGTATTCTTCCAATGTTCATGGCACTCATGTGATGCAGATTTTCCCATTTCCTGGTTGAGGGATTGCTATCGTTGTGCTGACTGGTGCTGTTTCTCTGTTCTTGGGAAATATTCTTCATGGCTGATCCTCGATTCAAACCAATGACCTTTTGCTTTGGAATCAACCTAATAAATTATTTAGCTATTGGGAAATATGAGATCAGTTTCTAATGTGTAGTATACAGCAATATTTCTTTTTTTTTCTAAAATACAAGGAGCAAAACGGTAACAATGAAGTAACATGACAAGAATCTGTAAAACCAATCATATGCTAAATATATGCTAAAGTCAACTTTATGTATGAGATAGCCAAGATCATTGTCTATAAAATGAAGGTAGTCTCATGCTCAAATATGTAGTGGATGGTGAAAAATGGAACTTGAAAGCCAAAAGTTTAAAGCATTGTTATACTTTTGCCCATCGATGTATATCATTTTCTTCAAGAGAACATACAAAGATGACATACTCATACGGTAATGTTATGTGGGCTAGAACAAAATGGTATGCAATACTTTGTAGAACATGGTTTCCATCCATAATAAGAAAATAAAACAGCAATAATTCAGAACTAGAATTACTTAATCCATTGACAATCTGTTTTCTGATATAGTGCGTTGTATATGTTGTATGATATAGGAGGCAGTGGAACACCCATCTTTCATTGGACCTTAGGGAACTTTCACCTTACTGACTAGGCACACACACACCCATACTTTTTTAGTGTACATGGTGGGTATTTTTTGACATTTGATTATGTATGCTCCTTAGTACATGGGTATTATTTCACACTGTATTCTATACATTTCCCTTTTTGTAGGGATTTTGGGATACCTGCTGTGGACAAGCTAATCTGGGTTATTGTGTATTGGGATTTTGCACCAGCTTGACCTACTATGGATCTGTAGGGTCATCATTTAAGTTATCACAGGTTATTGCCTACTATGCTCCCATGGGGTTGTTATTTATGGTATCACAGGTGTTTTAAATGTTTTTTAAAGTGCATTTTCCATAGTATTTATTAAAATATATTTTATTAGCATTTATGTGTGCTCATCTCTTATGTATTGTTCTTCTTTTTCTCCTTGAAATCTGATATAGACATCACTGCAAATTCTCACTGTAGTTTTATTGTTACACTTAACAAGATGTGTATGCTGTCCTAATGGTATAATTATTAAAAAAAAATATTTAATTATTTTTTATTAACAGCTTCAAAAACCCTATTCACAAAACCATGTAACTTATTTTTTTAAACTTTTTGAATTGTACAAAGTCATAAAAGAGTGCAAAATTGATCAGATTGAATTACAAGCAGTGCCTTTTCCAGCATGATCTGCAGGAACTTTGCCATTGTACAACCTTTCTGATAGCATAACGGCCTGGCCATGTTACTTGAAATGGAAATGTAATTTTTTTCCATGTATTAATATCTTTACCTACTCACAAATACGTTAAAAGGTATTATTGCTCTATAAAATACTTAACAACAGCAAACAATCATAATGTGCTTTCTGTAACAAGTGACTTAAAGCAGACCAAATCATTTATACATGATCTAATATTAGGCAAAACGTAGGACTGCCATAATATTTTTAGTTAATGTTCCTGTTAGGAGGACTTTTCAGCTTAATTAATCTCATGTCTGTAAGTACATTGTGTACATAGACACTTATACTCATGAAACTGAATGCAAGAAATGTATTTAAAAAGATCAATAAGTGTTACTTTATGGCTAATATAAACATTAACAGAAACAGATAAGATGGTAGTGGTGTTTGATTTATTTTTAGAAAGCATAATCTTTTCTTGATCAATATTGAGATGTAAAGATAAGGTCACATTTTTCTTAAAATGCATTAATAAATACCGAAAAAAATAATAGTTCTATATTTATATTTAAATGATTCATTGTTATTAACTTCGTATTATATATTAAGACTTGAACTGTAGTTTAAAGAAGGTCATTGATTTGAATTCTTCAAAAAATTGAGTCCTTGTGTTCATTAATTTGTTAATTAAATAAGGTAAAAGCTACAAGTCTAATTTTCATCTGTGCAGCCCTCAGTGTAATTATCCTTTTAAGCAGAAGAGCAATAGAATAGTGGATATATATGACAATTCTTCTAAAGGTAATTGCAAAGATTACATTACAGTGTCTTGCAATTAATTACAATGGTTAATATGATACTTTGGATATTGTGGCTCGTACCAAGGTTTCTATAAATATTCATTTTCAAGGTCTGCAGCAAAATATTTAATGCTTTAGATCAGCAAGAAGTTTGCATGAGGAGTTAAAGGAAATCTGTCAGTGGGTTTTTGGTATGTAATCTGATTTTTGGGTTGAGAGCCTGATTCCAGTGATGTGTTGCTTACTATTCTGTATGTCGCAGTGTGTTGCTGAGGACTTTGTGAATTGTGACTTTTGGTCCACTGCTCTGTGTAATCAAACTCCCAACGCTGATTAACAGCTTTTTGTCTATGTATAGTATGAATAGAAAAATGCCAATAATGAAAACAATCTACAATGTATTTTGCCTCCTTGTGTTGCAATTTAGTAAATTTTTCTGTAGATCATCTTTCTTGAATATTGTTGCATTGCTTCCGAGGCTTCAACACAATAAATTATACCTCAAAATGAACTTGATAATAAATTTGTTTTAACCACACGTGCAACTGATTCTCTCCAGCAGCTCTGGAGACACAACGTTGACGCTACAAATAATTTTAATATTAATCTAATCCTTTTGTCTTCACATCTAACATAAAGCAAGATAGCAAGGCAATCCATATATATTATGCATATTAACATCACAGAAGACAAAAAAAAATCTCCAGCAAATTCATTTAATTAAGTTTATTTCTATACTGCCTTCCATTGTTCTGATAAAATCTAACTTGTAAAAGCAGTTATATAAAACAATAGCATATGCTCAAAGTCAAGAGCAATAAAAGCAGTAATAAATAAAGACACAATCATTAATGAGCTTCACTCTTGCCTTCTGTGACAGTAAACCAAAAACAGTAGGAAGAAAGGCAGTTTTAATGGATTTAACTTACAGCTTGGAATAATATACATTGCAACACCTGAAGATAAATGAAACTAACTGATAACCAATGTTAAATTTACTTGAAGAACGCACTTACAGCATCCCTAGCAGTGGGACATTTGGTTTTATTCAGAAAACCTGAAAATCATGTTAATTGCTTATCTGCTAACTTTGCAAATGTGTTAAATAATTTTATATGGCTAAATTATAACTAAAATTCTAAATTGTATATTTCAATGTAAATGTGATAAAAAAACCCTAAGTGAATAAATAATGTGAAAAAATCAGATTTATACATTTGACTTTTAAGGACAACGATCCCTTTGGCAAGTAAAAAGCAACAGACCTTTAATTATGATTTATATACTATTTTACGTATACATATATACCTAAGTGGAAAAAACAAATCTCACATTTTGTGCACCATGTAGATTCAGACTGAAAACAGCAAAATCACAAAAGTACACGTATGGAAACAAGAAGTTAAAAAATCATGTTTGAAACAAGCCAGAATTTATGTTAAACCTTTGCTTCTTCAAATTAACCTCTTTTCTCTTTTTACGTGTTACAAATGAAAGTCACTAAAGGGTGCAAGCACAGAATATGTAGGGGTGGGACATTATATATGTGACTTACCTCTCTTTTTCTATCTGTCCATCCATCCATCTTAGCTTTTTAGGCTGCGTTCCAATGATCGGGGTGGAGCGTTTTGGATGTAAAGTGTTTACACTGCATCCAGAACACTGCATTGTGCAGTGCAAGCGCCATGGAAGGATTTTTAGAAATGCCCTGCCCACTTTTCTGCTTTCCTCTGCAGGGTAAACTGACCTGTGGCGCGGCTTCCTGAGCCTCAGCATGTCAATTTATGCTGCAGAGAGAAGTGTGTACTCCACAGGGAGAACAGAGCTAAACTCCACATCAGCCTGAACCTGGATCGTGGGCACAGGCAGTTGAATTCTCCCGTGGACAACACACATCTCTGCAGGAGGACTGGCACTCCATTCTAGACATAGTGTCACAAAATTATGGGCACAGGCAGCTACATTCTCTTGCAGACAACACTCAAATCTTCACAGGACGGCTGACACTGTGTACTAGATGCCGTGTCACTAAATTGTGGGCATATAGCTTAAAAGTGAGATATTTGCTGCAACAGCAACATTTTTGTGAAGTACCTGTGGATTACAAATGCTCACTATGCCCCTGAATAAAATACGTGATGGGGTCAATTGTAGGAGGTTTCTATTGTACAGGTACCTTAGGGGCCCTGCAAATGCGAAATGGTGCCTGCAATTTATTTCAACTTTTCCAAAATTCAAATGCTGCTCCTTCCATTCCAAGCCCTTCTATTTATCCAAACAGAGGTTTTTAACCACCTGTGTGGTATCCCTGTGATCATAAGAAATTGGAAAACAAACTGTGGAGTTGATGTCAGCTGTGAATTGCAAGCTTGCATCAATACTTGGTATTAGTAATGGGTAGGGGCTTAGCAGACAGCCACATTACTAACCTGAGAAAACATAACAACTGAAAATTATTAAATAAAGAAAATAAAGGCAAAAGACACCCTCAAGTCACCAATTTATTTGACTGCAAAATTCCAAACCAAGGTCCACTATCGTACAATAAAAGGAAGTCCCACAACATTCCAGGACTCACTGTTGCAGTCAATTGAAAACAGAACATTTACTATTGGCTGGGAGAGCAGCCACTGCAGCTTCACACAGTGTACTGTGTGAGAACCTTGGCAGTGAACTGCGATGACCTCATGAAGTCACCTCAGGTCACAGCAGAGGGCCACACAATAGTGTGTGAGCGGTTGCAGAAAGTGACATACCAAGTTTAACTCCGTTTACAGCCCACTGCTGTTCTCACGCCAAGTATTTCGAGAGCCCGTGATGTAACAGCACACACACACACGCACACATATACAGTTAGGTCCAGAAATATTTGGACAGTGACACAATTTTCGCGAGTTGGGCTCTGCATGCCACCACATTGGATTTGAAATGAAACCTCTACAACAGAATTCAAGTGCAGATTGTAACGTTTAATTTGAAGGTTTGAACAAAAATATCTGATAGAAATTGTAGGAATTGTACACATTTCTTTACAAACACTCCACATTTTAGGAGGTCAAAAGTAATTGGACAAATAAACCAAACCCAAACAAAATATTTTTATTTTCAATATTTTGTTGCGAATCCTTTGGAGGCAATCACTGCCTTAAGTCTGGAACCCATGGACATCACCAAACGCTGGGTTTCCTCCTTCTTAATGTTTTTCCAGGCCTTTACAGCCGCAGCCTTCAGGTCTTGCTTGTTTGTGGGTCTTTCCGTCTTAAGTCTGGATTTGAGCAAGTGAAATGCATGCTCAATTGGGTTAAGATCTGGTGATTGACTTGGCCATTGCAGAATGTTCCACTTTTTTGCACTCATGAACTCCTGGGTAGCTTTGGCTGTATGCTTGGAGTCATTGTCCATCTGTACTATGAAGCGCCGTCCGATCAACTTTGCGGCATTTGGCTGAATCTGGGCTGAAAGTATATCCCGGTACACTTCAGAATTCATCCGGCTACTCTTGTCTGCTGTTATGTCATCAATAAACACAAGTGACCCAGTGCCATTGAAAGCCATGCATGCCCATGCCATCACGTTGCCTCCACCATGTTTTACAGAGGATGTGGTGTGCCTTGGATCATGTGCCGTTGCCTTTCTTCTCCAAACTTTTTTCTTCCCATCATTCTGGTACAGGTTGATCTTTGTCTCATCTGTCCATAGAATACTTTTCCAGAACTGAGCTGGCTTCATGAGGTGTTTTTCAGCAAATTTAACTCTGGCCTGTATATTTTTGGATTTGATGAATGGTTTGCATCTAGATGTGAACCCTTTGTATTTACTTTCATGGAGTCTTCTCTTTACTGTTGATTTAGAGACAGATACACCTACTTCACTAAGAGTGTTCTGGACTTCAGTTGATGTTGTGAACGGGTTCTTCTTCACCAAAGAAAGTATGCGGCGATCATCCACCACTGTCTTTTTGAGTTCCCAAGCTCACCAGTCAATTCCTTTTTTCTCAGAATGTACCCGACTGTTGATTTTGCTACTCCAAGCATGTCTGCTATCTCTCTGATGGATTTTTTCTTTTTTTTCAGCCTCCGGATGTTCTGCTTTACCTCAATTGAGAGTTCCTTAGACCGCATGTTGTCTGGTCACAGCAACAGGTTCCAAATGCAAAACCACACACCTGTAATCAACCCCAGACCTTTTAACTACTTCATTGATTACAGGTTAACGAGGGAGACGCCTTCAGAGTTAATTGCAGCCCTTAGAGTCCCTTGTCCAATTACTTTTGGTCCCTTGAAAAAGAGGAGGCTATGCATTACAGAGCTATGATTCCTAAACCCTTTCTCCGATTTGGATGTGAAAACTCTCATATTGTAGCTGGGAGTGTGCACTTTCAGCCCATATTATATATATAATTGTATTTCTGAACATGTTTTTGTAAACAGCTAAAATAACAAAACTTGTGTCACTGTCCAAATATTTCTGGCCCTGACTGTATAGACATAAATAAACACACATGCACACATGTATGGTCACACACATAAAAATGCATAATTTACACCTCCATATACTGTATATATACATACGCATGTGTATACAGTGCCTTGCGAAAGTATTCGGCCCCTTTAAATTTTTCAACCTTTTCCCACATTTCAGGCTTCAAACGTAAAGATAAAAATGTTAATGTTATGGTGAAGAAACAACAAGGAGTGGGAAACAATTGTGAAATTGAACGAAACTTATTGCTTGTTTTAAACTTTTATAAAAAATAATAAACTGAAAAGTGGAGCGTGCAATATTATTCGGCCCCTTTAAATTAGCACTTTGTAGTGCCACGTTTTGCTGCGATTACAGCTGCAAGTCGCTTGGGGTATATCTCTATCAGTTTTGCACATCGAGAGACTGAAATTCTTGCACATTCTTCCTTGTCAAACAGCTCGAGCTGAGTGAAGTTGCATGGAGAGTGTTTGTGAACAGCATTTTTCAGCTCTTTCCACAGATTCTCGATTGGATTCATGTCTGGACTTTGACTTGGCCATTCTAACACCTGGATACAATTATTTGTGAACCATTCCATTGTAGATTTTGCTTTATGTTTTGGATCATTGTCTTGTTAAAAGACAAATCTCCATTCCAGTCTCATGTCTTTTGCAGACTCCAACAGGTTTTTTCAAGAATGCTCCAGTATTTGGCTCCATCCATCTTCCCATCAATTTTAACCATCTTCCCTGTCCCTGCTGAAGAAAAGCAGGCCCAAACCATGATGCTGCCATCATCATGTTTGAAAGTGGGGATGGTGTGTTCAGGGTGATGAGCTATGTTGCTTTTCCTCCAAACATATTGTTTGGCATTGTGCCCAAAAATTTTGATTTTGGTTTTATTTGACCAGAGCACCTCCTTCCACATGTTTCATGATCAGTATTCTCCTTGTTTGGGATGAAATGTTTGAAGGATGGCGCGGTCTTGGTAGATTTGCAGTGGTATGATACTCCTTCCATTTCAATATGATTGCTTGCACAGTGCTTCTTGGGATGTTTAAAGTTGTGGAAATCTTTTTGTAACCAAATCCGGCTTTAAACTTCTCCACAACAGTATTGTAAGGCTTTCCTGGATCCACAGACTCAGACGGACTGTAATGGACAGGCTAGAGGGAAGCCACTCACCAAGCAGAACTCCTAGAACCCTGAAACCCTTTAACCCCTATACTGGGATTTGGAATTACACAGGGCCCTGGAGATCACTACCTGCGGTAGGCTGCAGTCTGAGAGAGTAGTCGTCAGGCAGGGTCAAACCAGGAATTGCAGAACAGGGACAGAATCGGCAAGCAAGGATGTAATCAGAAACAAGCAGAGGTCAAAACCGGTTCGGGCAGTGAGGTACAAAAACAGCAGGCAGCAGAGGTAGTCAGCAAACAAGAAGTAATGAGCACACAAAATCACAGAACAGGACGAAACTGGAGCCAGAATTTTCAGAACTATCTCTGGCAGAGGTCAGCAGAAAGGAAGGGCATTAAAAAGGGTGTGGTGATTCCCATAGGCTGTAGGTGAAAGATGGTACTCCAGCTGGGAGACACCCGCCACCTACAGTCAGCCAGTGGCACTGCAGATCCCCAGGAAACCCAGACCAGTAGATGAGCGAAGCCTGTGCCCACCGGCGCCACTAGCATCGACTCCTCTCCCACCACCAGCACTATCCATGGTGGGAACACGGCGTAACCTGGCGATCGGAGTAGAAGACGATGGAGCGGATTCCGGTGGTGATGTAACAAGTATCAGGGACCTGCCTGTTGTGTTACTTGGTCTTCAGGATGCTATATGCGCGTTAAACAGAACACTGAGACTATCACAGAGCAGGTGCATTTATACAGAGACTAGATTACACACAGGTGACTTATATTTATCATCAAGAGGCATTTAGGACAATATTGGATCATTCAGAGATCCTCGATGAACTTGTGGAGTGAGTTTGCTGCACTGAAATTAAAGGGGCCGAATAATATTGCACGCCCCAATTTTCAGTTTACTCTTCTTTACAAAAGTTTAAAATAAGCAATAAATTTCATTCAACTTCACAATTGTGTCCAACTTGTTGACTCTTGACCATAACATTAAAATTTTTATCTTTATGTTTGAAGCCTGAAATGTGGGAAAATGTTGAAAAATTAAAGGAGGCCGAATAGTTTCGCAAGGCACGGTATGCAGTACATATATATATATATATATATATATTATATGCACACATGCATGGATAGACACACATAACAGTGCACCTCAATAAATTATTTCAGTAATTCAATAAGAAAGAGAATGCATATATTATATAGAGTCATTACAAGCAGAGTGATCTATTTCAAGTGTTTGTATCTGTTAATGTTGTTGATTATGGCTTCCAGCCAATGAAAACCCAAAATTTATTATCTCAGAAAATTAGAATAATTACCATAAAACAATTGCAAAGGCTTCCTAAGCATTTAAAATGGTCTCTTAAGTCTGGTTCAGTAGGCTACACAATCATGGGGAAAACTGATAGCTTGACAGATGTCCAGAAGGCAGTCACTTACAGACTCCACAAGGAGGGGAAGTCACAAAAGGTCATTGCTAAAGAAGATGGCTGTTCACAGAGTACTGTATCCAAGCATATTAATGGAAGGTTGAGTTGAAGGAAAAAGTGTGGTAGAAAAAGGTGCTCAGTCAATTGGGATAACCGCAGCCTTGATATCATTGTTAAGAAAAGGTCATTCAAAAATTTGGGGGACATTTACAAAGAGTGGACTACTGCTGGAATCAGTGCTTCAAGATCCACCACACACAGATGTATCCAGGACATGGGCTACAGCTGTCACATTCCTTGTCTCAAGCCACTCATGACCAATAGACAATGCCACAAGCGTCTTACCTGGGCCAAGGAAAAAAAAACTAGACAATTGCTCAGTGGTCCAAGGTGTTATTTTTAGATGAAAGTACATTTTGCATTTAATTTGGAAATCAACGTCCCAGAGTCTGGAGGAAAAATTAGGAGGTACTCAATTCATGCTGCTTGAGGTTTAGTGTGAAGTTTCCACAATCAGTGATGGTTTGAGGAGCCATGTCATCTGCTGTGTAGGTCCCCTGTGTTTTATTTATCAGCACAAAAGTCAGTGTAGTCATCAGCCAGGACATTTTGGAGCACTTCATCCTTCCCTCTGTTGACAAGCTTTTTAGAGATGGAATTTTTTTTTTCCAGCAGAACTTGGCACCTGTCCACACAAAAGTACCAATACCTAATTTAATAACCACAGTGAGACTATATTTGATTGGCCAGTGAACTCACCTGACCGAAACGCTATAGAGAATATATGGGGTATTGTCAAGAGAAAGATGAGAGACACAAGACCCAACTATGTAGATGAGCTGAAGGCTGCTATCAAAGCCACCGGGACTTCCATAACACCTCAGCAGTGCCACAGGCTGCTTGCCTCAATGCCATGCCCCATTGATGCAGTAATTCATGCAAAAGGAGCCCTGACCAAGTATTGAGTGCATTTACTATACATTACATTTACTGTACATACTTTTCAGTAGGCCAACATTTGTGAGTTTAATATCATTTTTTTCAGTTGGTCTTATATACCGTATTTTTTGCTTTATAAGACGCACTTTTGTTCCCCCAAATTTTGGGGGAAAGTAGGGGGTGCATCTTATAATCCAAATATACGGGTCCAGGGGAGGTGGGGGCAACTCTGGAGCAGTGTTGGGGGCTGCAGGAGGCTGGTAGAGGCTTGTGAAGGCTGTTGGAGGCAGCGGGAGATCTCCTGCTCCCGCTCATATAATATGCACAGCCGCTGTCCATCACCGTGGTGCTGAAACTGCACCGCAGCGATGGGCTGGAGGAGCGCACATATTATATCTGCCTGCGCCCCCCTTTGATCGCACATGCCCCCCCATGTTAGATACAGCCCCCATGCTGCTGCCCATCCTAAAATAAAAACTCTTTACTTACCTCCTCCAGCGTGTCTCCCAGTGTCTCCCCGATCTCACTGCTACTGCTGTGATCAGGCACGCAGAGATCATGTCACTCTGCTGTGCCAATAACATGACTGGCACCAAGAACCAGGAAGTGCAGGAGCTGAGCAGCACAGAGGGAGACATGAGGGATTGCAGCGCTGGAGAAGGTAAAGTAAAGTGTTTACTATGGGCAGCAGCATGGGGGCCATATCTAACACAGGGGGACGTGTGCCAGCAATAGGAGACCTGTTCCAGCTGTATGGGATGTGTGCCAGCAATAGGAAACCTGTGCCAGCTGTATTGGATGTGTGCCAGCAATAGGAGACCTGTGCCACCTGATTGGGATGTGTGCCTGCAATAGGAGACCTGTGCCAGCTGTATTGTATGTGTTCCAGCAATAGGAAACCTGTGCCACCTGTATGGGAAGTTGTGCCTGCTGTATTGGATGTGTGCCAGCAATAGGAGACATGTGCCACCTGTATTGGATGTGTGCCAGCTATAGGAGACCTGTGCCAGCTGTATTGGTTGTGTGCCAGCAATAGGAGACCTGTGCCAGCTGTATTGGATGTGTGCCAGCAATAGGAGACCTGTGCCACCTGTATGGGATGTGTGCCAGCTATAGGAGACCTGTGCCAGCTGTATTGGAAGTGTGCCAGCTATAGGAGACCTTTGCCAGCAATATGGGATGTGTGCCAGCTATAGGAGACCTGTGCCAGCTTTAGGAGACTTGTGCCAGCTATAGGAGACTTGTGCCAGCTATAGGAGACTTGTGCCAGCACAGAGGGACATGTGGCATCACAGGGGGACGTGTGCAAGTACAATGGGGCTATATTCAATATAAGGGGGCCATATCCAAATTAAGGGGACTAATTATAGGATGGGGGGGCTATAAGAGACATATACCCTACATGTTTTGTTAGACGGACATTGGTTTTATAAGATGAACCCCATTTAACATAAAAAAATAATTCTCTTTTCCTTCACCAAGTTTGGGGGTGCGCCTTATAATCAGGTGCGTCTTATAAAGCGAAAAATACGGTACTATTCTAATTTTCTGACATAATGACTTGATGGCTTTCATTGGCTGTAAGCCACAATCATCAACTTTAACAGAAATAAACACTTAAAATAGATCCTTCTGTTCATAATGACTCTATATAAATACATGTTTCCTTTTTGTATTGAATTGCTGAAATAAAGTCACTTTTTGATGATATTCTAAATTATTGAGGTGCACACGCATGTATACATGTACACACACATTGTATATATATGTGTATGTATGCATTGACATACACACATTATATATATATATATATATATATATATATATATATATATATACTGTATATATATATATAATATATATATATATATATATATATATATATACAGTGGCGTAACTAGAGTTTGATGGGCCCCGGTGCAAAGTTCAGATCTGGGCCCCCCCTCCACATACACCGACACTTAGGGTACGGGATAATGACACTGACACTCGGAGTACAGGATAATGATGCTAACACTTGGCTCTTGCCCTCAGCACCCAGATTTCCCATGATCTGAAATCCCTCTATCAGTACCCAGCTTTCCTATATTCTGATATCCATCTTGTCCTCGGCACCCAGCTTCCCCATGCTCTGCTATACATCATTCCCTCAGCACCCAGCTTTCCCATATCAGAGCATGGGAAAGCTGGGTGCTGAGAAATGATGTATAGCAGAGCATGGGAAAGCTGGGTGCTGAGGGAAAGAGACTTTTTCCCTCAGCACAAAATGTTCCCATCCTCTGCTTGTATCTTTGTCCCCCCTTGTATATAGTTCTCCAAATACTATAATGGCCCCCACATTGCCTTCCAAATAGTATAAAGGGTCCCACATAACCCTTCATATATTAGAATACACTTCCATAGTCCTCCATGTATTATAATGCATTTCCCATAGTTCTCCATGCATTATAATTCACCCCATAGTACTTAATATATAATACTGCACCACATAGTTCTCCATATATTATAATGCACCCCCATAATCCTCCATGTATAAAGTAGCCCTTCAATTATTATCATGAATTTCTCATAGTTCTCTATGTATTATAATTCACCCCATAGTTCTCCATATATTATACTGCACCACATAGTCCTCCATATATTATAATGCGGCCCTATAGTCCTCCATGTACAAAGTAGCCCTCCAATTATTATAATGAATTTCTCATAGTTCTCCATATATTATAATTCACCCCATAGTTCTCCAGTTATTATACTACACCACATAGTCCCAAATGTTTTATAATGCACCCCCATAGTCCATGTATAAGGTAGCCTCCATAGTCCTCCATATATTATAATGTAGCCCCCATAGTCCTATATGTATTATAATGCAACCCCATAAAACTTCATATTGCATTATGCAATCCTCCATGCATAATGCACCCCTATATTCCATGTATAAGGTGTCCTTCATTTTGTATTATGCAGCCCCCCCAGACCTCCATATATAATAATGCAGCCAGCCTCTCCAGGCCTCCATGTATAATAATGCAGCCAGCCTCCTCAGGTCTCCATGTATAATGTAGCAGCCAGCTTCTCCAGGCCTCCATGTATAACAATGCACCCAGCCTCCTCAGGCCTCCATGTATAATATAGCAGCCAGTCTCTCCAGACCACCTCCATGTATAACAATGCACCCAGCCTCCTCAGGCCTCCATGTATAATATAGCAGCCAGCCCCTCCAGGCCTCCATGTATAGCAATGCACCCAGCCTCCTCAGGCCTCCATGTATAATGCAGTATCTCCAGGCCCCAATGTATAATGCAGTATCTCCAGGCCTCCGTGTATAATGCAGTATCTCCAGGCCTCCGTGTATAATGCAGTATCTCCAGGCCTCCATGTATAATGCAGTATCTCCAGGCCTCCATGTATAATGCAGCCTCTCCAGGCCTCCATGTATAATGCAGCCTCTCCAGGCCTCCATGTATAATAATGCAGCCTCCCCAGACCTCCATGTATAATAATGCAGCCTCCCCAGACCTCCATGTATAAAGCAGCCTCTCCAGGCTTCCATGCATAATAATGCAGCTTCCCCAGAACTGCCTTCCCAAGCCTCTGGCCACCGTTTACTCACTTATATTAAAAAAAAAAACCAACAAGTACTCACCTTCTCTCTTCCTTCCACCGCTGCTGTCCTCCCCGCTGCTCGTTCTCCCGGTGCTGCGGTCGGCGTCCTCCCGTCCTCAGTCCTGCACTTTGTGCACTCAGCACAGCAGTCGCTCGGGAGTGACGTCACCGCACAGGGGGAGAATGGTGATGCATAGCGCGGCACCGGCCGCGCTATGCTTCATCATTACTGTGCGCGGTGACGGGGGAGACGCCGCAGCCGCTGACACCAGGCAGGGGGCCCCGGTGCCGCCGCTGACACCAGGCAGGGGGGCCCGGTGTCGGCGGCAGCGGATCAAATAGTGGCCGCGTGGTCTGTGACAGATCAGCGCAGCTCCTCTCACACTGACAGGAGCTGGCTGCTGATCTGCCTGGCGGCCGCCGGCCCCCTATCCTCCCGGGCCCGGTCGCGAACGCGACCGCTGCGACCGCGGTAGATATGCCACTGTATATATATATATATATATATATATACTTAATACAAAGGACCGGCACTCCAAATCTTCTGAAATATTTTTGTAGTTTATTCCATCATAATCATAATATACAGGCGTAAATACGCGTTTCGGCTAATAGTGAGCCTTTTTCACATCTATAGATTAAATGAATGCACACACAATGTACACACAATGAGTGGATTACTTCCTTTGTGACTGACCCACCTATCTCATCTGCATACTAAATTAATTAGTTAATTTATTAATCAAATTTCCATATATGTTTCTCATTAGAATTCAAACTGAAACAAGCAGATTCACTGAGATGATGGTTCAACCACAATTACAAATGGATTTAGACATATAAAGAACCAATAGTTGAACAACAGCCTAATAAATCAAAGGGTTAATTTTTTCCCTTTGCTCAAAATTACATAAATTTGACATTTTCCATGTAAATTAGTACATCTTTAATATTGCAAATACACTGTCATTACATGTCAAGTATATTTTTCCTTGATTTTAATAAGTCGCATTTTTCCTTTTGAAGAAAAATTAAAAAATAAAAATAAAAATAAACTGTGTTGCATCAATTCAATATTTCATTATATGTATGGCTGTGTTACAAAAAACAAGTTACATCATAGTCCCTATTCAGTCCCAGTGGATGGAGAGACTGCAGTCGGTGTATCCAGTATAGCTCACGCTGCTTCAATGCCCTGACACGATCTCCTCCTCGCCTGGGCTGTGGGACTTGCTCCAGGATCTGATAACGCAATTGTGACACATTGTGTTTGTGTTCAGCAAAGTGCTGCGGTACCGGTAATAAAACATTCTTTTGTCTAATGGTGTATTTATAGTTGGAAAGCCTCTCTTTTAGTTTCACAGTTGTTTCCCCGACGTAGATAAGACCGCAGGGACACTTCAGAATGTAAACTATGTAGCTACTGTCACAAGTGTAATACCCTCTTATCTTAAATGATTCTCCTGTGCAGGGGTGATGAAAGGAGTCTCCCTTAAGGCCCCGTCACACTAAGCAACATCGCTAGCAACATCGCTGGTAACGAACAACTTTTGTGACGTTGCTAGCGATGTTGCTGTGTGTGACATCCAGCAACAACCTGGCCCCTGCTGTGAGGTCGTTGGTTGTTGCTGAATGTCCTGGGCCATTTTTTAGTTGTTGCTGTCCTGCTGTGAAGCACAGATCGCTGTGTGTGACAGCGAGACAGCAACAACTAAATGTGCAGTGAGCAGGGAGCCAGCTTCTGCTTAGGCTGGTAACTAATGTAAACATCGGGTAACCAAGAAGCCCTGTCCTTGGTTACCCGATATTTACCTTTGATACCAGCCTCCTCCGCTCTCACTGTCAGTGCCGGCTCCTGCTCTGTGCACATGTAGCTGCAGCACACATCAGGTAATTAACCCGATGTGTGCTGTAACTAGGAGAGGAAGGAGCCAGCACTAAGCATTGTGCGCTGCTCCCTGCTCTGTGCACATGTAGCTGCAGCACACATCAGGCAATTAACCCGATGTGTGCTGTAACTAGGAGAGCAAGGAGCCAGCGCTCAGTGTGCGCTGCTCCCTGCTCTGTGCACATTTAGCTGCAGCACACATCGGGTTAATTAACCTGATGTGTGCTGTAACTAGGAGACTGGGGGCTGGTCACTGGTTGCTGGTGAGCTCACCAGCAACTCGTGTAGCCACGCTCCAGCGATCCCTGCCAGGTCAGGTTGCTGGTGGGATCGCTGGAGCGTCGCAGTGTGACAGCTCACCAGCAACCTCCTAGCAACTTACCAGCGATCCCTATCGTTGTTGGGATCGCTGGTAAGTTGCTTAGTGTGACTGGACCTTTAATGATCCCTGAACAATGTACACAATTAAGACAAGGGAAGGTGCCCATCACAGGAGTAGATAAGAAGGTTTGTGCTAATTTACTTTTACCACTTAGATCTGCTCTTACAATTTTATCTCTCAGATTCTGCGATCTGCGGTGACAGATTAAAGGGGGCAAGTTGAATTATTTAATTTTTGGATAGGAATTAGATATTACATTCCAATGTTTGCGCAGAATACGATGTATAAACACTGACCACGGGTGATATGTGTTAATAAACGCCATGCGTTTCTCCTTTTTCTTTACAACAGGTTGTTTAGATCTTTGATCTTTTAATAGGGCTTTGGGATACCCTCGCTGAGAAAATTTTTTAGACATTTCCTCAAGTCTCATTTCACATAACTGAGGGTCAGCAACGATTCTGCGTACCCTCTGGTATTGTGAATAGGGCAATGAATTATTTAAATGTGGAGGGTGGTTACTAGAAAATAATAACAAATTGTTCCTATCTGTTGTTTTTTTATATAAATCTGTAGTCAGGGTGTTGTCAATATCCTTGGTAACCATCACATCCAAAAAACTAATTTTTTCAGGAGAAACCTCCATAGTAAAATTTAATTCTACCCAAACTGTACTAAGTTCTTGAACAAAAACCTTTAGAGCTCGAATGTCGCACCTCCACACGCAAAAAATATCATCTATAAATCTTCGCCAAAATAAACAGTGTTTTTTAAAAAAATTATTTGAATAGATGAAATTATCTTCAAACCAAGCCATCTAGGCATTTGCATACGGAGGTGCGACATTCGAGCCCATCGCGGTCCCGCACCGCTGTTTGTAAAACGTGTCTTGAAACAAAAAATAATTTTCTTCCAAAATAAGAGATAATAGATCCAGAAACAAATCTTTCTGTGTGTCAGTGTGATTGGACGATTGTAACAACCACTTCACAGCCCTTATTCCTTTGCTATGTACAATGGACGTATATAAATTGCAAACATCTAAGGTGACTAATAAATCATCATCACTGATTTTAAGATTTTTAATGTCATTCAGAAACTGCGAGGTATCTAATAAAAATGACGGTGTAGACTTTATAAGAGGGGTAAGAATCTTTTCTAGAAAGATAGCTGGTGCTGACAAGATGGAATCCGTCAGTGCCACTATCGGCCTCCCGGGCGGTTTTTCCAGCGATTTATGCACTTTTGGCAGTGTATAAAGAACTGGGGTAATAGGATGTTTATTAATTAAAAAGGAAACTGTTTTATCATCAATTGTTTTTAGGGCTGAATATTTACCCACAATCTGCTCTAATTTTTTGGTGATATCAAACACTGGATTATTTTTCAAAATTTCATAAACATTTCTATCTGATAATTGTGACATAATTTCTTCTATGTACGCTATTCTATCCATTACCACCAAACTACCCCCCTTATCTGCTGGTTTAATTATTAGGGACATATCCTCCTTGAGAGATTTTAAAGCTTTTCTTTCTTCCTTATTAAGGTTATTATAATGACACAAAGCCCCACTTTTGAATTTTTTAACCATTACATCTACATCCCTCTGAACTAAATTCACATAGGTTTCAATTGGGTGAAACGACTTTAAAGGGTTCATACTACTCTTAACCCTCAAACCTAAATTGTGAAGAAAAATAGTGTCAGATGTATTACCTTCAGATGTAGTAGTATCTCTGTCTGAAAATTGGGCGCATAACCTCAAGGAACGAAAAAATTTTTGAAGATCAATGTCCAATGCAAAAAAATCAAAATTAGTAGATGGACAAAAGGATAATCCCTTAGATAAAACTCGTAGTTGATTTGAATCTAAGGATTTAGATGATAAGTTCAGGACTAGGGATTCTCCCTGACATGTGCTCTAGTCCGTATTGGATCCGCGACGTCTCCTATGATGGCGTCCGGCTCTCCTAAGAGGTCTCGTCGGGTCCTTCGTTTTCTCCCTAAAAAAGGAGCCCTGGATATAGTGGTGGACTCGCTGCCAGATCCTGAGGATTGAGATCCCGTACGTCTGTTTCCCCTGAATGAAAAGGGTTTTGCAGTGCCTGATGAGTCCTGCCATCTGTATACCCGTTTATAGATATAATCCTCTGAGTCTCTGATATACTTGTTCCTCTTCTTCTGTTCAATCTCTTTCTTTAAATCCTGCTGGATCTTATTAATTTTATTCTTTAATAAATCAAGTTCATCAGATCTCAGAGTCTTTTAGCTGGACTTCAATTGCTGCAATTTTGTCTTTAGATTCCAAAATTGCTGCTTGTAAGTGTTTTATAGTTAATATCATCAAGTCCATTGAACATTTATTTAAGATGTTGGCAAATTGAGTACAATATTCAATATTATCACAAAAGAAAGTTGGTCTAAGGTTAACCCTTAGTCCTCGTGGAATTTTCTCAGTCCTGTGATATTGAGCGACCATATAAAAGTTTTTCTCAGTCCTGTGATATGTCGACCATATAAAAGTTCAAAGGGAAAAAACTCGGTAGAGGCTTGTGAAACTTCCCTCATAGAAAAGAGCAAATATGGAAGCAGGCAATCCCAATCTCGGCCATCCTTCTCTACAACCTTCTTAAGCATGGACTTTAAGGTCTTATTGAATCTCTCCACAAGGCCGTCTGTCTGCGGGTCTGACTGAAGTCTGACTGAAGTCTTCAGTTGTGTAATCCGCAGTACCTTACACAGTTCACTCATGACTTTTGACATAAAGGGGTTCCCTTGGTCTGGTCCGAGAGAAGATATGAACCAACTCCCTGTCTATATTCTTAGAAGAACAATTTCTCAATGGCACGGCCTCAGGGTATCGAGTTGCATAGTCCAGAACCACTAAGATATACTGGTGCCCTCTAGCAGATTTTACCAGGGGGCCCACAATGGCACAAGGGGACTTCGAAAAGGGGAAACTGGTGCAGGTGGGACAGGATCTACAATAATTAAGAATCTCTCGATGACACCCCGGCAAGTAGAACCTCTGAAGAATCTGCTCCCGTGTTTTATCTACCCCCAGGTGACCACCCAGGACATGAGAATGGGCCATGTCTAACACCCGGCGTCTATAAGGCCCTCGTACCAATAGTTGCTCAATTATTTCACCTCTCAACTGGGTAACCAGATATAACAATTCCCCATTTACTGCAAAGTGGGGGTATCTGGTGTCAGCCCCCGGCTCTTGAGCAACCCCGTTTATGACAGTCACATTTTCAAATGCCCCCTTTAGTGTCAGGTACCTCATTTGCACAGTCCCAAAGTTCCCTTCGGAAACGGCCAACTCAGGTATGTCAATCTCCTGGGACTCGGCCTCGTCCTCATCGCCCACCAACACACATAGGGGGAATTCATCCGCCTACGACTGAAATTAAGTCTTATCATTGAGGGCTAACTCTCCTTTATCTGAGACACAGGGTTCCACCCCTTTACTCCATAACTCCCAGAACAAAGCAAAGTCTCTATTATTACTGGGAGCAACAGATCTTTTACCACTCCAACGTCATGAGACTCCAACCCACAAGTTGTTTTTATAGTCACAGCAGCCACAGGGTAGTCCTTGACATCCCCATGAATACAGCGGACGCCCACCCTCTTCCCAGGAATCATCTGGTGTGGAAGTGTGTTCCTCACGAGGGTCACCAAACTCCTGGAGTCTAAGAGTCCCACTATTTTGGTGCCATTTATTTCTACGAGACATGCCTGTGGCCCCTCACTGGGTTGACTGTCCACACTGCAGGCTGGGTATGCATAATAGGAAGAGCGCCGACCCATGCTGCAGTCCATCGGCTCGGTGGTCAAGGGACAACGGGCAGCAATGTGACCTGGTCCCTGCCACCTTCAACAGATAATATTACTGACTGGGAGTTCTTGCATGCCTCCACTTGCCACTTGGGACCTTGGATTCCCCCTCCTGTGGCTCTGATACCCTTCTTTTTGGTTTCACTCCCTGAATAAAACCCCCAATAGGGAAATGGTAAGTCCCGTGGCTTCCCCCGGGAACTCTCTACCACCTGGTACCTCTCCACCAGTCCAACCAGGTCTTCAGCATTCAAGGGGTTTCCCTGTGCAACCCAAGTCTGCACTGGCTTTGAAAGGCAGTGAATAAACCTGTCAATTACAACTCGCTCCACCATCTGCGCTGGGGTGGAGGACTCTGGCTGCAACCATTTTTGTACCAGAATAAATCAAACATTTGTGAGTGAGGGGGTTTGTCGCCATGATATGCCCACTGGTGGACCCGTTGTGCCCTAACAGTCATAGTCACACCCAGGCGTGCCACAATTTCAGCCTTTAGTTTGTCATACTCCTTAGCGTCCTGTAAATCAAGATCATAAAAGGCCTTTTGTGGCTCTCCACTTAAATATGGCGCCAATACCTCCGCCCACTGCTCTGGCGGGAGTTTTTCTCATTCAGTAACTCTCTCAAGCACAGTCAAAAAGGCCTCAACATCATCCCACGGAGTCATCTTTTGCATAGCTCACCTTACCGCCTCCCGGACGTTAGCATCATCTTCTGGATTGGTCGCTCTGCCCCGGATTACCTCTACTAGGACGTCTATCTTCTTTGCTGTTGCTCGAGTGGCTGCAGCTGCTGTTGAGCCAATTGCTGCTGCTGTATCAACAGTTTGTTCGTCTCCTGCTGGGCCTGCTGCTGTTGTTGTTGGGCCAGCACCAGGTGCTTAATCAGTTCCTCCATGGTGTCTGACCATGTTCCCTAGCTCATGGCTGCCTTCACCCAGGACATCCAGCTCCTCTGTAGCAGGTATAAACGGCCCCGGGCTGCCTGCCTGCAGTCTGCACCACTTGCTGGTAGAGCCACTCTCTCAGCAGTAGGGGATGGATGCAGGAACACCTCACGTGTCGATTTTCACCTGGTTTATTATCAGCAATCACAATCCATTGAAATGAGGAGAACACTACTGCCTCCAGCACAGGAAAATACATAGGCAAAACAGAAGACCATGAGTGTGTCCAGAGGCCTGGCTTTTACCTCTGGGACCACACCCCGAGGTGGAGATATGGTGAACAGCCATCCCACCCATCTCTTTAGCTGTCCACAACAATCCCGGCCCAGGTAATATAAATTAACCTTCTCAGCACCTAATGTGCTGGAGTACTGCATCTGGGTTCACATCACTGATTGCAGAAGTCACAGCGACACATATCTCCCCTCGTGCACATCACCAGTGATCACATCACAGTATATATATATAGAAACAGAAGTTCCAGGCGGCACACAATCCTTCAAGGTGCACGTGTCCAAGGAAGGCATCCACAGTATAATTAATACAAAGGACCGGCACTCCAAATCTTCTGAAATATTTTTGTAGTTTATTCCATCATAATCATAATATACAGGCGTAAATACGCGTTTCGGCTAATAGTGAGCCTTTTTCACATCTATAGATTAAATGAATGCACACACAATGTACACACAATGAGGGGATTACTTCCTTTGTGACTGACCCACCTATCTCATCTGCATACTAAATTAATTAGTTAATTTATTAATCAAATTTCCATATATGTTTCTCATTAGAATTCAAACTGAAACAAGCAGATTCACTGAGATGATGGTTCAACCACAATTACAAATGGATTTAGACATATAAAGAACCAATAGTTGAACAACAGCCTAATAAATCAAAGGGTTAATTTTTTCCCTTTGCTCAAAATTACATAAATTTGACATTTTCCATGTAAATTAGTACATCTTTAATATTGCAAATACACTGTCATTACATGTAAAGTATATTTTTCCTTGATTTTAATAAGTCGCATTTTTCCTTTTGAAGAAAAATTAAAAAATAAAAATAAAAATAAACTGTGTTGCATCAATTCAATATTTCATTATATGTATGGCTGTGTTACAAAAAACAAGTTACATCATAGTCCCTATTCAGTCCCAGTGGATGGAGAGTAGAGTTGAGCGCGGTTCGTGGTTCGTGGTTCTCCAGTTCGCGGCTCGAGTGATTTTGGGGCATGTTCTAGATCGAACTAGAACTCGAGCTTTTTGCAAAAGCTCGGTAGTTCTAGAAACGTTCGAGAACGGTTCTAGCAGCCAAAAAACAGCTAAATCATAGCTTGGTTTCTGCTGTAATAGTGTAAGTCACTCTGTGAATCAAACTATTATCACATTTCAGTGTATAGTGTGCGTGAACAGCGCCTTCAGATCACTGCTGTTTCTATAATGGCGATCGCCATTTTTTTTTTTTTTTTTTCTTGTCTTCCTTCCCTAAGCGCGCGCGTCTTGTGGGGCGGGCCAGCATGTCAGCCAATCCCAGACACACACACAGCTAAGTGGACTTTGAGCCAGAGAAGCAACGGCATGTGTGATAGGATCTGCATGTCACATGTCCCTGCATTATAAAACCGGACATTTTCTTCACGGACGCCATTATCTGCCTTCTGCGTCTTTGGTGTCAGACATCACTGTCGCAGCTCCGTCTTCCTGAGTCCTATAGCCGATACAGCTGTATGCGCTGCATACACAGCGTTAGACAGCTTAGGGAGAGCACTTTATAGCAGTCCTTTTAAGGGCTCCAACCGGCAGGGTCAGAGAGCCATAGGTGACAGGTCCTGCAAACAGCAACAGCGTCTGTGTAGCCCAGGTCAGGGATTTCCTACCTGCATTTCACCATTAGGAGGGAATAGAAAGGCAGGCTTCCATTCCTCTACCCAGAGCACCACAATCCTGCCACTGTACCCTCTTGTCCTCTGCACACTCCAACTGATAACTAAGCCATTATACTAGCAAACACTCAGTGTACCTAGTGGCATCCTATACGTGGCTATTGGACTTTGCTATAGTCCCACTAGTGCAAAGACATTTGCAGAGCGCGTCTGCCTGCATTGCACACTACAACTCATTCTAACCAAGCCATTATACTAGCAAACACTCAGTGTACCTAGTGGCATCCTATACGTGGCTATTGGACTTTGCTATAGTCCCACTAGTGCAAAGACATTTGCAGAGCGCGTCTGCCTGCATTGCACACTACAACTCATTCTAACCAAGCCATTATACTAGCAAACACTCAGTGTACCTAGTGGCATCCTATACGTGGCTATTGGACTTTGCTATAGTCCCACTAGTGCAAAGACATTTGCAGAGCGCGTCTGCCTGCATTGCACACTCCAACTCATTAAAACCAAGCCATTATACTAGCAAACACTCAGTGTACCTAGTGGCATCCTATACGTGGCTATTGGACTTTGCTATAGTCCCACTAGTGCAAAGACATTTGCATAGCGCGTCTGCCGGCATTGCACACTCAAACTCATTTTAACTAAGCCATTATACTAGCAAACACTCAGTGTACCTAGTGGCATCCTATACGTGGCTATTGGACTTTGCTATAGTCCCACTAGTGCAAAGACATTAGCAGAGCACATCTGCCTGCATTGCACACTACAACTCATTCTAACCAAGCCATTATACTAGCAAACACTCAGTGTACCTAGTGGCATCCTATACGTGGCTATTGGACTTTGCTATAGTCCCACTAGTGCAAAGACATTTGCATAGCGCGTCTGCCTGCATTGCACACTCAAACTCATTTTAACTAAGCCATTATACTAGCAAACACTCAGTGTACCTAGTGGCATCCTATACGTGGCTATTGGACTTTGCTATAGTCCCACTAGTGCAAAGACATTAGCAGAGCACATCTGCCTGCATTGCACACTACAACTCATTCTAACCAAGCCATTATACTAGCAAACACTCAGTGTACCTAGTGGCATCCTATACGTGGCTATTGGACTTTGCTATAGTCCCACTAGTGCAAAGACATTTGCAGAGCGCGTCTGCCTGCATTGCACACTCCAACTCATTAAAACCAAGCCATTATACTAGCAAACACTCAGTGTACCTAGTGGCATCCTATACGTGGCTATTGGACTTTGCTATAGTCCCACTAGTGCAAAGACATTTGCATAGCGCGTCTGCCTGCATTGCACACTCAAACTCATTTTAACTAAGCCATTATACTAGCAAACACTCAGTGTACCTAGTGGCATCCTATACGTGGCTATTGGACTTTGCTATAGTCCCACTAGTGCAAAGATATTAGCAGAGCACATCTGCCTGCATTGCACACTCCAACTTTTTTAAACTAAGCAATTTTACTAGCAAACACTCAGTGTACCTAGTGGCATCCTAAACGTGGCTATTGGACTTTGCTATAGTCCCACTAGTGCAAAGACATTTGCAGAGCACGTCTGCCTGCATTGCACACTACAACTCATTGTTACTAAGCCATTATACTAGCAAACACTCAGTGTACCTAGTTGTATCCTAAACGTGGCTATTGTACTTTTGTCTATTCACAGTATTGGAACGATATTTGCAGCACGTCTGCCTGCATTGCACACTCTAACTTTTTTAAACTCAGCCATTTATAGTAGCAAACACTCAGTGTACCTAGTTGTATCCTAAACGTGGCTATTGTACTTTTGTCAATTCACAGTATTGGAACGTTATTTGCAGCACGTCTGCCTGCATTGCACACTCAAACTTTTTTAAACTCAGCCATTTATAGTAGCAAACACTCAGTGTACCTAGTTGTATCCTAAACGTGGCTATTGTACTTTTGTCAATTCACAGTATTGGAACGTTATTTGCAGCACGTCTGCCTGCATTGCACACTCAAACTTTTTTAAACTCAGCCATTTATAGTAGCAAACACTCAGTGTACCTAGTTGTATCCTAAACGTGGCTATTGTACTTTTGTCTATTCACAGTATTGGAACGTTATTTGCAGCACGTCTGCCTGCATTGCACACTCTAACTTTTTTAAACTCAGCCATTATACTAGCAAACACTCAGTGTACCTAGTTGTATCCTAAACGTGGCTATTGTACTTTTGTCTATTCACAGTATTGGAACGTTATTTGCAGCACGTCTGCCTGCATTGCACACTCAAACTTTTTTAAACTCAGCCATTATACTAGCAAACACTCACTGTACCTAGTTGTATCCTAAACGTGGCTATTGTACTTTTGTCAATTCACAGTATTGGAACGTTATTTGCAGCACGTCTGCCTGCATTGCACACTCAAACTTTTTTAAACTCAGCCATTTATAGTAGCAAACACTCAGTGTACCTAGTTGTATCCTAAACGTGGCTATTGTACTTTTGTCTATTCACAGTATTGGAACGTTATTTGCAGCACGTCTGCCTGCATTGCACACTCTAACTTTTTTAAACTCAGCCATTATACTAGCAAACACTCAGTGTACCTAGTTGTATCCTAAACGTGGCTATTTTACTTTTGTCTATTCACAGTATTGGAACGATATTTGCAGCACGTCTGCCTGCATTGCACACTCTAACTTTTTTAAACTCAGCCATTATACTAGCAAACACTCACTGTACCTAGTTGTATCCTAAACGTGGCTATTGTACTTTTGTCAATTCACAGTATTGGAACGTTATTTGCAGCACGTCTGCCTGCATTGCACACTCAAACTTTTTTAAACTCAGCCATTTATAGTAGCAAACACTCAGTGTACCTAGTTGTATCCTAAACGTGGCTATTGTACTTTTGTCAATTCACAGTATTGGAACGTTATTTGCAGCACGTCTGCCTGCATTGCACACTCAAACTTTTTTAAACTCAGCCATTTATAGTAGCAAACACTCAGTGTACCTAGTTGTATCCTAAACGTGGCTATTGTACTTTTGTCTATTCACACTACTGCAAATCTATGTGCAGCACCTCTGCATGACAACCTCGTGCTCTGTTTTTAATAAGCTATAATGATAGCACAAAATACTGCCATTTTGTGGCATCATAGAACTGGCTGTTGTATTCCATTAGTGCCCCACTGGTGACAAGCTATTTCTAGCACCTCTACATCACACCCTCATGCACATTTAGCTACGCTAATGTTATAGCAAACTCATGGAATTCATTGCTGCATTTCATAATTCGGAGGGATAGAAAGTCAGGCTTCCTTTAGCTTTTCCTTCTGTTCATAGACAGCATCTCCAAGACAAATTTCCCCTCCACGTCTAAGTGTGGAGAGGCAGCTAGTGCGCATGCGTGTGCCGATGTACCCCAGCTGCAGCATAATTACAGTGTTTCGCCTAGTGAGTATGCTCAGCCTGACTGTGCCATTCCTGACGCTAAGTCTTCATTTCGGGATACAGCGCATGCTCCCACACTAAGTGTGAAAAGCCTCTTTGCACAGGTGCTTGCATTCTGTGCCGGGTCTAAGTCCTGTTTTGTGCCTAGACACCATGCTAAAGCTGATAGTCTTTTTTCAGAGACTGTATTTCATGCTACTGAGCATGCTCAGGCACTTCCTGCATCAGAGACTAGGTCCGGTAATGAACTCTTTGGCCCTGGCCCTGATGTGGGGGTCCCATATAGACCACAGGGCATCAGGTGTCCTCCCAAATGGCTTGCAGAGGCCCACACCTATGACTTGTCACCGCATTATTGATGGTCAGACGATGACTGGTGAGGTGTTTGGGTCATGGCAGCCATGAGGTCATCATTGAAGTTGCGTTTCCAAATAGGACGCTAGTTATGCCACTCATGACGTGTCACTCTGCTTTTGTCTCCAGGAGGTGCATTGTGGTTCACCCTGGTTTGGGGCGGACCCAGGTTATAAAAGGGGCTGGAGCCAACAAGGAGGTGCGCAGTCTTCTATTATGCTCCGAAAGAGCACACCTCCATGTGTTGAACCCATTGCGGCTTTAGGCCAGAGGTAGGCAGGGATAGGGTGGTGGATGCAGGCCACCACCACAGTTGGTAACGCAGAACGGTTAAGACCAGCTCCTGTCCTAACAGTCCTGCTTGTGCAGCCCAGTGGCATTAACAGGCCTGCTGCTGCTGATGCGCCTGCTGTCCACAGGTGTGGCCCCTACGCACACGGTCAGCGTACTCAATGGCCCCTGTGTTGTTAACAGGGAGTTCCTGGGCTGGGTGGGCATGTGGACCCTGTGACGCTAACAGGGCTCACAGTCTCCAGATCCGAATGGCGTCTAACTCGGTTCAGGCTACTATTAGTTTCATAGCCACACAGCTCTGTATCCTCCACCAAACCTTCAAGTTGCCAACCTCTCCTTTTCCAACTGGGAGCACGGTGGACACTGACTGCTGAAGGTGATATATACCTTTCTCTTTCTTTTCTTATTAATTTTTGTTATATAGCGGTCACAGATTATATACCACTTTATCCAAATCTGCCAGTCCCACTGTAACAGATGTTGTTTCTTCAGCAAATGTTACAGTTGTTTAACCACCAAATCCACGGACCAAAATTTTTTTCCCCTTTCCAACACACCTGTTCCCCTTTCCAACAGCATCTGTCCTTTTTCAACTCATTTTGGGATATGACCAAAAGTGCAACTGTGCAGGGACACCGTACTCAACGCCATCTCAGCACAGCAGCCATCCCTCGGTCCCTCCGATGTGGACAAGTAAAAGACCATTTCCTCCTATCCATGACAAAGTGTTGAGATTCACTCTGTGCAGCACTGGTGTTTAGTGGAAAAGTAGATCTAAGATTGCGTACCACATTCTGCAGATACTCCTGTATACGTGCGTCTATTTCTATGGCAGGAATTAGTTCGCCAAATTTTGTCTTGTACCGGGGATCTAACAGTGTGGCAACCCAGTATTCAGGATTACTTCAAATTCATACAATCCGAGGGTCATGTAGGTAGTGCAGCAAGAAGGCGCTCATGTGTCTTGTGCATCCAGGAGGACCAAGTCCTTGGTGTGTTGGTGGCAGAGAGGTGAGAATCGTGCATCCTTCCTCTGCCCTCTACCCACAACCTCGCACAACCGAAATGTGAGCAAGCTCTCACTCATCTGCTGAGTCTTCCATGCCCATCGCCAGTTCGTCCTCCATTTCTTCATGGGCTCCTGCACTTTCATCAACACTTTTTGCTGATACTATGCGCCCTTGTTAATCCCTCTCCCTCACCATGACTGCCGCATAGGTGCCGCTGACCATCTGGACCTCGTAGATCTTGTTATCCCTTCCGCATATGACTCCTCCTGTACTTCCTCCCCTTCCTCTTGTCCCAACACCTGACTCCGAATAATAATTACAGTGTGCTCCATCATGTAGATGACCAGAATTGTCACGCTGAGAATGACATTGCCAGTGCTAAACATCTTCGTCGACATTTCAAAACTGTGTAGCAGGGTGCATAGGTCCTTGATCTGACACCACTCCAGCAGCGTGATCTGCACCACCTCTGGATCAACTTATCCCAGGCTATATGTCTTACCGTATTTCAGCAGGGCTCTGCGGTGCTGCCACACACGCTGCAACATGTGCAGATTCCAATTCCTGCGTGTCGGAACATCGCATTTCCGGCGTTTAACTGCCAGACCCTAAGACTTCCGGAGTGATGAAAGTTGTTGAGCTGCTGTGTGCGCACGATGGAAGTGAGCACATAGCGAGCGTGCCCGCTGCACAAGGCCATGTAGGCCGTGATGGTGTTTTAAAAATTGCTGGAGAATTCGGATCAACACGTGAGCCATAAAAGGCACGTGTGTCACATTGCCCTGAGGATGGCCCGCAGCCAGGTTTGCATCATTGCCGCACACGGCTGTTAAGTCACCAACGGAGTCCGCTCCGTCAATTTGTACTCCGGTCGCCAGGTGACAACGTGTTCCTTTCATGAATAGTGCTGATGATGGGAGAGTAGTCGATGCCAGCGGCGCAGGTGGACGCAGGTTATGCTCACCCACTGGGCTGCATTACCTTGACAGATGCAGAATCTCTGGCTGAATGTAGCTGGTGGGTATCTCACAGATGAAATACCATCATTCAGCTACAACCAATGGGAAGACACCACACCCTTTTTTATGCCCATCCTGTCTGCAGACCACTGCCAGACATAGCTATGAACCTCTGGTTAATTTTACCCCCAGTTCAGTTTTATGATTTTGTGTGCTTGTTACCTGACTACTTTTCCTGCTTGCTGTTTATGTACCTTGTTGGCCGATACGCATTTCACCTCTGCTTGTTTTCTGATTAAGTCCTGGCCGTCCCATTCTGTTCCTGTTCCTCAATTAATGTTTTGACCCTGCCTGACTACTATTCTCTGTAATAGCGGTGTGACTCACATTTCCCATACATTTCAAAGTAAAACTTTGACCGCCTGATGGCATTGAGCTCTGCTGCCAGCATAGTAAGGAGGTGTGTGGTAGTCCTTGTGCGCAGTTGCAAGGAAGGGTGGCCTGACCACACAGGGTTTGCGCAAAGGTAGAGGACCCACACGAGGTTGAAGAGGCAGAAGCAGTGTATTAACTTCTACATACAGAACAAGGATTGAAACAACTCGTGGGGACGGCAAGACTTGTACAGCAGACCCTTCTCCATCTCTCACCATAGTTTGCCAGTGCCCAGTCAGTGACATGTAATGACCCTGTCTATGCTTACTGGTCCAAGTATCTGTGTTGAAATGCACCCTGTCGCACACAGATTTTCTCAAGGAAGTGGTGATGTTGTGTGCGACATGCCGGTGTAGCGCGGGCATGCTTTTCTTGGAGAAGCAGTGGTGATTGGGCATCTGGTACTGGGGCACAGCGACAGACATAAGGTCTGTAAAATCCTGTGTGTCCACTACGCGTAAAGGCAGCATTTCGGTAGCCAACAGCTTACAGAGGGATAGAGTCAACCACTTAGCTTTGTCATGGGTCGCAGTAAGTGGCCTTTTATTTGACCACATCTGAGGGACAGAGATCTGGCTGCTGTCTGTAGACGGTGTTGAGTAGGGTGTCCCTGGAAAAATGCAGGTTTGTGAGAAAAGTGCAGGCGGAGACATGATGTTGGCTTCATCTTGCCTTCAGATCTGTTCATCTTGTATCATTTTTAAAAAACACAGCAAGCAAGGGTTACTCCAAGCGGAGTCTCCCTTTTTTTCCAAAAATTGGGCCCCACACAGACACCTTATCAGTGGCAGCACTTGTGCCCTAGTTGCAAACAGGATGTTTTGATTTGCATCAAGCACATTCCAAATCCACAAGCATTTACTCTCCCCAGGATGACACAGGGGTAGTAAATTCCTTCTGGATCCATGACTTGTTCATTTTGATGAACGTCAGTCTGTCCACATTGTCACTGGACAGACGCGTGCGCTTATCTGTCAGCACACACCCAGCAGCACTGAAGACACGTTCAGAGACAACGCTGGCAGCTGGACACGACAAAATCTTCGAGGCGTAACTGGAGAGCTCTTGACATTTTTCTAGATTTGAAGCACAAAAGGAGCAAGGCTCCATTTGCAAAGTCATTGCATCGATGTTCATTTGGAGATACTCCTGTATCATCCTCTCCATCCGTTGACTATGTGTCAGACTTGTTGTCTCTGGTGGCCTTGCAAAGGAGGGTCTAAAAAAATTATGAAAAGATTCCATAAAATTGCTGTTACCAGCACCAGATACGGTCCTACTGGTACGGGTAGACTGTTGAAGATGACGAGGCCGTCCCATGTTTGTCAAGTTACAACTGGGAGAATCACTCCCTTCACCTGCACGGTTGTTTGGTGGAAAAGCCGAGCTAAGATCGAGTAACAGCTTCTGCTGATACTCCTGCATACGTGCGTCCCTTTCTATGGGTGGAATTATGTCACAAAATTTGGACTTGTCCCGGGGATCTAATAGTGTGGCAAGCCAGTAGTCATCATCACTTCTAATTTTGACAATACGAGGGTCATGTTGGAGGTAGTGCAACAAGAAGGCACTCATGTGTCTTGCGCAGCCATGCGCACCAAGTCCACGCTGTGTTTGTGGCATAGAGGTGCTAACCGTTCTTTCTTCCTCTGTCATCTCCCCCCAACCTCTTTCAACTGAAATTTGACCAAGGTCCCCCTCATCTGCTGAGTCTTCCATGTCCATGGACAGTTCGTCCTCCATATCTTCATGTCCTCCTGCACCTTCCTCAACATCTCACCTGCTACCATGCGCCCTTGTTGATCCCTGTCCCCCATGGTCCCATGCCTGCCGCGTTGGTGATGATGAACGTCTGGACCTTGGTGATGTTGTTGTGTCTTGCGCATATGAATCCTCCTGTAGTTCCTCCCCTTCCTGTTGTCCCACCCCCTGACTACGAATAGTGTTTAGCGTGTGCTCCAGCATGTAAATGACTGTAATCGTCATGCTGATAATGGCATTGTCAGCGCTAAACATATTCGTCGCCATGTCGAAACTGTGCAGAAGGGTGCATAGGTCCTTGATCTGAGATCACTCCATCAGGGTGATCTGCCCCACTTCTGCATCTCGTTGGCCCAGGCTATACATCATGACGTATTGCACCAGGGCTCGCCGGTGCTGCCACAGTCGCTGTAACATGTGGAGAGTTGAATTCCAGCGTGTCACCACATCGCATTTCAGGCGATGAACCGGCAGGCCGAAAGACTTCTGGAGCGATGCAAGTCGCTCAGGTGCGGCGGTTGAACGGCGGAAGTGAGCACTGCAGACAGTTTCCGTGCCCTGGTCAGAAGGCCATCTAGGCCGGGATAGTGTGTTAAAAATTGCTGGACAACAAGGTTAAACACGTGAGCCATACAAGGCACGTGTGTCACCTTGCCCAGGCGAAGGGCCGCACCCAGGTTTGCAGCATTGTCGCACACGGCCTTACCAGGCTGCAGGTTGAGTGGAGACAACCATTTATCAAAATCAGTCTCCAGAGCTGCCCACAACTCAGTCGCTGTGTGACTCCTATTTCAAAGACATGTCAAGCTAAAGACCGCCTGATGCCGTTGCGCTCTGCTACCAGCATAGTAATGAGGGGTGCGTGATTCCTTCTGCGCAGTGAGAACGCTGGTGGCCTGACCAGGCAGGCTTGGGGCGGAGGTGGAGGACCCAGATGAGGTGGAGGATGCAGAAGCAGTGGCGGAACTTGGACAGACAGAGGATTGACACACAAGTCGTGGGGACGGCAAGACTTGTGCAGCAGACCCTTCACCATCTATCACCATAGTTACCCAGTGGCCAGTCAGCGACATGTAACGTCCCTGTCCATGCTTACTGGTCCAAGTATCGGTGGTGAAATGCACCCGTTCACACACAGAGTTTCTCAAGGAAGCGGTGATGTTGTGTGCGACATGCTGGTGTAGCGCGGGCACACCTTTCTTAGAGAAGTAGTGGCGACTAGGCATCTGGTACTGGGGCACAGCGACAGACATAAGGTCTCTAAAATCCTGTGTGTCCACTAGGCGGAAAGGCAGCATTTCTGTAGTCAACAGCTTACAGAGGGATAGAGTCAACCTCTTCGCTTTGTCATGGGTCGCAGGAAGTGGCCTTTTATTTGACCACATCTGAGGGACAGAGATCTGGCTGCTGTGTGTAGACGGTGTTGAGTCGGGTGTCCCTGGAAAAATGCAGCTTTGTGAGGAAAGTGCAGGCGGAGACATGATGTTGCCTTCATCCAAAGTTGGTGCTATCGATGTCTGAGAGAGCTGTACACACTCACTTGTTTCCCCTTCCAAACCAACTGACGACCTACCAAGCAAACTGCCTGTTGCGGTTACAGTGGTGGAAGTTGTGGGTGGAAAAACAGGTGTGACAGCTGTCCCCACAGTCCTAGAAGATGACGAGCGCGCGGATGCACTGGAAGGGGCAGGCGGTGGATGGTTCGCTCCGCTAGGCCGCATTGCAGCACGGTGAGCTTCCCATCGGGCCATATGATATTTATTCATGTGACGATTCATGGAAGAAGTTGTCAAACTGCTGAGGTTTTGACCTCTACTAAGAGAACCATGACAAATTTTACAGATCACATAATTTGGGCGATCTTTTTCTATGTCAAAAAAGGACCTGGCTAGGCAAGGCTTAGAGGCCATGCGACCTGTTGATCCACCCCGAATAATGCTCAGAGGCAGAGTGGTGGCTGAGGATGCAGTTGTAGACGTGCTACCAGTGCTCCGACTGTGTCCAGGAAGGCGCCAGGTTACTTCGACGTCGGTTGCATCCTCCTCCACCGCCTCTGTTGACCTCCTCGAGTGTCTGACTGTGGGTTGACAGTAGGTGTGATCTAGAACTTAATCATCAATTGTTGTGTTTGCACTCCCCTACCCCTCAGACCGAGTTTCTTCTTGCCCTGACCGAATATTTAAGTTGTCATCCCAATCGGGTATCTGCGTCTCATCTTCATCAGTATGTTCCTCATTGCCTATAACCACAGTTGTTGGAAAGGCAGCATTTTGGTAGCCAACAGTTTGCATATGATGAAAGTCAACCTCCAAGCCATTTCATGCCCTTCTAAAAGCATGTAAAACACAGCGAGGGGACTCCAACCACAGTCTCCCTCGTTGCCACTAACTGGGCCACACACACCCCACTTGACTGGCATCGGTTGAGCCCCCTTTTGAAAAAGAAAAAGATGCTTTGCATGAAGCACTCTCAAAAATACGCGTGCCTTTCCCGTCCCCTGGCTGACCCAGGGGAAGAAAAGTCCTCTGAGAGCCATGACTTGTTCATCTTGGTTCTTTTAGAGACACAGCGAGGGGACTCCAACCACAGTCTCCCTCGTTGCCACTAACTGGGCCACACACACCCCACTTGACTGGCATCGGTTGAGCCCCCTTTTGAAAAAGAAAAAGATGCTTTGCATGAAGCACTCTCAAAAATACGCGTGCCTTTCCCGTCCCCTGGCTGACCCAGGGGAAGAAAAGTCCTCTGAGAGCCATGACTTGTTCATCTTGGTTCTTTTAGAGACACAGCGAGGGGACTCCAACCACAGTCTCCCTCGTTGCCACTAACTGGGCCACACACACCCCACTTGACTGGCATCGGTTGAGCCCCCTTTTGAAAAAGAAAAAGATGCTTTGCATGAAGCACTCTCAAAAATACGCGTGCCTTTCCCGTCCCCTGGCTGACCCAGGGGAAGAAAAGTCCTCTGAGAGCCATGACTTGTTCATCTTGGTTCTTTTAGAGACACAGCGAGGGGACTCCAACCACAGTCTCCCTCGTTGCCACTAACTGGGCCACACACACCCCACTTGACTGGCATCGGTTGAGCCCCCTTTTGAAAAAGAAAAAGATGCTTTGCATGAAGCACTCTCAAAAATACGCGTGCCTTTCCCGTCCCCTGGCTGACCCAGGGGAAGAAAAGTCCTCTGAGAGCCATGACTTGTTCATCTTGGTTCTTTTAGAGACACAGCGAGGGGACTCCAACCACAGTCTCCCTCGTTGCCACTAACTGGGCCACACACACCCCACTTGACTGGCATCGGTTGAGCCCCCTTTTGAAAAAGAAAAAGATGCTTTGCATGAAGCACTCTCAAAAATACGCGTGCCTTTCCCGTCCCCTGGCTGACCCAGGGGAAGAAAAGTCCTCTGAGAGCCATGACTTGTTCATCTTGGTTCTTTTAGAGACACAGCGAGGGGACTCCAACCACAGTCTCCCTCGTTGCCACTAACTGGGCCACACACACCCCACTTGACTGGCATCGGTTGAGCCCCCTTTTGAAAAAGAAAAAGATGCTTTGCATGAAGCACTCTCAAAAATACGCGTGCCTTTCCCGTCCCCTGGCTGACCCAGGGGAAGAAAAGTCCTCTGAGAGCCATGACTTGTTCATCTTGGTTCTTTTAGAGACACAGCGAGGGGACTCCAACCACAGTCTCCCTCGTTGCCACTAACTGGGCCACACACACCCCACTTGACTGGCATCGGTTGAGCCCCCTTTTGAAAAAGAAAAAGATGCTTTGCATGAAGCACTCTCAAAAATACGCGTGCCTTTCCCGTCCCCTGGCTGACCCAGGGGAAGAAAAGTCCTCTGAGAGCCATGACTTGTTCATCTTGGTTCTTTTAGAGACACAGCGAGGGGACTCCAACCACAGTCTCCCTCGTTGCCACTAACTGGGCCACACACACCCCACTTGACTGGCATCGGTTGAGCCCCCTTTTGAAAAAGAAAAAGATGCTTTGCATGAAGCACTCTCAAAAATACGCGTGCCTTTCCCGTCCCCTGGCTGACCCAGGGGAAGAAAAGTCCTCTGAGAGCCATGACTTGTTCATCTTGGTTCTTTTAGAGACACAGCGAGGGGACTCCAACCACAGTCTCCCTCGTTGCCACTAACTGGGCCACACACACCCCACTTGACTGGCATCGGTTGAGCCCCCTTTTGAAAAAGAAAAAGATGCTTTGCATGAAGCACTCTCAAAAATACGCGTGCCTTTCCCGTCCCCTGGCTGACCCAGGGGAAGAAAAGTCCTCTGAGAGCCATGACTTGTTCATCTTGGTTCTTTTAGAGACACAGCGAGGGGACTCCAACCACAGTCTCCCTCGTTGCCACTAACTGGGCCACACACACCCCACTTGACTGGCATCGGTTGAGCCCCCTTTTGAAAAAGAAAAAGATGCTTTGCATGAAGCACTCTCAAAAATACGCGTGCCTTTCCCGTCCCCTGGCTGACCCAGGGGAAGAAAAGTCCTCTGAGAGCCATGACTTGTTCATCTTGGTTCTTTTAGAGACACAGCGAGGGGACTCCAACCACAGTCTCCCTCGTTGCCACTAACTGGGCCACACACACCCCACTTGACTGGCTTCGGTTGAGCCCCCTTTTGAAAAAGAAAAAGATGCTTTGCATGAAGCACTCTCAAAAATACGCGTGCCTTTCCCGTCCCCTGGCTGACCCAGGGGAAGAAAAGTCCTCTGAGAGCCATGACTTGTTCATCTTGGTTCTTTTAGAGACACAGCGAGGGGACTCCAACCACAGTCTCCCTCGTTGCCACTAACTGGGCCACACACACCCCACTTGACTGGCATCGGTTGAGCCCCCTTTTGAAAAAGAAAAAGATGCTTTGCATGAAGCACTCTCAAAAATACGCGTGCCTTTCCCGTCCCCTGGCTGACCCAGGGGAAGAAAAGTCCTCTGAGAGCCATGACTTGTTCATCTTGATTCTTTTAGAGACACAGCGAGGGGACTCCAACCACAGTCTCCCTCGTTGCCACTAACTGGGCCACACACACCCCACTTGACTGGCATCGGTTGAGCCCCCTTTTGAAAAAGAAAAAGATGCTTTGCATGAAGCACTCTCAAAAATACGCGTGCCTTTCCCGTCCCCTGGCTGACCCAGGGGAAGAAAAGTCCTCTGAGAGCCATGACTTGTTCATCTTGGTTCTTTTAGAGACACAGCGAGGGGACTCCAACCACAGTCTCCCTCGTTGCCACTAACTGGGCCACACACACCCCACTTGACTGGCATCGGTTGAGCCCCCTTTTGAAAAAGAAAAAGATGCTTTGCATGAAGCACTCTCAAAAATACGCGTGCCTTTCCCGTCCCCTGGCTGACCCAGGGGAAGAAAAGTCCTCTGAGAGCCATGACTTGTTCATCTTGGTTCTTTTAGAGACACAGCGAGGGGACTCCAACCACAGTCTCCCTCGTTGCCACTAACTGGGCCACACACACCCCACTTGACTGGCATCGGTTGAGCCCCCTTTTGAAAAAGAAAAAGATGCTTTGCATGAAGCACTCTCAAAAATACGCGTGCCTTTCCCGTCCCCTGGCTGACCCAGGGGAAGAAAAGTCCTCTGAGAGCCATGACTTGTTCATCTTGGTTCTTTTAGAGACACAGCGAGGGGACTCCAACCACAGTCTCCCTCGTTGCCACTAACTGGGCCACACACACCCCACTTGACTGGCATCGGTTGAGCCCCCTTTTGAAAAAGAAAAAGATGCTTTGCATGAAGCACTCTCAAAAATACGCGTGCCTTTCCCGTCCCCTGGCTGACCCAGGGGAAGAAAAGTCCTCTGAGAGCCATGACTTGTTCATCTTGGTTCTTTTAGAGACACAGCGAGGGGACTCCAACCACAGTCTCCCTCGTTGCCACTAACTGGGCCACACACACCCCACTTGACTGGCATCGGTTGAGCCCCCTTTTGAAAAAGAAAAAGATGCTTTGCATGAAGCACTCTCAAAAATACGCGTGCCTTTCCCGTCCCCTGGCTGACCCAGGGGAAGAAAAGTCCTCTGAGAGCCATGACTTGTTCATCTTGGTTCTTTTAGAGACACAGCGAGGGGACTCCAACCACAGTCTCCCTCGTTGCCACTAACTGGGCCACACACACCCCACTTGACTGGCATCGGTTGAGCCCCCTTTTGAAAAAGAAAAAGATGCTTTGCATGAAGCACTCTCAAAAATACGCGTGCCTTTCCCGTCCCCTGGCTGACCCAGGGGAAGAAAAGTCCTCTGAGAGCCATGACTTGTTCATCTTGGTTCTTTTAGAGACACAGCGAGGGGACTCCAACCACAGTCTCCCTCGTTGCCACTAACTGGGCCACACACACCCCACTTGACTGGCATCGGTTGAGCCCCCCTTTTGACAAAGAAAAAGATGCTTTGCATGAAGCACTCTCAAAAATACGCGTGCCTTTCGCCTCCCCTGGCTGACCCAGGGGAAGAAAAGTCCTCTGAGAGCCAGGTCCACATTGTCAGTGGACAGACACGTGTGCTTATCTGCCAGCAGACCCCCAGCAGCACTGAAGACAGGTTCCGAGAGAACGCTGGCTGCAGGACACGACAAGATCCTCAAGGCGTACGTGGCGAGCTCAGGCAATTTATCCAGATTGGAAGCCTAAAATGAGCAGGGCTCAAGTTGCACAATAATGGAATCGATGTTTCTTTGCATATACTCATATATCTGTGTGTCTCCCTCTTTTTCCTTGTCCAGCTGTTTTGTTTTCACATGAGTATATGTCCTTGTCACTTTCCCATGTGTTTGTGTTATGTTGTGAGTTGTTTGTCACCTTTTGGACACCTTTCAGGGTGTTTTCTAGGTGTTTTACTGTGTTTGTGATTGCCTGCCATTGTTTCCTATGGGCTCGAGTTCGGTTCGTCGAACGTTCGACGAGCCGAACTCGAGCCAGACCCCCCGTTCGGCGAACCGCCTCGAGCCGAACCGGGACCGGTTCGCTCATCTCTAATGGAGAGACTGCAGTCGGTGTATCCAGTATAGCTCACGCTGCTTCAATGCCCTGACACGATCTCCTCCTCGCCTGGGCTGTGGGACTTGCTCCAGGATCTGATAACGCAATTGTGACACATTGTGTTTGTGTTCAGCAAAGTGCTGCGGTACCGGTAATAAAACATTCTTTTGTCTAATGGTGTATTTATAGTTGGAAAGCCTCTCTTTTAGTTTCACAGTTGTTTCCCCGACGTAGATAAGACCGCAGGGACACTTCAGAATGTAAACTATGTAGCTACTGTCACAAGTGTAATACCCTCTTATCTTAAATGATTCTCCTGTGCAGGGGTGATGAAAGGAGTCTCCCTTAATGATCCCTGAACAATGTACACAATTAAGACAAGGGAAGGTGCCCATCACAGGAGTAGATAAGAAGGTTTGTGCTAATTTACTTTTACCACTTAGATCTGCTCTTACAATTTTATCTCTCAGAATCTGCGATCTGCGGTGACAGATTAAAGGGGGCAAGTTGAATTATTTAATTTTTGGATAGGAATTAGATATTACATTCCAATGTTTGCGCAGAATACGATGTATAAACACTGACCACGGGTGATATGTGTTAATAAACGCCATGCGTTTCTCCTTTTTCTTTACAACAGGTTGTTTAGATCTTTGATCTTTTAATAGGGCTTTGGGATACCCTCGCTGAGAAAATTTTTTAGACATTTCCTCAAGTCTCATTTCACATAACTGAGGGTCAGCAACGATTCTGCATACCCTCTGGTATTGTGAATAGGGCAATGAATTTTTTAAATGTGGAGGGTGGTTACTAGAAAATAATAACAAATTGTTCCTATCTGTTGTTTTTTTATATAAATCTGTAGTCAGGGTGTTGTCAATATCCTTGGTAACCATCACATCCAAAAAACTATTTTTTTCAGGAGAAACCTCCATAGTAAAATTTAATTCTACCCAAACTGTACTAAGTTCTTGAACAAAAACCTTTAGAGCTTGAATGTCGCACCTCCACACGCAAAAAATATCATCTATAAATCTTCGCCAAAATAAACAGTGTTTTTTAAAAAAATTATTTGAATAGATGAAATTATCTTCAAACCAAGCCATCTAGGCATTTGCATACGGAGGTGCGACATTCGAGCCCATCGCGGTCCCGCACCGCTGTTTGTAAAACGTGTCTTGAAACAAAAAATAATTTTCTTCCAAAATAAGAGATAATAGATCCAGAAACAAATCTTTCTGTGTGTCAGTGTGATTGGACGATTGTAACAACCACTTCACAGCCCTTATTCCTTTTCTATGTACAATGGACGTATATAAATTGCAAACATCTAAGGTGACTAATAAATCATCATCACTGATTTTAAGATTTTTAATGTCATTCAGAAACTGCGAGGTATCTAATAAAAATGACGGTGTAGACTTTATAAGAGGGGTAAGAATCTTTTCTAGAAAGATAGCTGGTGCTGACAAGATGGAATCCGTCAGTGCCACTATCGGCCTCCCGGGCGGTTTTTCCAGCGATTTATGCACTTTTGGCAGTGTATAAAGAATTGGGGTAATAGGATGTTTATTAATTAAAAAGGAAACTGTTTTGTCATCAATTGTTTTTAGGGCTGAATATTTACCCACAATCTGCTCTAATATTTTGGTGATATCAAACACTGGATTATTTTTCAAAATTTCATAAACATTTCTATCTGATAATTGTGACATAATTTCTTCTATGTACGCTATTCTATCCATTACCACCAAACTACCCCCCTTATCTGCTGGTTTAATTATTAGGGACATATCCTCCTTGAGAGATTTTAAAGCTTTTCTTTCTTCCTTATTAAGGTTATTATAATGACACAAAGCCCCACTTTTGAATTTTTTAATCATTACATCTACATCCCTCTGAACTAAATTCACATAGGTTTCAATTGGGTGAAACGACTTTAAAGGGTTCATAATACTCTTAACCCTCAAACCTAAATTGTGAAGAAAAATAGTGTCAGATGTATTACCTTCAGATGTAGTAGTATCTCTGTCTGAAAATTGGGCGCATAACCTCAAGGAACGAAAAAATTTTTGAAGATCAATGTCCAATGCAAAAAAATCAAAATTAGTAGATGGACAAAAGGATAATCCCTTAGATAAAACTCGTAGTTGATTTGAATCTAAGGATTTAGATGATAAGTTCAGGACTAGGGATTCTCCCTGACATGTGCTCGAGTCCGTATTGGATCCGCGACGTCTCCTATGATGGCGTCCGGCTCTCCTAAGAGGTCTCGTCGGGTCCTTCGTTTTCTCCCTAAAAAAGGAGCCCTGGATATAGTGGTGGACTCGCTGCCAGATCCTGAGGATTGAGATCCCGTACGTCTGTTTCCCCTGAATGAAAAGGGTTTTGCAGTGCCTGATGAGTCCTGCCATCTGTATACCCGTTTATAGATATAATCCTCTGAGTCTCTGATATACTTGTTCCTCTTCTTCTGTTCAATCTCTTTCTTTAAATCCTGCTGGATCTTATTAATTTTATTCTTTAATAAATCAAGTTCATCAGATTTCAAAGAGTCTTTTAGCTGGACTTCAATTGCTGCAATTTTGTCTTTAGATTCCAAAATTGCTGCTTGTAAGTGTTTTATAGTTAATATCATCAAGTCCATTGAACATTTATTTAAGATGTTGGCAAATTGAGTACAATATTCAATATTATCACAAAAGAAAGCTGGTCTAAGGTTAACCCTTAGTCCTCGTGGAATTTTCTCAGTCCTGTGATATTGAGCGAGGAAGATGTTCAATATTGAGCGCGTGGAAGATGCTGCGCTTGGTAACTAAGGTAAATATCGGGTAACAAACCCGATATTTACCTTGGTTACCAGCGCACGGAGCTACACGTGCTGAGAGCAGGGAGCAGCGCACACTGAGCGCTGGCTCCCTGCTCTCCTAGTTACAGCACACATCGGGTTAATTACCCGATGTGTGCTGCAGCTACACGTGCAGAGAGCAGGGAGCAGCGCACACTGCTTAGCGCTGGCTCCTTGCTCTCCTAGCTACAGCACACATCGGGTTAATGACCCGATGTGTACTGCAGCTACATGTGCACAGAACAGGGAGCAGCGCACAATGCTTAGCGCTGGCTCCTTGCTCTCCTAGCTACAGCACACATCGGGTTAATTAACCCGATGTGTCCTGCAGCTACATGTGCACAGAGCAGGAGCCGGCACTGACAGTGAGAGCTGCGGAGGCTGGTAACAAAGGTAAATATCGGGTAACCAAGGACAGGGCTTCTTGGTTACCCGATGTTTACTGTGGTTACCAGCCTCCGCAGAAGCCGGCTAATGCTGCCTGCACATTTAGTTGTTGCTGTCTCGCTGTCACACACAGCGATGTGTGCTTCACAGCGGGAGAGCAACAACTAAAAAATGGCCCAGGACATTCAGCAACAACCAACGACCTCACAGCAGGGGCCAGGTTGTTGCTGGATGTCACACACAGCAACATCGCTAGCAACGTCACAAAAGTTGTTCGTTAGCAGCGATGTTGCTAGCGATGTTGCTTAGTGTGACGGGGCCTTAAGACCCTCTGGTCGAAACGCGTAGGATAACCCACACGCCTTTCACTTCGTGTCACTGTGCTCCCTGTACAGTCTGTAAGATTTTATCTTGCTATTTGCAACTAATAAATTTGAGTTTTAAATATCTACTTTTCCCTGATGCTGGATTTCTGCTTTGTCTGTATGAAAAGAAGTTGCACCAAAATGTTGTGTCTTTTAATCTAATTTATGCCACAATTCTGGTGAAATATGCTTTACTGAATTTAAATCTATTGTTGGATCTTGAAATATTTGGAAGTTTTGGCATTGTAGCTGTATCCAAACATAATTATTATTTAATATTATAGCGCCATTTATTCCATGGCACTTTACAGTTGAAAAGGGGTATACATAATAAAAAGAAGTACAATACTCATGAACACACACTGGTACAGGAGGAGAGAGGATGCTGCCTGCGAGTGCTCACAGTCTACGGGGGATGGGTGAAGATACAGTAGGTGAAGGAAGACCTGGTCATGCAGTGGTATAGTGAACTGAGGTTATTGCAGGTTATTGGCTTGTCAGAAGAGGTGGGTCTTCAGGTTCCTTTTGCAAGTTTCCAGAGTGGTGGGAGTCTGATATGTTGCAGTAGAGAGTTCCAGAGTATGGGGCAGGCAAGGGAGAAATGTGGGAAGAAGAGATAAGAGGCGAGTAGAGAAGGAGATCTTGGGAAGATCAGAGATTGCGTGCAGGTAGGTACCAGGATGGCTTTGTATATCATGGTCAGGGTTTTGAACTGAAGTTTTTGGGCAATGGGAAGCCAGTGGAGAGATTGGCAGAGTGAAGAGGCTCGGGAATAGCAAGGGGAGAGTTGAATTAATCAGGTGGCAGAGTTTATAATAGATTGGAATGAGGTAAGTGTGTTAAATAGGAGGCCACAGAACATGAGGTTGCAGTAGTCGAGGTGTAAGTTGATGAGGGTATGCACTTGTCTTTTTACAGATTCTTAGTTAAAAAATGTTCAAATCCGGAAATATTTTTTTAGTTGGATTTGGCAGGAGGTGAAAAGTGCTTGGATGTGTGGCTAGAAGGCTAGAACAGAGTCAAGGGTTACCCCAAGACAATGAGCTTGCAGGACTGGGGAGAGTGAGCAGCCATTGACTTTAATGGATAGGTTTGTTGGGGGGTTGGGTGAAGAGGAGGTAAGAAAATGAATTCTGTTATGTCCATGTTAAGTTTTTGAAATCGAGTAGAGAAAAAAGATGAAATAGCAGACAGACATCGTGGGATTCTGCTTAGTAAAGAGCTGATATCCGGTCTATTGAGGTAGATCTGCATATCATCAGACTGAAGCTGATACTTAAATCCAAGGGACTGTATAAGTTGTCTCAGGCCAAATGTGTCAATAGAAAAGGAGGTATCCACTGGAACCTTAGGGAACACTGACAGATAGGGGTGAAATGATGAAGTGGTGGGAGATGCTGAAAGTTTGGTTGGTTAGATATGAGGAGTTCCAAGATAGGGCAAAGTCTGGGATGCTCAGAGATGAGAGAATCTGTAATAGGAAAGCATGTTATACTGTGTCAAAGGCAGAGGACAGATCCAGGAAGATAGCAGAGTAGAGCTTTGGCAGTTAGTGGTGACTTTAGTTATGGCAGTTTCAGTAGAATGATGCAGTAAGAAGGCAGATTGTAACCAATCAAACAGGGAGTAAGAGGAGAGGTGGGAAGACAGTTCAAGATGGACATGCTGTTCCAGTAGTTTTGAGGTGTAGGGGAGAAGTGATATGAGGCCATAGCTAGACACAGGCAAGTTTAAAATATGGAGGGAATACACCAATTGTTCGTGATATCAAGAAGAAAATGTTGAATGCAGTAGACCGTAAGTAGGGTTATGTATAAAAGAAGCCTTTTATTAGCAAAAATTAAAACACTTGTGGTACAGGCTCACACAAAGAACAAGAAAAATATCGCTACCAACACATTTTGATGATAAATTAGTCACTACATCTTAATCATGGATACCTTGAAATTATTCCTTCCCATGCCTGGGAACCCAAGAGTGGACAAACATGATATACCCCTGACCCAAAAAGTGGTGAGATGGGCTTTTTTTTCTCATATAGATTTAACAAAATTGTTTGTGATAGGTTGAAAGGATTGGTTATGGTTAGAACAAAAACTGTGTTGTGGTTGTGGATGCAATGCGATGTGAGTGAGTCAAGTACACAGATCTTGAGATTTGATCTTGAGAGTAGAGTGGAAATATGATCTTCTGTCTTGGTGAAGAATCTGGATTTGGAAGAAGATGGCTCAGTAGCTATGAGGAGGGGCTGTGGGGATTGTGGGCGAAAGCCTACTTTGATGTCAATCTTTTGATTGAAAAAAAGGCAAAGTTTTCAAATGAGAGTAGAGTGAGTTGACTCCATGGGATGGAGGAGAGAGTGGAAAGTGTTGAACAGCTGTTTAGGATTGTGAGATAGGGAGGATATGAGAGATGAGAAATAGGTTTGTTTTCAGCAGTGTGGCCTTGAAATTGGTGAGGGGCTGTTTGTATGTGATGAACTGCTCGGTGGATTGAGAACTTTTCCATCTTCACTCAGCAACCCTGGAAGCCTGTCAGTTCTTTAGTAAGGCTGTTGTGCCAGGGTTGCCTGTTGATCATGCAGGCGTTGGTATGTGTGAAGTGAGTAGCAAATTCAAGAGCTTCAGAGATTATGGCATTTTTTTAAAAGTGGCAGTAGAATCTGCATCGTGTAAGGAAGATATGTCTGCAATAGTCAGAAGGGGTTGAGAAATTGAGTTTAAATCAAGATGTTTTTGTGAGAATGTAAAATTTTGTGGAGGGGGTGTTGTGTACTTGGAGAAAAGAGGTTAAATAATGTAAGTAGGTTCTGGTCAGATGGGGAATGGTGAATTTGAGAGGTTAGATAGGGAACAGAGGAATGTGAAGATGAGGTCCAGTGTGTGGCCATTTTTGTGAGTGGCTGCAGAGGACCATTGAGTGAGGCTGGCTGAAGGAGGAAGTGAATGTTAAAAGTTTTGAGAGCTGAGTGGGATGTGTCAATGGAGATGTTGAAATCACCCATAATGATACAGTTATATAATCAATAAAGACTTAAATTACAGACTTTCAGCTTTAATTTGAGAGTATTCACAATATAGTTGGAGTAAGGCTTTAGAAATTACAACTCTTTAATATGTAGCTATCTCTTTCACCAGGGACCAAAATTTATTGAGCAGTTATCTTACAAGCTTTTTAATAGGTTGTTTGTGCTATTCCCTCATTAATCTATCATTAATTAAGTAGGTAAAAGATGTAGAGCTGATTTTAGGTGTTGGCTTTGCAATTGGAAGTTGTTGCTCTAAACCCACAACATATGCGTCAAGGCACAACCAATGCAAGAGAAACAGACTATTATTAGCCTGAATAAAATGAAACCTATCAGAGAGATAGCAGAAATGTTGGGAGTGACTTAATCAACAGTTTGGCATATTATGCTAGAAAAAACAATGAGTGCACTGATAATCTTGGGAACTCAAAAAGGCTGGGGCATCCAGATAAGATAACTGTGGTTGATGATCACAGAATCCTTATGATGGTGAAGAAAAACCCATTCACAGCATCTATCCAAGTGAAGAACAGTCTCTGAGAAGTAGAAGTACGTGTTTCAGTATCTAAGTATACTAAACAGAGAAGACATAATGAGATCAAATACAGAAGGTTCATCACAAAGTGTAAACCACTAATTAACTTTAAAAATAGAAATGCCAGATTAGACTTTGCCAAAATAACATCTAAAGAAGCCAGCCAGTTGTACAAAAGCATTCTTTGGACAGATGAAACTAAAATCAACCTGTACCAGAATGATGGGAATAAGAAGAAAGGATGCAGAAAGCTTGGAATGGCTTATCCAATGCACACCTCATCCTCAGTAAAATGTGGTGGAGTCAGTGTGATGACATTGGCATGCATGGCTTGCAATGTCACTGGTTCACTAGTGTGTATTGAGGATGTGACAAAGAGAGAAGCAACCGGATACATTTTGTAGTGTACAGGGCAATGCTTTCTGCTCTGCTCTGATTGAAACAAATGTAGAAATGTTGGCTGTACTGCAATTCACAGTACAGATGGGAAATATATTGTAAAGCAACGGAGCAGTTTTTTAAGGCAATGAACAGTCTGCAATGGCCTGGCAAAGCATCACAAAGGATGGCGTTTTGTGATGTCCATGGCTTCCAGGCTTCAGGCAGTCACTGTCTGCAAATGTTTAGCTTCAAGAAATTAAAATGCACATTTTATTTTTGTTAAAGTAAATTTGTCCAATTACTGTTAAGCCTCTGAAATGAGGAAGTTTTGTAGAAAAATAGTTGCAATTCTCAAACGTTGCAAAGAATATTTTTGTTCAACCTCCTTACTTTAACCTAAATAATTACACTTCAGATGTATCTCAATCGATTCATTTTAAATAGAAAATAGTGACATGCAAAGTCAAAATCACAAATATTCAGTCACTGTCCAAATTTTTTGACTCATCTGTATGTCTCCGTATTAAGTTATTACAAAGCTTGTGTAGTTTACTATTGCATACTCATTTGTCTTTGATGTCCAGCTATTCTATATCATACAAAGTGAAAATACTGCTGAAAGATGCAGTTTTTATTTCATTGTGTCGATGGTGTTTTGTTAAATTCTATTATCTTGAAGTGAGTAATCAAACAAGTGTAAAAAACTGCTACTGTATAAGGACGTAAAAAACATGGAGTTCTCCAAAAACTTTGACGACTCAATTCTTTGTTAAAAAGATGATACCAGGCAAAGATGTTGAATAGAGCAGATATGGAAAGCAGGGAAGAAAGTTTCTTTATTAAGCTATCCTACTGCCATGAGCGACTGTCAAATTAAGCTGGAGTACATTTTAAGAAATTTGTTGTACAACAGTATGCCATGACCATCATTGGAAAATCCTATTTGATTTTCAGAAAAGTTTCAGGAATGGCTTAAGAGGGTAAACATTTATCTACATTTTTTAAAGAAAAATTGTTTATGCTAGAAAATTGCCATAAAGTGTATGTTCTATTCTGCCTTAAGTTTTGAATTTGCTGCTACAGAGTAGAATTTAGTTAGCGCCATCATATTTTGCAGTACTTTTCAATTTAGAGGATGCATGTACAAAACAATGTAACACATTACAGAATAGCATATGATTCAATAATTCAAACAGTCGTTTTTTACAATAGATTATGTTACACATTCTAGGTTCACTTTGCATTAGTTTTCTACTCTCATGTCTATATTAGAAGTACTGTCTGAATCACTGAAGCTTGGCATTCACATGGCGCCCTTGATGGAACCATTACGATGAGTTAACCAGGGTCTACTACTTTATTGTGTCTGACAAAATTATAGACATTGCTGAAAAGAATGACAAATTTGTCACATTGTGCTCAATGGCTCTGTTGGGAGTTCTGTCTGAATCATGTCTTTTGAGAATTCAGACAGAACCGTTGAGGGGGATTATAGACATAGATCACAATTAAAATGTTAATACAGCCTAAGGCTGCATGGTCTTGTCATCTGCTAGTATCTGCACTAAAAGAAGAAATAAATAAATAGTCTTTGTCTGTCTCTATTCATGTTGTTAGGACCTGGTGGTGGAAACACTGGACCGTACACCGGATTCCCCGGGTGAGGCAACCAGGCCAGTCACCCCGCCAGAGGGCCTTGATGCATGGCAGCCGAAGCACTCCTGGTAGCAAGACAGTCCGTACAGAGAAGGTAGTCCAGGTGACGAGGCTCAGGGTCAGAGGCCGGGTAGATGTCAGGCGGAATCCGAAACCAGCTGAGCAAGATGGCAGGTCACCCCACAGAGCCAGGGACTGGAGACTGGTGGGACTGAAGAGGTGGTGGATTATCAGCCGACAGTCACCGACAGGAGTTCTGGAGTTGGCGTGGTTAGAACTGGTTGGCGTGGCAGGACAGGCTCTATGAGACAGACAAGGGTTAATACCAGACAAGGCAGAAGGGGACCTGAACTCCTAGCTTACTAAACATGTAGAACAGGCCCCGCCCACCTGGAAGGGAAATCCTCTTATACCCTGTACCTGTATAGGCAATATCCTGTTTCTGGGTGCTGGCCCTTTAAGAGAGGATCAGTGACCGCGCGCGTGCCCCAATGCGCATCCGCGAGGCCCGTATGCCAGAAGCCAGGGCAGGAAGCGGTGCGGAGGAAGCAGGAGTGCCCGGCAGAGTGTCCTGTGAAGCAGAGGAGCGCCAGGAGCGGGGAACAGGACACATGGAGGACGCAGGCGAGGGAGAGAGAGCAGGGAGGCCGTGGAGGGAAGGACTGGGAACCGGAGCGGTGAGCAGGGAGCAACGTCGGGAGCCAGGGAGCGCAGCACGGGGACCGGGGAGCACAGCACAGGGACCGGGGAGCGCAGCATGGGGACTGGGGGGCGCAGCACGGGGACCGGGGAGCACAGCACAGGGACCGGGGAGCGCAGCATGGGGACCGGGGGGCGCAGCACGGGGACCGGGGAGCGTGACACATGTGTGTCTCTGTCTCTATCCATGTATGTCTGTCTGTGTCTATCTCTCTATCTGTGTCTATCTCTCTGTCTGTCTCTGTATCTCTGTGTCTGTCTCTATCTCTGTATCTGTCTGTCAGTCACTTTACCTGCCTGTCTTGTTCCAGGTCTGTCTCTTTCCCCATTTGTCTCTTTCCCCTTCTGTCTCTTTCCTCGTCTGTTTCTTTCCCTGTCTGTCTCTTTCCCCATCTGTCTCTTTCCCCATCTGTCTCTGTCTATTTTGCTGTCTCTGTCCTTCTCTGTCTCATTCCCTGTCTTTTTCCTTATCTCTGTCTCTTTTGATGTTTTTGTCTCTTTGCCTGTTTTTGTCTTTCCCTGTCTCTGTCTCTTTACATGTCTCTTTCCCTATCTATCTGTCTCTTTCCCTGTCTGTCTGTCACTCTGTCTCTTTTACTGTCTGTCTGTCTCTCTGTCTCTTTCCCTGTCTGTCTGTCTGTTTCCCTGTCTCTTTCCCTGTCTGTCTGTGTCTGTCTGATTCTGACTGTTTCATTGACTGTCTCTCTCTCTGACTCTGTCTGTCTCTGTCTGTCTGTGTCTCGCTGTCTCTTTCCCTTTCTGCCTCTTACTCTGTGTGTGTCTATGTCTGTCTGTCTCTTACTGTCTCTATAGCGCCCTAGAAGGCAACCGGTGAGCTACAAGACACTGCATCCCCACCGGGATGCAGGGCCTACCCCCTAGGGACCCAGAATACCAGAGCCAGTAACACACAAACACTCCAGAAAATCCCTGTTTTTCCCCAAATATCCCCCATAGAAAGGTACAATGCTAAGGTCGGACCAATGGATGTCCGCCTAGAGGTGGATCCACTCCAGTCCACTAGACAACCAGGTGGGAGGGGAAGACAGTGGAGAGTTAGACAGTGAAAGGAGAACAGTCTAGCAGTGACAGTGAAAGTGAGCATACTGACTGACAGGAGTGAACGGTGACCTGAGGGCCCAGGCGGTTAGTTGCCGGTGGAGTACGGTGGAGTATTCCCGGAACTATGCACCAACGGGGTACAGTATCCTAGCTCAGGCAAAAGCTCCAGGCAGACCTGATAAAATCTGCACAGTGAGGGGACCATCAAGGATCTCACTGACCTTGAAGTTCAGGACTCAGTAGCAAAGGGAGAACCGGGGATAGGACCAGAGATTCTAACCCCACAGGGTTCACACTACCATCATATGGACTGCTGAAGAAGACAACCAGGAGGGGAGCCCCAGCTGCTCTAAGCCACGGGGACCCACAAGCCAAAGACAGGTGCAGGGGAAAGAAGCCAACCAGGTCACTAAACTGGCACTGGGACTACGGGGACCTGTGGTTAAGACCAGCCAGCATTGGGTGACCAGTTACCAGCTTGCAGTGAGTAAAAAGAACCAGTTACACCAAACTACCATTGTGGCCTACCGTCTTTCAACACCCACCTGCAACACCTTTTTTCTGGGGCCCGGCCCTGCTTGCGGAGGGCCTAATATCCAAGCTGCCACTAACACCAGCCCCAGTAGTGAACATTGTGCAGCGGCGGCTCCATCCCTATAGGCGCAAAACCGCAAATGGCATCACGTATAAACTTTATTCAACCATCCCCTGTAAATAATCCCCTTTTGAAAAAGCACTTAGGGCATGTAACTGGGCAACAGTCACCAAAGTGACATTCCCCAGTTATACACTGCCCAGGACCGAGTACCCCATAACTCTGGGCAGGTAAAAATACTGTTGCCCTTTTTTTGCTGTGAATAATTCTTGAAAAATAAAGATAAACTGGAGAAACAGGAGTATAATGTGCCAAAACATGAATATTTTTTTTTAAACATTGACAGTGATTTAAAAACACTCAGGTTTAAAATGAGACAGGTGTGACAGCATAACATCATGTAGATGTAATGGGACGCTCCTACAGGACAAATAGTGAGTAGTGAAATCTACTTTCAAAAGCAAAGTGCAATGTTGTATACCAAACCCTTTAAGGCCTAAAACACACTTCCGCAAAAAAAAACGTCCGTATGAGACGGTCCGTTTTTTGGGTCCGTGTTCCGTATTTGTGGGGCGTTTCTCCGGTACGTATGGCATCCGTGTGATGGCATATGCGAGCCGTGTGCATGTGTGGAATGTCCGTATTGTCATGAAATACGTACGTGTGCAGTCCGTGTGCCGTCCGTTTTTTTAGATACGTATTTTCACACAAATAACCTTGTTAGCCCTTCATAATGTGCTCCTGGTGTGCTAAATTGGTCAATTAACTACCCAATTTGGTTAGCTTGCTTAAAAAAACCTTAGAAAACATGGCTTCAAAGCTCTTTCTCACATGAGACACACTCCAAAATGTCTCTCTCCAATGAAGCAACCATGTATTTGCTCTGGTTGATATCTAGGAGATTTGGGGTTAGGCGACATATGATTGAAGAAGAACCACCACTGGAGAAAAGGATGTGGATTCACCCCCTTGTGAGCTCAGGAAAACACATGTCCATTTTAATATTTTATATGGGGAAATGCGGAAATTTCCACCTAAATTCCAAGTCTACTGCCATCTCACCATTAATTCATTTGACAACATCCTTGGCCTTGTGTACCAACGTTTGAAGCATCAGTACACCTCTATGCGCCTCAGCATCTCCCCTGAGGAACGACTGTTGGTGATTTTACGGTAGGTGTTGACATGTATACTAATGCCTTATCTGTCATTTTGAAATACATGTTAACTTGCTAAAGCATCATTTTGTAGATATTTTTAAATTTAAAAATATCAAATTTGTGGAAACCTTATATTGATCCCTTAACCACATTGCAAAATCAAATTAAAAACTGAAAAGTCACTACTTCCATTCTATATTTACCAAGATTAAAGAATCAAGAGGCTTAACTCAAACAAAATTGTTTATTAAACACAAAATTAGATAATTTTCCAATATGGAAAGTAAAGATCACATATGCTTTTCCCAACCAAAGAAATTATAACAAAACATACACAGTACCTCGCCAGTCATTGGATGTTACAAATATGTGTTGTGAAATATAAATTACATGAATAGTCAAAGTAATGTCATGTTTTTATTCTATTTCAGCTACCTAGCAACTGGCCAATCCATCAGCAGTCTGCACTTCGAATTCTTATTGGGAAGGTCCACAATTGGCAAGATTATCCTGCATACCTGTACTGTGCTTTGGAAAACCCTTAGGCATCATGTCATGCAGCTACCTTCAACACAGGGATGGATGCACATTGCAGATTAATTTTTGGAGAAAACAGCTTTTCCTAATTGTATTGGTGCCATTGACGGGAAAACACATTAAAGTGAAGAAACCACCGAACTCTGCATCAAGATATTTTAATTATCATAAGTTTTTTTCTGTAGTTATTTTGGCCATGGTAGATACAAACTATTGCTTTTTATTTGCGGATATTGGTGCTTATGGCAGTGCATCAGATGCACGCATTTTCAGAACCTCACGTTTAGCAAGACGATTAATGTCTGATAGTTTAAGTTTGCCTGCACCAAGACCATTGCCTGGTACTAATGGCCCAATTGTCCCTTTTGTAATGGTTGCAGATCAGGGGTTTGCATTGTCAAGGCATTTGATGCGTCCATATCCCAGAAGGGGGCTGGACAGATCAAAATCCCTATTTAATAGCAAATTGGCCACAGCACGTTGCTATGTAGAATGTTCCTTTGGCATTTTGGCCTCAAGATGGCGCATTTATCAAACCACCATACAACTCCAACCAACCACCGTCAAGGCTGTCATTAAATCGACAGTAGTGTTACATAATTACTGTAGATTACATGAAAGCAATGATGAAGATATTGAGGAGTTGCCTGCTTTAAATGCACCATTTGTAGACAATGGTAGTGTCAGAACCACTGTGTCCACTTCTGGTCTACAAGTGAGGAATCAGTTTAAAGATTTTTTTAGTTTAAATAGCCATAGTCATGTATAATTTTGACATGAAGAAAGTTTGTCAACACTTGGTTACATAAGCATAAACACATATGTAATACAAAAGAGAAAATGACCATACATAGGTATCATTTGTGGTTTTTTGGTTGGTTGGTTGTGTTTGTGGTCCCCATAAGCTTTTGTGATATAACTATATTGTTATGACATCAGGATTTTTTGTTATTCTTTTAAAAAATACTACTGAATGTACATGACTAATAAAATTATGGCAAATTTGTTATGAAAAACTTAGTCCAGAATTATTATTTTACCTATGTATGTATGTTCTCTTTTGCAAAACACCCTGTATTTTTTTTTATATACAATTTTGTCAGGGACTTTAGCCCATACAAAACACCATACTTTATTATGCAATAATGTCACGCAAAGATAATTTGTTGGACACTATTGGAATACAAGTATGGGACCAGACAATATGCAGATACTGCATAGTGTCTGGATTTTTAATAATAAAGGTGTCTGCATGTTAGTGTAGTAGTTTATGTGCGTGCATCTTATGCTTAAACCCAGTTAATTCTAATGGATGGTCCAAACAACATGTCCAGAGCAAGGCATCATTCTAACAGGCAGGTATTGTATTTGAAGTGAAAGAGTAATTTGTATTGATTTTTTGTAAATGAAAACAAAAAATATGACCACATGTATATAGAGTAAGTAATGTGTTACATTTTGATATGTTTCCCCACCAGCAATACCATAGAAAACATACTAAAATGTAATATAATACATACAATATCCCATTATGATTCAACTAAATCCTCTAGGCTACTGATGCTTTCCTGTGTAGTCTCCATTGCATTGACACCTACAGAATATGTTTGCTGCACAACACTAGATGTTGTAGTGAGTGACTGATCAGTGTTTCCACTAGTAACAGTTGTTGTACTTGGAACAAATAATGAGGCAGTTGTTTGAGCAGATGGAAGACCAAGTGTAGGTGGTACATATTGATGTGTTGGAAGAGGTTGAGTATGTGTGTATGTGAAGTTAGTTGGGTAAGTCTGATGTTGAAAGTACTGTTGTTGTAGATTATTAGCAACATGGTATGCTGTTGGTTGTTGAATCATTTGAGGAAGTCTATGAACATTACTACCAATACTCGGATAGTTAAAAGAGGTTTGCGTTGGTGTTTGTTGGGGTATTTGTGGGACAAATGTTGGCTGTTGAGATGGCCTTTGTGTCATTAATGTACCTGTTTGGTGTGGGAAAACTGTTGGCCTAAATTGTACATCACTTCCCATAGAAGAAGATGGACACTGTATATGTGTTTGTTGCACTACAGGATTTAGTTGAAAATTAGAGAAATGTTCATCTGTTTGGCTTTCCACGGTTTGTTGAGTTGTGTTTGTGTGTGGGCCACGTGGATTGGCTCTCCATTGTTCTATCACTTTTATAACAATAAATGGGTTCTGTGTCACGTTGGGTAGCAGATATTAGTGTTATTAAGGACGCCCTCAATCTGTCCTGGCTATCAGGTGCAACCAATGCAAGAGAGAGAGACAGGGAGTGGCAAAATCTCTCTCCATCACTCTCTGGTATCAGTGAATTCATCATGTGTATAATTCTGGTATCAATGATATTTGGCAGGGAACGTAAATCTTCATAACGCCTATGACGGCGACCACGGATAGATTGTGCTACTGTGCGCATGGTATTAGTTGATATTCTTGGCTGTGTGCCTGCATTTTGCTGTGGACTACTGTCTGCAATAACTGGTGAAGGGCCACTTTGTTGCCCTGTAGACTGGCCTGCAATTACATTAGTGGATTGACTTGTGCCCAAACCCAAATCAGATGACATTTCTTCTGCGTCTGGCTGGTGTTGGGGATTGTTGGTGGTTGATATGAGGTTGGCTCCATCTCAGAAGCAGAGGTCGCTGTTAATACTGCTGACTGGGCTTCCTCACTATCTTCCAGGTTATCCTCTGTACTTTGATGAAAAAAAAAAAAACATTACTGTGTGCCTTTTAAATAAAACCACCACGTGATGTAATGCTTGAAACTTACTTTTGTACTTCCATAAAGGGCATAAGGAAGCTCAGTTTTTCATAATGGACATATTTTTTCTTCTTTGCAGCAGCAGCTGTGGTGGCCACAGGGTTATACTCTCTGCGGAACTGGTCACGGGCTGAGCGCCATCGCCGTTTGACAAGATCCACTGTTAAAAAACATTAAAAAATGTAAATTCAGGTCACTAATTCAAACAATTGTAGATGTTAAAAAATTAGACATTAGTCTTGGATTGCATCAATTTTATGAAATAGGAAAACACATCCATGTGTATGACAACAACAACCCATTACACTCATCTAGTGACATAATAACACAATAAGCATGGGAGAAAAAACAAGTTCAGCAGTAAACATCTGCTACCACTTATTCATCATTCATCTCCTTATAATTGTTCAAAAAATAAAAAACCTACAGAAAGCCATGAAATAAAATATCTACAAACCCATGAAGTGCCATATGTTCCACATATATTTTCCATTATACACTACACATTACTGTTACCATTCCAGACATGGTGACACCAAGGAACTTGCATAATAACCCAAACATAGAAATACAAATCCAAAAATAAAGACAAATCACAGCACATTTGCAATAGAAAATGCACAGAAATGGTAACCAAACAAACCCCCAAACATGTTTAATAGTGGCTTCCCCACCATGAAATGCCATTTGTACATGCATAAAATACTTTAAAGCCTATATATACACATGCTGACATTACTAGTAAATTGCAATGAATACTTCAAAAGTGCAGAAAACTACACTCTCCTGTTTGTGAGTCTCCAGTGTATCTCAAAATGAGTCAGGCCCATTAATACAGGCCCAACAAACAATACAAATATGATTATACTCTGCCTACAGACTGTGCACATGTAGTTAAAGACAGAAGCAATGCAAATATCTGTACTCACCATATCTATTTTTCTTTCCAGGGGTGCATTGAGACCATCCATTCCTAGGGTAGACTATCTCTGCCACAGCCATCCATGCTCGTTCCACCATTGGCCTGTTATGATAGCCATCAACACGTGTGTCCCACAGCTCTGGATGCCTCTCTATTTCTCCAATCAGCCTCTCTGTATCGATTCTGGGCGCCATGCTCAGTACCTGTGTTGTTCTCTGTGCTCAAAGTTCCCCTGCAGTGAGAGGACAGGTGCCCAGCTGCTGTCTGGCGTGCAAATGAGACAGGAAATGTATGTTTGGCGCCAGAATTAATGGCCTACAATTGACCTGATAGATTGGTAACAAGTGTTTCAGATTTTGTGATGAAATACGGACACGGACGATATGTGCTGAACATGGACATACTCCGTGTTCGGTCTGTGCAGGCACGGACCCATAGACTAAAGCGGGTCCGTGCCTGCGTGTTGCCGGCCAAAAACGGACATGTCGTCCGTGTTTAAAAGCGCACACACGTACTTATGACACGGACACACGCTCCGTGTGATTTTACGTACGTGTGCCATCTTCCATTGAATAACATGGGTATCCGTGTGTACGTGTCTCCGGTACGTGCAAATACGTACCGCACATGTACAAATTACATGGATGTGTGTTGCGGGTCTAAGACAATGACAGACAGAAGTTAAGCACCATATGCTAGCCCATATATTGGAGCAAACAATCACATGTACATACCCATTATAATAGATTCTGAGGTTAAAGAAACACTGCCAACACTGAGTCACAGTCCCCAATGTATGTTTTGCATTTGATTTATAGGATTACCGTGGCTATCACTTCACCAGGGTGGAGGAAAATGTAGGCAGCAATATGTATCCTTTCTCACACTTGAGTCATAGTAACAGACAATATCAATTGATATATCAGATATACCAGACTACCCTTTCTGCTGCCATAACACCAGACTTCATTTTGTACATAGCAGAATTTCCAAACTATTCTGCGCCACAATTATTAAACCCACAGCACCATGAGTGGATACACAAAAAAGTGATAAACTTTGTTTCTAGCTAAGACCCCTGATGGTCAGGATCGGAGAGACTCACCTGATCATTTTGTAAAGATCTTCCGTGACGTGATAGCATTTTACCAGTGAGGTGTAAATGCTGTATTATCTCATTGGCTACAGACTGGGTCACATGGCTATGATGTCATGCTAGGTCCTGTCAGTGCATCTCTCCGGTATGCGGTGCTCGCCCAAGCATCTCAGTAATCATTATACTTGGCGAGCACTGTGTACCAGCGAAATGCTCAGGCACATGCTCGGCTCCCCGTCCCTGCATGTCAGTGCTCTTCACAGAGTCAGCCCACATGCAGGGATTAGCTGCCGTAGTCTGTGAATCGCGGTGCCGGGAATCAGGTGATCAGAGATCAGCGTTGTTTTAGTAACCCGCCAGTAAGGTTACTGTGGCAGCGGTGATGTAACCGCTTACCAATCCGCAGCCTCTGCTCACTCATTGAGTGATTATACAGCACATGGGAGCTAGATTGGTTGAAGAAGACAGAAGACCAGGATCGTGGAGGGGTGAGAGGGAGTAATGAACATGGAGTCCCTAAGTGTTTCTGTGTATTTATTTATAATAAAATACTTTTTCTCTATGTGGTGTCTTTGTTTAACCTTTTATTGGAGATTCTTAAGGCCTGGGCAAATTTTACCTGACATTAGGAATCTCAGGCTTAATACTAACTGGTAAAACAAAGCTGGTATTAACCCCTTATTATCCAGCGTGAAATCCGGCACCAGGGTCGCTTGAAGAGTTGGAACAGCGCCAGAAGATGGCGCTTCTATGAAAATGCCATTTTCTGTGGCAGCTGCGGACTGCAATTCGCAGCAGGGAGGGCCCAGAAAGCTTGGGCCATACTTTGCTGCGGATTACAATCCCAAGCTGCCTAGTTGTACCTGGCTGGACACAAAAATTGGGTGATGCCCACGTCGTTTTATTTTTTTAAAATTATTTCATGAACTTCATGAAATAATTAAAAAAAGGGCTTCCCTATATTTTTGGTTCCCAGCCGGGTACAAATAGGCAGCTAGGGGTTGGGGGCAGCCTCTACCTGCCTGCTGCCGGCTAGGATACAAAAATATGGCAAAGCCCACGTCATTTTTTTTTAGTTTTTGGTCAAAAAACTTAAAAAAAGGGTTTTCCCGGATTTTCCATTGCCAGTGAAGGTAATCGCAGGCACTGGGGGTTAGCAGCCAGTAGCTGCTTGAATTACCCATAGCAAAAAAAATGTTCTTCCCTGTATTTTGATTGCCAGACAAGGTAAAGCCAGGCAGATGGGGGTGGCAGCCCGTAGCCATCTGCTTTATGTGCACTGAGAATCAAAAATAACGTTGAACGCTACGTCATTTTTTTAAATTCTTTATTTACTTTTATACAACTATATATTGTGTGTGAATATATATTTTTATATATATATATATATATATATATATACAGCTCTCGCAAAAGTTAAGAGACCACTGAAAAATTGTCAGTTTTTCTGATTTATGTAAAAGAAAAATTGATAGTTCAGTTACCAGGATCTTCCATGATGTCATAGTCATGTGACCAGTATGTAAGCCAATCAACATTCACACCAGACGGTTACGTTCTATGACATCATTCAAGGTCCTGCAAGTCACTGCTGGTTACAGCAATGATCAGACTCAGAAGCAGGGGATGCCGGGAGTCTGCAGGATGCGTCGTAGGACCAGTAAGTATAATGACATTGTTTTATAATAATGTGCTTATTTTTTTTTTACAGTCCATGACCCGATATGGACCCGATCTCGACCCGATCTGTAACACGAGTTTCCCAGGAAAGCTCGTGGTCGGGATTGTGTACACAATCACTATGTGATCGGTACGATCCTGATCTTTACAGATCGGGATCGCCCATTCCTACTAATTAAGGGTTAATTTTTGGAGTGCTCATGAAAAGGCTATTGCATTTTTGGACCCAACTTTATGAAAATGCCATGGCCTCTTTTGCTTGAACCACTTGTGTAAAAATAACAGAAGGCATGAATTTTACCCCCAAAAGAAATCTTTTTTTTTGTACTGTTTTATAGTACAAGTAGCCTGCAAAGTTTATGAAGAGTGTATGTAGGCTGCTGGTGACCAGCTCCTACCATCCTTTTTCCCCTTGATAGTTTTAGGTCTCATGAACATTACAAAAGCCATGTTTGCAGTACAGCTTTCTAGACTGGTTAGTAGACTCCAAAGGGAATTTTGAGTTTTATACACATATTTTCCAGACATTTTTCAGATTAGGAATTCTTGAGAAACTTCAGCAAATTTAAATTTGTAAACATTAACTCATCTCTAGTTATAAGTACCCAACTTTTTTAGACCTAATAGGTAGCCTATTCTCATAGGTAAATCTGTAGTCATAGACTATATGGGCCTGTATATGATATGCTTTAAAGGAAATATGTCAGATGATTTTAGTATAATGCTAAAGGTATCCTAAAATAGGTCTTGGGCAACCCTTTATGGATTTATAACTTTTAATGCTATAGTTTCTTTGATTGTCTTGCTCTAAGCTGGAGAATATTAGTTTGTGCGCTGGCTTGTCAAGTATATACAGTTTAAATAAAAAGATAATATGCTCTTCTTCCCAAGTCAATAATTCCACCCATCTCTTGGTGCCGGTGTCAGTGATCGTAACAGACAGTGAAGATTTTTACTATCACAGCTGAGAGATGGGAAGGATTATGGAAGTGGGGAGCAGTGCATATTCAGTTTGGATTTACATATGCTTGACTAGCCAATTCTCCGGAGCTTACAGCAAGACAATAAAAGAAGCTGCAGCAATAAAAGTTACAGATCCTGAAAGTTCTGCCCAAGCCCTATTTCAAGATACGATCAGTTTTGTACTAGAAAATCACCTGACAGATTTCTTTTAAATCTCATTTCTATCTAATTGGTCATTTGATATGTTTCAGATTTTTTTTTATGGTAATGAATACAACACTTGTATATGACAATTATGATCCTTATGTCAATTGTATACTGAATATGATGTGAACTATAATTTTGATTCAGTGTTTTATGTTCCTAAATTGAAGAAGGATGTGGTTTAATGCCCTCTAAATTTGATAAACTTAAGACTGCTTTACACGCAGCGACATCGCTAGCGATGTCGCTTGTGAAAGCACCCGCCCCCGTCGTTTGTGCGTCATGGGCATATCGCTAGGACGCATCACACATACTTACCTTCCTAGCGACATTGCTGTGGGCGGCGAACAACCTCTTTTTTAAGGGGGAGGTTCATGCGCTGTCACAGCGACATCACACAGCGGCCCACCAATAGAAGCAGAGGGGCACAGACCAGCCGCATTAATGACACGCCCACCTTGTTGCGGCAGGATGCAGGTATGTTGTTGTTCATCATTCCTGGGGTGTCACACGCAGCGATGTGTGCTGCCTCAGGAACGACAAACAACCTGCGTCCAGCACCAGCAGCCATCTTTGGGAAATTAACGATGTGTCAACAATCAACGATTAGGTGAGTATTTTTGATCGTTAACGGTCGCTCTTAGGTGTCACACGCAACGACGTCGCTAACAAGGCCGGATGTGCGTCATGAATTCTGTGACCCCAACGATATTTCGTTAGCGATGTCGTTGCGTATAACGGGGCCTTAACTAGGGCTGAGCGAATCCCCAGTAGCTGAAAGCCTGGACATTTTCTTACCCTGGGGGTGCTACACACTTACAGTACTGGCCAAAAGTATTGCCACCCCTGCAATTCTGTCAGATAATACTCAGTTTCTTCTTGAAAATGATTGCAATCACAAATTCTTTGGTATTATTATTTTCATGTATTTTGCTTGCAATGAAAAAACACAAAAGGGAATGAAACAAAAATCCAATCATTGATCATTTCACACAAAACTCCAAAATTGGGCCAGACAAAAGTATAGGCACCCTTAGCCTAATACTTGGTTGCACAACTTTTAGCCAAAATAACTGCGAACAACCGCTTCCAGTAACCATCAATGAGTTTCTTTCAATGCTCTGCTGGAATTTTAGACCATTCTTCTTTGGCAAACTGCTCCAGGTCCCTGAGATTTGAAGAGTGCCTTCTTCAAACTGCTATTTTGAGATCTCTCCACAGGTGTTCTATGGGATTCAGGTCTGGACTCATTGCTGGCCACTTTAGTAGTTTCCAGTGCTTTCTATCAAACCATTTTCAAGTGCTTTTTGAAGTGTGTTTTGGGTCATTGTCCTGCTGCAAGACCCATGACCTCTGAGGAAGACCCAGCTTTCTCACACTGGGCCCTACATTATGCTGAATAATTTGTTGGTTGTATTCAGACTTCATAATGCCATGCACACGGTCAAGCAGTCCAATGCCAGAGGCAGCAAAGCAACCCCAAAATATGAGGGAACCTCCGCAATGTTTGACTGTAGGGACCGTGTTCTTTTCTTTGAATGCCTCTTTTTTTTCCTGTAAACTCTATGTTGATGGCTTTTCCCAAAAAGCTCTACTTTTGTCTTATCTGACCAGAGAACATTCTTCCAAAACGTTTTAGGCTTTCTCAGGTAAGTTTTGGCAAACTCTAGCCTGGCTTTTTTATGTCTCGGGGTAAGAAGTGGGGTCTTCCTGGGTATCCGACCATACAGTCCCTTTTCATTCAGACACCGATGGATAGTATGGGTTGAGACTGTTGTACCCTCGGACTGCAGGGCAGCTTGAACTTGTTTGGATGTTAGTCGAGGTTCTTTATCCATCATCCGCACAATCTTGCATTGAAATCTCTCGTCAATTTTTCTTTTCCTTCCACATCTAGGCAGGTTAGCAACAGTGCCATGGGCTTTAAACGTCTTGATGACACTGCACATCGTAGACAGGAACTTTTAGGTCTTTGGAGATGGACTTGTAGCCTTGAGGTTGCTCATGCTTCCTCACAATTTGGATTCTCAAGTCCTCAGACAGTTCTTTGGTCTTATTCCTTTTCTCCATGCTCAATGTGGTACACTCAAGGACACAGGACAGAGGTTGAGTCAACTTTAATCCATGTCAACTGGCTGCAAGTGTGATTTAGTTATTGCCAACACCTGTTAGGTGCCACAGGTAAGTTACAGGTGCTTTTAATTTCACAAATTAGAGAAGCATCACATGATTTTTCAAACTGTGCCAATACTTTTTTTCACCCCCTTTTTTATGTTTGGTGTGGAATTATATCCAGTTTGGTTTTATGACAATTTTTTTTTTTTTCATTGAAGACAAATTAAATTAAGATAATAATACCAAAGAATTTGTGATTGCAATTATTTTCAAGAAGAAACTGAGTATTATCTGACAGAATTGCAGGGGTACCAATACTTTTGGCCAGTACTGTATTTCTTACTGCCATTTTAAAATGGCAGTAAGGAATAAGTACCCTTAACTTCCACCATTTAAAAGCAAACTGTCAGTTGTTAATAGGTTAAATTTAAAAATTTGACAAGCATTCTACATCTGTGAATGAATTATAATGGATATGTGGCAGTGTGATCTTAATTCTTTCAGGACTGGGAGTTTTTTTCATTTTTGATCTTTCATTTTTTCTGTTTTCATTTATAGACCTTTAAAAGCTAAAGGGAACCTGTCACCAGGTTTTTCCCTTATAGGCTGCGGCCAGCACGAGTGAGCCCTTACATACAAAATTCTAGAATGGTGTATATAAGTGCCAGGCTGCTCTGCATAATGTAAAAAAAGACATTTATTATACCCAACTAAAGGGCGATCGGGTCCAATGGCCATCACTGCTTTCGTGTTGGTGCCTCCTTCATCTTGGGCAATTGCCATACTTCTTCCCAACCCTGTGTGAATGATGCTTTTTACATCATCCACATATAGGCCACAATTGTGTCCTGCGCATTAGCACTTTGATCTGCCTTAAAGCAAATCAAAGTATTGTAGTGCTTATGCGTGAGTGGTCTTTGATATTTCCTTGCACCTGCACTTTACAGGTGCTCAATGGAGGACTCTGTGGATGATGTAGGATTGCACAAAACAGAGGCGGCACCGGACCGAGAGCAGCGACACCCATCCAACTAATCCTAGGTGAGTATACTAAAGATCTTTTTTACAATCAATATAGCGATACGGGAACATATACAGTATTCTAGAATGCTGTGTATAAGGGCTTACTGGTGGTGGTCGCATCTTATAAGGGGCAAATCTGGTGATGGGTTCCCTTTTATTGTTTTATCAGCATTACATTAGACTTTTTTATGGAATTAAATGCATTTTTGAATCGAAATATTAATTTTCTCATAATATGTACTAAAAGAAGAAACAAAATCCCGAATGTGCTAAAATTAATGCAATTCTGTCTTTTTTTTTTTTTTTTAGCGTTTTTGGTTTTACAGATTTCATTGTGTGGTTAAAAGTACCTGTAAAAATAATTTTCCAAGTCAGCTCTATTACAGAGATACCAAACTTGCAACTTTTTATATTATGACGGTGATTAAAATTAAAAGGTTTATAATAAAAAAAAGATTTGTGTCACCAATTTTTGTGACTCATACATTTTTTAATGGATTTTTGTAAGGTATTATTTTTTGTGTGGCCAATTGATGAATTAATTAATATCATTTTGGGGGTACAAGCAACATTTTAATTTTTTTTGTTATATTTTGTTAGGAAACTGTAGTGGCTGAAAACACACTATTCTATAATTATAAGTTTTTTATGGAATTTAAATCGAATGGAATTGAGAGTGCAGGCTTCAAGTCCCGTAAGGGGAATAGTAAAATTAATGAAAAATGTAAAAAAAAAAGTTTTAAAAATATGAAAAAATGAAAAAAGAATCTTTAAGTTCAAATCATCCCCCTTTTGCCCCACTGCAAATAAAAACGAATCAAAAATTCATATATTTATTATCGCTGCATTGAGAAATACCTACTCTACCAAAATCTAAAATCAATTAATATGATTGGAAAAGAGTGAAGCGAGAAAAAAAATCAAAATGCCACAATCACAGTTTTTTTGTCACAATTAAAGTGCTTTAACATATGATCAAAACATTGGATCTATCCAAAATATTATGATTAAAAAAAAGAACTCAAAACGAAAAAATAAGCCATCACTGAGCCCCAGATCCTGAAAAATGAGAACGCTACACGTCATGGAAAATGTAACAAAAGCACACTTTTTTTTTTTTTTACCAATTTCTGAATTTTTTTCAACACATAGATAAAAGTAAAGCTATACATGTTTGGGAATTCTTTTCCCGTTTTCCAGTACAATATTGAGCAGAATGAATGGTGTTATTAAAAATTACAAATCGTTAAGCAAAATACAAGCCCTTATTGTTATATTGATGGAAAAATAAAAAAGGTATGGCTCTTGGAAGATGGGGAGGAAATAACGAAAACGAAAAATTGCAGGGGGGCAAAAGGGTTAAGAGTGTTGTAATACCAGATATGTATATTTTTTATCATTATTTATTTACTGGCTGTAATACCTGGAATTGCCTGGGATAGTAACTCTGTTTCTCGCTGTATCTTTATATCTTTCTCTGTGTCTGTCTGTCTCTCTCTGCCTCTCCCTTTGTCTGTCTGTCTCTTTCCCTGTCTGTCTTTGTCTCTATCCCTGTCTGTCTCATTATTTCTTTCCCTATGTGTCTCTCTCTTTTCCTGTCTGTCTCTCTTTCCCTGTCTGTCTCTGTCTCTTTTCCTGTTTGTCTCTTTCCCTGTCTCTCTCTTTCCCTAGCTGCAATGTGACATGCCAACATTCCACTCATAGGCGTGGCTCTGCATTGTGACTCACCAACATTTTCCTGAAGTTTTGGCTGCATTATGGCTACCAGCTCCATTGACTTTAATATAGGCAGGTTTTCTGGCGAATAACTGTAAATCGCGGGGTTAAATTTTCCCCTCAAAACATAGTCTGTGACATTCACTGAGACAAATGGGGTGCCTGTGCAAAATTTGGTGATTGTAAATGCGACAGTGCGGATTCCTTTAGCGGACATACAGACACAAACACACACACAAACACAAACACACACACACACACACACACACACACATACATACAGCTTTACAGTATATATTAGATTTAGTAGGAAAGGTGGAGATTCAAATTTTTATATATTTTTAAGCAGTTTTATTTTTTCACTTTTTCCGTTATATGACTTGAACCTGCATTTGGTCTTTTACTTATATTATTTACTGCAATAGCATATTGGTAAATTGTGATCTAATTTGAAACCAGAATATGGCTGAATTTTATAAGAATATCAGGATAGCATGGATAGGAGCCTTCCTTTATTTTTCCTTCTCCTTCTTTTTCTCCAGTGATACTGAACTCCAAAGCAGACAGCCCAGGACACTAAATGTGCCAAGACCCTCCATTAGTGAGCCCCATCCATTGTTAGTTATCTCCTATGGACATCACCTGTCGAAAATTATGAGCCCCAGATTCCTGATTTTGTGGCCTAATCAGGAATCCAATTTAAAACTGTCAACCACACAAAAAGTTGAATTTTTCAGTCTTTTTCTTTTAAAACCTGCTTCATCATTTTGTAACTTTACAACCAATAGAAATTATGAAGTTTTGTGGCCTTATTCTTCACAGGGGCATAGAGAAATAAATAGAAATTTGGCAATATTGGAGTGCTAATGTTACGCGGGTGGACAATTACAACAAAACTAATTACAGCTCTAATGTCTCCCAAGGTCTTCTGGGCAGATGGTAAAGCCACAGATGGACAAGCGGCCGGAAGGCTGAGCTTCAGAGGAACAAGAAAATAAAAAACACAATCGGTGGTGTTGGCAGCACACCCACTGAGTACTGGACCTCTTCTATTCACAGCACAGGGAGTCATGAGGGAACTGGCTGTGTCCATAGGGGGAACACTGGGACAGTAGGCACAGCTCAGTTAGCTTCACTGGATTGCCATAGTAGGACTGGAGTGGTAGCACAGAAGCGGGATTATTGGCCCTGTGTGTACCTCACCACGAATCTTGGTGTCACAGGTACTGGACTCTTAACCCTGTTTACCGCTTCCAGTATAACATGCAGCCCTGTGACAGACTTTGCAGGGCTGTATTGACGCTATAGCCACTATGTGACTTCTGTGCTCAGCTAGTATCACCAAGCATAAATGACACACCCGCAGCCATGTGTGTCATTCAGGCTCTTTTAAAGACTAGGCCATGCCTCAAGCCAGGGACCAGATGGCAATGGCACTGCACCGGCCACTCAGGGACCGCCACATCATCAATGACGTCATCGATGGCAAATCAGGAACCGCCACATAACTGGTGATGTCATGCGCAGTGGTGGAAATCCCGCACTTAGAGCCAGGAACAGCAGCGGGAACCCACGCATGTGCGTTAGGGCAAAGCAGGGACTTAGCCTCAGAATGAACAAAGACCCTGGACACCTGACGCCTAGCAGCCAAGCACCTGGAGCAGTGGAAAGGTGGTGCAGAAGAGTCACCCGACACCACAAAGGATGAGGCCCGGGCAAGAGCGGTTTGAGGCTCCGGAGAACCCCGAACAGTAACAGTAGCCCACGTCTAGGGCCCCCCATGCCAACGCTCAAACGCGGCCACCAAGTCGGGGGCTGAAACTTCCTAAGCCAGTACTCCGGACCCAAGTCAGCCCTGTACACTAGGTAAAACATTCTCCCCCGGACTTTTTTGGATCCAACCAGAGCGCAAATGAACCGATCCCCCCCAGGGGAGTCGGGGCTGGATGGAAAGTCCCCAGAAAACCTAGTGAGCTGAACTGACTTAAGAAGGGACACATTGAATGTGTCAGCAATGCGGAGGTGTGCAGGAATAGCGAGCCGATAGACTACTGAGTTGAGCTGCTCCAAGACTGTGTAGGGACTCAGATAACGTGGCGCAAACTTGGCTGACTCAACCTGGATCTTGATGTTTCGCACCAACAACCAGACCCAATCCCTGGGAGTAAAGGAAGGGGCCGAATGGTGAGACCTATCAGCAGTCACCCTCATCCTCTCTTTTGAGACCCATATAGCATCCTGTGTTTTGTCCCATACTTCCTGGGCATGAACTGCCCAATGCTCTACAATAGGAAAGGAGGAGGAGACTGGTATAGGTGCAGGGACATGGGGGTGCTGACCATTGTTCAGGACAAAAGGCGTTTGTCCTGTTGCCTCTGCTATTGAGTTGTTGATGGCAAACACCATCCAGGGCAAAAAGGATGAACAATCATCATGATGCGCAGAGACAACATAATAGAGATATGTCAGCATCGATTGGTTCATCCTTTTGACAAGACCTTTAGTCTACGGATGGTAGGAGGTGGAGAGATTCAGCTCTATCTCCAGCACGGAGCAAGATCTCACCAGAACCAGGAGGCAAACTGCGGCCCCGGGTCACTAATGATTTTGTCTGGCATCCCATGCAAACAGAAGATGTGCTTGATGAATAAGGATACCAGTGGCCTGGAGAATGGCATATGTGGCAAAGGGATGAAATAGACCATCTTGGAGAAATGGTCAGTCACCACACAGATGATCTTGTTGCCCTTGGCCTTGAGGAACCCTGAACCAGATCTAGAAGGCATAAGGCGGTGTCATGAACCACCTGGATGTCCAATAACACACCCCTCAGAGCCTTCAGGAATTCAGTATACTTAGGAGAAATTGCACAATAAAGTATGTTGTGCAATTTGTCCTATTACCTTTGTAAAAAAAAAATAGGAAATAGAATCGTTTTTTTGGGGAAAAAAATTGATTTTTTATTTTCATGGCTCAATGTTATAAAATTCTGGTCAGAATCTGGAGGTTTAAAGTGTTTATCGCCAATCTAGATACATTTCTTGAGAGGTCTAGTTTCCAAAATAGGGTCAATCAATTGTGGAGTCAATTGATGTGCCTAAATAGTGTTTACAAATATTATGCTTAATTTCACATTAAAATGTAGTACAATATGTCATAGAAAAACATTCTTAGGATCATTGGAATCCGTTGATGCATTCCAGAGTTAATACTACATAAAGTAACATTGATTGAAAAAAATTGGCCTGGTCCTGAAGGAGAAAACAGGCTGGGTGGGGACAGATGCTGATTATGTAAAATAGTCAGAATCAATTTATGAGACCCATTGACACCCCAGCACAAGATTTACACTTATGCCTAAATGCGCAAAGAGATGAAGCAGGTTTAAGGTTTCCACTTAGATTTTTTGTGCTGCACTTTTTAGCTGAATTATACATCTCTCCAAGAAATTTTTTTAGCTTTTAAATTTCTTGTAATTTTTTAAAACTCAGTGTCAATATGAATATAAGAAGTTGGGCTGTCATTAGTGTTTAAAGCAATGTCAATAGCTCATGTGACAAATTTCAGGTAATTGGCCACTTACAATAAAAAGTTATTGGCTTTGCTTCTCAAACACAGCACAACTAAAATATTACCTTTTGAAATCAGTGTAGAAAGGCTCTTGCATTTATTCTCATATTATTTTTCAAATCTTGGCTAAGTTTCTAAATATTTCAGTGGTGTATTGTCTAAAATCATTGGTTACTCCAGCTTCTGAGTCTCATGCATGTTGTTTGTCGACTCACACCATTTCTTAGAGCTGAAAGAGAGCTCAAATTTGCAATTCAGGTTTCTATTCTTAGTTTACTGGATGAATTCCCAGTTATAGCCAAAAAGTGAAGAAAATAAAACTGCTCAAACATGCTTTTTTCCTCTATGCAGGTGCTCTAAGCATAAACTCTGCTTCTACTGCAAAATAAATGGATCACTAAAACACATACACTATCAAACAATGCTTAGATTGACCCTCTGTCTCCAGGTTATTTTTTCAATGCACATACAGTTTTATGGACTTCAATAGCCAATTGTCAGCATATTGTTGTAAGTTGTGATTGTAAAAATAGATCCTTTTGAAAATGTCACCATTGATTTGCTTTGTCTGAAAGGGATTTTGTACTAATTGTAAATGCTTTTCAATAGTGAGAGAACATTTAGTGCTAACACTTTTCAACATCTATCCTAGAAAAATATAGTGCTGAGAATGATGAAGAAATGGAACAGATGTCAAAAGCCAAAAAGGTTTACTCAATTATTTGTTTCCATGTAACATATGCCATTTAGGGTTCATGCATACATACATACATACATACCTACAGCCAAATTTTGTGTACACAGCCCACCATGGAGATCTGTCAAGTGGTGTATGTGGAGATATTCCCCTATTTTAGCCCGAGGAGGTAAAAAAATGTTTTTTGCAAACACTAATGAGCCCTATTCATTTACACCAGTGTTTTCCAAACCCAGACCTCATGGCACCCCAATAAATCATGTTTTCAGAATTTCTTTAATATTGCAGTGGGGATAGAACCTGTGGCAATTTATAATGCTTGTTGGAACATTGGCGGGGCCATGGGAGCTGGACATGAGAAACAGTAATACACATAATTAATTGTTAGAGATGCATTAATTGATTAAATGCAACTCAAATTCATACAACTAAATGAATTTGAACAATGCGAGATTTAGTTTGCATGAACCCCACCTCCAAAAAAAAGCTACCAATTGACACAATACAGAAAATTGGATTAGCAACAATAGGTTTACAGCACTGTGTGCTCTGCCAGGAGGAGCTGCCTAGAGACATGAGGCTGACAGGAGATGGCAGGCTGCGATCACCGCTGGCCACAGAATGTACTGACCTTGGCCCCACCTCCACAGCGCCTCCTTTCAGCTCTGTGTGCTCTGCCAGGTGGAGCTGCCGACAGACACCGGGCTGACAGCAGATGGCAGGTTATGATCACCGCTCACCACTGCATGTACTGACCTTGGTCCCCGGTAGCCCCTCCTGTCAAAGCTGTATGCTTTGCCAGGAGGAGCTGCCAATAGACACCAGGCTAAAAGGAGATGGCAGGCTGTGATCACTGCTGGCCACAGCATGTACTTACTTTGGCTCCCAGCAAGTCTTCCTGTCAGCGCTGTGTGCTCTATTAGGAAGAGCTGACAACAGACACCAGGATGACAAGAGATGGCAGACTGTGATCACCACTGGCCGCAGCATGTGCTCACCTCCGCCCATAGCAGCTTCTCCTGTCAGCATTGTGAGCTCTGCCAGTATGACCTTCCAAAAGACATCAGGCTGGCAGGAGATGGCAGGCTGTGATTACTACTGGCTGCAGCATGTACTGACCTCAGCCCCGGGCAGCTCCTCCTGTCTGTGCTGTGTACTCTTCCCCCCACTCCCCAACTGGCACTGTCAGTGTTAAAGTGCTGGCAGGGTGCAGGGCATAGCCCCATACTTTAAGCCAGAATGCTTCAAGTCACCAAAGGTCATACTGTGGGAACCAGGGTATGACCTACAGTAAACTGAGTGACATCATTGCTGCAAGCAGGGTCCTTCTTGTCAGTGTTTCCCAGAGCCTAGAGAGATCTGACATGTTTTCGGTCTCTCCAGGCTAGGATGTAGCAGAGCTGAATTGCCGTGGGAGCTCATGTGGATTAAGTCAAACCTGCACGGTTGTTTTTTTGGTGTTAATAAAGTGGGGAAAGAGGGTGTTTTTTGTATTGTATTCCAAGTAAAGTATTTTTTTGGTGTTTTTGTATTTCCTTTTTCTTATAGAAATAGAACTTGGTATTCTTGCTGCATTAAACTTATTATCGGGTTACCAGAATGTATGCGCATTCTTGGATTAAGTTTACCTGAGGTCACAGCTGGCAAAGTGTGGAAACCCAAGCTGTGACCTCAGGTGAACTAATTGAACTCAATGCTGGATTGCTGGATTAGTGCAAAAATGTTGGTGTGTACTCAGCGTAGTTACTGGTGCAGGATTTACCGGGTAAAACCCTACATTCACTATGAAGAAAAAAAACAACCACACTTTTCAATAGCTTAGAAACAAAAAGTGTCTCTCAAATTATTGAGTACAGGGTAAATTCATGATATTAGGACATATGCAATATTATTATTGATGTTTTGACCTATCCCAGGTCTTATTTATATGGTTTCCTGGTCCTGTATTGAGAAGGTGTCTGTATCGGCCAAGCGACTAAATGCGTAGGACCTGGGAGAAGATGAAACATCAATAACTAATGTTGCATATATCTTGGATTTACCCTGTACTCAATAAATTGAGAGACACTCTTTTTGCATCTAAAGTATTGTGAAAAGTGGTTGTTTTGCTCTTCATAGGATTACTGGATTAGACTATGTGTGAATGTTGAGTATTTGGTTGCAGACATTTCTGCACCAAATCTGCATCTCCTGGCAGAAAAATGCACCAAAATGTGTCAAAATGCATTGTATTTTTGGTGCATTTTTCTGCCACAAGATACAGATTTGGTAAAGAGATGTCTGCAACCAAATACTCAACATGCACACATAGCCTAGTCCAGCATTGAGTTAAATGAGTTCCCCTGAGGTCATAGTTGAGTTTCCCATTGTACCCCAGCTTTGAAGTCAATGCTAGGTTACTGGGATGTGCACACTGTTATGCTCTCTAGGCGAGCAAGGAAGTAGAGGTCCCACTGGGTCACAGCACACAGAAAACCCAGAGGTACTTGACTATGGAACCACACCTGGTTTTCCCCAGAGCCTCTAATGGTGAGGGTGTTGTGCTGCAGGTGTGCAACCGGGTGTCACTCGGCAAGACTGATGCTGCAATGGCTGGTCTCCCTGGGGCACAGAGACAGACAGTCTCTGAAAATAGGAACAAGAGCAATAGTCTGTGTTGTGGATTCAGCCGGGATGGATGCAGAAGCAGTGGCCGATGGAGATACTGGGAGGAGTAAGTACCATGGGAGGCTGCCGGAGTGGATACTTGCAGCAGTGGATATTGTGGTAGCTAGCCGACGTGGATGTTAGTAGCAGCAGTAGCAGATTAGAAGTGCACTGACACACAAACATGGATCAGCAGCAGAATATAGCTCAGTAATAGCAGCAGCACCGAAGACCTGAGGACTGGCAAAATAACTAGCTCGTTGCCCAGGTACCTCCCTTTAGGGGAAGGTGCCATAAATACCTTAAACCACACAGATGACCTGAGAGGTATTTACATGTTAGAGCGCGCTGGCCCTTTAAGAAAAGAGTTGTGTCCGTGTGCGAACCCTTCGGGCAGTCCAAGGAGGCCTTTGTGGTTTGTGCAGGCTCTGCGAGACAGTAGCATGGACATGTGACGTTGCAGCCATTGCTGGGTGGCTAAGAAGGTCCTCGCTACATCACATCTGCATCTTCTGGCTGAAAAATGCACCAAAATGTGTCAAAAATGCAGTGCAAATTTGCTTAATTTTTCTGCCATGATACACAGCTTTGGTACAGAAATGTCTGCAACCAAACACTCAACATGCGCACATAGCCTAATCAAGCATTGAGTTCAATGACTCCACCTAAAGTCACAGCTGAGGTTCCCACGAGTCCCAAGTTGTGACCTCGTTCGTCCATATTCCGGTATTGACATGTCTTTCCTAATAAACAAGCCCCAGCTCTCACAGCCAGGGACTGTCCCCATGCTATCCCAGGCTGTTTATCGCAATAAATGCCGATATCGATTGCGGCACTGAGGTGATTGGAAGAGTGATCGCGCTCCCTCTCCACACCGATCAGTGCCCCTGCAATGTATATGCAACATCGTCATGATGACCTCTGGGTTACCTAACTATGGGAATCCTCAGTGATCATGTCAAAAGCACCATCCCTTATGCTTCTTACAGCGCAGCTCTGACAGCTACACAGTATTGCAATAATCTAGTACTGCAGAACAGTGTACCTTTGTAAACAATTGTTCAAAAAAATAGTTATATTTGTGTAAAAAAAAATGGAAATATATTTGGTAACGCCCTGTCCGTAACAACCCGATGTATAAAACTGTAACACTAGTTAACTCCTTCAGTGAACACCGTAAGAAAAAAAAACGAGTAGCATAAACTGTCTTTTCATGAAACAGCTGGCAAAGTGCAATAAAACTTGATTGTGCCTATGTTTTTAAATCTTTGTATGGATGGAATAATAAAGTAATGACTTATTGAAGAATTTTTGCATGTTGGTTTTATACAATTTTGGATTACTTGCCCAAGAACCATCCTGTTTTTCTCCATGCTTCGCACCTTATTGGGATGTCCTGAAATACCATATGGTGAGCTGGTACGTTGTTCTTATATTTGTTCTAATGGTGCTGCAGGTATGACACAAAAACCAAAGCTGCAGCAAAAATATCCACAGGGGATATAAGCAGTACAGACTTCAAAGAAAAAACTCTGTTAAAAATTAACTTTTAATGATAAAGTTAAAAAGCCCAATACAGGACACACAAAAATTAGATTCAAATTTGATGCACGGTACCATAATAGGTCAGGGGGTAGTAACAGTTAATAGAGATATTGTTAGTAATAAATCACATAATACAAATCATTTTTCATTCCCATAGCGTCCCAACGGGAAGGTATGGGAATGAAAAATTACTTTTCCGATAAGTACTTTTGATTTGTATTAACTCTGGTGATAGGTGCATTAGTTTGGGCAGGGTCACTGTAGGGTTAGTCTAGGGCTTCCCGATGGTGAATGGGAGTGCCCAAAACAGTTATGGTGTCATACCCTCCATTGCTAGGTAAGGACTTTTAGGGCTCATCAGGGTCATTTCCCTACAAGAAGTACCTAGTAATTGGAAGGGGTAATCCCTCCCCCCATTTTGAGAGCTGTGATTGATTGTTATTTGATAATTCGTTTCTTTTTGCAGCTTTTCTACCTAGCATGATGATATATGTGATTTATTAGAAACAATATCTCTATTAACTGTTAGGGTCCCCTGACCTATTATGGTACCGTGCTTCAAAAAATTTAAACTAATTTTTGTGTGTCCTGTATTAGGCTTTTTAACTTAATCATTAAAACTTAATTTTTAACAGGGTTTATTCTTTGAGGTCTGTACTGCTGCAGGTATGACTTCAGGTGAAATGACCTTAAGTGAACTCAAGGAACCCAGTGACCTCACCTCAGGTGAACTCATTGAGTTCAATGAGACCTGCATCTCCTTGCAGAAAACCGTGAAGTTTTTTGCCAAAAGGTGCATACTTGGTGCTGGAATTTGGTGTATAAAATTCAGAGCCAAATCTGCTTCTCCCGGCAAAAGAATCACATCAAAACCATATTGTGTTTTGATGCATTTTTTGCCAGAAGATGCAGATTTGGTGCTGGAATTTAGTGCATCATTTTCAATACAAAATCTTCATCTCCTGGCAAAAAATGTCATCAAAATTGCATTGCATTTTTTTGCCAGGAGATGCAGTATTGGTATGGTTTTCTGCTAGGAGATGTAGATTTAGTGATGTAGTTTTTACACCAAATTCCTGCACTATATCTGTATTTTATGGCAAAAAAACGCATCAAAACCGCATCACATTTTGATACAGCTTTTTGCCAGAATATGCAGATTTTGTGTCAGAATTTTGTGTATCAATTTCAGCACCAAATTTACATGCCCTTGCAAAAATTTGCCAGGAGATGCAGATTTGGTGCGGAAGTGTCTGCACCAGATTTCAATGAGACCTGCATTTCCTGGCAGAAAACCGTGGGGTTTTTTTTACCAAGAGATGCATGTTTGATGCTGAAATTTATATACCAAATTTCTGGCACCAAATCTGCATCTCCGGGCAAAAAAAAAGCATCAACACTACATTGCGTTTTGATTCACTTTTTTACAGAAGATGAAGACTTGATGCAGGAATTTGGTGCATAAATTTCAGTACCAAATATGCATCTCCTGTGGAAAAAAAAGCAGTTTAGGTGAGGTTTTCTGCCAGGAGATACAGATTTGGTGCAGAAATTTTTCCTGGCAGAAAACCGCACTGAAATTGAGTAAAAAACATAATTTTTTGTGCGGTTCTCTGACAGGAGATGCAGACTTGGTGCTGGAATTAATACATCAAAATCCTGTAGGAAATCTACACCTCATGGTAAAATACACATCAAAAATGTATTGCATTTCAATGTGGTTTTTTTTGTCAGAAGATGGAGACAGTGCATTTATTTGGTGTATAAATTTCAGTACTAAATCTTCAACTCCTGGCAAAAAATAGCATCAAACTCACATCACAGTTTGATGCAATTTTGTGCCAGAAGATGCAGATTTGGTGCAGGAATTTGGTGTATAAATTAGAGCAAGAAATCTGCATCTCCTGGTGAAAATTGTATCAAAATTGGAATGTGTTTTAATGTGGGGTTTTTTTGCCAGAAGATGCAGATTTAGTGCAGGAATTTGGTGTATCAATTTCAATATCAAATCTGCATCTCCTAGTAAAAAATTGCATCAAAATCACATCACATTTTAATGCTAATTTTTGCCAGGAGATGCAATATTGGTTGAGGAATTTAATGTACAAATATGAGCAATAACTCAGCATCTCCTGGCAAAACAAACGCAGTTTAGGTGTAATTTTCTGCCAGGAGATGCAGATTTCGTTGCAGAAACATCTGCACCAGATTTCTGCACCAAATTTGTATTTCCTGACAGAAAACTGCACCAAAATTGGAAAAATTGTCAAAGATGTGTTTTTTATGTAGTTTTCTATGCTGGAATTTACACACCAAATTCCAGCAACAAATATGCATCTTCTGGCTAAAAAAATGTATCAAAATAACATCAGTTTTGATGCATGAGGCAGAAGATGGAGATTTGGTGCAAGTATTGGTATATAAATTTCAGCATCAAATCTGCAACTCCTGGCAAAGAATTGCATCAAAACTACATCACATTTTGATCCAATTTTTGACAGAAGATACAGATTTGGTGCAGACATTTTGTGTGTAGCTTTCAGAGCCAAATCTACATCTCCTGGCAAAAACTTGCAACAAAATCAAATCAAGTTTTGATGCGGTTTTTATGCAAGGAGAAGCAGTATTCATGCAGGAATTGGGTGTGTATATATACCAGCCCTAAATCTGCATCTCTTTTGAACTCAATGAGTTCAACTGTGGTGAGGTCACTGAGTTTAATGAGTTTACCTGAGGTGAGTTTGCCTGCTGTCAAAGGTGGGGTACTGTATTGTAGCTCAATGGCATCACTGCTCGCAGCTGTGGCTCAGTCAGTGTCCGCCTGAAGCCTCAGTAGGTGGTCATGTTTTCCAATATAAACATGTGCTTCAACATTTATGTAGCAGAGCCAAAACCCATCATGGGACGTCATGGTGTTGATTACATTGGACCTGGGTGATTTTAAGTTAATAAATTGGAGAAAGAGGGTGTTGTTTTGTTTTTTTTTTTTTAAATAAAGGATTGTTCTCTGATTTTTTGTGTCTTTTTCTTTTTACTTACAGGATTACTAATGGGATGTCTCATATAATTCTCCGTATTACTAATCTAGGGCTTATTGGCACCTCTGAGCTGTCATTAACCCCTTATATTACCCTGATTGCAACCACACCAATTTTGGGGGTTAAAAACTTAGTGAAAGAGGGTGGAGTTGTATTTTTATTTAAAATTAAGGATTTTCTGTATTTTGTTTACTAGTACAGGGTTAGTAATGGGGGATCTCATAGATCACTCCCTATTGCTACTCCAGGGTTTTTTTGGCAGCTGTGTTTTTTGACAAATCATGGCTATCATTAACCGTTTTTATTACCATGATTGTCACTGCACCAGGGCAATTGGGATGAGCCAGGTAAAGTAATGGGATTGTCGCATCTAATGGATGCAACAATTCTGAGCAGCTTTGAGCTTCTATTTCTAGGCTAGGTCACCCAATGACCATGGGCCTCCCCAGCCTGAGAATACCAGCCCCCACTCATTTTCTTTATCTTGGTTAGGTATCAAAATTGGGGGTACCACGCGCATTTTAAAAAAATTAGTTATGGGGTCCCTCTTACTTTGATACACAGTCAAGATAATGTGAATGACTGGGGGTTGCAGGCTGTAGCCATATACTTTAGCTGCGCTGGGTATCTATATACAGGGTAACCATCAACATTTTTTAAATGTATTTACATTCCATCCATCGAGGACCCATACCGCCTCTGTGAGGAGAAATAATCAGATATGCTGGCACGCCACCAGTCTGACTGCAGCCTATCTCAGACACCGGCGGAGAGAGTGAGCGGAGGAAGTAGTGCATATATATGAGATCTAATGAGCGGAATTGGAAGTAGCGTGACAACTGCGGGGAATCTCAGTAAGTCTACAGTCAGGTCCTGAAATATTTGGACAGTGACACAAGTTTTGTTATTTTAGCTGTTTACAAAAACATGTTCAGAAATACAGTTATATATATAATATGGGCTGAAAGTGCACACTCCCAGCTGCAATATGAGAGTTTTCACATCCAAATCGGAGAAAGGGTTTAGGAATCATAGCTCTGTAATTCATAGCCTCTTCTTTTTCAAGGGACCAAACGTAATTGGACAAGGGACTCTAAGGGCTGCAATTAACTCTGAAGGCGTCTCCCTCGTTAAACTGTAATCAATGAAGTAGTTAAAAGGTCTGGGGTTGATTACAGGTGTGTGGTTTTGCATTTGGAAGCTGTTGCTGTGACCAGACAACATGTGGTCTAAGGAACTCTCAATTGAGGTGAAGCAGAACATCCTGAGGCTGAAAAAAAAGAAAAAATCCATCAGAGAGATAGCAGACATGCTTGGAGTAGCAAAATCAACAGTCGGGTACATTCTGAGAAAAAAGGAATTGACTGGTGAGCTTGGGAACTCAAAAAGGCCTGGGCGTCCACGGATGACAACAGTGGTGGATGATCGCCGCATACTTTCTTTGGTGAAGAAGAACCCATTCACAACATCAACTGAAGTCCAGAAAACTCTCAGTGAAGTAGGTGTATCTGTCTCTAAGTCAACAGTAAAGAGAAGATTCCATGAAAGTAAATACAAAGGGTTCCCATCTAGATGCAAACCATTCATCAATTCCAAAAATAGACAGGCCAGAGTTAAATTTGCTGAAAAGCACCTCATGAAGCCAGCTCAGTTCTGGAAAAGTATTCTATGGACAGATGAGACAAAGATCAACCTGTACCAGAATGATGGGAAGAAAAAAGTTTGGAGAAGAAAGGGAACGGCACATGATCCAAGGCACACCACATCCTCTGTAAAACATGGTGGAGGCAACGTGATGGCATGGGCATGCATGGCTTTCAATGGCACTGGGTCACTTGTGTTTATTGATGACATAACAGCAGACAAGAGTAGCCGGATGAATTCTGAAGTGTACCGGGATATACTTTCAGCCCAGATTCAGCCAAATGCCGCAAAGTTGATCGGACGGTGCTTCATAGTACAGATGGACAATGACCCCAAGCATACAGCCAAAGCTACCCAGGAGTTCATGAGTGCAAAAAAGTGGAACATTCTGCAATGGCCAAGTCAATCACCAGATCTTAACCAAATTGAGCATGCATTTCACTTGCTCAAATCCAGACTCCAGACTTAAGACGGAAAGACCAACAAACAAGCAAGACCTGAAGGCTGCGGCTGTAAAGGCCTGGCAAAGCATTAAGAAGGAGGAAACCCAGCGTTTGGTGATGTCCATGGGTTCCAGACTTAAGGCAGTGATTGCCTCCAAAGGATTCACAACAAAATATTGAAAATAAAAATATTTTGTTTGGGTTTGGTTTATTTGTCCAATTACTTTTGACCTCCTATAATGTGGAGTGTTTGTAAAGAAATGTGTACAATTCCTACAATTTCTATCAGATATTTTTGTTCAAACCTTCAAATTAAACGTTACAATCTGCACTTGAATTCTGTTGTAGAGGTTTCATTTCAAATCCAATGTGGTGGCATGCAGAGCCCAACTCGCGAAAATTGTGTCACTGTCCAAATATTTCTGGACCTAACTGTAACTGTCCTGCTTTAATCTCGGTAATACTCTGAAAATATTATTCCCAGAAACCAAATGTGAGTCAGAAATGCATCCAGGCATCTACCTCATGATGTTTCAACACTTTTCAATCCATTTCAGCATGATCAGTGAAGCTATAGCACAGATCATTGGCTGGAGCTGGGTGACCTCTGCTTCACCCACCCCCAGCTCTGATTGGAGAGACCAGCCTTATGACCGATCTTTCCAGTCACTGTGGATCTGGGGCCGGTGACCAATCCCCTCAGCTTCACTCCAGCATCTGTGGAAGCTGAGGAGAGCGAACCATGAAAGTGCCACATCAGTAAGTTATAGCCCCTGCTGCCACCGCCCCCCCCTCTCCATCTTCTGTCCCCCCTGCATCTGCCGCTGCTCTCCCCATCAGCTGCTGCACCCGATCTGCCTCCCTCCTTCCCCCCATCTGCCTCCCTCCTTCATCAGCCGCTGTCCCCTCCATCTGCCACCGCTCTCCCCATCAGCCACTGCCCCCTCCATCTGCCGCTGCTCTCCCCATCAGCCACTTCCCCCTCCATCTGCCTTCCCCCTTCATCAGCTGATTCCCCCTCCATCTGCCGCTAGTCTCCCAATCAGCCGCTGCCCCTCCATCTGCCTCCCCCTCCATCAGCCGCTGCCCCCTCCATCTGCCACCGCTCTCCCAATCAGCTTCTGCCCCCTCCATCAGCCACTGCCCCCTCCATTTGCCACTGCTCTCCCCATCAGCTGCTGCCCCCTCTATCTGCCTCCCCCTCTCCATCTACCAATGCCCTCTCCATCTACCTCCCCCCTCCATCAACCCCTGCCCCCTGCATCTGCCGCTGCTCTCCCCAACAGCCGCTGCCCCCTCCATCTGCCTACCCCCTCCATCAGCCGCTGCCCCCTCCATCTTCCATCGCTCTACCCATCCGCCGCTGCCCCCTCCATCTGCCTCCCTCTCCCCATCAACCGCTGCCACCTTCATCTGCCTCCCCCCTCCATCAGCCACTGCCCCCTCCATCTGCCACCGTTGTCTCCATCAGCTGCTGCCCCCTCCATCTGCCACCACTCTCCCCCATCAGCCACTGCCCCCTCCATCTGCCACCGCTCTCCCCATCAGCCACTGTCCCCTCCATCTGCCACTGCTGTCCCCATCAGCCGCTGCCCCTTCCATCTGCCACTGCTGTTCCCATCAGCTGCTGCCCCCTCCATCTGCCACCACTCTCCCCTATCAGCCGCTGCCCCCTCCATCTGCCCCCCCTTCATCAGCCGCTGCCCCCTCCATCTGAAACCGCTCTCCCCATCAGCCACTGCCCCCTCCATCTGCCCCCCCCTCCATCAGCCGCTGCCCCCTCCATCTGAAATCGCTCTCCCAATCAGCCGCTGATCCCCTCCTTGATTGAAATTAGCGTACAGACTACAAAACTGAATAATGAGAAACAGGGCCGCACCGTCCATTGGACAAGTTGAGCAGTTTGCTCAGGCGGCATTATATTCAGGGGGCGGCAATGTGGCCGGGGATGGAGCTGTATGGGGACTGCCATTTTCCGCCGCCCAGTGCCTCCACGGGTAAACCGTGCACAGGATCTCCCGGCCGCCCGACAGCACCCCTTCCCCACTCCTCAATTTCGGCCGCCGGCTGACAGATTATATCCCCACTTCCGCTCCTCAATCTCAGCCACTGGCTCACAGATTATATCCCCCCCTCCGCTCCTCAATCTTGGCCGCCAGCGCCTTACAGCACCCTCCCCCCTGCTCCTCGCCTCAGAGATGTGTACCGGCAAACATTTTTTTACAAAAAAAATGCTGCTTTTTGTGTTTTTGTCTGATTAAAGTATCAATATTGTGTATTGTGTACGTGTTACGCCCTGGCCTATCAGGTCGTCACAGGATGTTGCACAATTTTCCTTTCTGTGCAAGATCCATCTCTCCCTTTGTACCAGGTGTCACCCAGTTATGTGCTAAGACAAGCATGCAGATCTCATTCACACATACACCAGTGGGGAGGTCCAAGAGAGAAGGGGCCGCCCACCTTAGAGTCAGGCAGACTGGGTGAGAGGTGACTAGTTAGTCATCGGCAGGGGAGCAAAGAGAGCAGAGGGCTCTCAAGTAGCTCTCAGAGTGGAGAGCAGGCTGGGGAGTTGGAGCTCCCAGACAGCGTGAGAGAGTAGCCTAAGAGAGTGAGGGGCTGTGGAAGTGGAGGCTCCTGGAGGGGCGGACTAGACCAAAGCACACTAGTAACATCACTGGGAACGGTCACCTAAATGTGCTCCCCCACAGCGGCAGCGGTACTGCAGGACGTTTGGGTGAATCACTGCCTGTGTGTTCATTGATCTCACAAATCAGCACAGCCTCATCCAGCACCACGATATCCACTGTAAGTTTCTCTGCTCCCTGTCTCCCAGGCCTACAGCCCACGGCTCCCAATCCTTCCACTCCTGAACTCCCGGGACACCTTCCCCCTTGCCCACGGAGGGGTTAACATCACAAGCCACCATCCTATCGCTCCCGGGCACTCCCCCAAATACAGCAGCGGTGGTACCCCATGTTACCACGACCCGTGGGTGGCGTCACAAATTCTATTTTTTACCGCTTTTGTAAATATTTTCCCCCTTTTTTCATTTTGAGTGGCTGCGCGACCCCGCCTCAGGTCCGGAGACCCCTCAAGCCACTGCGGATCTGAATCTGAGCAGCCCGTTGGCTGTCGCAGGGGCGGCACACCTCCAAAATCTTTGCGTAACGAACAGGATGCGAGCAGGACCTACTAACCTGGGTGACGTGTGCCTTGAAAAGTGAAGTCCGGGAGTCTAAGTCCTTTTTCCCGCTACGTCCGCCATTTTTCCTGCTGTTTTTGCGCAAAAACGCCATCTTCCTCGGAAAGCACAGAAAGCCAAAGCCCCGCCCTTCGTCCTCAGTCTGAAACAGGAACCGGAAGTTCCCAGAGAGCACAGTGCGCGAAAGAGTGCTGATAGAAAACCGAGGGAGTGTGCCTGAATGTAGAGAAAGCAGAAGAGAAGCAGAGATGCCAGGACTCTGCCATACTGTTCCTGGAAGACGCAGTGGCAAGATGGCGGAGCAAGACTGGTCCCCAGAACATGCTGTCCCTGCTACCGCGACATGGATAGAGGAGGAAACAGAGCAGCTGTGCAGGAAAATGCGGACGCAGTTCCTGTTCATTCTGAATCACTGGAGGGAAGAGATGAGGAGCCTGGCGGTGGCGGTGCGAGAATGTGAGATTGAAATCCCACGTGAAAAGAGGGTAAGCGGTTAACCAATCCCTATTGAATGCCCAAATCCGGCCACAACGGCTGAAGGATCCAGACCGTCCCCGCTTGCGGTGAGCGCTCCACCATCAACTACCCTGTCCTCGGCAGACGCCAAGCTGCCCACACCAACCCCGGCAGCGGAACCTTCAGTGCATCTACAAGAAGTTCCAGCTGCAGAGATCGAGACCACGACCCTCATTCCAGTCATGTCAGCGGTCACCGAGACACAGCCAGACCAAACCCGGCCGCATCACTGGGCCTGTCCTCAGAGGCGGAGCACCCGCACCATGCAACCCCGGCTGCAGAGCAGTCGGTACATCTACCTGCAAGTTCATAAAAAGTTTTAAAAGTTGTATATGGACTGTCACCTTTGTTGAACGTTCTCCAGTGTTCAAATGGAGGAGGCTATCAGGGACCGGCTGCAGGGTTCCTGATGGAAGGTGACAGACAAGTTCTTTTACAAGTAGACTGTGCCCTCCTTGTTGAACCTTTTTCCACCCGTTGTTACAGAAAAAGACTGCCAAGGCCTTGGAGGGTGCTGTGCTAGTAGATGGCACCAGGAGGCCCTGGTGGGGTCGGCGCAAAGGGCAACAGCTACCAGGTTGCTCAGGACTGTTACCAGAGTCGTCTATTACAACACCCAGGATCTCAACCTGGTCACGGACCCATCATAGGTATGCAGAGGGTCAGGTTGTTTGGCTGGCGGGTTAATGGGATCCACGACATTGGGAGTGTGGACTCTGAGTATTTTGGCAGTGTTGGGAAGTATGACTCCCCTGTGATGGATGGAAACTGTTTATACCATGTTATCCCTTTTTTCCTCCTTACAGGAGCAGTTTTAAATAAACCCTTATGTGTCCTGTAGCTCGGGGACGAGCTACGTTTAACCAAGGGGGAATGTAACGCCCTGGCCTATCTGGTCGTCACAGGATGTTGCACAATTTTCCTTTCCGTGTAACATCCATCTCTCCCTTGGTTCCAGGTGTCACCCAGTGATGTGGTAAGACCAGCATGCAGATCTCAGTCACACACACACCAGTGGGGAGGTCCAAGAGAGCAGGGGCCTCCCACCTTAGAGTCAGGCAGACTGGGTGAAAGGTGACTAGTTAGTCGTCGGCAGGGGAGCAAAGAGAGCAGAGGGCTCTCAAGTAGCTCTCAGAGAGGAGAACACGATGGAGAGTTGGAGCTCCCAGACAGAGTAGTCTCAGAGAGTGAGGTGCTGTGGAAGTGGAGGCTCCCGGAGGGTCGGACTAGACCAAAGCACACTAGTAACATCACTGGGAACGGTCACCTGGATGTGCTCCCCTCAGTGGCAGCGGTACTGCAGGACGTTTGGTTGAATCACTGCCTGTGTGTTCATTGACCTCACAAATCAGCACAGCCTCAACCAGCACCACGATAACCACTGTAAGTTTCTCTGCTCCCTGTCTCCCAGGCCTACAGCCCACGGCTCTCCATCCTTCCTCTCCCGAGCTCCTGGGACACCTTCCCCTTGCCCATGGAGGGGTTAACATCACAAGCTGCCATCCCATTGCTCCAGGGTGCTCCCCCAAACGCAGCAGCGATGGTATCCCATGTTACCACGACCCGTGGGTGGCGTCACAAACTCTATTTTTTGCCCCTTTTGTAAATATTTTCCCCCTTTTTTCATTTTGAGCGGCTGCGCGACCCCGCCTCAGGTCCGGAGACCCCTCGAGGCACTGCGGATCTGGATCTGAGCAGCCCATTGGGTGTCGCGGGGGCGTCACATATGCTGTGATACACTCTGTGTATATTGTTTCAGCCAGCGTTTCAACACTCTTCATGGTATTTCTTTGTCATTCTGTTGGTTTATTTAAGCGAGCTGAATTGTAATATTTTGTTTGCTCATTTTTTACTTGTTTATACACAACCTATCAAGATTAGTTCATCCTATTATCCTATCACTTGGCTGTTATTTGGATGTTGTGACCAGAGCTTTATTTTTTGCTCTGATTAGGTAATTTTTCAGCTTTAAGTTTTATAGTTGTTTTTTATTTTTGGATTTTAATCATGTTGTACTTTATAATAAAGATTTGCATTTATTTTTAAGGTGATGCCTGTTTTTCTGACAATTTCCTTTCTTAATTTTTTACTCAAACAGTAGATTTCCTGTCATGGGTGTGTCACAGGTGACAGTCATGAGGTTTATGACCATAGAAAGTCACAGCGTTTGGCTGTGCAGAATGTTCACTGACTTTTCATTGTTGCTGTCAGTATTCTTTGGTATAAGTAGCTTTCTTGCTTGATTCATCTCTCCCACTTTTGGACCTAGCAGGAGTTTGCTTTCCACTCAGATGCAGATCATCATCATTCTTTTGGTGCTTAAATACCCCATCCTTCCTTGAACTGATGCTGGTGATATTTTTCAATTCATTAAAGCCTTGGTTGCAAGCGGGTGGATTGAACTCCTCTGTGGTATCGTTGCTGAAAACTTTGCTGAATTTCTACCTGTGTCATCTGTAGATAAGTGGTTCATGCATTGTCCCCCAGTGTGTCATCTTTTTGTCTGCTATAGCATTTAGTCGGGTTGATGAAGAGCTCATTTCATGTGTTCCCTATTTAGGTCCTGTCAGGAACAGCCAGGGGAGTCACTCAGATATCCCACCTCCTGTTCACGGATTTGTGAAGAACACGACTACTCTCTAGCGCCTCCTTAGTGTCAGGTCATTTTTGCATCTGCCGGACAATAAGTAAATGAGGCTGCTGAGCTAATAATGCCAAATATTGGAGGTCTCTCAGCAAGGGTAAATGTATATATCAACAAGTGATAAAAATAGAAGAAAAAAAACAGAAGTTGTGCACTGCACTGCTTACCACTCTGTGGAAAATGCTGCAAGAAAGTCCTTTGGCTCAATTCCATGTAGAACCTGTCTTGTGGGTGCTTGAAGTGCAGATCAGCTGCTGTATCCTCACATTGGACTTTGGCTGAAAAAAACAGCTGACGGCAAGTGGAAGTCCTGAACTACCGTGGTGCTATATGCCAAGAAGCCAGAGCAAGTACTAATATCATAAAGAAGAGAAGTTTTGGCAGCACTCTACGGTGTCAAGAAATCTATTTTATTTTTCTTTTTTGCAAACAGGTGATACCAAGTGTGGACCCGTGAAAGCACCCCTAGAGGTGCGAAACGGTACCGTCGTCCTTGTGCTCCGCTCCCCCTGCTCCCTCATGTTTGTATCACCTGTTTGCAAAAAATAAAAATAAAATAGATTTCTTGACACCGTAGAGTGCTGCCAAAACTTCTCTTCTTTATGATAAATGTATATATCACCGATTCCTGCTAATGGAATATCTATATATATAATTGTCTTATTCTGTCTGTCTGTCTGTCTGTCTGTCTGTCTATCTGTCTGTCTGTCTGTCATGCTCCAAAATTGTGTCCTTACGGTGACACAAAGCTGATTGGCCGCTGGGCTTGCCATGGCCCCGCCCCCCCACACGGATTGGCCTCTCGCCCCGGCTCTCTGCAGGCCCCGCCCCCCTCACGCAATGCACGCTCGCTCTTGCCCAACTGACACGTAGCTCCGACTCCCAGGTGAGTACACACACACACATCAGATCACACTCACTCTCACACACACCACACACATCACATCCACACACTCACAACATCCTGGGATATCGCTTGCTTCTACACCGGCTCCGTCACGATCCCAGCAGCGCCAGACATAACCTTGCGATGCTGGGATCTTCACGGAGCCCGTGAACGCTGTTAACCATTATACACATCGGGTAACTAAGGTCCCTTAGTTACCCGATGTGTATCATAGTTAAAAGTGTACACCGGCTCACACTCACTCTCACACACACCTCACACATACATCACATCGCATCCACACACTCACAGCATCCGGCGATATCGCTTGCTTCTCGGCCTCGATACTGTGCTGTTGTGACCTTCCAGGACCTGTCGGAGGATCACATGGCCAGAAGCATGTGGTATCTCCGGATGTGAGTATGAGCGCGTATGTGCAATATCGTCAATGTGTGTGTGCGTGAGTGTATGCGATCGGGTGTGTGTGGGTGTGTGTGAGTGTATGCGATCGGGTGTGTGAGTGTCGGCAGAGGAGCATAGCGTGCTGGAGGAGGCTGGGAGGAGAGAGGCTGATCCTGGGGAAGGCTGGGATGGAGAGGCTGATGCTGGGGACAGAGAGGCTGATGCTGGGATGAGAGAGGCTGATGCTGGGGACAGAGAGGCTGATGCTGGGGACAGAGAGGCTGATGCTGGGGACAGAGAGGCTGATGCTGGCATGAGAGAGGCTGATGCTGGGGACAGAGAGGCTGATGCTGGGGACAGAGAGGCTGATGCTGCGGGGAGAGAGGCTGATGCTGGGAGGAGAGAGGCTGATGCTGCGGGCAGAGAGGCTGATGCTGCGGGTAGAGAGGCTGATGCTGGCGCAGCATGGCGGATGAAGCACGTTTGGGAGTGCGCAGCATGGCGGATGGAGCACGTTTGGGAGTGCGCAGCATGGCGGATGGAGCACGTTTGGGAGTGCGCAGCAAAGCGGATGGAGCACGTTTGGATGGAGCACGTTTGGGAGTGCGCAGCATGGCGGATGGAGCACGTTTGGGAGTGCGCAGCATGGCGGATGGAGCACGTTTGGGAGTGCGCAGCATGGGGGATGCAGCACGATGGGGAGTGCGGAGTATGGCGGATGGAGCATGTTTGGGAGTGCGCAGCATGGCGGATGGACCACGTTTGGGAGTGTGCAGCATGGCGGATGGAGCACGTTTGGGAGTGCGCAGCATGGGAGATGGAGCACGATGGGGGGTGCGCAGCATAGGGGATGGAGCACGATGGGGAGTGCGCAGCATGGCGGATGGAGCACGTTTGGGAGTGCGCAGCATGGGGGATGGAGCACGATGGGGAGTGCGCAGCATGGCGGATGGAGCACGTTTGGGAGTGCGCAGCATGGCGGATGGAGCACGTTTGGGAGTGTGCAGCATGGCGGATGGAGCACGTTTGGGAGTGCGCAGCATGGGGGATGCAGCACGATGGGGAGTGCGGAGTATGGCGGATGGAGCACGTTTGGGAGTGCGCAGCATGGCGGATGGACCACGTTTGGGAGTGCGCAGCATGGCGGATGGAGCACGTTTGGGAGTGCGCAGCATGGGAGATGGAGCACGATGGGGGGTGCGCAGCATAGGGGATAGAGCACGATAGGGAGTGCGCAGCATGGCGGATGGAGCACGTTTGGGAGTGCGCAGCATGGGGGATGGAGCACGATGGGGAGTGCGCAGCATGGCGGATGGAGCACGTTTGGGAGTGCGCAGCATGGCGGATGGAGCACGTTTGGGAGTGTGCAGCATGGCAGATGGAGCACGTTTGGGAGTGCGCAGCATGGGGGATGCAGCACGATGGGGAGTGCGGAGTATGGCGGATGGAGCACGTTTGGGAGTGCGCAGCATGGCGGATGGACCACGTTTGGGAGTGCGCAGCATGGCGGATGGAGCACGTTTGGGAGTGCGCAGCATGGGAGATGGAGCACGATGGGGGGTGCGCAGCATGGGAGATGGAGCACGATGGGGAGTGCGCAGCATGGCGGATGGAGCACGTTTGGGAGTGCGCAGCATGGGGGATGGAGCACGATGGGGAGTGCGCAGCATGGCGGATGGAGCACGTTTGGGAGTGCGCAGCATGGCGGATGGAGCACGTTTGGGAGTGTGCAGCATGGCGGAGGGAGCACGTTTGGGAGTGCGCAGCATGGGGGATGCAGCACGATGGGGAGTGCGGAGTATGGCGGATGGAGCACGTTTGGGAGTGCGCAGCATGGCGGATGGACCACGTTTGGGAGTGCGCAGCATGGCGGATGGAGCACGTTTGGGAGTGCGCAGCATGGGAGATGGAGCACGATGGGGGGTGCGCAGCATGGGAGATGGAGCACGATGGGGAGTGCGCAGCATGGCGGATGGAGCACGTTTGGGAGTGCGCAGCATGGGGGATGGAGCACGATGGGGAGTGCGCAGCATGGCGGATGGAGCACGTTTGGGAGTGCGCAGCATGGCGGATGGAGCACGTTTGGGAGTGCGCAGCATGGCGGATGGAGCACGTTTGGGAGTGCGCAGCATGGGGGATGCAGCACGATGGGGAGTGCGGAGTATGGCGGATGGAGCACGTTTGGGAGTGCGCAGCATGGCGGATGGACCACGTTTGGGAGTGCGCAGCATGGCGGATGGAGCACGTTTGGGAGTGCGCAGCATGGGAGATGGAGCACGATGGGGGGTGCGCAGCATAGGGGATAGAGCACGATGGGGAGTGCGCTGCATGGGGGATGGAGCACGATGGGGAGTGCGGAGTATGGCGGATGGAGCACGTTTGGGAGTGCGCAGCATGGTGGATGGAGTACGTTTGGGAGTGCGCAGCATGGCGGATGGAGCACGTTTGGGAGTGCGCAGCATGGGAGATGGAGCACGATGGGGAGTGCGCAGCATGGCGGATGGAGCACGTTTGGGAGTGCGCAGGATGGGAGATGTAGCACGATGGGGGGTGCGCAGCATAGGGGATGGAGCATGATGGGGAGTGCACACCTCCCCCCAACACACACACACGCGCGCGCGCACTGCACAACACACCACACACACACACACACACTGGGAACCACAAACAACTGCCCTACACAGACACCCACACACAGACAACGCTGCACACACAAATATACGCACATACCGCACAACACACACATTGCACAAAACATACCTCCCCCCAAAACACACCACACACACACAAACCGCGCAACACACACACACAACGCTACAGACACACAGCGCTCCACAAACAACACAACACACAAACAACACCGCTCTCACCCCCCGCCACACCCAGACAACACCCAGAACATGTACAGCGCCCTACACAAACACTTGGTAACTACACACAACAACATCTATATATATATAACAAAAATCATACATGAACTACACAATACGTAAATTCTAGAATACCCGATGCGTAGAATCGGGCCACCTTCTAGTATATATATATATATATATATATATATATACCTCGGTACCCTTAATGATAGCACCTCAATAATTCTACACAACAATAATTCTGCTGCCACCACCAAAACTTAGTACAGGAAGTTCGGACACCTGTTACAGATAGCATAAGGCCCTTCGGGTTGTGGATTCATAAATACAGAGCATGAGGAAAGAAACTATTACATTTTATATATTTAATCCAAAATAGAAGGCAGTGTTTATAAAAATATACAAGAATTTGCAAAAGGGAACAATACAAATACAATATAGACAGTTACATAAAATAAAAAGGAAAAATGAAAGAGATTACTACTAGTGATGAGCGAGCATGCTTGTAACTACTCGGTACTCGCACGAGTATCGCTGTACTCGGGCTGCTCGGCGGGGACCGAGTAATCTCGCGATACTCGTGCTGTACTCGTGGTCTTCATCCCTGCATGTTGGCGCTCTTTTGAGAGCCAGCCCTCATGCAGGGATTGGCTGGCAGACCACTGCAATGCCACAGCCCTGTTAGTTGTGGAATTGCAGTGATTGGCCGGCCTGCACAGCGTGACCGAGCCTTTATACCGGCCGGCACGCTGTGCTCTGCTCACAGCTATACAGACAGTGAGTGCAGGGAGAGTGTCGCTGATTCAGGGAAAGCTTTGCGGCCCTTTATAGCTTTTTCAGTTGCAGGGCTGCAAACAGTGTGACCAAAAGTCCTTCTCAGGACTATTCTAGTTGTATACAGGCAGGCAGGGTATAGCCAGGTCGGAGTACAGTAGCAGAGTCCTTCTCAGGACTATTGTTGCTATATACAGGCAGGGTATAGCCAGGTCTGAATACAGGCTAGTGACCAGAAGAGTCCTTGTCAGGACTATTGTACCAGTATACAGGCAGGCAAACAGGCAGGGTATATATAGCCATTCCTAGTGGTGACCGTATACCAGCCTTCATCATATCTGGGGCTGGTGTACACAGTCTAAAACAGTCCAGATAGTGTCTGACTTGTCTGTAATTGTCGCTCCCCAAAAAAACCTGTTAGGTTCTTATTGCGTCCGTGCTTGGTTTTTAAAACCGCACGTGTGTGCCTGTCGGTGGCAGCGTACAGGTGCACTTGTGTCCAATTTCCACAAACTTTGATATAACGCACAAGTAGTGAATATACACGTCAGCACAGCATTGCAAAATGCGCAAGGGCATTGGCAAGGAACAAGGAAGTGGACGTGATGGTGGTGCAGGCAGAGGCCGAGGTCGTGGGCAAGCTCTAATTTCGCCACAACAAAGGGCCACATCTAGTCGCTCGCACGTCCTGTCCCAAATTCTTGGGGACCGCAGCAGTACACCGCTCTTGAACCAAGACCAGTGTCAACAGGTTGTTAGTTGGATAGCAGATAATGCTTCCAGTCAGATTGGCACCACCACAAACACTCTGTCTTCCACACGGTCAAGTGTCAGTAGCCGTGATACTGCACCGCACATTTCTGAACCTGATCCTCCTTCCTACCACCAGGCTGAGTACACGTCCTCCTCGGACATTAATGATCCCACACTTGGACACTCGGAAGAGCTGTTCACGTTTCCATTCACACATTCTGGCCTCTCGCCAGCTCATATTGAAGTGGGTCATGAGGAGATCGTCTGTACAGATGGCCAAATATTTGAGCAGCCACGTTCTCACGAAGTTGGCAACGTGTCTCAACAAGTGGTGGACGATGATGAGACACAATTGTCAGGAAGTCAGGAGGAGGAGCAGGGTGCGGAAGAGGAAGACGACGTGGTGGATGATCCAGTAACTGACCCAACCTGGCAGGAGGATATGCAGAGCGAGGACAGCAGTGCACAGGGGGAGGGAGGCGTAGCATCACAACAGGCAGTAAGAAGCAGGGTGGTGGCCCCAGGCAGAAGTCAGGCAACCGTTCCCCGGAACAACACGACGACACAAGGTGCCTGTACAAATGTTAGGTCTTCCCGAGTCTGGCAGTTTTTTAAGTTGGATCCAGATGATTCAAAAAAGGCCATTTGCAACACCTGCCGTGCCAGCATCAGCAGGGGTACCAAAACTAGCAGCCTGACCACCACCAGCATGATCAGGCACATGTCAGCCAAGCACCCGACTTTGTGGGAAGTACAACAGAGTCGAGGAGCAGTGCTTGCTGATGTCACTGCTACGTCTTCGCTGGTTGTGCATGCGAGCCAATCCCCTGTCCATGCTGCCTGCGAACAAGCCTCCTCCACTCCTGCACCTGCAGTTGCCTACGCAGAAAGAACACCATCATCAAGCACGTCCTTGTCCCAGCGCAGCGTTCAGTTATCCATTCAGCAAACCTTTGAACGCAGGCGCAAATACACTGCCAACACCCCACATGCCACAGTTCTAAATGCTAACATTTCGCGACTGCTTGCGCTGAAAATGTTGCCTTTTAGGCTGGTGGAGACAGAAGCACTCCGTGACCTGATGGCGGCAGCTGTCCCACGTTACTCGGTCCCCAGCCGCCACTATTTCTCCCGGTGTACCGTCCCCGCGTTGCATAACCACGTGTCACAAAACATCACACGTGCCCTGAACAACGCTGTTTCACCCAAGGTCCACCTAACCACAGACACGTGGACAAGTGCTTGTGGGCAAGGCCGCTACATCTCGTTGACGGCACACTGGGTTAATATTGTGGAAGCTGGGACCCAGTCTGAGCGAGGGACGGAACACGTCCTTCCCACACCAAGGTTTGCAGGCCCTACCTCAGTCAGTGTTTCACCCACACTCTACAGCTCCGGAATGTCATGCTCTTCAGCCTCCTCCTCCTCCTGCGCATCCTCATCCACTGTACCCTCCACACCAGTCACAAGCTGGAAGCACTGCAGCACTGCCTCGGCGAAGCGGCAACAGGCTGTGCTGAAGCTAATCTGCATAGGTGACAAACCCCACAATGCAGAAGAGCTGTGGACAGCTCTGAAACAGCAGGCAGATCACTGGCTCACACCTCTGAACCTAAAGCCAGGAAAGGTCGTGTGTGACAATGGCCGGAACCTGGTGGCGGCTTTGAGGCGAGGCCAGCTGACACATGTTCCATGCGTGGCCCATGTGCTCAACCTCGTGGTTCAGCGGTTTCTAAAGTCATACCCAGAGCTGTCTGATCTGCTGGTAAAAGTTCGCCGCCTGTCTGCACATTTTCGAAAGTCACCTACTGCTTCAGCCGGCCTTGCCGGCTTTCAGCGCAGTTTGCATCTTCCGGCTCACAGACTGGTGTGTGATGTCCCCACGCGTTGGAATTCAACTCTGCACATGTTGGTCAGGATATGTGAGCAGAAGAGGGCAGTTGTTGAGTACCTGCATCACCTAAGCCGTCGGGAAATGGTTCAAATTCCACACATAACACCTGAGGAGTGGAGATGGATGTCAGACCTATGTACCATCCTCCAAAACTTTGAGGACTCCACCAAGATGGTGAGTGGTGATGACGCCATTATTAGCGTCACCATACCGCTACTCTGCCTTCTAAAACGGTCTCTGCTGAAAAACAAACATGATGCATTGCAGGCGGAGCGCGATGAGTTGCAGCAAGAAACAGTAGTGGGTGTGGGTGATAACACACAGCCCAGCCTCGTCTCATCACAACGTGCAGTGGAGGACTATGACGAGGAGGAGGATGAAGACATGGAGCAACTCTCCGGCCAAATTGAGGATATGACATGCACACCAGTCATATCCTCGGTTCAGCGTGGCTGGCCAGAGGACAGGGTAGATGAGGAGGAGGAGGAGGAGGACAGCATGTTCAGTCATCTTGTTGGTCAGGCTACTGAAGTCCTGGCTGTTAAGAGTCTGGCGCACATGGCTGACTTTATGGTAAGCTGCCTGTCTCGTGACCCTCGCGTTAAGAACATCTTGGCCGACAATCATTACTGGTTGGTAACACTGTTAGACCCACGCTACAAGGAGAACTTTTTGTCTCTTATTCCCGTGGAGGAGAGGTCAACCAAAATGCAGCAGTTCCGGAAGGCCATAGTCACGGAAGTAGGCAAAGCATTCCCCTCACAAAACGCTAGCGGCATAGGTCAGGAATCAGTGGACAACCGAGGCTTACAGCCGAGAGAGGCACAAGTCCAATCCGCCAGAGGTAGGGGAACAGTCTTTAAGATGTGGGACAGTTTTTTCAGCCCCTCACGTACCACAGCCCCTGAGGTGCGGGGTAGTGCCACAAGAAATCCTAAGTTTGCCCAGATGCTGAAGGAGTACCTTGCAGATCGAACAACTGTACTCCGACATTCCTCTGTGCCTTACAATTATTGGGTATCCAAGCTGGACACGTGGCATGAATTGGCTCTCTACGCCTTGGAAGTCCTGGCCTGCCCTGCCGCTAGCGTTTTGTCAGAGCGTGTTTTTAGTGCCGCAGGTGGAATCATTACAGATAAACGCACCCGCCTGTCAACTGAAAATGCTGACAGGCTGACTCTGATCAAGATGAACAAGGGTTGGATTGGGCCAGACTTCACCACACCACCAGCAAATGAGAGCGGAATTTAAAGTTTGCCATGTACCTCCACTCACCCATGGGTACACACTTCTGGACTTTGGATAATCACTGGACTGCTCCTCCTTCTCCTCATGCGCCACCATGATGACCGTTACAAATTGCAATACTTAGGCCTTTGTTTCAGGTATACCCCCAGTGGTAAATTTTTTCGCCCATTCTTTGCAGAATGGACATTACAACGACAGGAGACCCGCTCCTTTGCAATGGGAACAATGTTTTGAGGCCCTCATGCACATCTCTACCCAGGGACAACGTGGAGCCTCCCAATTTTTGGCTGCCCTGCCTAAGGGCTATACTATAATACACCCACTTCCTGACAATGGACACTTAATGTTTTGAGACCCTCATGCACGTCTCTACCCAGGGACAACGTGGAGCCTCCCAATTTTTGGCTGCCCTGCCTAAGGGCTATACTATAATACACCCACTTCCTGACAATGGACACTTAATGTTTTGAGGCCCCCATGCACGTCTCTACCCAGGGACAACGTGGAGCCTCCCAATTTTTGGCTGCCCTGCCTAAGGGCTATACTACAATAGACCCACTTCCTTACAATGGGCACTTCAGGTTTACAGGCCCTCATGCACGTCTCTATCCAGGGACAACGTGGAGCCTCCCAATTTTTGGCTGCCCTGCCTAAGGGCTATACTACAATAGACCCACTTCCTTCCAATGGGCACTTCAGGTTTACAGGCCCTCATGCACGTCTCTATCCAGGGACAACGTGGAGCCTCCCAATTTTTGGCTGCCCTGCCTAAGGGCTATACTACAATAGACCCACTTCCTTCCAATGGGCACTTCAGGTTTACAGGCCCTCATGCACGTCTCTATCCAGGGACAACGTGGAGCCTCCCAATTTTTGGCTGCCCTGCCAAAGGGCTATACTACAATAGACCCACTTCCTTCCAATGGGCACTTCAGGTTTACAGGCCCTCATGCACGTCTGTATGCAGGGGCATTGGTGAACCTCACAATTTTGGACTGCCCTGGCAAAGGAAAATACTACAAAGACTCACTTCCTCAAAATGGGCACATTAGACTCAAGAGGCCTTCATGTACGTCTCTTCTCAGGGACATCGGAGTGCCACACAATGTTTTCACGTAAAATCTTTCATGTATTAATCTCAAAAAGTAACATACACCAGCTCTATCTCACTATTGGGTATGTGCCCTTAACATTTCCGCCATGAAAAATCATTTTGGGGTAATTTTGGAAGGTTTTCTGGTGAGTCCGTAAAAATGGCGTAAAACGCGGACAAAATTGTTCACAGCTGTGACTTTTCAGTGATAAATGCTTCAAGGGGTCTTCCCCATGCTGTTGCCATGTCATTTGAGCACTCTTCTGAGACTTTTGTGACATTTTTAGGGTTTCTCCATGCTGCCGGGGGGTCATTTCACAAAAATACTCGGGTCTCCCATAGGATAACATTGGGCTCGTTGCTCGGGCCGAGTACACGAGTATCTTGGGAGGCTCGGCCCGAGCTTCAAGCACCCGAGCTTTTTAGTACTCGCTCATCACTAATTACTACACCTGGTCACGGAATATGGCTCAGATATAGGGTAGGGGCACCCCCTTGGAAATGGACAATCCTATACACAGAATGTATATCCCCCAGGCATTGACACAGTGGCTACTAAGATACTGGCTTTTATCAACCTCTGTCTCACCCGCAGCCCCACCTCTGCTGACATCATGCAAGGGAGGGGGTTTTCCCCTCTTTCAACATTATGAAATCCTCATAGTCTTCATATCTCCGTGTGGGAGCATCCCCCGTGGACGTTATTAACCTCATTTTTATATTATGATTTTAGCAGAAGCTGGATACCACACATGGGAGATCTAGTATGTTTTGGGTGGCAGATTTTAATATGTGGATCTTCCGTATGTCCTACAATTAAGCTGAAATATGTGAGATGTGCATTATGGAATTTTGAGATCAGCGGTATGCCTGCCATATCTGGGGGACATATGTATCTTGCAATATTAATACTTCCCCAACGGAGACAATACGACTTCCCTGGCCCTTTGATCAGCAAAGCTAAAGTCCTGCAGGAAACTTGTACTCCGCCTCTGTGTATACAGATTGTAGTCGGAGCGTCTCTGGCTATGCAGGGGTCTTTGAAGAACTGGGAAGAGGTGTTGTAAGTTAATTAAGATATACCTGTTACCTCCCCTGACAAGGAAATCTTTTCCTGGCTGTTAATTTGGGTAGGGCTCTGGAGGGAGGGGGGATCACCCCTGATCCAGAGACCATGAAAACATATCTGCTTATTGTATTTTCATGACAGGTCCCAGCAGTAGGGATATCTAGAGTGAGGTATCCAGCTTGGCACAAAAGTTGTGAACCTATCTTGGGTTTTGAGGAAACCACGGGACCAACAGTAGGTTTGGTCCGGGGTTACCATCGTCCCTTTCCATAGACACAGGGTTTCCTTTCTCTTTCGCTATTCGCTTGGTACTTCCCTGTACCTAGCGTAACAATTCCACCACATATGGGGTATTGACATACTCAGGAGAAATTGCACAACAAATGTTACAGCTCATTTCCTCCTATTAGCCTTGTGTAAATGAAACATTTAGGGTTGAACAATATTTTTGTGGCAAAAATGTATTTTTTTATTTTCATGGCTCAACGTTATAAAATTCTGTGAAGCACCTGGGTGTTTAAGGTACCCATCAAAAATCTAGATAAGTTCCTTGAATGATCTAGTTTACAAATTATTTAATTTATGAGGTAACTCCAGTTTTTAGGCACATCAGGAGCTCTCCAAACGCGACATGTCGTCCGCTATCTATTCCACACAATTTTTATGTTCTAAAATTCAAATTGCTCTTTTTCTCTTCCAAGCCCTGCCATGCTCCCAAACAATAGATTTCCAACACACATGGGGAATTGGTATGCTCAGGACAAATTACACAAGTAATTTTATGGTTCATTTTCTGTTATTACTCTTGAGAGAATTGTGAAAATGCAAAATTTGGGGCAAAAGTAACATTTTTGTGTAAAAATGTATTTTTTTTCCCTTTCACATTGTTTTAGTTCATTTCAAGCACTTAAAGCGATAATAAACTTCTTGAAGGTGGTTTTGAGCAGTTTGAGGGGGGCAATTTTTAGAATGGTGTCACTTTTGGTTTTTTTTTCTGTCGCATAGGCCTTTCAAAGTAACTTCAAATGTAATGTGGTCCCTAAAAAATGGTTTTGTATATTTTGTTAGAAAAATTAGTAATTGCTGATAAAATTTGAATCCTTCTAACATACCAGTGAAAAAATATGATATTTCAAAAATTGTGCAGATGACGTGGGAAATGTTATTTTTTTTTACTATTTTGTGTGGCATATCTGTTTAAGGGCATGAAAAGTAAAAGTTTCAAAAGTTAAAGATATTCAAAATTTTCACTATTTTTCAATATTTTCACAGATAAACGCAAAAAATATCAACCTAAGTCTAAAACTATCATGAAGTACAATATATTCTAAAAATTCAATCTCGGCATCACTGGGATCCGTTGAAGTATTCCAGAGTTTTAACCTGTCAAAGTGAAACTGGTCAGAATTGAAAAAATTGGCCTGGTCATGAAGGTGAAAACAGGCTGGTTTGTTAAGAGTTTAAAATACTTTTCCTTCAGGTTTTAAAAAATGTTCAATGGAACAGAAGAAAATGAGTGTAACTACTTTGAAGTTTTTTCTGATGGAAAGTGCCCCAAGCCATGCAGTATCAAAACAAAAAAATGGTACAGGAAAAAAAACCCACCAAAACACTTAACAATCTTTTCAAATCCAATTCAGGAAAAACTTTAAGAAACTAAAATCTTTAAAAAAATAAAACTCTCAAAGAATAGGCAAAACTGGTACATTTTGACTACCTGAAAAAACGCAATGTACAAATGTCATGAGAGTGAGAAATTAAAGGGAAGATGTCGCAATTGTAAATTTTGTATTCATAATTATTAATTATGGAATCAATTATTTTTAATACAAAATTAAATTCACTGTTTATTTAGTTTTTATTTCATTCTATTTTTACTCAAGCACTGGTGGCTTCCATCTTGGATTTGCTGTGTATAACAACAGTTACACACCTCAAATATGGCAGTTCCTGTGCATAAGAGATAATAGTAAGCATCCAACCCTATCTCCTGCACTGTGGCTGCTCCATGCTGTGGCCAAGACACACTCCCTGGGCTGTTCAGATCACAGCTCTGGGAGGAGACTGCAACCATCTTTCTGGATCCCAAAGCGTATACTGTGCACTTCACTTTTCCCTTGAGCACAGTGGCAGCCTCGAGCAGTGATCTGCAGCGTGAGACTGGTATTGTACTATAGATATCACACTGCAATCGTCACTCCCTGCCACTGTGCTCACCTTGGACCTCCACTCCCGGCATTACTTCCTGTCAGCCTTGTGTCTCAGCAGTTCCTCCTGTCAGTTGCCGAAAGTGAAGGTCAGAGGTGATCACAGCCACAGCGAGTGATGATCGCATAGTGACATCTAAAGTTCAATACCTGGCTCACACTGTAGATCCCCGATCACTGCCACTATGCGCACCTATGATCTCTGCTCTTGGCAACTGACAGAAGGAACTGCCCATACACCAGGGTGACAGGAAGAACTGCCGGGAGTGGAGGTCCAAGGTGACCATAGTGGTGGGGAGCGATGATCGCAGCGTGACTTCTATAGTACAATACCAGGCTCCTTCTGCAGATCACCGATGGCAGCCGCATGAACTCACTTTGCACCTCTGCTTCCGGCAGTTCCTTTTCGCAGCGCTCTGTGCAGAGGTAGCACAGGAATATGGGGGAACAGGAATATGGGGCCCAGTAATATGGGGCATAGGAATATGGGAGCACATGAATATGGGGCACAGGAATATGGGGGATAAGATAACACAATGTATTTAAGACAACAGCGCTCATGCTGAATTTTTCTAGGCAAAGCCATTTTAGGTTGTCACAGGTGATCTTTTTCCTGATGCTGCTTAGAGGATAGGTTTGTTGTCATTTTAATAATTTTATTTTCTCTGTACTTACCATTACAGTGGCAACTAGCTTCCTATTGGAAGCAACCCAAAGATTGGACATGCTTCATCTTTTAATCAATACATGGTTCCTAAACTTGGAAGGGGATTAAAGAAGTATAAAAACACAGTAATTTTGTTTTTCATTGCTGGATACAATGTTAATTTTTTGGCATCAGTTTTGCAGTTGATTCTTCAAACAGATTTTAGAAAAAGAACAACAAAAAAGGAATAAATATCCTCCAAAAATTAAGCATTACTTACAGCAAAGAGAGGCTGCAGTTGTACAATGCCCAGGCCAAAAACTACTACTCTAGCAGGATGCAGCTAAGCCCCCACTAGTGGAAGCATCACAAATGCAGGCGGAGCAAATCACATGCACACGCTTCCAAAACATGGAGGGGGTGGTTGCTGGATGATAAAACTGTACACTGATGGCTTGCATAGAGCGCTGTTCACACATCCAGATGCACAGTCACAAGCCCGCAGCCCGCAGCAGGTGACGCCCATACTATAAGATCAGGCGGGCTGCCAAGTCGTACTCCATCTGTGCACCATATAGGGTCAGGAACGCTAATATGTAAGGCCTAACAGAAAGAGGCCTGGCTGCATCCTGTACAAAAAATATGAGGTTTTAGTTGGTATTATGGCCAGAATATGGAAACCTATCCTGCTAGAGTACTAGTTTTTGGCCTGGGCAATGTACAACTGCAAACAGATTTTAGGCACAATGTGCTTGAAACAACATTTTGCGCATGTACCCTAAGTATAATTTTCATTCAAAGAATTCAGAATTTGACATTGTATTTACAAAACTATTTGTACACTTTTCGTAAGTATCATAACACACTAACAATTTTTGCTAAATCATTCTTGGATGACAATTTTACAGTAGGTTGTCCAACACCTCTATTTAAAGGAAATCTTTCACCAGGTTTTTGCTACGCCATCTGATAACATCATGATGTAGGTGCAGCGACCATGATTTTAGTGATGTATCATTTACAGTGCTGTTTGCTGCAGTTCCGATAAAATCACTGTTGTAAATGCTGGAGATCTACCAGTCCTCTGATTGCTGAACTCTTTACAACCCGGCCCACACTACTGATTCACAGTTTTCTGAGTACTTTGTGCATACGTGGAAAAATGTCAATTAGTGACCGAGTTATACATAACTCAGGAATATGGGGAATTAAATGGCAGTAGGTTTACTAGTCTAGTGATAATCTCCTGTAGATTAAACTGTGATTATATCAAAACTTCAGCAAGTAGCCTAATATATGACACATCGCTGTTATCAGAGTCTCCGTCTCTGCATTATGCAGCTCTCAGATTAGGTGGCAAAACCCTGGTGACAGATTCCCTTTAATAAGCTACATGAATAAGACATCATTCATATCCCTGACTAAAGACAGTGAACATTCAAACCTCAAAAAACTCAAGCACTGGATTTTTTTCTTAGCATAGGCTCTATTCATTTGTTTTACAAATTAAGTTGACAAATCTCTTGTTAAGCAAGGTTGAGCGCTATATTTCATTAAAATGCACCCGACCTACATGAAGAAACGTATTGTCATGTGACAAAATTATATTTTATATATTCACGCCAGTTTGTTGTGTGATCTTTTCTTTGCCATAGTTACTTACAGTTTCCTAGTAACGCAGGTTATAATGAAACTCCTACAGCAACAAAAGGTAGAATACTATCCATTGCCTGACATCCATATGTCCTGTATTTTAACATACAGAAGTGCTGATATTGTAATTGGAAGAACAAAAGTAAAAAAAAGTTAAAACAACTAAGAGAATTCAGCATTTGTACAGAAAATATAGCAATAAACATCAGAAGCAATTTAAAGAGGTTGTCCACTACTTTAAGGCTGTGTATGCACTATGCGTTTTCACCTGCGTTTCCGCAGCGTTTTGAGCAGCAGCGTTTTCATGCCAAAAGACATGCGTCTTGTTTTCCCATAATAGTCTATGGAAAAGGAAGATTTCCAGACCGCACTTTGCATTTCAAAATGCTGCGTTTAATTTGCATATTTTGTGGCAAAAACCATGCGTTCAAAGAAGCAGCATGTAAATTGTTTTTGCCATTTTTGCAGCGTTTTACTAACATTGAAGTCAATGGGAAGTGTCAAAAAGCAAACAACATCAAAATTCCAGCTTTTTACCTGCTTTTTACCTGGTTTTTCAACTTCAGCGTTTAATGCCGAAATGGATGTGTTCTGCTTTTCTAGCAAAGTCTATGGGAATTTGGTTTTCTTGTCTGCACTTTGCAGTTCAAACTGCAGCCTTTTTGTTGCAGAACGTTGGTCAAAAACTCAGCTTTGCAGGGCAAAACCCAAATGGCAAAAACATTTGTCATGTTTTTGTTTTTGCCATTTGGGTTTTGCCCTGCAAAGCTGAGTTTTTGACCAAAGTCCAGAACACAACCATTTTGGCATTAAACGCTGCAGTTGAAAAAGCAGCAAAAAAGCAGGTAAAAAGCAAAGTGCGCACATAGCCTTAGGCTGTGTACTGCACATCCACATCCTGTTGATTTGAATAGATGACGGATGTGCAGTACCTGGCCGCGGCTGCTATCAGAAGACAGAGCAGCTCCAGAACTGAGCATTTCCAGCTGCCTTTTGTCTCTGCTAGCACCACGAACAGCTGATCGGCGGGAGTGTCGGGTGTGGGACTCTAGCTGATCAGACATTAATGACATATTCTATGGATAGGTCATTCAGGTAAAGTACTGGATGTCTTTCAATATGCTGGGAAAAATGAAGACAAAAGGGAATGTGTGAGACAAAATATGAACAGTTTTGTAACAAAATCGAGAAGTTGGAGCATTGACATGGCAGAGTGTAGCAGGGGAAATTTATGGAATGTCTTCAAGAAATCTCTTCAGCCATGAAAACACATCTTTTAATGAAATGCCACTTATAATTTGTATTGTAGCAAATTGCACCAGAGAAGGATATTTCGACTTTTTGATTGATTTTAAGCTGTCAAAAGATCAGTTTACTCCTTTATTATAATATATACAGTTATGTAAGTAAAATATGAAATATGACATGTTTAGCAACACAACTACTCCCACATTGAGTGCAAATGTACTACAAATTATAAACATTTTTTGTATATATAAAACCACACATTTTAAAAGTGCATATTAACCCTTTGCATTATTGCTAGCAGAGATGCTAATGTGTTATTCAGTCATCATCTGCCTATAACATCAGAAAACCCCATTTTTTGTCATCATGGTAATCAAAAGTTAAACATTCGCATGTTCTAATCTGCTAAAGGGACTAATAGGTAAAGTGAAAATTTTAGAAAAATATAAAAAATTATACTCACCCCTTTTCCCCATTTAAAATATATACATTTAGCAAAAAAAGAACATATCAGGGGTCACAACTTCCAGAAAAGTCCAGATTAATAAAATATAGCATTAATTAACCCGATCAGTAAACATTGTTTTTTTTTTTTTTGCCACTACAGCCGAAGAAACGCTCAAACCATTGTATCATTATATAAATAAAAATGGCAGTTCTAAGAAAAGAAAATAAGCCCTTATACAGCAACTGATAAATGAAAATATTACATGACTTCGAACAAGGTCTTGGTGGCACAAAAGAGTTCTTCCTTTTGTTTATAAATTTTAACGTTTTCTGGCGCATTAAAATAAATATATAGAAGTCATTGCATAACCGAACTGACCTAGAGAATTTATGGTGTCGAGTAGTGTTGAGCGGACCCGGATCTGAAAAATCCGGATCCGCATGGTTCGAGGTTCCGATCCGAGTCTGACTACTACCCGGGATCCGTGGTGGACGATCCGGATCCGTGTTTTTTTTTTTTTTTCCTCTCTCTCTCTCTCGTCCTGGATCCGACTCCCCATTCATTTACATAGCCGCGGATTCCGGATCGGATCCGGACTTCGGCGTGAACCTGATCCGGATCCGTCGGACCCGATTATAGCCGATCCGCTCAACTCTAGTGTCGAGTCACTTTATAGCAATTAGAATAGTACTTTTGTGCAATTTTACTGCATATGGACTTTTTCCCTTTATTCATTATGTTAAATGGTGAATTGAATAGTGGTAGCAGATTCCTACTTGTCCATATACATGAAGGTTTTTAAACCAGAGAGAGGCGTTAGATTAAGTACCCAGTATATGAGATTGCCTTGACGTGGCTACTGGGCAAATATAGAAATGGCCCTTTTGTACACTAAATATCTCAATTTTTTCTATTTTCTTACACAGTAATGCATGTCTATATTCTTACATTCATGTTTTGCATGCTTTTGCATTTCAGAATGCAACTGGTTTTTTTTTGTTATTTTAGGTCAATTAAATATTGCTATTAAAAATTACAATCTGTCTCGCAGAATCAAACCCTCATGTGGTCAGCAAAAAAGAAAGGTTTGGCATTTGGAAGAAAGGACAGAAAAATGAAAATGAAAAAAACGGAATATTGCCATGTCAGAGAAGGGTTAAAGTATATTAGACATTCATCAGTTCAAACAGATTATTACTCTCCATAAACCTTCTATATTTAATAAATACAAATCAAACACATACAAACAATAACATTTCCTCCAATCACAGAGTTTTCTGATTAAATACTATTGCCACTTTTTTTTGCAAATGCCATTGTAATTTTTGATACAATATAATTGTATTTTTATACAATGGTAGAATTGTATTTACAGTCATATGGAAAATTTTGGGCACCCCTATTAATGTTAACCTTTTTTCTTTATAACAAGTTGGGTTTTTGCAACAGCTATTTCAGTTTCATATATCTAATAACTGATGGACTGAGTAATATTTCTGGATTGAAATGAGGTTTATTGTACTAACAAAAAATGTGCAATCCGCATTTAAACAAAATTTGACCGGTGCAAAAGTATGGGCACCCTTATCAATTTTTTGATTTGAACACTCCTAACTACTTTTTACTGACTTATTAAAGCACTAAATTGGTTTTGTAACCTCATTGTGCTTTTAACTTCATAGGCAGGTGTATCCATTCATGAGAAAAGGTATTTAAGGTGGCCACTTGCAAGTTGTTCTCCTATTTGAATCTCCTATGAAGAGTGGCATCATGGGCTCCTCAAAACAACTCTCAAATAATCTGAAAATAAAGATTATTCAACATAGTTGTTCAGGGGAAGGATACAAAAAATAGTCTCAGAGATTTAAACTGACAGTTTCCACTGTGAGGAACATAGTCAGGAAATGGAAGAACATAGGCACAGTTCTTGTTAAGCCCAGAAGGGGCAAGCTAAGAAAAATATCAGAAAGGCAGAGAAGAAGAATGGAGAGAACAGTCAAGGACAATCCACAGACGACCTCCAAAGACCTGCAGCATCATCTTGCTGCAGATAGTGTCAATGTGCATCGGTCAACAATACAGCACACTTTGCACAAGGAGAAGCTGTATAAGAGAGTGATGCGAAAGAAGCCATTTCTGCAAGCACGCCACAAACAAAGTCGCCTGAGGCATGCAAAAGCACATTTGGACAAGCCAGTTACATTTTGGAAGAAGGTCCTGTGGACTGATGAAACAAAGATTGCGTTGTTTGGTCATACAAAAAGGCGTTATGCATGGAGGCAAAGAAACACGGCATTCCAAGAAAAGCACTTGCTACCCACAGTAAAATTTGCTGGAGGTTCCATCATGCTTTGGGGCTGTGTGGCCAATGCCGGCACCGGGAATCTTGCTAAAGTTGAGGGTCGCATGGATTCAACTCAGCATCAGCAGATTCTTGACAATAATGTGCAAGAATCAGTGACGAAGTTGAAGTTATGCAGGGGATGGATATTTCAGCAAGACAATGATCCAAAACACCACTCCAAATCTACTCAGGCATTTATGCAGAGGAACAATTACAATGTTCTGGAATGACCATCCCAGTCCCCAGACCTGAATATCATTGAACATCTGTGGGATAATTTGAAGCGTGCTGTCCATGCTCGGCGACCATCAAACTTAACTGAACTGGAATTGTTTTGTAAACAGGAATGGTCAAATATACCTTCATGCAGGATCCAGGAACTCATTAAAAGCTACAGGAAGCGACTAGAGGCTGTTATTTTTGCAAAAGGAGGATCTACAAAATATTAATGTCACTTTTATGTTGAGGTGCCCATACTTTTGCACCGGTCAAATTTTGTTTAAATGAGGATTGCACATTTTCTGTTAGTACAATAAACCTCATTTCAGTCCAGAAATATTACTCAGTCCATCAGTTATTAGATATATGAAACAGAAATAGCTGTTGCAAAAACCCAAATTGTTATAAAGAAAAAAGGTTAACATTAATAGGGGTGCCCAAACTCTTTCATATGACTGTATGTAGAATTGGAAATATTAAAAAACAATCACTTTTATGCTTGGTTTTCACTTCCTCATTCATTGTTTACTAAAAACATACAGTTTTTTTAAGCCAAACCCAAGTATGCATTTAAAAAAACAGTAGTCTTTGTCTTTTCTGTAAAGATATCTTGTGTTTATAACTAGTGATGAATGAATGTATTTGTTACTATTAGCTATTCGCAGAATAGTACGATATTTGGGCTATTCATTATATTGACAAGTAATAGTGTATTCGCCTTGCTATATACGGATGTCCTACCCAGCATGTTTAGCGCCTGATTTGCACCCACTACACATGTTGGGCTTCTTACCCAGTAATGCTGCAGCCATCTTGTCTGTAGCATTACTTTGATTGTCTGGCTGTCGCCATTTGCGCACATTACATTGCCAGCGTCTCTCTCCAAGCACTTCATACTCACCGATCACAAGCGCGACAATCATACTGCTCCTCTCATTCATCTTCCCTACCCACTCACTAGTCTCATACATATTTACTGCACCCGATCATTAGCCTTATTACACATTCACTGCTTCCCCCACCAACCAGTGGCTGTGATTGGTTTTAGTCAGACCTGTTTCCACGTTGAGTGACAGCATTCTGACTGCAACCGATCACAGCCGCCGGTGGTGGGTCTCTGTCGTACAATAAATCGTAAAATATAATATCATAAAAAAAATAAATGGGCTAGGTAAAGTGCCAGGACTGTCACATTGAATGGATGTGGCAATTCCGTCGGCTCCTGGCTGATAATTTTAGGCTGGGGGCTCCCAATAACGTGGGTCTCCCCAGCCTGAGAATACCAGCCCTCAGCTATGAGGCTTTATCTTGGCTGGGTATCAAAATGGGGGGGACCGCATGCCGTTTTTTTAATTATTTTTTTTTATTGTCTGATGTACTGCAGATCCGCCCACCGGCGGCTGTGATTGGTAGCAGTCAGACAGCTGTCGCTCAGCTTAATGGTGGGTCTGACTGCAACCAATCACAGATGCCGATGGTCAGGAGAAGCAGTTAATATGTAATGAGGCTAATGAGCGGGTTCAGTGAATATGTATGAGACTAATAAGCAGGTAGGGAAGAAGAATGAATGGCCTTGGGAGCAGTGTTACAGCCGCGTTGCACCGTGATCAGTGCGTATGAAGCAGAGAGACAGATAGAGAGAGAGAGAAAGAGTGAGAGAATAAGTGGTGTAATACTTTGACATCTTTATTCCCAGAAACCATATGTGAGTCAGAAATGCATGAAGGCATATTCTCCAGGCTCTCCCCATTCACTTTCATCACTTTATCATCCATTTAAGCCTTTTCCTCAGGCCCCAAGACCTCTCTGTTGAGTCCAGCAGAAAAATACTTGCATTACCCATTGACTTGCATTGGACTCGCTATTTGTAACTAATTCACGAATATTACAAAGTTTTCGATATGAATATAGCAAATACGATTATTACGGTACTCTCGCATCTCTATTTCTGATCTATTTCTGATTTCTATTTAGAAACAAAGTAAATAATAAAACGTATAAACTGAAACCTAACCTTATGCTTAAATCCCACAAGCATATTTTTGGTCCGTGTGCTGATGTGTGCTCTCTGGACCACACATGGACAATGCTAGTCTTTGTGCAAAGAGGTACACATTGAAAACATTGCTGTATGCACTAGTTTTGTCTAACATATGGACTAGACTGGGAATGTACAATGTAGGCAAGCAGCTGCCGCAACATGGATGTGTGGAACCAACTCTATTATAAGGCCTGAACCATGGCATCAATGTTGAGCTCTAGATACTCCTGCACCAGCCTCTTAAATCGTTCACTATGAGTCAGACTTCTACTCTGTTCTCCTGGTGCATGTGATGGTCTAAAAAATGTGTGGCAAACCTCACAGAAATTGCTTCTGCCACCTGAACTGCTGCTGGTAAAGTTTCTGCATAGATGACGTGACCTTCCAGTGATTGGAATTCTAGAACTGCAATGCACAAAGGGTGCCTCACTGCTGTCTTGTGGAGAACGACTGTTAAGATGGTCTTCAAGCTTGTTTCGATACTCCAGGATCTGCACATCCCTTTTCAGGGATGAAGCATCTTGCTAAATTTACTCTTGTACTCTGAATCTAAGGCTATCTGTAAACTCTGCAGGTTTTTCTACACACAAACTGAAACCAAAACTGCAACCAAAACTGCACCTGGTCACAGAGAGCCTGGAAATGTAAAAAAAAATGCTTGTAATAGAAGTGCGTTATTGGTGCATTTTTTATGCGTTTTTGGTGCGTTTTTGTTAATGCATTTTTCTAAACGAGAAACAAAATATGATAGGATAGTATAATTGATAGATAGCTCGAATAGATGGCTAGATAGATAGATAGATCATAATGAATAGAAATTTGTAAGTGAAAGTAAATAAACACAAACCCAAAAAATCCTTTATTTGAAATAAGAAAAAAAGCACCCTCTTTCACCACTTTATTAACCCCCCAAACAACCCGCCAGGTCTGACGTAATCCACACGAGGTCCCACGGCGATTCAGCTCTGCTACATCCTGTCCAGTCACAGCGGGCATCATAGAACATGACTGCCCGTTGTGAGCTTCATGTAGCAAGTGCAGTGAACCGCGCGATAAGCGGTGAGTCACTCGGGTGATTTGTGTTTACAGCGGAACCATGTTTCCTGGAGTTTGCGACTGAAGTGATCCGCAGGTGGAGGAGTCACCGGAGTGATGTGACCGCTGATCACGTGGCTCACTTTAGTCGCGGTGGCCTGATTTGCAGTCACAGCTGGAGTAAATTCACCGCTTATCGTGTGGCTCACTTTACTTGCTACGTGGAGCTCACAGCGGGCAGTCTTGTTTTATGGCCACTCACTGTGAGCGTCAGATGTAGCAGTGCTGGAAGTGTCGTGGGACCTTGTGTAGAACGTACCTGAAGAGGTGTATGGGGGGTTAATAAAGTGGTTAAAGAGGGTTGCTTTTTCATTTTTATTTCAAAGAATGGATTTTTTTAGGTGTTTGTGTTTATTTACTTTTTACAGATTAGTGATGAGGGGGTGTCTCATAGACACATGCCATGACTAATCTAGGACTTAGGGGTACTTTGCACACTATGACATCACAAGCCGATGCTTGCGATGCCGAGCGCAATAGTCCCCGCCCCCGTCGCAGCAGCGATATCTTGTGATAGCTGCTGTAGCGAACATAATCACTACGGCAGCGTCACACGCACTCAGCTGCCCTGTGACGTCGCTCTGACTGGTGACCCGCCTCCTTCCTAACGGGGCGGGTCGTGCGGCATCACAGTGATGTCCCACAGCAGGCGGCCAGTAGAAGCGGAGGGGCAGAGATGAGCGGGACATAAACATCCCGCCCACCTCTGTCCTTCCGCATAGCCGGCGTGAGCCGCGGTGACGCAGGTAAGCTGATGTCCCTAGCTCCTGCGGCTTCTCACACAGCGATGTGTGCTGCCGCTGAGGAACAATGAACATCATCTTACCGTCGCTGGAGGAACATTATGAAAATGTCGTACACTACACCGATGATACGATTACGACGCATTTGCGCTCGTTAATCGTATCAAAAAGGATTTACACACTACGATATCGACAGCGACGCAGGATGTGCGTCACTTTCGATTTGACCCCACCGACATCGCAGCTGCGATGTCGTAGTGTGCAAAGTACCCCTTAATGGCAGCTATGGGCTGACGTTAACTCCTTATTACCCTGATTGCCACCTCAGCATGGCAATCGGGAAGAGCTGGATAAAGTATAGAGACTGTCACATCTAATGGATAATTTGGGGCAGCTGCTGGCTGATAATTTTAGGCTGGGGAAAGCGTAATAACCATAAACCTCCCCAGTCTTAGAATTCCTTTTTAAATCAGATACTTTTTTATTAAAACAGAATACATACAACAGAATAACAAATCGGCATCCAAATTAAATTTATCACATCTATTACCCCTTTAACTCCCCCTCCCGCCCCCTCCCCCACCCCGGCAGCAACACTTCTCCCCGATACTACATCCCATTTAGTACACACTTAGGATACCCTTCAACTGTAGTATAGCAACCATCCCGTTGTGCAAGAGGAACAACTAGTAACACAAATAAAACAAAACATACACATCAGAGGTCTCAGACGGCTATCCCGGTCCCAGACCAGTTTATTGGTCCATCACTCGTCTTATTCGCATTGCAGCCAAGGAGACCATATCTTCTCAAACATTTTAACATTCCCCCTTCTTTCATACACTCCCCGTTCCAGCTGAAGAATACATTTCACCCTTTTAATGTACTCTCCCCTGGTCGGGGGGTCTTTTTTAATCCAGGACCTGGCGATTAGCTTTCTTGCCGCATACAGCAGCCTAGCAATGACAATTTTCATAGTATTTTCCACCCCAAGCTCCTCAACATATCCCAATAGGCATATCACTGGTTCCCTGGGGAGGACACACCCATATGTTCTTCCTATCTTGTGGATAACCTTAGTCCAAAAGGAGACCAGTCTCGGACAAGACCACATCATGTGAAAAATACCTGCGTCAGATCCCTGACACCTTGGACACTCCGAATTCCTTTTCAACCCCATTTTAAACATCAGTAAAGGAGACCTATATACCCGGTGAATCACGTATAGGTGAGACAGTCTGGCTGGTTCGCTCATGGAAAGTTTAGGGATATACTCTAAGATACTCTCCAGTCTTAGAATTCCAGCCCTCAGCTAGGGAGCTTTATCTTGGCTGGGTATCAAAATTGGGGGGGACTGCACGCTGTTTTTTGGATTATTTATTTATTTATTTTACTGTACAATATAGATTGGTAGCAGTCAGTCAGCTGTCACCCAGAGTGTAGGCGTGTCTGACTGCAACCAATCACAGATGCCGGTGAGTGGGGGAAGCAGTGAATATGTATGAGCCTAATGAGTGGGTAGGGAAGAAGAATTAGAGGCCGCAGGAGCAGTGAGACAGCCGCGTCGTGCCGGTGATCGGTGAGTATGAAGCGCTTGGAGAGAGAGAGAGAGAGAGTGACAGAGACACAGAGAGAGAGAAAGACACAGACACCCCAAATCAGTCCAGCATTGATTTTGTCATTTTCGAACTAAGTTCATGAGCTGTGTTTTTGTTGATAAAACCATGGGTAAAGTGTATGCCAAATGCAAAAAATTATTAACCATGCATTTTGCCATGCGTTTTTCATCCCCTAATTGATTTCAATGGGTGACAAAAGTTGCCAAAAACGCAAGAAGAATGAACATGCTGCTTCTTTTTTGTCACAAATTTTTGTCAAAACAATTGCTGACAAAAAAAAGCTGCAACATGCGCACAGCAGATCTGGCTTCTCATAGACTTTGCTGAGATGTCAAAAGCGAGAAAGTTCTGACAACAAAACTGAACTAAAAACATGACAAAAACAAGAAAGAAACTACAGCGTGCAAATATAGCCCAACAGAGTGGTGACCCAGAAGTCAGCACTATTACTAATCTTAACAATACGGACATCAACAGTGCTAACTGTATTTGTAGCCATTTGGAAACTGTGCAGCAGGGTGCATAGATCCTTCATCTGTGCCAATACTGCAGTCATGATTTGCCCCACATCTGAACTTTGGTGTCTCAGGCTATGCATCATGACATAGTACACCAGGACTTGCTGTTGCCACAGTTGCTGCAAAATGTGAAGAATGGAATTCCACCATATCGGCACATTGCATAATAACCGGATGACTGGTAGACTGAAAGAGCATTGTAAATCGAATAGCAGCAAGGTTCAAACGGGGGAAGTGAGCATGCATTGACAATGCCCCTGCAGCATCAAATCACCAGGCCAGGATAGTGGGCTTAAAATTGCTGTACAATCAGGTTGAGGACATAAGCCATTCAAGGCAGATATGTCATGTCACCCAGGCATAGTGCTGCCACCATGTTTGCATTGTTATCGCACATGGCCTTCCCGGGCTCCAGGTTCATGGAGACAGTCATTCATCAAACTCAATCTGGATAATGGTCCACAACTCGGTACCTGTGTAACTGCATTTTCCACTGCATATTAACTTCAGTACTGTCTGATTATGTTGAGCCCTAGCTGAGCTGTACAGAGGTGGGGGATTATTTGCACTGTTGTAATGCATCTTACATTAAGGGATAGGTTGAGGGTGCACGTGGAGGCCCTAGAGGAGGTGGAAGAAGCTGAAACACTCAAGGAACTGGTAGGTGCAGAGGGTTGTCCCGCAAGCCTTATGGATTTCAAGACTTGGGAAACAGCCCTTTACCTGCCTGCTCCCACAGCCACCAGAGTAACCCAGTGTCCAGTTAGTAAAATTTAACGCCCCTAGCCATGCTTGTTCATCCACGGGTCAGTGGCGAAATACACCCAGGCAGACACAGAGTTTTTCAAGGAAAAGGTAATGTCTGCAACATAATGGGGTAGCGCAGGCACAGCTTTATTACAGAACTAATTGCAACTGGGCAACATGTACATAGGGATTGTAACGGCCATCAGGTTTCAGAAACCATCTAAATCCACCAGGTTTAAAGTCAGCATTTCCATGGCCAAAAGTTTAGATATGGTGAAGTTCAAGCTCTTCTCTTTGGTATGTGTTTTAAGAAATGATCTTTTACATGACCAAAACTGCAAGATCAAGGGCTGGCTGCTGTGCTGAGTGAGGGTGAATTAAGGTCTACACAACCAAATGGTGGACTGTGAAGGTAAAAATGTAATGGTGCTTTGAGAAACATGTGGGGTGCTCGGTGTCTCACATGAGCAAAAAACACCAGGCATGGTCACTTCCGTAACAGCTGAGCATCTCTCACCCCAACTGTAGTGGGGTAAACAATTGGAGGTTCTCTGTTCAGAGACCTGTGTGAGAATAGTTTTGACGGTGATGCAGGAGGAAGAAGAAGCAGCTGATGCGGTTTATTTGACAGCCAGTGGTTGAGTAAGCCTTGTAGTCTGCATTTTAGTGCAGTAATATTCCCACAGTAATGCATGTTGGTTGCACATGTGCTGATTCATGCATGTAGTAGTCAAATTATTTGAGTTTTTGCCTGCACTGTCGTTGTTTACAACATTGGCAGATAACGAAAGTTGGGTCATCCTTTGCAATCTCAAAAAAGGCCAAGGTTAGGCAACCCTTCCTGCAAACTGCCAACCCATGACCGCTGCTGGCTACAGCCAGAGTTGTGGCTGAGGATGCAGTGCTTCTCATGGTTGCATCACTATGTGTTTGTGCGGTAATCACCAATGTAACCTCCTCGCCTTCCTCTTCCTCTTCATCTGCTGAGCTATTTTGCTGTATGTTTCTGGGTTCACATTGTGAGGGCCAGGGAGGACTGGTAGGCCCAGGAGGTGGATCCACTGGACCGAGCACCCCACCTGGAGGGCAGGGTACACGGTAGCTGGAGCACTAACGTGGCAGGAACGGGTGCAGGTATCAGGAAGCAAAGAAAGGACCAGGTCACTAAGGTCACAGCGTACTTTAAGGCAGTAATAGGAAACAGGAACAAAGACCTCAGCACTTAGCTCACAAGACAAGGCATAGAAACACAAAAGATGATCAGGCGCCGCCCACATGGAGAGGCCAGTCTTATATACTCAGCACAGCCTCAGGTCATTTCCTGTTGCAGCAGTGCTGGGGCTATAAGACCAGGTGAGTGGGCGCGGCCCGGTCCTTTACAGAACATTAGTCAGAATCAGACTCCTGAGACCAGGAACAGGGCTCTGGGGAGCATGAGCGGGAATGGCAGGCGTGACCGGTGGATGCATGGACTGGACCAGTGAGGAAGGAGCGGTGGTACGCTGGCGAGGCTGGATCAGTGGGTACAGAGCGGTGGTGTGACGCAGGTGTGACTGACTCAGTGGTTACGGAGCGGTGCCTGGATGGTGAGACCGGCTTAGTAGGTAAGGAGCGCTGCTGGGACACCGGGAGCGTGACAGTACCCCCCCCTTGAAGCCCCCCTCTCCGAGCAAAGGACCCCCGGGGCACCCGGGACCGAGCCCCCGGACCGTAACCCAGCGCAAAGGAAAGGAGGAACGGCTGACCCCATGCACCCTTCCGGACCGCAACACGCTTAACCGAAGATTTTCTAGCAGTGGCAACGGAAGCAACGGAAAGGGAAGGACAGTCAGAAGCAGGACTGGAATCTTGGACGACCGGATCGGGCGTCTCGGACCGGGTATCGGTCATAGTCTCATCCTCAGTAGCCGGTGGAGTCAAAGTCTCAACTCTAGAATACGGTGTAATCAAAGTCTCATCTCCAAAAGATGGTGGAATCAAGGTCTCAGAGACTGGGGACGATGGAACGACACTGGATAGCGTTGTCTCTTCTTCAGGGGTCGGTGGTTCCAACGGTTCAGGTGACAGGGACCGAGGAACAGGCTGTAGGCAGTGGTCATGACACAAGGGACTCCAGCGGGTAATCATGCCAGAGCGCCAACTAATAACAGGGTCATGGAGTTTCAGCCAGGGCAGGCCCAAAAGGAACTCAGGAGCCATCCTCGGGATCACATAGAAGGCGATGGTCTCCGTATGCGAAGTGCCAACCTGGAGGCTCACGGGCTCGGTAGTAAACCGGACAGGTTCGTAGAGCGGTTTGCCGTCCACTGAGGAAAACCAGAGAGGCTTCCTCAGCGGGGTGACAGGGACCTGGTATTTGTCTACCGTGGCCAGGTGAATAAAGTTGCCTGCTGCCCCGGAATCAATGTGGGCCTCAGCTGAAAACCGGGTCCCCTCTGTCGTCACCCGGACAGTCTGTTTAACTGGAACCAAAGGGATTTCGGTGGCAAGGGTGGCGGTTCCCACCATCCCTTGGACCTGGGGTCTACCTGGTTTCACCGGGCAAGAACGCAGCATATGTGAACCGTCTCTGCAATAGAAGCACAGGCCCGGGGCGAGCCGTTCTGCACGGCGTTGCTTGGCTTGGGTCAGACGGTCCACTTGCATGGGTTCTGGCGATGATTCGCGGAAAGGCAGGGACGAGGGAGCGGTAGATCTCTGTGGGGGCAAGATGTGGCGAGGTGGTCGCTTCTCCCGGACTACCTCCTGGGCACGCTCCTGAAAACGGAGGTCAATCCGAGTGGCCAGGGAAATCAAAGCATCCAAGGTGCGGGGAACGTCATGGCCGGCGAGTTCGTCTTTGAGGCGTCCAGAGAGACCCTCCCAAAAGGCCGCCGTTAAGGCCTCATTGTTCCAGCCCAGCTCCGAAGCGAGCGTGTGGAACTGTATGGCATACTGGCTGACTGTTTGGGTCCCTTGGCGTAGCCGGAGGAGCGTAGAGGTTACTGCGGTAGTTCGTCCGGGTTCGTCGAAGGTGCCCCTGAAGGCTCGCAGGAACTCCTGGATGTCGGTGATCATCGGGTCTTCATTTTCCCACAGGGGGTTAATCCAGGCCAGGGCTTCGCCTTCCAGGTGTTACATCAGGAAAGCCACCTTGGCCTGGTCTGAGGCAAACAAGTGCAGGAGCAACTGGAAGTGCAAGGAGCACTGGTTCAGGAAGCCTCGGCAGGACTTGGGATCCCCTGCATAGCGAGGCGGAACAGCAAGGCGAAGTTGCGAGGCTGTGGAGGAACCTGGTTCAGACCTGGAGACTGGTTGCTGCGTGGACTCAGACGAGGCGGCGGTCTGCAGCGTATATAACCGGTGGTCCACGGACGCCAAGAATTTCAGCATCCGGTTCAGGGTTTCATGCTGTTGTGCCAGCTCCTGGCACAGCTCAGCCAGCTCTGATTTCTGTGCTTCAGCGGGATCCATGGCCTGTGCTCCAGCGGGATCCATGGGCTGATCATACTGTGAGGGCCAGGGAGGACTGGTAGGCCCAGGAGGTGGATCCACTGGACCGAGCACCCCACCTGGAGGGCAGGGTACACGGTAGCTGGAGCACTAACGTGGCAGGAACGGGTGCAGGTATCAGGAAGCAAAGACAGGACCAGGTCACTAAGGTCACAGCATACTTTAAGGCAGTAATAGGAAACAGGAACAAAGACCTCAGCACTTAGCTCACAAGACAAGGCATAGAAACACAAACGATGATCAGGCGCCGCCCACATGGAGAGGCCAGTCTTATATACTCAGCACAGCCTCAGGTCATTTCCTGTTGCAGCAGTGCTGGGGCTATAAGACCAGGTGAGTGGGCGCGGCCCGGTCCTATACAGAACATTAGTCAGAATCAGACTCCTGAGACCAGGAACAGGACTCTGGGGAGCATGAGCGGGAATGGCAGGCGTGACCGGTGGACGCATGGACTGGACCAGTGAGGAAGGAGCGGTGGTACGCTGGCGAGGCTGGATCAGTGGGTACAGAGTGGTGGGGTGACGCAGGTGTGACTGGCTCAGTGGTTATGGAGCGGTGCCTGGATGATGAGACCGACTTAGTAGGTAAGGAGCGCTGCTGGGACACCGGGAGCATGACACACACCACGCAATTTACAGGTATCTTAGTCTCATCATCACCTCCACCTCCAGGGGTTAATGTCAGTTGACAAGGGTCAGGATCCTGCTCGGACCCTACTTCATCCAGACCAGGATCCAACTCACAAAGATTTTGAGCATTGGTGCAGATGCTTTCCTCCTCTTGCATCTGTGAATCTTTTGAGCAGACAGTAATATTATAATAGGCACATGGTGGGCAAAAAGCGCTATGTCAAATTTTGCCCTGGGGACATCTAACTTTAAGTTTTGCTTTATAGTCATAGTTCTGAGTTCATTATTTCTTTAATCTGAGATCCTTATAAACATTTTAAACATTGATGGGTTTAAAAGCATTTTTTTCCAGTTTACAAAACATTTTTTTTATTTTTTTCTCTTGTCTTTTAATAACCATAAAGTACCAGCATTTCAATTTCAAAATACCATCCGCAGCACATATTGATGTGAGGCTTTCAAAAGTTTTATTGGAAGCAATTAATACAAGGAATAGGATATTATTTAGCATGGTGCTGCTCAGTAGCTATTCGCCTTGTGCATCCTCTCTCACTCAGTTAACAAAAAAAACAGAAAAGACTCACTAAAACCTGGAAAAACCAAATTCAAATTCATAATAAAGAGCATGAGTAGTCTGTAAGTCAAATATTGTTACTGCACTATTTTTTCCAGAATACCTTTTTCAAAAAAGCTTTACAAGGCATTCTAAAGAACATAATTGTTGCTTCTACTTCCTCAATTTTCAACCAACTTAATGGAATCAATTGCCAATTTACATTATTTCTGTCATTTCATAGCATTTTCATTCAAAGAGCTTCATAGGTGCAGGTGTCTTGGCAAATTTTTAGGGTTTTACCAGTACTGATCCACCTGCCTGCCAAGTGTTATTATGCCAGCACTGTGTGCTGCACAGAGCATGTGGTGTAACAAATGGGTATCAAATATTATTTACATCCATGGGTGTGATTGATGTACGGATAGATTTTTCCTAGTTTTATCTTAATGTCTGCTGTCCTGCTTTGAATTGAAGATCTCAACAATTTATGCACCATTCTGTTCCATCTTTTGTATCAAATCTTAAAGGCTTGAGCTGCAAAGCTATTCAGCAGTTTCATTCAATAGCACATTGAAATGGCAAAACATATGGAGCTCCAATTACTGTTCTTTTTCCAACAGACACACATAGATGTATCAAAGCTTTTACATCAGAAAACTGGAATTAAAAAGTGTGGAAAAATTTGACATTTTTGTTTCAACTTGAATCATTTTCACACCTGTTTTGCCCAATTCTCCCAAAATAGACAGGGCTGGGGTGAGACAGGGTTGTCCAACCAAGACCAACACCAATAGAACACAATTTCTTATAGATAATCCACATTAACATGTGGTTGCATTCCTTACAGCCACTTAGTCATTGAAGGCACGGGATCCAGGGAACAGGAGATTCAATGGATTGATACTGAGACCAGCTTATTGCATACCATACTTATTGTATACTTAACATATTCTATGAGGGAGAAATGGTTTTGGTATATGTTAAACTGTGGACTATCTTGCTATCATTCCATTAAACCTCCTGTTCACCGGATCCACAGACTGATAGGTGCTTTGCAGTTGTTAAACTTTTGATTTTTTTGTGCCGTACCCTCAATGACTAAGTGTCTGTAAAGAATGCAATAATGTGTTCTTGTGAATTATCTGTAATCAATAATGAGTTATATTGGTGTTGGTTGGATATTTACCTATATATAGGGATTGTGTAAGGGAAAGAGAGGAACAGCCTATGTTGAGAGGGGGCACCATTTTGCATGTGTCCTTTGGTTACCAATCTCCAAGGCTAGGTAGGGCAATCCACTAGGGGTTTATCAGGGGCTCCTAGGCATCATACAGTGATTTTTGTACCTCCCATACCCCATTTTGTAACTACAAACCAATACCAAATTGATTAGTAAATGTTTTTGTTTAGACAACTTCTAATTCATATCAATACATTTTTATTTTAAAGTGGATTTTTTCACATGGTTAAATAAAATTCTTTGGAATTCCTTCATAATCTGATAATATCACATCTTAGATAGAATGGAAATTGATAAAAAAAAACTCTGCTAACATATCTCAGGGTAACTAGAAGACACTTCTTGGCTAAAATACATCACCACATGTTGGTATTTTGGTAGGTACTTTCTAGTCTGAGTTTCTTCAGCAGCTGATCAAATGTCTGCAGGCTCATTCGCCAGTATACATATAACTGGATACCAGCATAGCTCCATATACAGCAACAGGAAGTTGCATTTTTTTGCCCATTGCCTGAGGAGCTGATGTACCCAGTGTTAGCGCTGTCTCCTCAGATCCATGATAACTGGGTAATGTTTACCAAACTGTCAAGACAATTCCCAGTGGAGAAGGACTCTCCCAGTTTGGTTGAATGCCAGATAGAAAGACATGTTTTTAACAAAAGCTCAAAGGAAGCAAGCCTCAAGTCTAATATTGAAGAGGGTATCTCAACAAAGTGTAGACCGTTGTAAAGTGTATTTTTATAGGTTTAAAATCAATCAGGTTCTTAAAGAAGTATTCTTATCTCCAAGATCCTATCCCTATATGTAGTAGGGAAAAAGGGAAAAAACGGGTTTTAGCCGCGCTAAAAAACCACTGGTGTTGAATTGATTAAAATTTCTTTTTATTTCAGCATTTCCAACGTGTTTCCGAGACAAGGTCCGTCTCCTTCCTCAGGGAAAAAAGAAGAAAGGAGAAAAAAGATTTCTTTTTTCCCTGAGGAAGGAGACGGACCTTGTCTCGGAAACGCGTTGGAAATGCTGAAATAAAAAGAAATTTTAATCAATTCAACACCAGTGGTTTTTTAGCACGGCTAAAACCCGTTTTTTCCCTTTTTCTGTATTATTACATTGCCGTGTACGGGGCCGCTGCTTAATACCACGCTGACACTCAAATGCGATTTAAGGGGTTGTGACTGGCACAACCGAAATAGGTGAGTGTTTTCTACTTTACATTAATCAGAGTTATATCGGGTAAGACCCTATCTGCGCCTTTCTCTCTCCCCCCACCTCTAGTACCCAAAGTATATGTAGTAGGCAAATTTGAGCGGACCCATTGGAGTTCAGGTTTGGCAGGTTCAGCTGAGCTTTAGATAAAGTTCTGTTCTGGACCCAGACTGGACCTGAATCCCATTGAAAGTCATTGATTGGGCAGTTTGGTTCTTCGCCCACATACAGCCAACCATGAACAGAGCACTTCTGGGTGTGGGAGGGGGTGTGATTTTTTTTTTTTGGTACACACTACATCCAATAATGCAGATCTTTCCACCAGTGGGAGCGATTCAAACACTGCAAGCGGCTCGCATAGAGCTGAGCACCAAGTGTACCCATGAACACCATTGCTCGCTCGAGTGGTTGGCATACGTAAAGCACCCAAATTCAGAACTCTAACACTGATTTTTTTTTTAAAGCCTGTGTTCCATAAGAACACTGAGCTTTACTGTTTTGGTTCATTCATCTGTAGTAGTAGGTGCAATAAAAATATTATTAGCAATTACTTTCAATTAGAAATGCAGCATACAGTAGTTCTCCTGATTAACTATGTTACTTACCTCGTGTGCTGGACATTGTAGCTTACTTATTCATATTTAAGATAACTCATATAGGGACTAGAGTTGAGCGATGTTCGATTTGAACCTTTTGCCGATTTCAAATTCGAGTGATTTTGGGCGGTGTTCGAGTCGTTCGACGAACTCGAACGATTTGCTTCAAGTTCAGCAGTTCGAGTTATCGTTTGATAACCAAAAGCGTGGCTTTTCACTGTAAGGCTATGTGCGCACGTTGTATATCTGCATGCGTCCTGCGTCCCCAGCACAATCCCTCACTCTTTCCTACTCACCAATCACTGGTGCGGCGCTGCACGGCTGTCACAAAGTTATGGCGGCTTTTCCTCTTTTGAAAATGGCTGCCGCTCATTATTCAATCTGGTATTCGCTGCTTTCCCCACCCACCCGCACCCATGATTGGTTGCAGTCAGACATGCCCCCACACTTAGTGACAGCCTTCTCACAGCAACCAATCACAGCCGTTAGCGGGCAGGTCTATATCGTGCAGTAAAATAAATAAATAAATAATAAAAAAAAAACTGCGATTCCCCCCAATTTTGATACCAGCCAAGATAAAGCCACACGGCTGGAGGCTAGTATTTTCAGGGTGGGGAGCACCACATTATGGGGAGCCCACCACCCTAACAATATCAGCCAGCAGCCGCCCGGAATTGCCGCATCCATTAGATGTGACAGTCCCGGGACTCTACCCGGCTTATCCTGAATTGCCCTAATGCAGTGGCAATCAAGGTAATAAGAGGTTAATCATGACAGGCGTCTTCCCGAGATACCTTCCATGATTAACCTGTAAATGAAAGTAAATAAACACACACAACAAAAAAATCCTTTATTTGGAATAAAAGAAAAAAAAACACCCTAATTTACCTCTTTATTAATCCCCAAACAACAATCCAGGTCCGAAGTAAATTACACAATGCTTTCAGCTCTGCTACATGAATCTGACAGGGAGCACCATAGCACACGAGCGCTCTGTGTCAGATCCACGTAGCAACTGACATGAGCCGCGCTGTCACCGGAGACTTTACTCAGGTATTGCCTGCGTGTAATCTCTGTCTCTTTATGCAATACAGAGGTTAAGATTACCAAATCTTCCTATGCTTTTCATTAATGGAAGTGGCTCAATGGGTAGAGCTACTGCCTAAGGAGAATTACTTCACGAGTTCGAGTCCTGGCCGTCCCACTAAAGAATTTAATTTATTTTAAATTATAATTATTATTTATTTATAATTATAATTTAATTTAATTATAGTTACATAGTTACTTAGGTTGAAAAAAGACCTAGGTCCATCTAGTTCAACCTTCCTCAACCAGTTCTACATTTGGTCACTAAGTCATTTATAACCAACAATGTTGTGTGTACTGAGGAAATCATCCAGCCCTTTTTTAAAAGCTGTTATAGTATCTGCCATTATTACCTCTTGTGGTAGGGCATGTTACAGTCTGACAGCTCTAACTGTAAAGAACCCTTTCCTATTTAGCTGTCAGAATCGCTTTTCTTCCACTCACAGTGAGTGCCCCCTGGTCCTTAGTATTGTCTTTGGAAGAAATAAGTCATGTGCCAGTCCTTTTATATTGACAACACATGTATTTATACATATAAATTAGAACTCCTCTGAGACGTCTTTTTCAGTGTATGCAGGAGAGCAGACAGCAGCTGCAGAACTATAAGGCTCAGCATACTCCATCCAGTACTGTATGCAGGAGTATTTTGCCCACAAAAAAAAAATGACGTGGGCTTCGCCATAATATTGTATGCTAGCCAGGTACGGCAGGCAGGTACGGCTGCCCCCAACCCCCAGCTGCCTATTTGTTCCCGGCTGGGAACTAAAAATATAGGGAAGCTCTTTTTTTAATTATTTTATGAATTTCATGAAATAATTAAAAAAAACAAACCACATGGGCTTTGCCCCATTTTTGTGTCCAGCCAGGTACAACTAGACAGCTGGGGATTGGAATCCGCAGCACAGGTTGGCTCAAAGTTTCTGGGCCCCTCTGCTGTGAATTTCAGTCCGCAGCCGCCCCAGAAAATGGCGCTTTCATAGAAGTGCCATCATCTGGCGCTGTATCCAACTCTTCCAGCTGACCTAATGCCGGGTGGCTTGCTGGGTTATAATGGGTTAATACTAGCTTTCTTTTACAAACTAGTATTAAGCCAGAGATTCTTAATGTCAGGCAAGTTTGACTCGACCATTAAGAATCTCCAATAAAGGGTTAAAAAAAGACACCACACAGAGAAAAAATACTTTAATAGAAATAAATGCACAGACACACTTAGAGACTTCATGTTTATTACTCCCTCTCACCCCTCCATGATCCTGGTCTTCTGTCTTCTTTCTCATTCATCCCATGCAGCTCTGCTACATCAGACAGCACTGCAAGGGAGGAAGACGCTGCTGCTCCCATGCAGTCTAATCACTCAGTGAGTGAGCAGAGGCTGCGGGTTTTAATAGTAATCTGACAGGCAGGTTACTATAGCAACGGTGATCTCCTTTCACCTTATTCCTGGTGCCGCTATTCACCGGCTGTGGCATCCAGTCCTTGCATGTGGGCTGACTCTGTAAAGAGCGCCCACATGCAGGAACAGGGAGCCAACCATGTACCCAAGTATCTCGTCGGTACACGGAGATGCTTAAACGAGCACCGTGTACCGGAGAGATGCACTGACAGGACCTAGCATGATGTCTAGCCATGTGACCAGTCTGTAGCCAATGAGATAATAGACACGTGACTGATCACATGCTATGATGACGTCACAGAAGGTCCTATCATCAGTGCTGGTTACCGGGAGGGCACAGCAATGATCGGAAGGAAAAGCGGCGGGAGACAGAGTGCATGACGCGTCATGGCATCTGTAAGTGTAATGGCAATGTTTATTAACTGTATGTGTATATGTATAATGTGTTTGTGTTTGCCTGCCATTGTTTTCAATGGGGTTCGAAGGTGTTCATCAAACGTTCGCCGAACCGAACTCGAACACTAGGGGGGTGGCTCAACACTAATAGGGACAGTTAATTAGCTAGTGCTTGTGGTTGTAACCATGGATACCTAAGCTACTGCAATGCCCTGAACATGAGGTAAGCAACATTGCTAATTATTTCTAATAGGAGTTATTTCCTAATATTATTATTATTGCACCTAATACATATTGGGTTAGGATGTTAAGGTTGTGAATACGTTTTTAAATTATTAGTGTCTTTTGATTTTAGTTTAAAATCGCATTTCATATGGTTGATGTGTATAATGTGTATGCAAGCTCAGATTGCATACACATTAAATACAGAATACCAAACACTGTACACTCATCCAACTCTCTTGGATAAAAATCTGACCTACTTTTTGTACGCACGTGTGACCCTGGCCTACTGTACCCCTCATCAAAATCAGCAGTTATAATAAAACATGCATGTTGTGATTTAAATCCCCATCACTTTCAAGATTTATTGATTTGAAGCATGTTTGTATATACAGTAATTGCAAACTGAAAGCACTTTGTAGATATTGTACTTTTTAGAGATTTATATTTGTTGAAATGATACTTGATCTGCGTAATTAATATCTGATTTGATTCTTTATGACCAATGAGGATAGAATTAGCTACACAGCAAATGGGCAAATTGGTGTGTCTGTTTTGTCACTGATTTCAACAAAAATTTGAATAAATCAATAGTACAAACAAAAATAAGCAAATATTTCCACTTATCAAACATTTATTATCTTCCCCCATACCAACTAAACTCATTATTTACTCTGTAAACTGTTAAACCCTATGTAAAAAAGACAGAATGTCAGATTATGGCTATGTGCACACGATGCGTTTTTTTGACACTGCATTTTTGTGCGTTTTTGGCCGCTAAAAAACGCACAAAAATGCACCTGCGGCAAAAAAAATGCATGCGTTTTTACCGCGACTTGGTGGGTTTTGGCTGCGTTTTGCTGCGTTTTTTATCTCTGCGTTTTTCCAATGCATTGCATGGGGGAAAACGCAGAAAAACGCAGGAAAGAATTGACATGTCCATTTTTTTTTAACCTCAAAAACGCAGCTTAAAAAAAAAGTTGTGTGCGGACCGCAAAAATGAAAACTCATAGACTTTGCTGGGGAAGCAAAGTCATGCAGTTTTGAGGCCAAAAACGCACCTGAAAAACACGTAAAAACGCCACGAAAAACGCACTGTGTGAACTTACCCTATAGCTGCCCATTGAAGTGAGGAGCAAGGAGAGATAAGAGACCAAAGGAGACAAAAACTCCAGTTTTCTATCTCCTTATCTCACCCTAGTGCTGGCTCCACAGCTACAAGGCTCAAAGTTACTGTGTAATGTTTTCCATACTGCTTATATTTTGGAGTGCATACTACATAAACAGAGGAGAGAAAGAGTTCTTCATGTCTCTGTTCGTAGTGTATGAGAAACATCATAACATCTGGTCTCCACCCATTAGCTCAGAGATAACTTATATTTTAGACTGAGTAGAGCAGACAACTGGTGAAAAATATAGAGAACAAGCCATATAATGGCTAGAAATAATGTTATACCTTTTTTACCCATATAACACAACTGAAATGGCAGGCATACTTGAATCTTTTAAGTATAATCATTTATATGTGAATGATTGTGCAGATGATCCCACCTGGAGGAGACTCAGAAGCTGAGCACCCTACACATGCTATAGTTGATAATTGTATTACATAACCAAGATCTGTGTTTAGCAGCAGCTGCTGGATTTTCAATAAACTCACATACTGCATTATATAGTAGAAGCAATGGTACATTCTCTCTTAGAATAGGATAAAATAAGAAAAAAATAATAAGGAAAAAAATTAACCATGCACAAATGTTAGACTCTTACATGTGTCACTGTATGTGATAACTCTGGTATGCTTCTAAATATCTCAATACTTTTGATATAAATTTTTTTAATGACACATTATACTTTCTGGTTTTTGTTAATTTAAGTTGATATAATTTGAGACTTCAACTATGGCGCTCCTGAGGCATCAGTCACCACAGGGTATTGCATCTCACTTTAGGTGCAGTACTCATCCCATGTAAGGAGGGGGTTAACCGCTGGTGTTTACCACATTCACACACAACATACAGTTAGGTGCTTTCCCACTGGGCTTGGCCTAGGGTGGACAGGGGGTGGCCATTATGAGGCATGGGACTTTCCGGTCACTAGGACAACCACCTGGGGGGCGGGCACCACTTGGGGGAAAGGACGGAGCATCTTCTCACATAGTCAGTTGACCTCGGGCACAGCTTGGTGTAGGGAGACAAGTTGGGACCTATGTCCAAAGATACCTTGTACACTTCTGGGAGCTCAGAGGGGCCCGAGGCTTGGAGTAGGAAGCTCAGCCCGGACTATCCACAGCACAGGGAAATCCTAGGGTCCACGGAGCATGCAGGAAGCACCCACAGCCCGTTCTATATACCGGACACTTGAGTGGAGGGACCCCCTACTAGGAAGGAAACACAGTTGGAACACCGGTTGTGACCTCTGAACTATCCAGGATCGGCGAGAGCCTATCATAGTGGAAACAGACACTCCAAGGGTGACAACAGTTGCAGTGAGTAAAGAGAACTTTGAACCCCTGTGTCATCCCTGTAATTGTCGGCGCCGTTGTACGGAGCCACCAGCTACTACCACCCCATCATTTTCCCCGGGGCCTAACTCTACCTGTGGAGAGCTGAAACACCAGGGCTTCATTACCATCCGCCCTGGAAGGGAGTGACCTCCCACAGTGGTGGCTTTCCTCATAGCTGCATACCACAGGCGGCGTCACGAGACAATTATTCCAAACATCTTCCCCATCCATCAACCCCCCTTCCTTCATTCCTTCCTTTGGTGGACACCTCTGGGGCACGAAGCCAGGCCTCGTCACTGTGACATCCCCAAAGACCCTCTTCCTCACCGGTCCGGTGACAAATAAATAAACCCCGGCCCAGTGGGGTACCTCAGAATCCCATAAGTTAAGTGACTCTTCCCATTACAGTAATGACAAATATGTGAGCACCAACTGCTGTGTAAGCACATTGTGGTGAGCAGCAGGAAATGGCAAATTTAATTTTGGAGCTCTGATTTCCCTAAAACAATATTCAAGGGAGCCATGTTGCTTTTCCACAACCTTTTTGCTACCAGTAACATAAAAACAGAGGAGGAACCTGAGTGTGGACTTTTTTTTCATAGCTTGAGTTGAAGTGTATATTGGTGCCATTTTGGGGTACATAACATTGTCTAAATCACTTTTTTAGAAATTATATTGGCATTTAGATCATAGATATTTAAATAATATACTATTTTGATCTCTGTGATCTGATGTAGTTATTATATTTAAATGATATGCTAAGATCTGGACACAAATATCGATAAGAATATTTCTCTAAGAGCGTGTTCTTTTTTTCCCTTGTATAATGAAGCATTGATAAACCATAAGCCGCTGTTATAAATTGATAAACATTTACAAAGGGCTGTTACCACTAAATGAGCCCCCAATTGTATTATTTGTAATACAGTTGCTTTTTGTTTTCTTAAAACTGTAGCATCTCTCTTAACCAGTTATTACATAACTTTGTAGTCTACTACTCTTATTTAAGGATACCACTAACATTTGCAAATGTATCATCTCTTATGTCACTGTATTTCATGGATAAAACATAAATCAAGTACAGGGGCGGACTGGGGTGTCTGGGGCTCACCAGGGGAATTGACTCCAGGGGCCCACCCTACAGATTACTATAAACACCCATTAGCGTTATCCTCGTTTTTGTGTTGCTTTGACTGTATACACAGGCGGCTCCTGCACATCTATATTGTGCACCATAACTGGGATGTACAATTATAGTCATTTGCAGTAATGGGGTCTTTGGTGAAAACAAGTTATCACAGGTTAGGCTGGTGATAACTTATTGATCGGTGGAACCAGACCAGTGGAAACCGCACCGATCGGAAGATTGGGGAACTTTTTGCAGAGGTGGGGTGTGTGACCGCAGCTCCATTCATCCTCTGTGGGGTGGGATGTGTGACCGCAGCTCCATTCATCCTTTGTGGGATGTGTGACCGCAGCTCCATTCATCCTCTGTGGAGCAGCCAGATAAAAACAAGCATAGCGCTCGCAGCCACTGAGGGAATGGATGGATCAGGGGTCAAGTCGGACACTAGCTCCAGTGTAATGGGGGATAAAAGTTGCACGATCGGTGCAGGTCCCAGCAATCGGTCCACACAGATGAATAAGTTATCACTTATCCTTAGGCCACGTTCACACATTCAGTATTTGGTCAGTATCTTACATCAGAATTTGTAACCAAATCCAGGAGTGGGTGATAAATACAGCACTAGTGCCGTTTTTCTATTACACTTTTTCTCTGATTTTACTGTTCCTTGTTTTGGCTTCAAATATAGAGGTAAAAAACGCACTGCATACTCAGTGTGTGCACGTGGCCTTAGTAAAGGTGATTACTTGTTTTCACTGGAGAACCTCTGTGAGTGCATATTTACTGCAGTGTAATAGTCACAGGACAAGGAGGGGTTAAATGTTTAAGTATTTAATTTCTACTGGAAATAATCTCCCCCTTATAGAGAGAAAAAGTTACCTCCATACATAACACAATCCACTATACCAAAATCAATAATACTATATACAAGGGGGAAATACTGCCACACCGTGACCAGACAACATATTACCGCCACATAGTGACCGAATACAACCCATACAAGGAATAAATACCGCCACACAGTGATCAGACGTCATATTACCACCAAACAGTGACCAAATACAGCTACATAAAAGGGAGAAATACCACCACACCGTGACCAGACCACATATTACCACCAAACAGTGACCAAATACAGCCACATACAAGGGAGAAATACCATCACACCGTGACCAGACCACAAAGTGACCAAATAATACCACATACAAGGGAGAAATACCGTGACACTATGACCAGATAACATACTACCAACACATAGTGATCAAAAGCAACCACATACCAGAGAGTAATACCACCACATCATAATTAGACCACACAGTAACCGAATATTACCACATACAAGGGAGAAATACCGCAACACTATAACCACACCACATAATGACCAACTATAACTACATACGAGAAAGTAATACCGCCACACCATAATCAGACCACATAGTGACCGAATACAACCACATACAAGGGAGAAATACCGTGGCACTATTACCACACCACATAATCACCAAATAATACCACACACGAGACAAATATCAGTACAACATGACCAGACGACATATTACTACCACACAAGGACATATAATACTATAATAATGATCATGAATAAAAACTACAATGCTAATAACACTAATATTATCATCAGTGTCATTATACACAGGAGCTCTGTATATAGTGTATAGGTAATACAGTGATCACCAGTGGCATTATATACAGGAGCTCTGTATACAGTGTACAGTATACTTTAGTGTGTGTGTTCATTTAATACACTGACTTACCAGTGACGTCTCTAGCTGACTTTATTCATCTTCGCTTTTTCTCTTCATCCGGCGCTGACCGTCATCACTTCTTCCTGCCATGACGCGACTCTGCAGAAAATAACAGTCACCTATAGCCAATCACTCCCAGAGCACATTCCTCACTATTTCCCCAATTTCTTCACCACGTCAGACTCTTGTTCCCCCATTGGAGACAATATCCTCAAAATTAACTTATATTTCATCAGTAATAATGTCCCCTAATTTGCCCCTACAGTAATTATGCCCCAAGTGCCACCATAAACCAATCATGTATGTCCCTCATTCTGGCCCCATATAGTAATTATGTCCCTCATCCATCCTGACCCCTTTTATTTAATAATGTCCGGGGAAACAAGTGGAATGAGAAGGGGTTCTTAATTGCTTCCTGCACAAAATATCCTCCCCACACACTGCTCCTCTCCAAAATAGCCCCACAAAGTGCCCCTTTCCAAAATATCCCCCCAAAAATTGCCCTTTCTATAATATCTCCCCCAACTACATCCCTGTATAAATTCCCCCCTCCTCATTATACTATGCTGCCTTCCACAATCTTTGATGCCTCATAATGTTCCCCATTGCCCTATAATGTCCCAATTTCTTTCATAACATCCCCCACTGACCTATAATGCCCCAATTTGCTTCATAATGGCCCCCATTACCCTATAATGTCCTTCCATTGCCTTATAATGTCCCCCACTGACTTATAATGTCCCCCACTGCCTTATAGTGTCTCCACTACTCTATAATGTCCACCACTGCCTTATAATGTCTCCCACTGCCCTATAATGTCCCCCACTGCCCGATAATGTCCCCACTGCCCGATAATGTGCCCCACTGCCCTATAATGTTTCCCACTGCCCTATAATGTCCCCACTGCCCTATAATGTCCCCCACTGCCCTATTATGTCCCCACTGCCCTATGTTTCCCACTGCCCTATAATGTCCCCACTGCCCTATAATGTCCCCACTGCCCTATAATGTCCCCACTGCCCTATTATGTTCCCCACTGCCCTATAGTGTCCTCCACTGCCCTATAATGTCCCCCACTGCCCTATTATGTCCCCCACTAACCCATAATATGCTCCATAAAGTCCCCCACCGCTTCTTAATGTCCCTTGTAAAATAACACTGTTCCCCCCCCCACCCGCAGTCCCTCATGTAAAAGTACATCTTTGGTTCCTCTGGAGCTCATACCTGTGCCTGCGCGTCCTCCTCTTCATCCCTGTAGCTGCGGCCCGGTGATGATGATGTCGGTGCAGGCATGGGCGTACCCAGGATCAAAACTAGAGGGGGGGGGCAAGCCATGGTCGTTCAGGTTGTAAAATATTAGAATGGAAAAGGTGAATGAAACGAAAATTTTGAGAATTAAATGTAATTATAGCTCGATTAATGACTCCGCGCCCCTCCCCACCCACACACACACAGACACACACACACACAATACAATGCATGCTCCATTACCCCTCTCCCCCCAAACACACAATACAATACATCCCCCCATCACCCACTACACGCACACACACACACACGAATACAATGCACCCCCCATTACCCACTCCCCACACACACACACAATACAATGCACTCCCCACATCACCCCCTACACACACACAAAATACAATGCACCCCCCACACAAACAATACACCCCCCATTACCACCTCCCCACACACACACACACACACAATACAATGCACCCCCCCTCACCCCCTACACACACACTACAATGCACCCTCCATTACCCCTCCCCACACACACAATACAATGCACCCTCCATTAATCCTCCCCCCACACACAATTGTAAGACGCGCATACATCTGAATACCGGTGTGGTCTCCAAGTCCTGCACACCTCATCGGTGCAGGCCTGGGGACTCCCGCAGTGCACCGCTAGGACCTTTGGTGAGTCACATGACACATGTGATATCACTAAAGGTCCTGCACCTGCGAAAACTTCAGTGATCGTACAGAACTTGTACGATCACTGAAGTTTACGATTGAAAGGCTGGGGGCCGGGGCCCACTCCGGCCTGTGATGCCCTGTGGCCTGGGAGCTGCCTGAGGGCACCATACTGGGGGGGGGCAGCTGCACTACAGGCAGGGCGGCTACTAGTAATTTCAGGGCCCCATACTGGCAAAATTTTCGGGCCCCCTTGGGACGCCACCCAGGCTCCACCCCAGCTCCGCCTCCACCCCTCAAACCTTCCACAGTCCTGCCGCCACTCTTTGAAAAACTAATATACACATACATATCACACACGCCCTGCCCCTCCTATCTCACATAGCCTGTACACACAAACATGCACCCCCATATCACAGACAGCCTGCGGCACCCCCATATCACACACAGCCTGCGGCACTCCATTATCACACACAGCCTGAGCCATCCCCATATCACATACAGCCTGCGCCACCCCCATATCACACAGCCTGCGTCACCCCCATATCACACACAGCCTGCGCCACCCCCATATCACACACAGCCTGTACACATATACACACACAGCCCGCAGCAACCCCGTATTACACAGCCTGTACACATATATAAACACACACACACACACACACGCTGCAGCACCCCCATATTACACACAACCTGTACACATATATATACACAGGCTGCAGCACCCCCATATTACACACAAGCTGTACACATATACATACACAGGCGGCAGTACCCCCATATTACACACAGCCTGTACATATATACATACACAGGCGGCAGCACCCCCCCCACCCACACACACACATACAATACAATGCATGCTCCATTACCCCTCTCCCCCACACACAATACAATACATGCCCCCCATCACCCACTACACGTACACACACGCACACAAACACACACACACGAATACAATGCACCCCCCATTACCCACTCCACACACACACACACACACACAATACAATGCACTCCCCACATCACCCCCTACACACACACAAAATACAATGCACCTGCCACACACACACTACACCCCCCATTACCACCTCCCCACACACACACACAATACAATGCACCCCCCCTCACCCCCTACACACACACTCCAATGCACTCCATTACTCCTCCCCCCACACACAATTGTAAGAGGCGCACACATCTGAATACCGGTGTGGTCTCCAAGTCATGCACACCTCATCGGTGCAGGCCTGGGGACTCCCGCATTGCACCGCTAGGACCTTTGGTGAGTCACATGACACATGTGATGTCATTAAAGGTCCTGCAACTGCGAAAACTTCAAAGATCGTACAGAACTTGTACGATCACTGAAGTTTATGATTGAAAGGCTGGGGGCCGGGGCCCACTCCGGCCTGTGATGCCCTGTGGCCTGGGAGCTGCCTGAGGGCACCATACTGGGGGGGGGAGCTGCACTACAGGCAGGGCCGCTACTAGGAATTTCAGGGCCCCATACTGGCAAAATTTTTCAGCCCCCTTGAGACTCCACCCAGGCTCCACCCCAGCTCTGCCTCCACCCCTCAAATTTCCCACAGTCCTGCCGCCACTCTTTGAAAAACTAATATACACATATAAATCACACATGCCCTTCCCCTCCTATCTCACACAGCCTATACACAGAAACACGCACCCCCATATCACACACAGCCTGCGGCACCCCCATATCACACACAGCCTGCGCCTTCCCCATATCACACACAGCCTGCGCCACCCCATATCACACACAGCCTGCGTCACCCCCATATCACACACAGCCTGTACACATATACACACACAGCCCGCAGCAACCCCATATTACACAGCTTGTACACATATATAAACACACACACACACGCTGCAGCACCCCCATATTACACACAGCCTGTACACATAAATATACACAGGCTGCAGCACCCCCATATTACACACAGCCTGTACACATATACATACACAGGCTGCAGCACCCCCATATTACACACAGCCTGTACACATATACTGTACATATGTCGCGGGCGGAGGAGGGGACGCTGCGCTCACCCACTGCTGGGGTCCGGCTGCTGCTGCTGCTTCGCTCGCTGCTCGGTGGTGGCTCGAGCGGTGGGCCGGATCCCGGGGACTCGAGCGGCGCTCCTCGCCCGTGAGTGAAAAGGGGATTGGTTGTGGGGATTTATTGTCTGTGACGCCACCCACGGTTGTGGTGAGGTTGTGACACCACCGCTGCTCTGGACGGGGATCCCGGGAGCGATGACAGGGAGCAGCTTTGATGTTGTTTTTCCCCTCCGTGGGTGGGGGGGTTGGTTGTCCCGGGGCCCGGTGAGGGGAGGATGGCAGGTGGGTTACGGGACCTGGTGAGGTGCAGGGTCGCGGGGGCAGCGCGGTGCTGCACGGCACAGTGGTACTCACTCAGCCAATGATGAACACAAAGTCTTCGGTAAAACAAACGGCTGGATGGACGGGTCCCACAGATGGCTGCGGTGGTTCTTCTCTCGGTAGGTTGGTGGTGACTGCCTTTCCCTGCACCTGTGTTGTGTTCTCGGTTCTGGTGGTTTCCCACCGGTAACCCGCTCCCCAGCTTGGATGGATGCTGAGGGAGCCCCTTTTGCCCGCAGGATCTGGCATTGGGAACTGTAGCCTTGGCGGTGACTGTATTTCCCTTTACGGTGTGAGCTGTTGCCTTCAATCGGGACTTCACTGCTGGGAAACCCCGGAGGTTCCCTTCGCTAACGGATTTGACCGATTTTACGGTGACTCCAAGCCTGGTTAGGGTCCGTAGGCCCTGCCGAATGGTGCTGGCTTCTCTTCGCTCCCCGATCCGGTACCGGCGGGCCACCGCCCGTCCCCGGTCCATACGGTTCACGTCAATCAGCCTCTCCTGCAGACGGTCACCACCGTCTGCCAACCTTGCTGTATGTGCCCGGGCCACACACCCGGACACGGTCAGTCTCCTCTACTCCCACTTTACTCTTCACCTCCCTAACCAATCTGACTTCCTTTTCCCGCCTCCAGGACTGTGAACTCCTCGGTGGGTGGGGCCAACCGCCTGGCTCCAACCACTGGTGTGGACATCAGCCCCTTGAGGGAGGCAACAAGGATTTTTGTCTGACTTCGGTGTGCCTAGCCGGGGTGTGGGGTGTGTTGTTGCAGTACCTGTGATGACCTGGCTTGTCCAGGGCGCCACATTCCCCCTTAGTAAAATGCAGACCATACGCGGGCTGTCTGTCCATCACCGGTTTTATTTTTGTTAACTGCAAAAGACAGAAAACGGTAAAAACATGTAAAAATCACAACATTTCACAACGGTACGGCTTCCGCTCTTCTCCCACCCAAACAACCTGGCCCTGATGCTGCCCCTAAGAAGTGGGCAGCACCCCTTGACCCCAGTCCAGAACCAAGTTGCCCGAGCGGGTTCTGTCTCTTTCAGGGGACCTGCGTCCATGGGGACCCCTGAACCCCCGGAGGATCGCCACCGGTTATGGTAGTGGCGGGCCTGGGCCATCCCTTTCCTCCAGGCCCATCCTCCCAATCAGCCTCTACGGAGGCGGTAACGGATCAAGCCAAACATTATTTACATCCCACCAGTTTGTGGTTGCCCTGCAAGTTCTCGGGCTTGTCCGTAAGAAGTTCCTTACGCAACAGTTGCAGAAGGTCCCTACGGGGACTAGTTGCCGGCAACGGTTCAATCAAGGTTCCAATCAGATAAACTTCGGTTGATTATTCTTATCATTCAAACTCTTTTTAACTTTACAGGGGGTCCCAACGGGGACAACTGCCGGCAACGGTGGACCGCTGACTCACTTCTATTCCACGGTGTCGGCCGGAGGAGGGGGTTGGGCTGATACACGGGCCTCCTGAGTGCCCCTCAGCTTCGCGTCCAGGGCAAACCACCCCCTCTCCCCGCACTGCCTAGTGTATTGGACCAAATCCCCCGGCATCAGGTTGCAGCCCGGGTGGTCCTCCGGCAGGTGGGCATTGACGTCCCGTCGGGCTATAAAGACTTCGGCCTCCAGGCCCGGCTCATATATAAATCCGTACCCCCGACGGACGTCAAACCTCCTCACCTGCCCCTCACCGTACATGGAAGGTGGCCTGGCGGAGGCTTTCTTTCTCCCGAATCGTGCGGGCGACCAGCTCCGCCTTCCTCCTCTTCCTTTCTGCAATTTCCTGGCCCAGCGGCGTCGGTTCCCTGTCCCAGTAAGGGGCTACGGTAGGCCCCTGTGCACGGGTCGGGCCCCGCAAGACCTCCAACACGCTGGCCACCGCCAGTGTTCTGGGCGGCAGGTCTCGCAGTGTCATGGCCTGGGGTGCTGCCTTACAGCGGCGACCCAGCGTGGCCTCAGCCGAGGCATGGGGAACGGGTTCAGGGGTTCTCTACCGCTGAGCCTCCACCTCCTCTTGCACGAGACAGGCTGACAGGGGCGGTGCGGGGCAAGGCACGGTCACAGGTGCCTCCGGTAAACCTTCGCTAACGGTCTTAGCCCTTGGCTTCTTCCACGGAAGCGATTCCGGGCGGTCACGGACTTCTGCTGCAGATCGGTCCGCCGGGGCGGATTGGCAGGGTACCGCTACCGGTTGTTATGGTAGCGGGCCTAGTAGTGGGACAGCGGCAGCCAACACGGGTAGCGGGGGAGGTAGCAGGGCGAGCGGGTGTAGACCGGGCCCCTCGGCCGCGATGACCGACCCGCTAGGGGTACAGGGGCGTGGGTCACTTACCCGCCTTTCCAGAACTCCCTCCACCTCGCGTCTCCGTATGGCCGCCACCACCTCCGCCATGTCGGCCTTCCACTCCTCCAAGAGGAGCTGCATCCGGATCTGCAGCCGTTGTTGTAGCTGGGCGATCCGGACCTCTACCCACGCCGCGGTCCCGGGCGCGGGGGCTACGGTGCTGCAGGACGGTTGGTACATTGCTGCGGCGGCCTCTTCCAGGAACCACAAGATGGCCGCAGGGTCCTGGCGTCCCTGCTTTTATAGCCGCGGGCTACATGCGGACAGACGCCATCCGTCTACCTTAGTCTTTTTTCCAGCTCCTCCTCTACAGGGGAGGGGTTTCGGCTTTCGCGCCTCCACTGCTCGAGGAGATGCTCGAGCGGGGATTTTTCACGCCCAAAATAGCAGCTTCTCAAATTTTTCGGCCGGACACCTCCGGCGGTCACAAGGCGCACCTCTACCAGACGGCAGAGCGGTAAGATCCTGTTTGTGACGCCAAGTTGTCGCGGGCGGAGGAGGGGACGCTGCGCTCACCCACTGCTTGGGTCCGGCTGCTGCTGCTGCTTCGCTCGCTGCTCGGTGGTGGCCCGAGCGGTGGGCCGGATCCCGGGGACTCGAGCGGCGCTCCTTACCCGTGAGTGAAAAGGAGATTGATTGTGGGGATTTATTGTCCGTGACGCCACCCACGGTTGTGGTGAGGTTGTGACACCACCGCTGCTCTGGACAGGGATCCCGGGAGCAATGACAGGGAGCAGCTTGGATGTTGTTTTTCCCCTCCGTGAGTAGGGGGGTTGGTTGTCCCGGGGTCTGGTGAAGGGAGGATGGCAGGTGGGTTACGGGACCTGGTGAGGTGCAGGGTCGCGGGGGCAGCGCGGTGCCGCACGGCACAGTGGTACTCACTCAGCCAATGATGAACACAAAGTCTCCGGTAAAACAAACGGCTGGATGGACGGGTCCCACAGACGGCTGCGGTGGTTCTTCTCCCGGTAGGTTGGCGGTGACTGCCTTTCCCTGCACCTGTGTTGTGTTCTTGGTTCTGGTGGCTTCCCACCGGTAACCCGCTCCCCAGCTTGGATGGATGCTGAGGGAGCCCCTTTTGCCCGCAGGCTCTGGCCCTGGGAACTGTAGCCTTGGCGGTGACTGTATTTCCCTTTACGGTGTGAGCTGTTACCTTCAATCGAGACTTGACTGCTGGGAAACCCCGGAGGTTCCCTTCGCTAACGGATTTGACCGGTTTTACGGTGACTCCAAGCCTGGTCGGGGTCCGTAGGCCCTGCCGAATGGTGCTGGCTTCTCTTCGCTCCCCGATCTGGTACCGGCGGGCCACCGCCCGTCCCCGGTTCTTACGGTTCACGTCAATCAGCCTCTCCTGCAGACGGTCACCACCGTCTGCCAACCTTGCTGTATGTGCCCGGGCCACGCACCCGGACATGGTCAGTCTCCTCTACTCCCACTTTACTCTTCACCTCCCTAACCAATCTGACTTCCTTTTCCCGCCTCCAAGACTGTGAACTCCTCAGTGGGTGGGGACAACTGCCTGGCTCCAACCCCTGGTGTGGACATCAGCCCCTGGAGGGAGGCAACAAGGATTTTTGTCTGACTTCGGTGTGCCTAGCCAGGGTGTGGGGTGTGTTGTTGCAGTACCTGTGACGACCTAGCTTGTCCAGGGCGCCACACATACACAGGCTGCAGCACCCCCATATTATACACAGCCTGTACATATATACATACACAGTCTGCAGCACCCCCATATTACACACAGCCTGTACACATATACACACAGGATGCAGCACCCCATATTACACACAGCCTGTACACATATACACACAGGCTGCAGCACCCCCATATTACACACAGCCTGTACACATATACACACAGGCTGCAGCACCCCATATTACACACAGCCTGTACACATATACACACAGGCTGCAGCACCCCATATTACACACAGCCTGTACACATATACACACAGGCTGCAGCACCCCATATTACACACAGCCTGTACACATATACACACTGGCTGCAGCACCCCATATTACACACAGCCTGTACACACACACACACACACACACAGCCTGCACACACACACAGGATGCAGCACCCCATATTACACACACCCTGTACACATATACACACAGGCTGCAGCACCCCATATTACACATACACACACACACACATAGGCTGCAGCACCCCATATTACACACAGCCTGTACACATATACACAGGCTGCAGCACCCCATATTACACACAGCCTGTACAAATATACACACTGGCTGCAGTACCCCATATTACACACAGCCTGTACAAATATACACACAGGCTGCAGCACCCCATATTACACACAGCCTGTACACATATACACACAGGTTGCAGCACTCCATATTACACACAGCCTGTACACACATACACACAGGCTGCAGCACTCCATATTACACACAGCCTGTACACATATACACACAGGCTGCAGCACCCCATATTACACACAGCCTGTACACATATACACACTTGCTGCAGCACCCCATATTACACACAGCCTGTACTCATATATACACACACACACACACACACACACACACATAGGCTGCAGCACCCCATATTACACACAGCCTGTACAAATATACACACAGGCTGCAGCACCCCATATTACACACAGCCTGTACACATATACACACAGGCTGCAGCACCCCATATTACACACAGCCTGTACACATATACACACTTGCTGCAGCACCCCATATTACACACAGCCTGTACTCATATATATACACACACACACACACACACATAGGCTGCAGCACCCCATATTACACACAGCCTGTACAAATATACACACAGGCTGCAGCACCCCATATTACACACAGCCTGTACACATATGCACACAGGCTGCAGCACCCCATATTACACACAGCCTGTACACATACACACAACCCTACAACAGGCACATTTCTCTACACACACACACACACACACACACACACACATTACCTCATCTTGCATTTCCAGATGGTGCAGAGTAGGTGATGAGACACTGGGATCTGCACAGAGGCTGGAGAAGTTCCAATCACTTTTCCTGTGATGAGATCAGGCACATGATTAGTCAGCTGACATGGAAGGTCCTGAATTTACAGGTCCTTCACCTTCTCAGCTCCTGCAGCCTCCATTGTGGTCCAGTACATTTCCTTTCCTGTCCTGTTTTGCAAAGCAGGAAGAGAGGTGGCAGCTCTCTATGAACGGCCCAGGCCCCCCTCATTGCCCTAATGGTGGCCCCTGCCCTTGGGGCCCGGTGAGCAGATGAATGAAAGGAAAGGGGCCCGGGATGTCAGAGGGGGCCCCCTCCTGGCTTATGCTCCCTACAGGAGTTACAGTAGTAATGCCCTCATGGTGGCCATGAATACAGGCCCCCAGCAGCAGGACAGATGGGATGGTGGAGGCACCTGGAGCACTGTCTGGGGACCCCTGGCCTAGCCCCAGGTAAGTGACTGGTAAGGTAAAGAGGCCCCGCCTGGGGCCCCTGCTTGCGCCCCTGGGTCCCTGCTCGCTCTTCTGGGCCCACGCTCGCACCCCTGGGCCCCCTGCTCGCTCCCCTGGGCTTCCTGCTTGCTCCCCTGGGCCCCCGCTTGCTCCCCTGGGCCCCCTGCTCGCTCTTCTGGGCCCACGCTCGCACCCCTGGGCCCCCTACTTGCTCCCCTTGGCCCCCTGCTCGCTCCCCTGGGCCCCCTGCTCGCTCTTCTGGGCCCACGCTCGCACCCCTGGGCCCCCTGCTCGCTCCCCTGGGCTTCCTGCTTGCTCCCCTGGGCCCCCGCTTGCTCCCGTGGGCCTCCTGCTTGCTCCCCCCTGCTTGCCCCCCTGGGCCCCCACCTTCTCTACTCACGTGCTGCTGCTCCTGCAGCCTGGTTTGGGGCGACGCCGGGTCCGTCCTCCGCAGCGTGATGCTGTCAGCAGTGCACCTGCACACACAGGAAGGAAGCAGTAATCGCTCTGAGACTGCCTCCTCCTGCAGTCTTGCTGCCCAGATGAGTCAGAGCGGCAGTGACAGCAGGCAGAGCAGGGAGATCGCTCTCCCTGCTTGCCGCTGCAGAGGGAATAGTATTGTCACTAATCATATCGGCAATGTGCCGATATGATTAGTGAAATTACCGGCCAGAGGGGCCTCGGGGACCAGGGGGAAGGGGGGGTAGGGGGCGGGGCCTAAGGGGCATGGCTATCAATAGCAGGGCCCACCGGGGGTTCTCCCGACCTCCTGGTGGGCCAGTCCGCCCCTGATCAAGTATATAGTCCAAGTGGCTGTACACATGTCTGGTGTTTTTTTTTGTGGAATGAGTGTTCAGCCAAAAATCAAAGTAACATTTTGATGAGTGATCACAGAACAAATTCATGAATCAAAATTACGCAGACATATCTATGGGTCCATCAAAACCACGGACCGCACACATAATGCATTAGTGTTCAAGCTATACAATTAGCATTGTAGTAGATGGGAGAAACTTTCCAATTTAATTATTTATTTTTATCTGTGAAAATCACTCATGAAAGAAAAGTGGGCAAAAAATGACTAACTGATGAATATTGGATCCAAAAACTGATAAACAATGGCATGTGTTCTAAAGTGTGTAAAAAATGCTGGTTTTCTCAATGAGGCCCTGTACAGAGATTTTTGTTGTTTGATCAATGTGACACATGTAACTTATTCATGCCTTCATGGCTAAATGTTTTGAGACACACATTTGTTTGTAATATCTGTTACTCATATGTTTCCATAATAAACTGAAGGACAGTTATAACAATTTTATACATTTTAAACTTTTATTGACAAATGCATCAATATTTACAGTGATACCTTTATTTTTCAAGACTCCTACAATGTGAATTGGCATACTGGATATCAGCTTCTCGACTAAATTTAGACTTATGTCAACATATTATTGTTTCAGAATGCCATTCTGTTCTCGATGTTTTAGCTGGTGACAAGTTGCTTCTCTGCTGTTCTTTTAGCAACCAGGCAAGTCTCGAACAACCTTTGTCTAATGCGGGTATCACACGATACGATCTATCGTGCGATTGCACGAGCAATCGTATCCGCCCCCATCGTTTGTGCATCACGGGCAAATCCCTGCCCGTGTTGCAATAAGTCATTAAACCCCCATCAAACGTACTTACTTGCTCAGCGACATCACACAGCCGCCGGCCAATAGAAGCGGAGGGGCGGAGATGAGCATGACGTAAACATCCCGCCCAACTTCTTCCTTCAGCATTGTCGGCGGCCGCAGGTAAGCTGCAGTTCATCATTCCCGGGGTGTCACATGGAGTGATGTATGCTACCCCGGGTACGATGAACAACTGGCGCAAAGAAAAATAAACGATTTTTTAAAAATAAACGACGTGTAAACGATACACGATTTGTAACCGATTTGCGATCGTTCTAAGACGCTCGTAGGTGTCACACGAAACGACATCGCAAACGATGCCGGATGTGCGTCACAAAAACCGTGACCCTGATGACATATCACACGATAGATCGTCTCGTGTGACACGCGCATAACACTGCATGCACATGAACAGACACGTCCTGTCATTCATGAGCAAGATCTGTAATGATATTGTACCAAACTTGGATTTTAATGGATGCCCTGAAGTCCTCTTCACAGAAGTTGAACCTCTCTTTTTGAAATTCCTCAATATTTATAAATAGTTGATTTACGGGAAATTTTACAAGCGGACATGTCCTTACCTGTAAAACACTTTTGACAAATTATTTCTGTCCTTATGAACAGTTTTTCATGAGCTAACAAGAAGCTCATTAAAAAGATATCAGCAGGTCGATTGTAACAATGCTGAAATTCTGTAGAAATGTTTCTGCTACAAAAAAGTGATATACTGTGCATTTTCTACCAAGCATTTTTCATAACCTTTCTTGAAAAAAAAACCAAAGAAATCCTCAATTGAAAATGAAAAACAAAGCAGATTCTCCATTAACCCCTTAACGACGGCCTAACGTCTCACAACGTCGGAATTGCAGGGTACTTATTCTGTTCCAACGCTTTGAGACGCTCTGCCAAAAAAAGCCTGTAGCGCCCCCCAGCATGGGAAAATCTCCTGGATTTCAGCTACCGGGGGTAGCTGAGACCCTGGAGATCATGATGCTGGCCGTTTTTTCCGGTCCCCGGACACGTGATCAACGGTATACATCGTATACCGATGATCACGTTACAGTAAATGACAGCGCCAGTAAAAAATGATTTATCTCCCACCTGACATGATCAAACATATCAGATGGGAGATAAATCCTCCTGTCCTCTGGTGTTGCCAAAGTGCCCCCCTGACCCCAACCCCCTCCCGATAAACCAAGATGACAGCACGCACAGGAGCACGCCGGCCGCATTCAAATTCTTCCTCTGATTTCTGTCACATGTGCCATATTCTAGAAGGTCCAGCGTCATTGTGGGACCTCCAAAATGGATTATAGGGAACCCAATTTTATTTTCTTTACAATTGGTGATAGAGGGAATGTTTTGGGGAGTGTTTTTTCAAATATTTTTTTTTTGTTATCTATTTTTTTTTATTGCTGAAATTTAGTAATGTCAGGTATCTGATAGATGCCGTGACATCACTAACTGTTGGGCTTGATGACAGTTGAAATAATATGGGGTATCAACCCCATTTATTATGCCATCTGCCACCGCACCAGGACAATGGGATGAGACGGGAAAAAGCACCAGGATTGGCGCATCTAATGGATGTGCCACTTCTGGGATGGCTGCAGCCTGCTATTTTTAGGCTGGGAAGGGCCAATAACTATGAACATTCCTACCCTGAGAATACCAGTCCATAGCTGTCCACTCTTCCTTGGCTGGTGAACCAATTTGGGGGGACCCCACCTTTTTTTTTAATTATTCGTTTATAAATAATTATAAAAAAGAGCCTGGGGTGCCCTCCATATTGGATCACCAACCAAAGTAAAGTGGACAGCTGTGATTTGCAGGCTGCAGCTGTCTGCTTTATCCTAGCTGGCTATCAAAAATGGGGGGACCCCATGTTTTTTTTTAAATTATTTATTTTTTGGCTAAATTCAAGGCTAGGCACCCTTTAGGCTAGGCACACTTTGACATGAAAGTCACTAAAGGGTGCCAGCTTACAATATGTAGGGGGGTGGGATATTATATATGTGTTTGACATTTGTTTGTCTGTCTAGCTATCTATCCATCTTTTTAGGTTGTGTGCCCGCAATTCAAAATTCAAGCGTTTTGGATGCTGTGTTTTCACTGCGTCTAAAACGCTGTGTTGCACAGTGGAAGGATTTTTAGAAATCCCGTGCCCACTGTGCTTATTTTCTCCACAGCAAAAACTGACATCTGGCAGTGCAGCGTGTCAATTTATGCTGCGGAGATGAGAGTTCTCTGCGGAGAGAATAGAGCTAAAGTCAGAAGCAGCCCAAACCTGGATCATGGTCATGGGCAGCTGCGTTTTTCCGTGGATAACACTCACATCTCCACAGACTCAGTGTCGCCGAATCGTGGGCACATAGCCTAAAAGTAAGAAATTTGCTGCTAGAGCAACATTTTTGTCATGCCCATGGGGGTTCATAATGCTCACTATACCCCTGAATAAAATCCTTGAGGAGTCTAGTTTCCAAATTGGGGTCATTTGTGGGGGGTTTCTGCTGTATTGGTACCCTAGGGGCCCTGCAAATACAACATGGTGCCCACATTTATTTCAGCTTTTCCAAAATTCAAATGGTGCTCCTTCCATTCCAAGCCCTCCCGTTTTTCCAAACAGAGGTTTATGGCCACATCTGGGGTATACCTGCGCTCATAAGAAATTTGTTAACAAATTGTGGGGTCCACTTTTTGGTGTTTCCTCTTGAAAAAGTGAGACATTTGGTGCTAAAGCAACATTTTTGTGAAAAAATAAAAATGTTTTATATAACGACCTAAGGTTATCAAATTCTGTGAAGTAACTGTGGGTTTAAAATGCTCACTATACCACTAGATAAAGTCTTTGAGGGGTCTAGTTTCCAGAATGGGGTCTCTTGTAGGTGAGTTTCACTGTTTAGGCACCGCAGGGGCTCTCCAAACGCGACATGGTGTTCGCTAATAATTCCAGCCAATTTTGCAGGGAAATGGCGCTCCTTCATTTCCGAGCCCTGCCGTGCACCCAAACAGTTGATTTCCAAAACATATGAGGTATCAGCATACTCAGGAGAAATTGCACAATATTTTTGATGTACTTGTGAAAAAAGTTACTTAATTGAAGTAACTATTTTGTGGTAAAAAATGTTTCTTCTTTATTTTCACGGCTCAGCAAGGTACCTTAGGGGCCTTGCAAATGGAACATGGTACTCGCAATCTATAACACATTCTGAAGAAAAAGACATGGATCACACATCCCAAAAATACAATGATCTAAATCCGTTAGGCAAAAAATTAAATAATAGAACATGAGGTTCTTTGTAACCATTTTGATCAGATTGTATTAAGCCCACTGCCACGTCACTGTGAACCTGTGAGTGGATCCCTATTCTAAACCTTATAGTGCGGCACTGTGCACTAACCGCTGCTGCAGCGACAAAACACCAGCAGGGCAGGTGACCTGGTGCCTCACAGCACCCACGCTGCAAGGCGAAGCCCTATGGCTCCAGGTCCCACCGCCCCACTGACACGAAACCACCACAACAGCGGCCACCACACAGCACCAGCACCCTGTGAGAGGAGCTGCGCACTCACCTCCCACTGGCTCCCATATGTGAACTGAGAGCAAAAAAAGGCTGACCCCTTTTGCAGTCTCCTGCTGATTAAAATCACCTGTGCCAAATGGGGGGGAGTGCAGAATCAAGAAAAAAGCAGAGGGGGATAGAATGTTGTATAACACACTATGAAGAAGAAGACATGGATTGCACATCCCAAAAATAAAATGATCTAAAGCCGTTAAGCAAAAAATTAAATAATAGAACATGAGGTTCTTTGTAACCATTCTGATCAGATTGTATTAAGCCCACTGCCATGTCATGGTGAACCTCTGAGTGGGTCCCTATTCTAAACCTTATAGTGCGGCACTGTTCACTAACCACTGCTGCAGCGACAAAGCACCAGCAGGGCAGGTGACATGGCGCCTCACCGCACCCTACCGCAACCTGCCTTGCTGGTGCTTTGTCGCTGCAGCAGAGGTAAGTGCACAGTGCTGCACTATAAGGTTTGGAATAGGGACCCACTCAGAGGTTCACCGTGATGTGGCAGTGGGCTTAATACAATCTGATCAGAATGGTAGCTAAGAACCTCATGTTCTATTATTTAATTTTTTTCCTAACGGCTTTAGATCATTGTATTTTTGGGATGTGTGATCCATGTCTTTTTCTTCATAGTGTGTTGCAATCTATTTCAGCCAAATTTGCTTTCCAAAATTCAAATATTGCTCCTTTTGTTTCAGGCCCTTCCATTTGTCCAAACAGAGGTTTCCGACCACATGTGGGGTATCAGCGCTCTCAGGAGAAACTAAGGAACAAATCTTGTGTTCCATTTTAGTTCCGATGAAGTACTTGAAGAGTTAATAAACTTCTTGGATGTTGTTTTGAGGAGTGTGAGGGGTGCAGTTTTTAGAATAGTGTCACTTTCGGGTATTTTCTGTCACTTAGGCCTCTCAAAGTCACTTCACATGTGATGTGGTCCCTAAAAAAAGATTTTGTAAATTTTGTGGAAGAACTGGGAAAATGCTGATGAACTTTGAACCCTTCTAACTTCCTAACCCCAAAAATGTGTCAAAAATTGCCCTGATGTAAAGTAGACATGTGGAAAACGTTATTTATTAACAATTTTGTGTCACAGAACTCTCTGGTTTAAGGGTATAAAAATTCAAAAGTTGAAAATTGCTAAATTCTCAAACTTTTTTTCAAAATTAAATTTTTTTCATAAATAAACGCAAAAAATATTGTCCAAAATTTAGTACTAACATGAAGTTCAATATGTACCAAAAAAACATTCTCAGAATCACTGGGATCTGTTGAAGCATTTTAGAGTTATAACCTCATAAAGTGACACTGGTCAGAATTGCAAAATTTGGTCTGGTCATTAAGGTGAAAATTAGCTCTGCCACTAAGTGGTTAAAATGTAATAAAGAGTTTTCCCAAATGTTTTTGTTTTTAAGAAGGATTTTTGAGCGAATCTATTGAAATGAACTCTAAACTCTTTGTGATCATAAGTTAACACTTAGTTACATGAGAAAAGACCTAAGTCCATCTAGTTCAATCTTCCTCCACCAATTATACATTTTGTCCCTAAGTCACTTATAACCAACAATGCTGTGTGAACTGAGGAAATCATCCAGCCCTTTATTAAAAGCTGTTCTAGTATTTGCCATTACTACCTCTTGTGGTAGGGCATTACATATTCTGGTTGCTCTAAAATGCTTAAAATCCAAGTATTGTGTATTTTGATATACAGACTATTAGGATTCCAATAGTCCACCTCATTAACGCTCATATACCAGTAGTATACTTACGATCATGTGCCACAACTGGTTTTTAATCCACTTCGCTCAGAATTTTGCAAAAGGAAGCTAAAGAGAGAAAGGTCAACACTAATATGCAAACCCCATGAGTGGTCATATGATGTTTACTGGAACTGTCAAACAGTAGAATCCAAAATGGTTGTACCTTGCCCAAACTGTTAGGATTCCCATAATTAAACTGCCCTACTAGTTTAGTCACTTGCCCCAAAGATGCTTTTAAGATTTTGGCTGCACGATGACACTGCAACTACATCAGTGCTAATACCCTGAAATGTAATAAAGAATGTAAGGATTAAAATGTGATTGCTTGATGCATGTTTTTAATAATTTTTATATACAAAGTCAGGCATATGAGTTTAGTTAGTTTTATCCTGTATGCAGATGCAGGAAATATTTATTAACATTATGCAGTAGATATTACACTTTGCATAGCAGAATTTTATACACAGCATACAAAGTATTAGGTAGGTAGTATTAGGCTGCCTTATTGTTTTATGTGTATAATTTGGAAGAATGCAAATATTCTTGTGAGAAGAAAAAATAAATAAGGCAAGCTCAATCATCAAACATACTATGAACAATTGCATCTAGATGAAAAAAATATATCTTTTAGAGATAAATTTGCACAAAAAGATTGACAAAATTGTTGAATCAAAACTTTGTGAGCCTCCTACCTTCTCTAAAGGCCCTGTCACACACAAAGATAAATCTGCGGCAGATCTGTGGTTGCAGTGAAATTGTGGACAATCAGTGTCAGGTTTGTGGCTGTGTACAAATGAAACAATATGTCCATGATTTCACTGCAACCACAGATCTGCCAAAGATTTATCTCTGTGTGTGACGGGGCCTTTACTCTCTCTTACTCTCACCTCATTTGATTAGTAGACTGCATTTTCTTTATGTATCAGCACACCATGATATTGTGATGCCCCAGGGCTGTGGGGTACTCGGTCCCGGGGGTGTGGTGCGCAGTGGGTGGGAAAGTCTTGGTCACGGTTCCTTGACCCTTGGGGTCGATCCGAATAAAAATGGGTAAAAATAAAAGAAAAGGGAGAAATAAAAATAAAAGAGTTTTTTGACTACGCCACTTGCGATGTGCGGCTAGGTTAATTGAAGCCGCCGCTGCAGGGTCTTGCTTGGACTGATGGAGTATTGCAGTTTTAACTTGCCTTGTCTTTACTTGGTTTCAGTTCTTAAAGCTGCTGTTGCCGGTTCTAGGTGTTCCCGCTCCCCTTGTTCTCCGTGCCAGTTGTGACCTTGGGTAGCTGTCCTCTGTGCACTCTCGTTTGTATTGGGCTCCCATGGCCTAGAGCTTCTTGGGAATCCCTCAGTTTCTGTCTTGGTCCTATTGCAGGCAGCCTGGACTATTTAAGGGGTTCAATATCCGATTAACTCTTTGCTGCTGATGCTTCAGACTCTTTGGTTGGTGATGGACCCTGGAGATATTCTCGCCTGGCAGATTTAACAGTTGACCATAAAGTGTTCCGCTGTCCTATGGTCTGCACCCCGCCTCATGCTGAGTCCTGTGAGCCTAGGTTCCAGACTTCCAAAGGCACCTCGCGGTCCCTGGAGTATTCCACTTCCACAGGTAACTCATGTTACCTTGAGTCCTGGTTCCTTACTCCACAGTCCCTCACTCCTGTTACAGCTTTCTGTTGTTACTTAAGGTCTTGCTACACCTTTTTTTCTTTACCTCACTCTTTCACTCCTTCGACTACTACTTGCTTCACTTCCACCTTTCAACTCTCCTCCTAACTCCACACTCCACTTACTCCTTCCACTAACTGAACACCACTTCCTCCTGCCAACTAACTTCCTAGCTGACCACTGGCCCCACCCCTTGCTGGGTCTTTCCCTACAGATTGGGTGGCGACTATCCAATCAGTGCCCATCCCTTTTACCTGTTGCTAGGCAGTTTCCCAGTCTTGAATTGGGGTTATGTGTGTGGCCTGAAGGTGCTGTTGTGTTCACTGGCACGGATATTCCGGGGTTTGGTTTCCACGTTCACATTTGTGGCACCTAGCACCGCAGGGGTGCAACAATATCACTTGAGTCAGTTAACCAGAAAAGGTGTTGTGGATGCTGTAGGAAGGAGGATCACAGTACTTCAGTCTGGCAGCCATGGGCTACCAACAGTCCTGTGAATCGTTTTGTTCAACTCCACATAGAGGCACAGCATGGAGCAAGCCAGTCTAAAATACTACAGATTTAAAAGGCAACACCTAACATTTTTATATTGTGGAGTGATTTGTGCCATAGTTTACAGCTGCTAATAAGGTTTTGATATATGGGACTAAAAATGAGAACATTCCATGTAAATCATTGCTTTGTGCCTCAATTTGCTCTGTTTTAAGATTTTCTTAAAGGGCATCCCTTGTAGAGTAAACATAACTTGTTTGTCACTTTTCAAATTTAACAAGTAGTATTCAATTTTGCTCAAATTTACAAAAATCTGAATTCTCTAGAAAGCAGATTTTTTTGTAATGTGCTTCTCATGAATTCAGAGGAATAGACACAGACTGGCCATCATTTTATTAAAAAAAATACTCACCTCTTCAGCCACCTCTGATGCCTGCTCTGCTTATATTATCCTCAACACCTTTTGCTACTGCAACCATGCTCTAAAGTCTTCACATTTTGTTAGGGCTTCCTGCTGAGATTAAACCAGGAACATCTCAGTGCATATACTTTGTAAGGTTGCTGCAACACACACATAGGTCTAGATTTCTGGGCGCAACTAGCTTTGGATTAGTTTGAAGATGCCCATGATTTCAGTGCTCAGCAGAAGTAATAAGAGGCCGTAGTGAGGATTGCTGAGGTGTTTCTCATTTTTTTTCTGTCTTTTTTGGCAAATAGACATGTTATGTTATGTTTTATATGGCTGTAAATTTTAGTAACATTATTGGAGTATTGCTGTAATATTTTTAAAACATTAGATAGGAAAAAGTTACAATATGTTATTGCTGACATACTGTTTGTCCCTTGTTTTCATTTTAGTTATTAAGGAGTCATATTTTGCAATTTTTTAAAAGCATTTATTGTAACGTTCCTGTCACACAGAGTCTTGCACAAAACTCCGCAACTGTCATGGTGGCATCAGGTTCTGTTCACATTGCAGAGTCTGACGCTACATCCCATGATTTCTCTTGTGTTTCTGATCAAGGCAGACCTGGGTGACAACCTGCTGTCTGCTCATTCATAGACAGGCCAGCAACAGTTAACCTCTGCTACCCTGTGCGTTAGAATTCTTTGATCACATGTTGTAAGAAAGCCAGTCACTTCTGCCCCTTTCATTTTTAGGCTGGTGGGCTTGTTGTTGTTTCTAACCTTCTCTTGTTTTCTTCTTAATCTCTTATTATCTTATACCTCTCTGTGTGCATACTGTGCGTCAGAGTTTTGGTTTACCCTGTTTTTCTAATTCTTTAGGTTAAATTACACTTCTGTCCCACCCTGCTCCCCTGTAGGAGAGGGAAGAGGAGTAAGATCAGGGCTAGTCAAGAGCAGGGCCAGGAAAGAGACTCAGACATCAACACTATTAGGTATATCTCTGAGACTAGGAAAAGCACTGGGCCCCCTAGTCTGAGGGTCAGCTTAGGGGCTTCGGTTTCCCTCTATCCCCATAGTCCCTCGTGACAGTTTCTGACTTTTATTATGCAATAGAGATCAATACATTAGCGCTTAATAAGGGACATTCATATTTGGATTTTTTTTAAAGCACCAAGCCAGCAGTTTTTTTTATTGTACCCTTTTATTTGTGCTTTAAAACTAAGTTGCTTGCCCCATTTAATGCTCACCCTCCATCAGCTTCACCTTTTATAACCATTGCTTCTAATGGTCTTCAGTTATTTCTGACCTGATGGCAGCTCCAGTGTTTAATGGAACGTGCCAAAGGTTACAAATCTATACAACTCTTAAGAGCCTCTTTCTGGCTCTCATAGAATTGTATTGAGAGTTTGCGAGCCTGATAAAGTATGAAAATTCTTGCAATTCTCATAAAGTATTAAAATTCCAAAGAGTAAGCATAATACTGAGGGAAGGGCCTTAGATTTAAAGCGCTACTCCACCGCTGAAAAAAGAAAACAAAAACTCTGGAGTAGTGAAATAACAGTTTATGCTCAAAACTGGTGTAAACTGCTTAGTAAACATGGTCAATAAGTTACATATCAGTTAAGTTACAATGAGTCTATTGAAAGGCCATTTTTTTTAAAGCAGAGTTTTGGAGGTTTTGTTATGTGCATGGAAGATCTGTAAATTGCTTCAGGAGGTTTCCACTGAATCAGACAACCCTTCGTGTATGTGTCAGAATTATGCCGGCGTCACATGGTACGATCTATCGTGCGATGGCACAAGTGATCGTACCCGCCCCCGTTGTTTGTGCGTCACGGGCAATTAGTTGCCTGGGTCGCACAAAGTCATTAACCCCCTGTCCCACGGACTTTCCTCCCGAACGACCTCACTGTGTGCGGCGAACATCCACTTCTTGAAGGGGGAGGGACGTTCTGCGTCACAGCGACGTCACACAGCGGCCGGCTAATAGAAGCGGAGGGGCAGAGATGAGCGGGACGTAACATCCCGCCCACCTCCTTCCTTCCACATTGCCGGTGGACGCAGGTAAGCTGCAGTTCATCATTCCCGGGGTGTCACAAAGAGCAATGTGTGCTGCCCCGGGAACGATGAACATCCGGAGCACAGAAGAAGAAACGACTTTTTGAAAATGAGCGATGTGTCAACGAGCAACGATAAGGTGAGTATTTTTTTGCTCGTTCACCGTCGCTCGTAGCTGTCACACGCTACGATATACCAAACGATGCCGGATGTGTGTCACTTACGACGTGACCCCACCGACATATCGCCCGATATATCGTACCGTTTGACATTAGAGATGAGCAAGCCTGAAAAATATAGATCATTATTCATACCGAACACAAATTTTACAAAATGTCAGTCTTCGAGTTCAAGTACTTCATGTATACTAACCACTCGCTCGAGAATCGCAGTGCTCATGTACGCTCAGTGCTTGACCTCCTGACGAAGTGAAAGCGAAACGCGCATCGAGGTGCTGGGCGTTGTGGTCCGCCAACTGGGTTTGTAACCTTGATACATCACTAGCTAAACGGAGCCTCCATCTTGCTTTACTCTGGCATTCTGGCATTAGGTTATGCATACTCCATATAAAAAATACACCAGACGTGGTGGGTGATATTGTGTATGCTGCCCCATGCCATGGAGGTTGTTCTAACTTCCTGACTCTTTACCCACTGTGGTTTTGTGCTACATGTCAGTTGTATGTTAATAAGGATGTTTAAGATGGTTGCATATATGTTGAGCTGCTCCAGGTGAAATTGCACTTGCACTTTATATATCAAATTGTGTTTAGCTAGTAGGATTGCAATTTGTATACCCAAAAGTCTATATATGGTCATAAATATAATGAATTTTTAATTATGGCTTTACCACATCGCACCAGTTTTGTTCTGTATGGTTTTATGGGGTAGGGATTCTTTTAATCTATGGGTACTAGCACTATATATAATTTTTTTGTAATGAATATATGATGAAATAAAAATGTAACTAACCTTTTCAACCACATAGGTTGTCTGATAATTGTTGGATTACTCCTTGCATTTCTTTTCTTTGGTTAAATAGCTTGGATAATGGTGAGATCTGCTTTGTTCTATGGTTAGCAAAACATGGCTTTCTATTCCATTTTTTGGTTTAATACGCTCAGTGCTCGGCCTAGTTAAAGTCGCTTGCCGTATTTAAATGTCTCTCATTGGGGTAATAAAACTGCTATCAGATATAGTGTGCAACCACCCAAAAAATGATAAAAGCCCTCCCACCCTTCCCCGGAAGTGTTCTGCTTATGGCTCGCTGAGTGCAGGCGGAGATCCGAACTGCTCAGTGATTTCCAATGGGGGTTCAGGTCAAGTCCAGGTGCAAAAAGACAACTTTATTTAAAGTCCTGCTGACCCGGCAAACCGAATTTCAACAGGTCAGCTTCTTTAGACAGAATGCACATTCTGCAGCCTGTAAAAAAATGTTACACAACTGTACTTACCTGCTGATGATTTTTGTATAATATCTAAAAAAGTAAATAAAATCAAACTAAAACTCTATTCCCATCAAGAATACTGTACATTTTTCCTGTGGACTGTCCCCTGTTCAAAGGGAGAACTACTACTCTGCCATGTCTGAATACACCCTTTGAATAATATGGGCAATGCAATAATCATATGTAATTAGAAAGGCTTATTTTGAAACAGTTCTCTTTTTTCTCTTTCACTCAAAATATAATTGAAACCTTTAAAGGCATTTTGAGGATGGGGTTTTATAAATGTACACTTACTACTTTGTATCAGTTGCCATTCATAGCAATTCAATACAGAGACAAAAATAATATTTAGTTTCATATATAAATTATACGTAGCTTGTTAAACTCTATTCCTGTAGTCCCCCTATAATTATTGTGTGAAACGGTATATGGCAATAGGAAATTCTAAGCATAGTAAAGCTCTGCTGTCTAGAACATTGCTGGCTAATCATCTGTCAGGCAGTACAATGGTTGTTATTTTGAAAGGATGGTATTTTTGGTGTGAAGTTGAAGATGAATTCAGTATTTACTGCACAGACACTTATGGTTTTATTAAACCTATTATTGTATAACATGATGTGAAAAAATTCAGGGCAGTTCATTTTCTGCACTTCAGTGCATTGTATCTTACTGAAAATAAAACCTGCATTGTATTATTATCAGTATATAATCTATTCATACAATATTAGATATAAATAGCAACCAGTTTTTCAATGTTATTCTACAAAGGACACCTGCAGCTCTATTTAAAGCTTTGAAGGCTCAGGAGACCCTACTAGTGTTGGGTTTTGTCTGCTGTTGCTTATCAAAATATGGGAAGAAATAAAGAGTCATTTTTTAGGGCTTATTGTGATTCTAAAATATTCAGCATATTTAAAATGCAGGAAATGTATTAATTGTTTAATTTTCCTTATGAAACGAGGAGGAGCAAATGAAATATTAACTTCATGTATGAACAATATCTAAAGAAATATAATATATTTAATTACAGAACACAATAATTATTCAAATAATTATATATTACAGTTAGGTAATTAAAAGCAATGCCAAGGTTCTCCTCTAATCTACCCCAGGAAAAGAACAAAGGATAATACAGTGATTGGTTCTCTTGGATAGCCATGGGCAAAATTGTTCAACAAAATTACGCAAATCTCAAATTCTACACATGCCTTGCCCATTTGGGTTCAGATTCCCGAACACTTTTCTCAAATTTTCAAAATTCGGCCTTTGTTCGATAACTATTTAAGGTTGCACTATTGCTTTTCTTCTACTTTATTATGACATTGGCTAGGATAGTGAGGCTGTATGATGAGCGAGGGGATGTGTTTGATGAGGGGAGGGGGTGGGGAGAGGTCAGAGGAGCAGTGTTTTTTTGTTTTTGTTTTTTTTTTAACTTAATGTGTGGATGTGCAGCTAAAAAAGTTAAAGAATACTGCAGGTACTTCATTAAAGAAAGCAGACACCCTTAAAAGAAAGAAGACAGACCTCACAATCATACTCACAGGACCAGGATGCTGTGGAGCACAAGGACCTTCAGTAAAATGCATGGAGGCCATGCCGTGGAACTCACACACACCACATACATACACACACACATCCAGTGACTCCATACTGCTCTGATCACATGGGACGCTGTGCAATGAGAGGACCTGCAGTGTAATGCATCGAGGACCTGCAGTGGAACTCATCAATGCTCTCATGCTACTTTGTGTGGGAACAGCTATGGGCACTGATGTGCCATGATTTCATGATGTCAATGCATTTCAATGCCTGTGGAGTGTCACACTCTTCTGTGTGACCCATTGATGTGACCTGGGGGGGACTTCATGAGGTCATTGCAGCTCACAGCTGTGGTTCTCATACAGCAATGTGTGAGGCTGAAATGGCTGCTGTTCCAGCCAATGGGGAACATTCTGTTCTTCATAGGCTGGAGCAGTGAGTCTGCAAATGTCGTGGGACTTCCTTATTGGATTACAGTGAACCTGGATTAGGGTTTTGAATGGTAATAAATTGATGAATGAGGGTGTCTCCTGTCTTTTTTCTTTAATATTTCTCTCTTTTTATGTCTTTCAGGTTTACTTTGGAGTAACATCGTGGGACCACTTTGTGGATTATGGCAGACCTGAAAGTATTTTTTTCCTAATACATTGAAGAAGAAAGGGTGGTGTCAGGGAGGTTTATTTTAAATAAAACACAATTGTTTTTTTTTCCATTTGCAAATACTGGATTCGTAATGAGCGTGTCTGTTAGACACCCACCCATTACTAATACCAGTGCTTGATGCTAGCTGACAATTCACAGCTGGCATCAACCTTATATATTACTGTTCTTGCCACTCCATAAGGGCAACAGGATAAGCCAAGGCTAAAAGCCAGGATTGGCGCATCTAATGGATGCGCCACTTCTCGGGCAGCTGGGGTAAACTCAATAACTATGGCACTTCAAAACCTGAGAATACCACACTCCAGCTGTCTGCTTCACCTTGACTGGTGATCCAATTTGGGCACGACCCCACTTTTTTAAAATTATTTATTTAATTTTAAGTAAATACTTTGAAACAACAGTGTGGGGAGACCTCTGTTTTGGATTACCAGCCAAAGTAAAGCTGCTAGCTGCGGTCTTCAGGCTGCAGCTGTCTGCTTTAACTTAGGTGGCTACCAAAAATAAGGGGGACACCACATAGGTTGTTTTCTTATAAATTCATGAATTTGGGGCTAAACACCATTTTGTGCCACATGAAAGGCGCAAGAATATGCAGGGCGGTGGGACAGTATATACTGTATGTGTTGCACATCTTTTTATCTATCTGTCTATTTATCTATATCTATCAATTCATCTATCTTTCTATATCTAGCATTTGATGTTAGCTTCCATGTTAAAAACGCATAACCATGTGCTGTACATTTTTCTCACACCCACTGACTTGCATTGGCGAGACACGCAGGCAATTGCAGCATGCTATGATTTGCACCATATGCCATATTTTGCAGAGGGAAACCTGGCAGATGTGCACTGTTGTGCAGATGTGCACTAGTGTTTAACATTGGTGACAGTGCAATGTGATTTTATATCTACTTGCACTCACAGATTTTATATGCAAATGTATCTTATCCCTTTATGTGACATGCATTCCAGGGAGGTGGCATGGTATAGTGGAGTACAGCGATTGAGGGGGGCTCATGGTACCAGACAAACTGTTAGTGAAGGTGCAGGAACAAAGGAACTAATGGAGAAGGATGAGGAGGAAGAGATCATTGGCGCAACAGTAAGGAGATGAAGAAGATATTGATAACTTCTCTGTTGTCCGTGGTTGGTGGAAGCGGACAAAGGAAGCAAGCTTGAGTGTTAACTCTCCACCATCACACTATGGACTTGGACATCATGAAAGAGCCCAAACTTAAGCGCCTTCTTGATGCATCATGATGCCCTTATTGTTATAATTAGAAATAGTACTGATTACAGGGTTGCCACTCTGTTAGCTCCACGGTAAAGGAATACATTTTGCCAGATGTTTTCCCCCTGGAAAGTAACAGCAAATGCTGGAGTATGGAAATAAGCTGAAAGGAACATGCACATGCTAGAGTATCAAAACAAACTTGTGCGCAATTTTAAGAGTGATTTTTTTCCCAAGACAGCAGTGAGGCCCAAAGTATGCATTTCAACTCTAGACTTCCAACTCTGGGAATGTCGAGTCGTCATTGCAGAATCATTAGCAGCAGCAGCTCTTAAAGTAGCAGAAGGAATTTCTGTAACTTTAGCATACATTTTTTAGACCATCCCATGCAGAAGCAGAAGAGACTAAAAGTCTTAAGGGGGTGTTACATGCAGTGACATCGCTAGCGATATCACTGGTGAAAGCACCCGCCCCCGTTGTTTGTGCATCACAGGCAAATCGCTGCCCGTGGGGCACAAAATCATTTGGAGCCGTCACACGGACTTACCTGCCTAGTGACGTCGCTGTTGCTGGCGAATCACCTCCTTTCTAAGGGCGCGGCTCGTGTGGAGTCACAGCGGCGTCACTAAGCGGCCACCCAATAGAAGCGGAGGGGCAGAGATCAGCGGGATGTAACATCCCACCCACCTCCTTCCTTCCGCATTGCCGGCGGCCATGGGTAAGCTGCAGTTCATCGTTCTAAGGTGTCACATGTAGCAATGTGTGCTGCCTCAGGAATGACGAACAACCTGCGCTCTCAACAATCACCGATTTTTTAAAAAGGAATGACGTGTCAACGATGGACGATAAGGTGAGTATTTTCCATCGTTAACGCTCGTTCCTTGCTGTAACACGCAATGACGTCGCTAACGATGCTGGATGTGCGTCACGGAATCCGTGACCCCAGCGATATATCGTTAGATATGTCGTTGCATGTAACAGGGCCTTAACACATATTGAACTACTGGAGAGGATGGTGCTGGAGTATCTAAAGCTCAATATCTAAGCCATGGGGGGGTTGGACACTTTTGCATTATTAGTCTTAAATAATGGAAGAGTGGACTGGGGTCGCTAGTCACGCCTTGGAAGTTTTGTCACACCCGGCAGCCAACTTTCTTTCAGAACGTGTCTTCAGCCCTGCTGGTGGTGTCCTGCCAGATAAGCGCATCCAGCTGTCCCCTGAAAGTGTAGACCACCTAACTTCCATCAAGATGAACAAGTCATGGATCTTCTACCCCAGTCAAAGACTTTGCAGACTAGGCAATGGTGTAGACAAAAAGACTGACGGAACTCCCTAACATGCAGTCTGAACAGGTGCATAACTGAACATGACATGTAATGACAAAATAAGAGAGTTGCACTCTGAAATGCTAAAGCATTCAGGCTGTGAACATAAGAACATAGACATGCATTACTGCTTAAGAAAATATAAGAACTTTTTTTTATATTTAACATACAAAAATTACCATTTCTAAATCTTCCCAGTAGCCATGTCTTTGTGTAGGAACAAGTAATGACTGAGATATGCTGTGACGTGGCTATTGAGCAGATATTGAAATGGGCAGTTTGAATGATAAATATCTACATTTTTTCTTATATTTCCTTAAGCAGCAATGCATGTCTACATTCTTACATTCATGGTTTGTATGCTTTAGCATTTGAGAGTGCAACTGTCTGTTTTTGTCATTATATGTTATATTCAGTAAGGCAACTGTTCAGACTGCATGTTAGTGAGTGCAGTCAGTCTTTGTGTCTAGATTATGGGGTCATGCCTTTTGACTGTGCATTCCACCCTATTAGCCTTAGGTGATTTTATTTTCTATTAGCAGTTTACAATTCCTCCATACACATGGAGGGTTTTAAATCAAGAGAGAAGTTTTATCTTAGTGTAGTGGCAGGGGTCTCAGAGCACCAGGAGTACACCTCTCAGTGATGCACCTCTTATTGATAAATGTTTAAGATGGAAATGCTGGGCCAGGCACTGTCCCAAGCCCAGTCCATGCAGTCAGGCAACACCATTATACTGTTTGTAGTCTGGGGAAATTGATGTCACTTTCCTGGTGTCTGCCTCTAATTTTGAAAAATGGGGATGGGGACTCCTTGTTGGGTCTCCTTGTTGTGTGTTGCCTACAACAATAGGCTCCTAGACTGGCAGGCATGCATCTATCTTTCACTCATCTACCTCTCTTACTATCCTTAAATATGTCCAGCAATAACTGTCTATGATGCTAGTCAGTGCCCCCTGAGTGTGGCTGAGCAGAAAAGCATTTTGAGCTGTTTAATAAGGTATGAGGGTTTCCAGCACAGCATGCCCACATCGATCACCCACCCACCTCTTAATTTTAACTTAATTTGAAAGCTGTAAATGCTGGTCCAGACACTGTCTCATGCATGGTCTATGCCTGAATGCTGAGCCACAACACTATTGGTACTCTGGGGCATCTGAGGCCACTTTCCTGGTGTCTGCCCCTAATATTGGTAAATTCGTATGGGGACTTCTAGTTGGGTCTCCTTGTATGTTGCATGTAGCTAACTTGTGGGAATAAGTGCACGTGCGGAGTAACTTTACAAGTAACTCAGACAAATCTGTGTAGGTTTTCAGAAACCCCCAAACCTCTAAGTGGAGCACAAGGCATGGTACATGTGTGATCTTGCCAAGCTTCAGAGCTGCTACCAGGTTACAGCAATTATCACACATGACCATGCCTGGTTGTAGGTTCAGTGGAGAAAAACACAGATTTGTCTGGTCTGTTAGATCTTGCATTCCAGAGTTATTACCACATAAAGTGACAAATGTCAGATTTGAAAAATTTGATGTGACAAAAAAAAAAATGAAAACAGGCTTCAGTGGGAAGTGACTAACTTAACATTTTAAGGAAGATTCCCTACTTACAAAGGAAAAAAAAGCTTTAACCCCTTCACGACCGCGGGCAGTAAAATTACGACCTATTTTAACGTGACTTAACGACCAGTGACGTAATTTCACGGCCTAAACTTCATTTGATCATGAGAAGGAGAAGACCTCGCATCACCTCCTGTCATAGGTGCTCAGGAGAAAAATATATAACAGTCAATGGAGATTAACTCCGGCACACTATTAATTTCCAATAAAAAGAAGGAACGCAGTAGTTGGATAAAAAATCCCTTTCTTTATTTTGTTAGTGTCACACGTGAAAAAAGTGCTGTACAATTGTCCGCCGGGTGTCGACGTTTCGGCTAACAAGCCTTCATCAGGTCGGACAGACTAAATACAATATTTACAAAACAAGGGAAACAAAACATAGAAAGGAGATCAATCCATTGAGAATTTGACTGCATCATTAAGGTACATAAAAGGCAAGAATCGAACATTAAGGCGAACGTCAGAGAGACATATAATGCAAATGAGACAAACGTGCATAGGAATATGTATACGAATAAGGATGCGTTATACATGGAGTAAACCAGCCGAGTTAGAATGAAGGATATAGAATAAAATAAAGTGAGTAACATAAGGGTGACCGTGGGGAGTAGAGAACAAGGTAAGGAGGCTCACCTTAACCTTAAACTGGAATCATAATCAGGTGAGTATGATAGTAGCTGTGAGATCACATACGGAGACTACTATGGGAAAAAAATGACCGTGTGAGAAGAAAGAAAGAGAGAAAAAGAGAGAGAAAGAGAGAGAGAAAGAGAGAGAGAAAGAGAGAGAGAAAGAGAGAGAGAAAGAGAGAAAAAAAGAGAGAGAAAGAGAGAGAGAAAAGAGAGTGAGAAAGAGAGAAAAAAAGAGAGAGAGAGAAAGAGAGAGAGAGAGAAAGAGAGAGAAAGAGAGAGAAAGAGAAAGAAAGAAAAAAAGAGAAAAAAAGAGAAAATATATATATATATATATATATATATATATATATATATATATTATTTTACAGTAATGAACATACCCTGTATAGGGTCCCTGGGGGTGCCGGCATATAAGATCACATCCTATAAAGGTATAATTGGCGGAGGGAAAGAGTCTGAAACAGAGAGCATGGAAAGTGTTCAAAGTTTGGTGAAAGCAGGACAAAGATGTGCCAAGTTGTCTAAGGTGATGTTGTTCTTTACATCAGGTCCATATAAAAATGTTGGTTACCTTGGCAATCGTGTGTGTCTCCTGTTAGAAGTGGCTGTTGTACCTTAGGAATGTAGTAGCTACTTCAAAGGGACACCAGGGTCCAGGGTTCAGGCTTTGGATTCAGGACAAGGGCTCGGCTATAGTTGTAGCTATATAAAAGGGAATGTGGGGTGGTTCAGTAGTGGCTACGAGGTGTGGGGTAACTGCAATGAGAGATAAGTGATATGGATAGAATTACCTGTAGTCTCTATGTTGTGGCTAGGATGTAGGTTCACTGGCTGAAGGACATACTGTGGGTATGCATAAAGCGTGTGGAACTTGGGTCCAGGGTTCACGCTCAGAGTCAGGGTAATATGCCTGATGATTGCTTCAGTTACATGACTAGAAATACAATAATGATACAATGCTTATGTAAATAATGTTATCTAAAGGAAAGTAGTAACTGCAATAATGAAGCAGGGTCCAGGGCCCGTGCCAGGAATAGGAATGCTACATCTGGTTGTTATGCCAACAATAGAAACTGAAAGTCAAAGCCAGGGTGACCTGGTGGTAACTAGAAGATCAGGTGTGTAAGTAAAGGGGGTAGGGGAAGAAAAGTATGTAGAGGAACAGCATTACCTAGTGACTTCTATATGAAAGCCTGGAGAGAGGTCCGTAGGGCATGGAGAAAGTCAGAGGCAGCTGATAATGGAGAAGGGAAAGACAATGAATGCAGAGAAAATGATAGCAGAAAAAGTCCAGCAAAGTACAGATGAGTCACCTTACCAAGAACCTGTGGTGCCGCAGAGCCAAATCGTGTGTCCTGTAGGATACAGGAATATGGGGAAAGCGTCCTTTTAAATCGGAGTGAGCCGTGACATTTCCGGTTGAGGGGGCATGGTGTACTGCGCCTGCGCGCATGGATGCCGTTTGTCCAGTGCAGAGAGGAGGAGGTACATCACTAATCCAAAGCCTGAACCCTGGACCCTGGTGTCCCTTTGAAGTAGCTACTACATTCCTAAGGTACAACAGCCACTTCTAACAGGAGACACACATGATTGCCAAGGTAACCAACATTTTTATATGGACCTGATGTAAAGAACAACATCACCTTAGACAACTTGGCACATCTTTGTCCTGCTTTCACCAAACTTTGAACACTTTCCATGCTCTCTGTTTCAGACTCTTTCCCTCCGCCGATTATACCTTTATAGGATGTGATCTTATATGCCGGCACCCCCAGGGACCCTATACAGGGTAAGTTCATTACTGTAAAATAATATATATATATATATATATATATATATATATTTTCTCTTTTTTTCTCTTTTTTTCTCTTTCTTTCTTTCTTTCTCTTTCTTTCTTTTCTTTCTCTTTCTTTCTCTTTCTTTCTCTTTCTTTCTCTTTCTCTCTCTTCTTCTCTCTTTCTCTCTCTTTCTCTCTCTCTTTCTCTCTCTTTCTCTCTCTTTCTCTCTTTCTCTCTCTTTTTTTCTCTCTTTCTCTCTCTCTTTCTCCTCTCTCTTTCTCTCTCTCTTTTTTTCTCTCTTTCTCTCTCTCTTTCTCTCTCTTTCTCTCTCTTTTTCTCTCTCTTTTTTCTCTTTCTTTCTTCTCACACGGTCATTTTTTTCCCATAGTAGTCTCCGTATGTGATCTCACAGCTACTATCATACTCACCTGATTATGATTCCAGTTTAAGGTTAAGGTGAGCCTCCTTACCTTGTTCTCTACTCCCCACGGTCACTCCATGTTACTCACTTTATTTTATTCTATATCCTTCATTCTAACTCGGCAGGTTACTCCATGTATAAACGCATCCTTATTCGTATACATATTCCTATGCACGTTTGTCTCATTTGCATTATATGTCTCTCTGACGTTCGCCTTAATGTTCGATTCTTGCCTTTTATGTACCTTAATGATGCAGTCAAATTCTCAATGGATTGATCTCCTTTCTATGTTTTGTTTCCCTTGTTTTGTAAATATTGTATTTAGTCTGATGAAGGCTTGTTAGCCGAAACGTCGACACCCGGTGGACAATTGTACAGCACTTTTTTCACGTGTGACACTAACAAAATAAAAGAAAGGGATTTTTTATCCAACTACTGCGTTCCTTCTTTTTATTGGAAATTAATAGTGTGCCGGAGTTAATCTCCATTGACTGTTATATATTTTTCTCCTGAGCACCTATGACAGGAGGTGATGCGAGGTCTTCTCCTTCTCATGAACTCTTGACTATTTTTGACCTGGCTCCCTCATTTCCCTCACAAGGTTTTTTTGGATCTGCCAATGTCGCAATCCACCTTCACCACATTCTCCTACAACGACGATGAGACAAACAACATAGTTTCAAGGGTCACGACGCCGAGTTCCTTTCTCAACTTACCATCTGATGAAGTTAAGAGGAGGGATTTTGAGAAGGTGCGACAGAGACATGCTGCTCTGGATCTCCATCTAACCACCCTCGCCGAGTACCATCGGACCAAGCGCATCCAAGGGGCCTACGGGTCTCACTCAGACCGACAATTTTTGCTGATAATAACGAATTTTGTGACAAATTTGAGGCAATACTAAACAAGTGTTCAATGGACATCATCACCCTGACGATTGACTTCCTGCAAAAAGAAGTCGACCTACTCTCCTCCAATATATCCACAACTGAAACTCAGCTAAAACAAGTCCTATCAGCCACAGACCTTGATCAGCTCAAAAAGAAACGGACGAATATATCTCAAGTTTCAGGAGAACACTGGAAGCTAAAAAATGCGACAAGTTTCTTAGAGATCAGGAGGATTACTCCCAGGGGGCCGTGTACAAATGGCGCTCAGGGGAGTCCTCCTCCTTCTCACGACGCCATTCTCGTTATACAGGCTACTCGTCATCCGGGAGTTCGGACTTCGACACCCATCCCCAACGCCAACAGCCGAATTTTTAGGCCAACGACGACCTCCAACAAGAAGACGAGGAGGGGGCACAGGCGGCAGTCGCAACTACCGGGTAGATTGAGTATGGACAAGGTCGCAGGTAATGAGAATTTAGTATATAATATTTCCTCGTATAACCTATCTCCTGCTGAACACCTTGTCCTCCAGAAAGGACTTTCATTTAGCCCAACTCCGACATACGACACCTTCTCTGTACAACAGGAATTAGACCGGTTTTTCAGATCGGTAAGATTGAAAACGCATTTTAACAATATGCCTCTTGTTGTAAATGTTGATGATGTAGTTACTGCTTCATCTGCTCCCCACTTCTCACTTAAATCCCTACAACTGAAAACACAGAGTTCTTTTATGCCTCCAAGATCATATCACCCGGTTGAGACCTTTGTTTCACTGGTCTCCCAGGATGTAGAGGAATTAAATAAACAGATCCAAGCAGGCACATTTCACATCAGGAATAATCTACCCATAGACGAATCTAGGGCCCTACGGAACCTGAGGAACAACCAGGCGATTGTCATCAAGCCGGCTGACAAGGGTGGGGCTATCGTTGTCCTTGACAGACAATACTATATCTCTGAAATTCTGGGACAACTGTCTGATAGGTCCACTTATGAACCAGTCCTACATAATCCCACAACTGAAATTGCCACTCTAATTAAAACCACAGCCCAATATCACTTTGAACGCGGCGTCATAGATCAGAAATTAAGGGAGTTCCTTAGTAACCGCATCCAATCACCCCTGTGTTTTACACACTTCAAAAATTCACAAACATCTTACTCATCCTCCTGGTAGATCCATAGTGGCCTCTACAGACTCTATTCTTTCTCCATTAGCTCGCACAGTTGAAAAGATCCTATCACCCTTCATTCCTCTGACCCCGTCTTATCTTAAGGACACCTCTCATTTCCTGGAGACATTAGGGGACTTACATCGGATTCCAAGCACATCCCTACTTGTGACACTCGATGTGAACTCGCTATATACCAGCATAAATCACGAGGAGGGTTTAGCGGCTGTACAATGGTTCTTTGAACTATTTACTACCCTACAAATTGACAACAGACGTTTTTGTATGGATCTGCTTAGAATTATACTTGAGAGGAATTTCTTTCTATTCCAAGATCAATATTACATACAGCGTAGGGGGACCGCGATGGGTTCTAACGTCGCGCCCCCCTATGCAAACATCTTCATGGCCGCATTTGAGGATAATACGTGCATTCCCACCCCTTGATCCGGCGCCACGCCTTGGTATGGCGTCGATACATTGATGACATTTTCCTGATTTGGGATGGTGATCTTGATTCCTTATTAGCTTTCTATGAAGAAGTCAACACATTTCAACTGGGTCTGACTTTTACCATTAACCATAGTACCAACAGAATCAATTTTCTGGATTGCTGGGTCATCAAAAATGATGATGGAACCATCACAACCGACATTTACACAAAGCCCACAGACAAGAACAGTCTCCTCCTCTATAGCAGCAATCACCCCAGGCATACCAAGAACTCCTTACCAATTAGCCAACACACAAGGGTCGACCGGATCGTTAGTAATGATGACAATCGTATGACACGACACGAAGAAATGAGCAACAGGTTCAGACAGAGGGGTTATCCCGACGATATAGCCACCAGGACAAGATCTGTGGACTTTTTCTGCTATCATTTTCTCTGCATTCATTGTCTTTCCCTTCTCCATTATCAGCTGCCTCTGACTTTCTCCATGCCCTACGGACCTCTCTCCAGGCTTTCATATAGAAGTCGCTAGGTAATGCTGTTCCTCTACATACTTTTCTTCCCCTACCCCCTTTACTTACACACCTGATCTTCTAGTTACCACCAGGTCACCCTGGCTTTGACTTTCAGTTTCTATTGTTGGCATAACAACCAGACGTAGCATTCCTATTCCTGGCACGGGCCCTGGACCCTGCTTCATTATTGCAGTTACTACTTTCCTTTAGATAACATTATTTACATAAGCATTGTATCATTATTGTATTTCTAGTCATGTAACTGAAGCAATCATCAGGCATATTACCCTGACTCTGAGCGTGAACCCTGGACCCAAGTTCCACACGCTTTATGCATACCCACAGTATGTCCTTCAGCCAGTGAACCTACATCCTAGCCACAACATAGAGACTACAGGTAATTCTATCCATATCACTTATCTCTCATTGCAGTTACCCCACACCTCGTAGCCACTACTGAACCACCCCACATTCCCTTTTATATAGCTACAACTATAGCCGAGCCCTTGTCCTGAATCCAAAGCCTGAACCCTGGACCCTGGTGTCCCTTTGAAGTAGCTACTACATTCCTAAGGTACAACAGCCATTTCTAACA